>NC_138075.1:12327198-13063864 GCF_964212035.1 Myotis nattereri
TTCTCTTTCTCTTTAGCCCTTATTATCACCTGCATCTTACATATGTATCTGTCTGTATGTCCCTTGAGAGGAGGGACTGTATTGTTCACTGCTCTCTCCGCCAGGTCCAGGGCACTGCCCAGCTCATAAAAGCACTAGATACATGTTTTTGACTGAATCAATGAATGAATGAGTGAGTGAATGAATGAATGAATGAGTCTAACCTGGATAGCTGCTGTCACCTCCCATTTGGTCTCTTTCTTGCCTCTTGCCTCTTGCCTGGGGTGCTCCCCACGGAGGCCTGAGGGATCCCTCTGCACCTCCTTCCTGTCCCTGACATTCCTTCCAGAAGCTTCCTATTTTTATGGCTCCTGACTGCCTCTTAGTCCCCTTCTCCTCAGCCTTCCCGAATCTCCTCCACTTTCTGACTCAGCCGCACCACACCTCTTCTCTCTGTCCTTCCAGGCTCCGGGACCCCTCATGTAAAAGCAAGGAGCTTGTAGGTCCTATAATCTCATTTCAAAGCCTTTTATCTTCTCCCTACTCATTTGGCCCCAAGACTGCAATCCTCATGTAGCCCTAGCCTCGTCTGCCTGGCTTTCACACTTCATAGCCATCTCTTCCTCAGTCGACTGTGAGTTTAGTGAGGGCAGGAACCGTCTCTATCTTGCTCCCTTCACTCCCCTCCTCCCTCCCCCTTCAGGTAAAACAGAGTAGGCACTTAAGAGCTATGTGTTGGAGGGTGCATGAGGCCACGGAATTACGTGGGTAGATCTACCCTGAATTAGTTGGAAGGAAGTCTCACTTCTCCAGAATTAAGTGTTTCTTTGGCACCGTGAGGTCTTACTGTTCAAACTGTGAGATTTAAAGACAAAATACTTCCTGCTAATTATTAGCCATTGCCCTGTAAGAACAGAGCCACTATGGGGCCCTGAACCCTGGCAGGCTGCCCCCGGTCCAGCCGCGAGCAGTGCCTTGGAGCGGGGAGCGACCGCAGAGGCAGCCGCCGCCCTGGCACCCAGTAGCCCTCAGATTACCCAAAGAGGATTGCAGTCTTGGGGCCAAAAGAGTAGGGAGTAGATAAAAGGCTTTGAACTGAGATTATAGGACCTACAAGCTCCTTGCTTTTTTTCCAGGAAATAATGTGCCACTTTTCTTCAAAGCGACAATCCAGTTTCGAGCTGGGAGTGGTGGGTGGATCAGTATTCTGAGGCTCTTCAGACACTTAAAAAGTTAAGTTGAGCCCAGCCGGTGTGGCTCAGTGGTTGAGCATAAACCTATGAACCAGGAGGTCCTGGTTCAATTCCCTGTTGGGGCTCCATTGCCAGTGGGGGATGTGCAGAAGGCAGCTGGTCTATGATTCTCTCTCATCATTGATGTTTCTATATCTCCCTTCTCTGAAATCAGTAAAAACACTTTAAAAAAAATAAAAATAGTCCTGGCCGGTTTGGCTCAGTGGATAGAGCGTTGGCCTGCAGACTCAAGGGTCCCGGGTTCGATTCTGGTCAAGGACATGTACCTTGGTTGCGGGCACATGCCCAGTGGGGAGTGTGCAGGAGGCAGCTGATCGATGTTTCTCTCTCATCGATGTTTCTAGCTCTCTGTCCCTCTCCCTTTCTCTCTGTAAAAAAATAATAAAATATATATTTAAAAAATAAATAAAAATAAGTTGATCTGTAGTTGTACTTATTAGGCTTAAAAAAATGGAAGAGGAAAGACAGGAATGGAAAGAAACAAGAAGAGCTCATGAAAGCTCTCTATACACATAAAATTGAACCCTTGATCTGATCTATTAAGAGGGTACAAACACGGCCTCCCTTAGCCAGTGCATCTTTCAGCCCAAGTCTAGAAAGTGAATGAATGGGTAGTGTGCTCAGAATGCAGTTCCTTTATTTTGACCCCAGAGCAGAAGGGCCCCTTTTCCCGTGGGCCCAGGCTGCCTCCACGGGAAACCCTTCATCAGCACCCTGCAGGCTTGCTTGGGGCCGAGTAGAATCCAGCCAGTGTCCTCTCAGCCACTGGTGGCAGGGTTATAGCCGTCATCAGTCTCCTGATGCTTTCAAGTCCTGTTGCTTCCTGGAGGTGTGTTTTGTTTGGCTCCTGGCCCAGGTGCCTCTTAGAACCCTAAATCTTCGTTAGCGTCCTCTTGTCCTCTTCCTGGCACGGGTGGCCTCCCTGCCTTATCTGAGGTTTTTATGGATGGGACGTGGCTTTCTGCCAATCGGAGAGTGAGCTTGCCTAGTCCTCTGAGTACCATGAGGGAGGCCTACGGGGGATCTGTCTGGCGTGGCGGTAGGGGATTAGCTAACTCACTGAGGTATGAGGTATGCGAAAGAATGCCAGGTTGTCTGAAACGCACCCCTGAGGCCTAGGGGAGCCATGGGTGGGTGATTCCGAAGAAAACATTGGCGGGGCTCTTCGGAACCTGGGTGACACACACTTTGGGAACCCTGGTACCCCGGTTACAGAATGTACTGCCAAACCTTGTGTTGGAATTGGTTAAGGATGTATTCTGAATCTGTGGGACCACTTTCTGCTGTTTCTGTTAGGACATTCCGAGCGAATACGCGATGTGTAGGTGGACACGGTGTCTTGCCCTTGCGTGTTCCGTCTGTAATTGTGTTGACGTGAAATGTGCATCTACCCCGGAGAGGCCACAGGACGGGATGGTTTTGCATAAATCCCGGGTAGGAGCTGCTGACTCGCCCCCTTACCAGGGAAATCACCTCCATCCCCGGCTCCCCCGACGCCTGCCGGTGTATTTTATTAGAAGATGAGGGCTAGTTGGGTTTCAGTTAATTAAAGTTTTAATTGTGTGTGAATCTACAGCAGACCTAATGTTTATTTACCTAAATGATGAAATGCAAGTGCCACCCTCTGGAGCTCACTGCCTTCCCGGGCAGCAGGCAGAGCAGAAGCGGCTCAAAACCCACTAGCCTCGCCTGGTAGTTGGCATTTGCTGTCTGTTTTGGGTGTTATATTCATAGCTGAGAAAAGTGCTGATTTAGACGTTGTCATCTGAACTTTACTGACGCACAGTGCTGCTGTCTAACATGTGAGCCCTTGTGTGTTAGATATAAAATACTGCCTCTTTGGCCAGTGTGGTACAATGGTTAGAGTATTGGCCTGCACACCCAAGGGTCTCGGGTTCATTTTCCAGGGCATGGACCTGGGTTGCAGGTTCGAGCCCAGGCCCCGGTCAGGGCATGTGCAGGAGGCAACCAATTGATATGTTTCTCTCTTTTCTCCCCCTCTCTTTCTCCTCCTCCCTCCCTTTCAAATATACTCAGGTGAGGATTTAAAAACAAAACAAAACATCGCCTGTCCTTGTCCTTCTGTGCAGAGTAGAGTCAGCAGAGCAGGTGTGAGACTGTTCTCCTTAGAGCAGCGGGCGCCAACCTTTCGGACCCCGCGGACCACCGGTTGGCTACCGCTACCTTAGAGAGTCCTGTTTGCAAGCGTGGCCCTTGGCTAGTCGGATCTGGAGACTTGGGTTTTGAGAGGGTTCCCACCACTCTCAGAGCAGATGACAGGAATGGCTCACTGGGCCTGAACCGCTTGTAGAAAGGAGGCAATCTGGGAGAATTCGGGAATTTGGGAATGCGCCAGGAGGAGGGTGCTATGTGGCAGTCTTGTCGACAACACTTCGAGTAGCATCGCGACTCACTGCTGGAGGAATGAGGCACGTCCTGTGCGCCCCCAGGGAGGACTCCTGGAAGCCCAGGCCTGCTTTCCTCCCGGGTTCGCCCCACGTTTGCCGAGGGCACCGTGTCCTGGCAGAAATCGATTGTAGCCGTGAACACATCTGTGCTCTGTGCTCAGGCCTGTGAATTCGAGAGAATCACCCCATCGGGGGCTTGTCTCAGGGACCTCGGCACACCTTCCAACCTGCTGTGCCTCTTGGACTTTTCTCTCTTGGCAGGTCTTTCAACACCGTATCCATAGTCAGAAACGTCAGAATCATCTTGATTCTTCCCTCGATTCCGCCACCAGACCCTGTTTTTGCCACGGAAGTGCCTTAATCCCAGCCTTCCTGTGGCTCTTGCCACAGTCCTGGTCCTGGGGCTCACCACCTGGCCTGGACTTCACGCAGCAGCTTCCCCGTCCTGCTTTTCTGCCTCATTCTCCACACTAGCCTGTCTTTACGTCACTTAACACAAAACCTGGGCTGCGCTGCTGTTACCCAGGAAATGAAACACAAATGCCTCAGGTGGGCCTTCAGGGCCCTGGGTCCCTTCACCTGGCTGTGGCTGCCAGAGTGTCAGCTCCACACTCACCTGCTCTGCACAGGCGGGTGTAGCCTCTGTGTACAGCAGTCCTCATCTGTTCATGAGGATAAAAACAATCCCGTCTCATAGGATTGGATCAAGGGGTAAACGAGTGCATGGTTAAAATCCTTAGGACAGTGCCGGACACACAAAAAAAGGTGTTTGTTCAATAACTATTAGCTGTGCTTATTTTGTATAATTATCTCTTGGTATTTTATTCTCCCCTCCGGGCTGTGAGCTGCCCACTGACATTGTGCCTGGCTGTGGCTCTTTAATAATCAATTGACGAATGAATGAATGAATGAATGAATGAATATGGCTCTTTAATAATCAGTTGCTGAGTGGATGAATGAATGAATGAATGAATGAGAAAGGGAGGCGGAAGGAAAAGTTGGTTAAGACATGGTTTGTGTCCTAACCGTTTGGCTCAGCAGTTTTAGAACGTCGGCCCATGGACTGAAGGGTCCCAGGTTTGATTCTGGTCTAGGGCATGTACCTCGGTTGCAATAGATCCCTGGCCCCTGTTGGGGCGGGTGCAAGAGGCAACTGATGGATGTGTCTCTCTCACATTGATGTTTTTCTCTCTGTGTCGCTCCCCCTCCCTTGCACTCTCTTTAAATGGAAAAAATATATATTCTGAGGTGAGGATTAACAATAACCAAGACATGGTCTGTGCTCTCAAAAAGCTGATTAGTTAGCTGGGGGATATAAGGTGCACTCAAAGATTAAGCTAATGGTACTAGAGGAATAGGGGTCAATTTGTGTTGCTCCTTATAAAGGATTCAGAGAAGGGAAGGGTCTGTCTGGGGTGGGAAAGGAGGCAAACCAAATTGTTTAAGCCAAGTTACCAAACTCATGCTTTGACACCATTTCGGGTCCCACAGAGAGAGAGAGAAGTGCCGGGATTTGGTGTGCTTCGAAGAAACACTCATAAAAGCGCAGCCTTCCTGTGGGACCCTTAGACGCTACCCCTGCTGAAGCTGGTCTTTCTCTGGGGTGACATTTTGAGCTACTTACAGGGTGTGCTCACTTCCAAGAGCGCCATCGCTGCATCATATCCTCGAGAACTTCTCTCCAGGGTGTCTGGTTTCCTCTGGGCTCTCTGAGGTGGAGGAGACAGGGAAGTATGTCCCTGCCAGCGCTGCCCCAGGCCCCTGGCCCCCAGAGCCTGTCTGAGGATGTGGCTGGCTGCCACGGGGCCCTGCATCCCTGAGCTGAGAGGAAGAGGGGTGTGCATCAGTTGCTGTGCAATGTCCCACAGCTGTGCCATGTGGAGCCAGTGTCCCGAGAGCTTGCTCAGGAACTGCTGGCGGCCAGACCACAGAAAGTGATACCGACATTGCTGTTCCTGCTCTGGCCAGTTAGGCTCAGTGGTTGGGATGTTGACCCGAGGACTGAAAGGTCACGGGTTCGATTTCTGGGCCCCGGCCCCTGTCTGGGCACGAGCGGGAGGCAACCAATCCATGTGTCTCTTTCACATCGATGGTTAGAGTATTGGCCTGCACAATACCATGTTTCTTTCTCAATCACTCTCTCCCCCTCCCTTCCACTCTCTCTAAAAAATCAATGGGGAAAATATCCTCGGGTTAAAATTAAAAAGAAATTGCTGTTCCTGCTTTACATTTGTGCAGGAGGCACCACTAATGTCACCATAGGAAGCCACGTCTTGAAGCTACGTCGCAGTCTTGGAATCACGGTTTGTTGAGCAGGTTCTGTTGTGTAGCGCTTCATATCATTTAGCTTCTGCTGCATAACAGATGCCCCAAACTCAGTGGCCTAAAAGAATAGTCATTTCTTTGCTCAACATTCTGTGTGTTGGCAGTTTGGGGTGGGCTCAGCGTGGTGGCCACCTGTGTTGCTCGTGGTGGTGTCTGCGTTCACTGTATCTGGGGGTCTCAGCTAGGAGGGCTGGGACAGCTCTCTCTTTGAGGGTCTTACATCCTCTAGGAAACCAATCCAAGCTGATTCACGTGGTGGCAGAAGGTTTCCAGCAGCAAGAGAAAACAAGCCTCATTGTGCAAGCCCTTTTCCAGTTTCTGCTTGTGTCATATTTCCTAATGTCCCGTTGGCCCCAGCAAGCGAGGAGGCCAAGCCAGAGTCATTGTTGGCTGGGCCCCGCTGAGGGTGGGGATGCAGGGGTGCATGACTGTTGGAGGCTGTAAACTACAGTCGTCTTCGTCAAGGAGTTGATCTTGCCAGAAATGAAAGCAGCGGTGTTGCTGGCTCTCTCTGCCCTTCTCCTTCAGACAGTCGCCCGGGACGGGTACAGTCAGTGGATTAGACCCTCTGCTCCCCGGTCCACGTGGGCCTCCTTCGCTCTGCTTCTCTCTGCAACCAGCAACTCTACAAAGGCTTACACCGTCTGGCTCACAGATTGATGGGCACTCCCCATCCCAGAGGACCCACCAGGAGCACGTGGCTGGATCAGCACAAATCTGGTGTTAATGCTACAAAAGGAACTCCAGGCCGATAGCAGATACAGCCCATGCCGATAGTTCTGACAAAACGACCTCTGAAATCCCCTGCAGTGTTCACAGCCGGCCCTGACCTGGGCTGTGCCCTCCCTCCATTCTTGCGCATCTCTGGGGAAATGCCAGCCGCTGTCTGTGCGCCTGGCAGTGCGTGGATGGCACTGAGGACAGCAGGGCTATGGGGGAGAGCCTGGGCCCAGGCGAAGGAGAGGCTTGGCTGGGACACTGGACTCACGGATTCTTTAGCTGCGTTTGCTGCTGGTGACTGCTCTTGGGTGCATGGAGGGGTGCGCTTGAGGGACTAGATGGCATCTGCTTTCATCTCGGTTCTAATCTGATTTTTAAAATAAATTTTTATTGATTTCAGAGAGGAAGGGAGAGATAGAAACGTCAATGATGGGAATCATTGATCGGCTGCCACCTGCATGCCCCACACTGGGGATCGATCTCACAACCTGGACAGATGCCCTGACTGGGAATCAAACCATGATGTCCTGGTTCATAGGTTGACATTCAGTCACTGAGGGACCCTGGCCGGGCCTAATCATCTGATTTTAAGATGTGTATCTTTTTAGGGTTATGCTGATGTGTTAGGGGTTGTATTAAATAAATATAATCGAAATACTGCTTCGTGATGCACCCAGAGGCAAGAATCGAGGGAAGGATTTTGCGATCAGTGTTTTCATGGAGAGCTGGAACGAGGGGGGGAGGGATACGAAGGATGGATGGTCTTCAGGTTCTAGAAGGAGCCTGGGTCCTGGAACGAAAAACATCGTCACCTCTCTCCGAGCTTGGCTGAGCCAGCTGAGGCCGGCGTAGGGCTGGTCAGGCGTCAGAGAACTTCTACCAAGGACATGAGGAGGCTTCTTAGGCATGACTACTGGGCAGATGGCTTCTGCTGCAAACCGGGAAAAAGAATTCATTGGAGCAAGAGTGAATTTTCTGTTCTTTTAGTCTGAGATTGTGATGGTATCTCAGGCGGAACAAATTCAACTGTATTGACATTGCCCTCACTGGTGGGAACTGTGAAGGTTCTAGGTTGGCTAATTTCAATATCTTGGAATGTGAGAGAGGTCTTGAGTGACTGTGGGTGCGCACACGTAGCCTAGTGTGGAAGCACAAGTGGAGCGCCATACCAACCTGTGTCCTCACATCTGTCTTCCCACTTATGGTCTCAGCTGGGGAGCCAGGAACTGAGCTCACCCTGGCCAGCATTGTGTCTCCAAGGCTTTGCGTGTTGCCAGGCACCTATTAAGCACTTAAGCAACATTTTTTGAATAAACGAATCAAGAAAAGCTGGAGGGGGATTTTTTTAAAGCATCTTTCCCTGGTAATTTTTACAGAATTAACCCTGGATGTTTTAATCAGTCCCAGAACAATGCCTGTTGATGTCTTTTCAGTGCTTTTGGTAGCAGTGAGATAAGAAATGAAAGGAAGCTGACAAAACAAGTGACCAGAGTTAAATTCAGACACCATTAAAAACAAACACATGAGCTGCTGAAAACCCCAAAACCTTATTTAGATTACCAGCTTAATGTAGGAGGAAGCACACGATTTTTTTTTGCAGTGTATTTCTGTGTTTCTAGGATTAAAATAGCTTTATTGTATTTCCTGATTTTTGAGTAAATACATAACTTATATAGAATGGGCAAAAAACAAGTCAATATAAAGAATTCCATAAAAATACCCTTCTTTCCAGGCTGTTAACATTTATGAAAAAAATTTTATATTGTGGTAAAATACCTATAATGTAGAATTTACTGTCTTAGCAGTTTTTAAGGTATAGAGTTCAGTGCCAATAAGTCATTCACATTGTTGTACAATCAGTCCTCAGAACTTTTTCATCTTGCAAAATTGACACTGTAGACACATTAAACAGCACCTGTTTCATCCTCCCTCAGATCCTGACAACCTCCCTCTACTTTCTGTTTGTATGAATTGGACTCCTCTAGGTGCCTCATATAAGTAGAATCATACTGTGTGTGTGTGTGTGTGTGATAATGCCTTCGAGTTTTACCCATGTTGTAGCATGTGTCGGAGTTTTCTTCTAAATGATACACCATTATATATACCTATTATTTATCTACTAGAAGCCTGGTTCACAACATTCGTGCACTGGAGGGCGAGGGGGGGGGGGTCTCCCTCAGCCCGGCCTGTGCCCTTTAGCAGTCTGGGAGCCCTCAGGGGATGTCTGACTGATGGCTTAGGCCCTCTCCCCATGCCTAAGCTGCAGTAGGACATCCTAGTGCTGCCACGGAGGCGGGAGAGGCTCCTGCCACCACCGCTATGCTCGCCAGCCATCAGCCCGGCTTGTGGCTGAGCGGCAATCCCCCTGTGGAAGTGCACTGACGACCAGGGAGCAGCTACTGCGTTGAGCATCTGACCCTCAGTGGTCAGTGCATGTCATAGCAACTGGCTGTTCTGCCATTCAATCGATTTGCTCATTACCCTTTTCTTATATAAGACTAGAGGCCTGGTGCACGAAATTCTGCGGGGCGGGGGATGTTCCCTCAGCCCAGCCTGCACCCTCTCCAATTGGGGACCCGTTGGGGGATGTCCAACTGCCGGTTTAGGCCTGATCAGTCGGGCCTAAACCGGCAGTCAGACATCCCTCTCGCAATCTGGGACCACTGACTCCTCCTAATTGCTCACTTGCCTGCCTGCCTGATCGTCCCTAACTGCCTCTGCCTGCCAGCCTGATCACCCCTAACTTCCCTCTCCTGCTGGCCTGGTTGCCCCAACTGCTCTCCCCTGCTGGCCAATTTGGTTCTGATTGGTCGGTTTCTATGCCAGTCAGCATCAAAAGCTCCGCCTCCTAGGCAGCCATTGGCTCCCCACAGCACCCAGATTTGGTTCTGATTGGTTGGTTCTTATGCCAATCAATGTCAAAAGCTCTGCCTCCTAGGCAGCCATTGGTTCTTCACAGCACCCACATTTAGTTCTGATTGGTCAGTTCCTATGCCACTCAGCGTCAAAAGCTCTGCCTCCTAGACAGCCATTGATTCTTCACAGCACTAGCATTTGGTTCTGATTGGTTGGTTCCTATGCCAGTCAGCATCTCTGGGCCTGATTAGAAAGGTGGGGCTGAACAGCAGCCCCCATGGAGGCTGGGAGAGAAAGAAAAGTCTGGCTGCTGGCGAAGCTCAGAAAGGAAGACGAAGAGAAAGAGAGAGGCAAGTACTGATCAACAGCTGCCACTGAGGCTGCGGATCAGACCCTGTCTCTCTCCCTGGGTCTCAGCCCCCTGAGCAGTCAGTGCTGGGTCAACATGGCAACCCAGCGCTGACTGAAGGACTTCCGGGTTGGTCAGCCTTCGGTTGTGATAGGTCGTTATAACCCTGGCCTTTTATATATTAGGATTATTATATAGGATTATTCTTCTGTGAACCACCAATGTTGCTTCCACTTCTTGGTTATTGTGAATAATGCTGCTGTAGATGTGGGTGTTGAACATCTTTGAACACGTCCCTTTACTCACACCATCATTATTTATAAACTAGAGGCCCAATGCATGAAGATTCATGCAAGAATGGGCCTTCCTTCCCCTGGCTGCCGGCACCGCCTTCACTCCAGCCCAGAGCCGCCTTTCTGCCTTCCCATGCTGCCAGAGGCCCAGAGAGTCTGGGACGGTGCGGACAGCCTGTGTCGTCGCCATGGTGATGACACAAGCGTCCTGCCCCGCTGCTCTGCGCCTGGGTATGCAAATTAACCTGCCATCTTTGTTGGGTTAATTTTCATGCTCACGTCTGATTGGCTGGTGGGTGTAGCGAAGGTACAGTCAATTTGCATCTTTCTCTTTTATTAGTGTAGATTGCATCATATTCTGTCCTGCTTTGTAATGTGCATTTTCACTTAACACTCTGCCAGGTACACCTCCTCTTGTCAATATTGACATCAGCACTCTTTCTTATTATGTTCCTAATGTATGTGCCCTTGAATGGATTTATCTGTTTGTGGTTGGACATTTAGGTTGTTTTTCATTTCTGGGTTTTGTAACTGGGCCACAATCAACATGCTGAGGCTCATACCTTTGTCCCCTTGCCTGGTACTAAAAACCATAATATTTGGGTCTTAGGTTGGATTCTGCAGAAGCTGAGCCTGAGCTAGGAATTTGGGTGTGAGTGATTTATTGAGGGGGTGTTCTCAGGAGAAGAGGTGTGAGAGAGGCAGGATGGGGAAGAGGCTGAGCAGAGAGGTTCTGAAGTCTAGCCTTGGCCTTATTGGAGCAAATCACACTGGCAGGGTGGTCCCCTTGGGTCAAGGGGGCCTGTCAGCCTCCCAGGGGCCTCAGTCAAGGGCAGTTTTGGAGAATGTGCTGGGAGTGAGCTGGCAGTGCAGCCTCTGGTACTGAGGCTGTGGGTGGGACATCATCACTAGTGATAGTAACATCTGTGGTGCCTTCTCTCTGCCTGCAACGAGGCTTAGTACCTTAATGCAGTTAACAGTCTAGGTGCTCGTACATCTCCAGTTAACAGGCGAAGAACTGGCGTTGAGAGAAGGTAAGTAGCTTTCCTGGTGTTTCACAGCTAGTATGCGGTGGGTGAAGCTGGAAGGCAGACTCAGGCCGGCCCTGTGCTGGATCCCAGAACCTAATGATGAACTCCTAGAAGCAAAACAGCTGGGCCAAAGAGGTAGACATTTTAAATATTCATATAGATCCAAATGTCTCTTCCCACCCCTTGTGTGTGCTGTTTAATCTCCACATGTTTTGGCATTTTCCACCCTCTGGAGAGTGAGTCCCATAGTGATGCTGAGGAATCATTTGGTTTAATACTGAAAGGGCAGCTGAAGCCTCGCCTCACTCATTAAATCGATGAGAAGCCCACCAACCTCTGCCAGAGGTCACTGGCGGCCTCAACGTCCAAAAGGCCCACAGCCACAGAGTTACTTGACACAGAGGGATTCCCTTGTCCTCAAGTCACCAGACTCAGGGCAAGCCCTGTCCTCTAAAAACAGTTCATCCTTTGAGCTTCACATCGTGAAAATTAAACATCATTGAGGCCCTTTCCTCCAATGTGAGTGCAGTGCGCATTCACTACTGTTCCTGGCCAACCGGCATCCATTCCCTCTTCTTCTGGTAACAGCTTCCCACATATTCCTTTGGGTGCTGCTCTCCCCAAGTGCAAGGTTGGCATAGGTCCCAAAGTATACACCGTTCTGTTAGTTACTAGTCTTTATGCCAGTGGAAGTCAGGCTCGCATTTGGGGGTAGGAGATCCTCTCTTTTACCACTAGACTTGACCTTCAATGACTCACATGCTGGAATGGGCTGCCATTGTGCCTCCATGAGGCGAAAGCTTGCCTAAGAACGGAGCCAACCAAGAAGAGAGATGCCCGACAAATGGGGAGGTAGAAACTAATATCTTTGTTTGAGTAATGGAACAAGTTTTGCTTTGTTAGACCTACTCTTGGGTGTTCTAGTTAGATTAAAGCGAAACAGATTTTGTTCATATCTAGCCACTCTGAGTCTAATTTTCTCGCGATTGCAGATGTAGTACTAACTGATAGACTGATAATTCATATAAAGACTAATAAGCTCAAGGTTACCTCTCCCACTACCTTTACGTATTACAGACAGGGCTGGAAAGAGAAGTGGTGACTTCACTCAAGACAAGTAGCTACCAGCACTGGAACATCATATTCACCACTATTAGCCGCTAATTAAAGAGTTTTTGCCTATTCTTTTTTGGGGCTAGACATTACAAGAAAATTACAGACCAGCATTACTTATCAGCATAGATGCAAAAATCCTCAACAAAAGATTAGCGCACCGAATCTAACAAATATATAAAAAATAATAATATACCATGACCAAGTGGAAATTATCCCAGGTGTGCAAGGCTTTTTAACATTTGAAAATCAGTGTGATACATCTCATCAACAGGCTCAAGGAAAACAATGTATGTGCACGTACACACACACACATCGAGACTATCATAAGAAATACGAAGTTTCTGTAGCAATCAGGGAAACCCCATCCTCATGCGTGGGACCCCAGTGTGGCAGGCTTTAAGGGTCCTGGTGCCTGGAACAGGGACTACCCCAGGCTCTGAGGAGCTCTCAGGGGTTTCAGGTACCTGCTCCTCAGTCCTCTACTGCCGGTGCCTCTGAATCCCCCTCTGCAAGCCAGGCTCTGCTGCCCTTGAAGTCCGCTTAGGCCCCAGTGACCACCTGCTTCCATGACCACTTCCTCGCGGTTTGTTCGTATAATTCCAGTCTTGAGGACTTGGAAGGGCTCCGCTCCTCACTTGAGCAAGACCAAGTAGTCCCTGCGCCCGGTGACTTGTGGTCCACTCTTGTTCACTCTTCTGCTCTGGCCCATTCAGTGGTGGCCACTGGTGTGGGCTCGTGTGGTGTGAGGCGTGCCCACTGCGCCTCAGCGTGCTGTGGGGGCACTTTCCTGAGGAGCCTGTGGACCAGCACACCAGCCGGTCATCAGGTATTGAGTTCATCAGGTGTCCTGGATCACCAGGTACTGCTTTTCCCACTTCAGCCTGAAATGCTCGGGTCATTTCCAGAGAAGACTGTGGGCCTACGGGGGGAAAACGATGTAGGACAACTGGAGGTAGTTCTAGAAGATTTCAGGTCCTTTTTGGAGAAGTAATTCCAGCCAGCAGGTTCCAGGCAATAAATACATTTATTAAAAATTGTAATGTCAATTACTCTTACTGCTCTTCTTCCAAAATTGCCACAGTCTTAACTACTGAAGAGACCCGAAGATCTGTTCTCTGTCTTGTGGCAGGTGCAGAGTGTCTAAAAGTTACTCGTACTTGTAGCTGCCACACTTGAGGTCTGATGAATGGAGATGGCGTTAGGGCTTATTGTAAGGGGTCCTGGAAGGCTTGAAAAATGGCACTTGTCAGGGGAGCCGGGAAGGGTGGTGAGGACCATGGTTATGCCAAAAAGGTGGGCTGTAAAACAATGCAAACGTGTCTCCAAGGCATAAGCAGACGTGCAGGCTGCCAGGGAGCTTCAAGGAAGTACCCAGGCTCGGTAAATGGAGAACCAACCCTGGGGAGAGGGGAGCAAGGCAGAGATGCTAGGCTGGTGCAGCCTTCAGCGGGAGCACGTCCAGATGTCCCTCTGGATCAGCCCTTTCCTAAGAAAGCCCCTGGATGGGCAGCATGTCTGGTGGGCGGGCTTATTTACACACACAATGTCATTGATGCCATGTTGCTATCGGACCTAAAAACAAAACTCGTGTTTGCTTTTAATAATAAAGTTACTTCCGCTTAGAAAATGGTGCAGATTTACAGAGTTGTCAGATAGGTTTCTCAGATTGTCCTGCTAATGACAGGATAGAGGAGAAACAATCTAAGAGAAACATTTCCGAGAGAGAGAGAGAGAGAGAGAGAGAGAGAGAGAGAGAGAACGAACGAGAGCGTGCAGGGGGTGGGAGGGGGGGATTGTTTTAGCTGAAATCCGGAAGATTCCAAGTACTGATTATTAAATTGAATACCAATTAAATTAGCATCCCATGGGGACTCTTTTCTGGAAATTTTGCTAGTGTGTTCGCCAAACAGCCCAGACTCAAGGCCATTTGGTGGGAAATGGCTCCTTTTGTTTTGGCCATGTTTAAAGCTAACCCCAAATCGATTGCTTTATCAAGAATGAAAACATCACTGGTCATTATTCCACTCCAGAGATCTGTAGACTTTTGTTGTAAAGGGCCAACATCTGTATATATATAAAAAGCTAAGTAACCAACTGTCCAGCTGGCCAGTACTACCTGAACCCATTTTCGGACATGGTCAGTTATACGTTGCTTTCAAGTTCTAAGAGTGTGTGACATTAAAGTTAAAGTTGTTAATACTTCATCACAAGGGAAATTAGTCAAGCGCACTGAACGTATTTTTACTCTTAATGTGGTATACAGGGAGATATTAGAATAAGTTTAATCAATTTATCAGTCATTGTTTTTATCAGTATTGTTTTTATATCATGTTTTTGTTTTTATATCATGTTTTTCATATCATGTCTTTATTGTTATATCATGTTTATTAATCAATTTATATATTATTTTCATATACATTTTACTAATTTTCTTTCATCTCTGACACTTCTATTATAGAGAAATGGGGAATAGCGATATTAGAATATTTCTTCTAATTAGTTTCCTTTCAATGTGCACGAATCTGTGCACCGGGCCACTAGTACTAAATATTTAGCATGAAATAGACATATCCATAAACAAAGGAGCATTTTGGATCCTAATAAGATTGTATTTATGTACCCTGGGATTGGATTTTCTATAATTTTCACGTCATGAAATATTCTCTTTCTTTTGATTTTTTTTTTTTTTAATTTCAACCACTTAAAAATGTAAAAGTTCTTATCTCTGACTGGGTCAGTATAGTTTGGCCAGGTTCTTACTCTACCTTTGTAGTTAGTGTCTTTTGGGAGAGCATATTCCTACCTTTGCATATGAAAAGGGGCCAAACTGTGTGTGGGAGGGGTTTGTGTGTGTGTGTGTGTGTGTGTGTTCCTGTTGTCCCCTGCTCCTTCAGCCTCCCCTCTGGGCCTCAGACTTTTAGAGCTTCGAGTGCTCAGGACTGTCACCAGCACCTGGTAGCAGGCAGGTCAGCCTCATGGGTGCTGGAAAAATTCTGGACTCATTCTCCACCCAGTGGATTCTGAGTGACTCTTGAAATAGAGGCAACAGGGAATGCAGACAAGGTAGAAGCTTGAGAGTCTAGCAGTTGAGCTTTTCTGTAGGAGTTGTGAAAATGGTCGCAATGGTCTCAGGATTTCTTTGCAAATATCTAACTTTTAAAAGGCTTAGGCATCTCTGGTGCTCCTTTTCATCCTTATTCCAGAGAAGCAGGCAAAAGACATACTTCTACAAAATGTAAGTGCATGGTTTTGTTTGATACACTATTTAGGGAATGACAAAAGTTGCACAAGCATCCAGTGTTCCTCAGATGATCTGCATAATGTGTGACGATGAAACGACAGCAGGTAACGCTATGTAGTCAGCTAAATTGGTTGAATAGGAGTCATTTTTATTAGGATGCCCTCCCCAAATCCTTAATAAATATGAAGCTTTAAATATTTGTCCCGTTTTGTAATTGGTCTAGATTTAGCGGTGGCTCTTCCTGATTTGGGAGGAAGCATGCTTGACTGTTGCCAGGCAACGGCTAATCACGGCATTAGCTGCCAGCAAGCCCTTGGCAGTAACTGTAAATTCTTTTGTCTTGTTAACAAAAAAATGAGTGTTAAAGATGTCGCAGTATATAAAATCTGTTCTGTTGTTCAAATAGATAGAACTTAGGCGGTGCATTCCTGCACTAATATGACCTCGCTGTGCCGCTAAGACTTACAGGGGCTGTAGAGAGCCCGTGCGTTCCCGTGCGTGAGTCACATGCCGTCTGTTCGCGGCAGCGCAGCCCATGGAACGGGACGGTGATGTCATTGAGGCACTGTTTTTCTCAAGGTCTGCAAAAAAGAAACAGAGGGTTTTGAGTTGCGGGTTGCGAACCTCTCTCAGAACTGTCCCGAGCGAGGATGCTGGTTCCTGAGCTGGGGCCACCGATGCACCATCCTGACCTCAGTGTCCGTCTCTGAGGCCCAGTGCTCCCAGGCCATGTGGCGCGTCCCCACGCGCTCACAGCACCTCCTGTCTCTCTCCACCTCCTGCTCAGCCAGGCTCCATGCACGTTTTCTAGGACAGAACCTCATAAAACTCATTCTCACCTCGTCAGCAAACGTGGTGTGAGTCATCCTTTGGACACACAGAGTTAAGAAAGAAGAAAAACACTGTTTATTTGGTTGGCCTTTTTTTTTTTTTTTTTAAATGAAACTACACTGTATCCCCGACTGGAGCCCAGACTATTGTCAGCACTCTCCCTCCTGGCTGCATGTTTCTGAAGGGCGTTGTTGATCGGGAAGGGGTCGCACACTCCATCAGGCACTGGGGCATACATTTTGTCACTGAAACCTCATCCCTTGTGCACAAGACAGACACGCGGGTCCCTTGGGCCAGAAGGAGCTGGGATGAAAGTCGCAGTTTCCTGTGTCTTCCACGCCCCATGCTCTGCAATTTGTGTGGATTAGGTCTGGGCTTCAGAAGACACCCCGAGGGTTCCATCTGCCCAGTGAACCCATAGAAGGCACCAAGGGAGTGGCCAAGATGCTGAATCTATTTCATTCTTCATTTCCTTGATTTCTAAAAACAGCTCTAGATAGTTTTGAACAAGTTAAAAAACAGTACTCCGTGTTGCTAAATCCCGTTTTCTATATTACCATTTTCTTTGCCACCTCCCTTGCCCCTGACTCGCATAGTGGGAAGTCTTACACCACAAGAGAGGTCCCCCCTCCTCCCCCCCCCCTCTCTCCCCCCTTCCCCACAGTTGTGCTCACTGGCACTTTCCCCTTTGGGTTTTCCCTGCCAGGCTCACTGTTCCTCCCTGGGCTCCAGCTCAGCAGCAAGCATTGTCACCAGAGGCAGCAAACCCGTTCCTGTCCCTTTCAGTGCCTTTCTTTAAAACGACGAGCCGGGCTCCTTTAGCATCATGTAAACACGCTGGAGTGTGTTAACAGCTGCCTCTCTCTGAAAGTTGGACAGGCTCGGCACTGAAAGGGGAACCGCTTTCAGGTTCTGCTCAAGTTTGCATGTGACAGCATCAAAGCTATTTTTAGTGGAGTGATCACCGGCGAGAAGCTGAAAACGGCCGCTTTCAACTATAAACAGTGGAAAGAAAGGATCATTTATGCACGGCTGCCGCTCTCGAGTCCATTTATGTGGGAGACAAAGGGGCGTGTAAATCTCTTCTTCAAAGTTACGCAGGCATCTCGTGCCCGCTCAGAGCCCGGCAGCTCTCAGGGAAGAGCAATGCTAATTTAGCGCTTGGCTGCCCGCTCCGGTTCCACTTGATGCACTGATAATAGCGAGTGATAGGACTGCCCTTTGGGTGTCCATTGCGAAAAGAAGGGAATGTTTAGATGCACAGAAGCATCCAGGAAACTTCTCTTCCTGTAGATCACAGAACTCCAGAGACAACAGGACATGAGAGGTGGGTTGTATAAACTTCCTGGTGCAGTGGGAGGGGCTGAGTCACTGCTAGTGCAGGACCCCGGCACTTCCCTTTCAGAATGGGTGTTCTTAGCTGCCAAGTGAGGATCCTGATACGGCTCTTGGTAAGGCCAGTGTGGTTTTCTGTGGATATTTATTGGCACTCCGTGCCAGCCACTGAGAACTTCAATAGGACTAAACTGTGGTCCCCTGAGAGCTCACAGTCTAGCCACACAGTCAGTGTGTCCCATGTCAGCACATACAGAGTGATGCCTATAAAGGCCACAGCCTAGGAAAGGCTGGATCTGCTCTGGGCACTGAGGGGGATGGGAAGAAAGAGCAGGCTTGTAAAAAAATGCTTGAGTTTGCAAAGAGAAGCGAGGGAGGGAGGGTTCCCACTGGGGCAGCCCAGCGAGTGAAGACAGATGGGAGAGGCTGTGTCTAGGGGCCCATGAACAACCTGGGATGGCCAGACAAGGCTAGGGGTGGCCGGGGATGAAGCTGGCGCCAGGTGAGCTGTTGCTTAGAGCAAAGGAACTTGGAAATGGCACAGGCCCCAGGGAGCCAGGGGGTGGTTTTGAACAAAGATCACAGAGAAGCTCGGGAAAGGCGGTGCATAGCCAGATACGAGATGGTTGAGGTTTAATGCCAGCGTTGTAAGCAAAGCCCTAAACCTCAGTCTCCCCTGGAAAGCCCAAGGCCTGAACAGCAGTCCCAGCCCTGGATGGCACTGAGCGGCTGTGTTGGGCGGAGCTGCTGTGTTGGGCGTTGCCTTTGGGGAGGGGCGGGGCGGGGCTGGTGAACAGGGCAGAGCCAGCGTGCTGGGAAGACCTTCTCAAGCCCCATTGAGTGCTGGGCTCTGCAGGCGAGTGGGAGGGGGACTGTGTCCTTTAGGAGCTCTTAGCTGGCCAGCCCTGCCCCGGAGGGTGTGAGCCCCTCCGTGAGTGAAATAACCAGGCACCAGGAGGCACCTCTGTCTGTGGGAGTCAGGTTCCCCCAGAGGTTTCAGGAAGCTAAGGTTTTCCTGGATAGGCCTAAAGCTTCAATTATGTGGTAAATCTTCTATGCCCCAGAAATTCACAGAAGAGGGACGTGCAGAACGGAACGAAGCAGAACAAAAAGCCTCACACACAGGCACCCGGACTGTTTATACCCGGGAAGAGTGTTCTACAAAGTCTCTTCTAGTACCAAATAATTTTTGCGCACCTCATGTCAAAAATTACTGCCCAGAAGTAATGTTACTTGATTGCTCTGATGTTTCGCTTTGAATTTAATCCTGTCCAGGAAGTTTAACAACATTATGGCTTTGTTTTCTTTCCAGGAGAGGAGTGATTGTTTCTGTAAATTTTCTAGAAGAATCCAGTGGCTGTAAGGTTTAGGTGTGTTACAGTTAACCATTTTACTGCACACTTGGATTTCCCACCCATTTCCTCCTTGCTCTTCCTGAGCAGGCTCGGGGTACATACCGGGCAGTTTGAGGCTAGGAGCAAGTCACAGGCAGGCAGTGATCCTTGGTACAGGTGATGGGGGGAGGTGGCAGGGAGAGGAAGGGGTGGAGGGAGCATCTTTGGGGGTAGGGCCAGCTCTTGATGCTCAGTCAGAAGTATCAGGATAATGTAGGTGCTGGTGCCAGTCACAATATTTGTTGCCTTGGCAGACATAAGAGATTACTTTTTGGAAATGGAAAATTTGCTTTTTTGTCACTTCAAAACCAACCATAAATAGATCCAGTAAACCATAGGAAACATGTCTCACAAAAAAATAAACTTTTGACCTTGGCTGGGAGGCACACGTGGTTGGAGCATCATCCCCTACACTAGTCAGAGCACATACCTAGGTTTTGGATTTGATCTTGGTCGGGATGTGTACGGGAGGCAACCAATCAAGTTTCTCTCTTATATTGTTGTCTGTGTCTCGTGCTCTCTCCCTCCCTCCCTCCTTCTCCCTTCCTTTCTCTCTAAAATCAATAAAACATATCCCGAGTGAGGATTAAAAACAACTTCTGTGCTGTTACATACAACTTGAGCCTAGATTTGCTGCCCTTGATGTAAAGTTTAGACAGAGGTGTCCAGCTCTAAAGTGTCAGCTTTTCAGAATCAACATTTATTTCCCTCCTCGTAGTGCTGGGGTGTGGGATGGGACTGACTCTCTGAAAGAGGAAATGAATCACCCAGGGAATTCGCAGTTGCCCCACCTATAGGTCCTTTTCCTGTCTGACTGGTTGTTAGCTTACAGGAAGTACCAGGAAACCGACTTGTCAAAACTTGGCCTACATGTTTGCATCTCCTGATCTCTGCCAGCCTGAAGGATCAAGGTCTGACGTAGAAACCTTTGTCTGCATTGCTGAGGTTTTTCTCTGAAAGTCCTGCTAGTTCAGTGAAATCGAGGAGGTGATGGTTTTTGCACTGTCTGTATCAGGTGGTGTGTGGTTGTTTGTCGCAGCCTCAAAACGATGTTCCAACTTGGGATACGTGGTGTGCATGTTGGCGGCCCTCCCTGCCTCTTGGTGATGGGGGATGGCCCCAGGATTTATGAAACCTGCCATTGAGATCAAGGCGAAATGATAGTTTCACTCAAGAGGTGTCGAGATATATATATATTGATTTCAGAGAGGAGGTGGGGGGGGAGAGAGAGAGAGAGAGAGAGAGAGAGAGAGAGAGAGAGAGAGAGAGAATATCAGCTGCCTCCTGCAAGCCCCCTACTGAGGATCATGCCCTTAATCCTGAGCATGTGCCCTGACTGGGAATCCAACCTTGACCTCCTGGATGATGCTCAACCAACTAAGCCACACGGGCCAGGCTATCTCTAAGTTCTTGATTTCAGTTCTTTTGGGTATACACCCAGAACAGGAACCACTGGATCGTATGGTAACCCTATGTGTAATTTTTTGAGGAAGCACCCTACTGTTTTCCATAGCGATGGCACTGTTTTAAGGGGATGTCTCAGTTGCTTAACACCTCATATATATGTCTTTCCTCTGTGAGCTTTACAAGCACAATCCTCCCTTCCAGCTATGTCTTTTGAACCAGACCCTGTGGCCTTGAGGAGGCTGATGGCCACACTTGCACAGTCAGCGTAGATTCCGGCTTTCTCCTGCTCTCTCCCAGCCATCATTCTGTTTTATGATATTTTGGGAAGGTTCACTCAATCCTCTTGGCCCCTGGGCAGATGTCCTCTGGGAAGTCCCAGGCTGCTCCGAAGATTCCCCTAGGAACCGGATTGGCCCTGGACGCGTGGCTCCTGGAACAGCTGCTCAGCTTTCCTCCATTCCACCATTTTAATTGTGATTAGTAGGTTCATTTGCATCTAAAAGGAGCCGTTTTCTTATCAGCACCATTGAGTTGGGAACCAGTGTGCTCCATTTATATAGAGTGGCCCATTTTAATCGGGCCCATTAGGCAGTAAAAGTAAATGTGGGTGTTTTACAAATGCAAATATATCATGCAAATAATGTACTTTATGCTGAATGATGCCTTGGTTTTCATATGTAAAATTAGAAACTGTAGCACAAAGATAATGATAAACACCTTTGCATCTGTTCTTAAGATGTAGCGTGAGCTGGATGCATCTAAAATTGTAGCGTGAGCTGGATGCATCTAAAATTGTAGCAGAAGCTTCCAGCAGGATTTTTTCAGCACACCCAAACATGCATCCCATACTATCAAAAATATACATGTACTTATCTAGTTATTTATATATTCCTAAGTAATCAAGAAATCACAGAAGAGAGTAATCCAAATTACCTAAGCTCTTACTTACCATCAATGATGAGATTTATAATTTTGTTTCCTTTTTTTAAAGGTTTTCCAGTTTTTATCCGAGCTGATGATAGTGAAGAAGAAATGTTACTCTATAGCCTACTTCCATTCTAAGAGATGTATTTCTATAAGATATATTTTTTTAACCCTTAGTGTTTGAAAAAATTCTGTCTTATGATATGCAGATAGCTATTTTATAAAATCACGTAGTAGAATAATGTCAGCCCTCTTCTGTGTGCTGTGAACTCTCAGCCAAGTTCAGAGCAGGGTGAGGGGGATGTGGGGGGTGACCACTGCGTGGTAGGTCAGGATGCAGCCAGATACTTTCCGGGGTCTGGAGACAAGGTCAGCCAGAGACACAAAATTCGGGAAGCTAGGTTTTCCATGGGCCCACGAACTCTCCTAGGAAAGGAATATTGAGTAGAAAAGAAGAGAGGCTAACACTGTGGGAATGCCTATCATTGTGGAGTCAAGGCTGACAAAGAGCCGGCAGAATGTTTAGAACAGAGAGAAGGAATGGGAGAACCAGGTTAGAAGGGTATTTGGAGGCTAAAATTTGAAAGGATTTTAAAGAGATAATGTCAGAAGTTACAGAGACTTTATGTAATCAGAAAATAAAAGCATGTGGGAGGGTGTTGGGGGGGGGCGGGGGAGGGGATCGTAGGGCTGTTGCAGGCGGCAGGAATGACCCCAGGTGTCTAACGGGTGGGCCAGAACAAACCTCAGTACTTGGGTTCTGGCCAGGAAAGAATGCAGAGTCCAGACCCAAACTGTAAGAGAACATGTATTGGGTATTCTAGGAATTCCTAGGAGAAATGGGCTTAGGCAACAACTTATGGAGGCAAAGGAAGGGCCTTGGAGCTTGGGGGTGAGGAAGCCAATGGTTATCTGCCAGGGGGAGGGGGTGGGGGGAGCCCACTGGGTCCTCCATCCTAAGGCTTTTAAGGGTGGAGATTTTAGGGTTTGTCCCAGGGAAAGAGCTTAATAGACTATTCAATAGCCTTCCAGGTGTGTCCTTTCAGGGTTGTGGTCTCAGGCTGGGGGTCATTATCCATGCAGCTGGTCCTGACGTCAGCTGTGGCTGGTTTTGTTGCTTATCTGGGCCTGGAGCTGAAATAAACTGCGGCCTAGATGTTATCTCTAGGGAGGAAAGGTCAGGGGTCCAAACCTCAGGACCAGCGACACGCTAGGGGAGGATGGTCACCCTGGGGATAAGGTCCCCCCTGCAACTGCTTGTCCATTGCTGGGCACCTGGGGCTTTCTACCTGGTGACCTTCCGTACCTGCCCATCGTCCCTGCTCTGCTCATGTCTGTCTCACTGCCTCCAACAGCACCATCCACACACTCTGGGTTTATACTTCAGAAGTTTTATAAAATGTCCCTGAGAATTCTGAACTCTCAGCTCCTGAACTCTTTAGCGATGCTTCTCAAATTATGATATTTTGTGAAACTGGAGACCATCCCACACATGTCTCTTTGTCAGACTGCGCTGATTTCTAAATTCCAAACTTCTAGGACTCACATCCTGCTGCCCCCCAGGAGGCTGGGTCAGTGTGTGGTGGCATAGGTCATGTTTGTTTTCCTCTTATTTCCTGGTGATTAATCCACAGTTAAAATTAGAGCAATAGAATTCCAAATATTTTCTTAGGAATTTCCCCTTCGTTGCAACTGCTTTGGGGAAACACCGTGTGATGGTAGACATCTCACTATCTAAAGGGATTGCCTTCGCACAGTTTTCAGTGTACGTGACAGGAATCTGCACAGTTGCCTGAAGCAGAGGGAGCAAGCTCTGGCCTCTGTATGTACCAGATCAGTGCAGGCTGGTCTCGCTGTGTCCCCTTCCCCAGTTAGGTTGGGCTTTCTGCCTTGTAGTGTGTGTGCTCTGGACCATTCTAGCAGCGATGCTGACTGCAGGGGCCATTCAGAACTACGGCACAGAAGTTGGTCTTTCAGTGCCCCGAACTCTTTAGACTTTGATTCACTTTTTCAGAGTCTGTCTTGTATTAATTCTTTTTCTTATTTTATATCTTAAAAAGTGTTTAGCCTAGCCGGTGTGGCTCAGTGGTTGAGGGGCAACCTATGAACCAGGATGTCAAGATTTGATTCCCGGTCCGGGTACTCCATCCTCAGTACAAGGTGTATTCACTGATTTTTTTTTTTTTTTCTCTCTCTCTCCCCCTCTCCCTTCCTCTCTCTGAAATCAATATACAGAAATGTTTTGTTGTGGTAAAATACATGCAACATAAAAAACACAGCATCTTAACCATTTTACAGTTAACCATCTTAACCATTGTATGGATCAGTAGTATTAAGCACATGCACATAGCTGTGCAGCCAGTTCTTTGCAAAACTGAAGCTTTGAACCCACTAAACAATGACTTCCCCGCTCCCTCCGGCCTCTGGAAACCACCATTTTACTTTCTATCTGTGAACCTGACTCTTCCAGGGACCTCATAGAAATAGAACCATGTATATGTAGGATTCGTTCTTTTGTGTCTGGCTTATTTTACTTAGCGCAGTGTCCTTGAGGGTCATCATGTTGTATCCTGTTCTTTCTTTTAGATACACCTATTCACATTTGGCAGCTTAGAAAAAAAGTACTTTTCTTAATTTGCTTTTTTTTTTTGAAAAAATTTTTTTTATTGATTTCAGAGAGGAAGGAAGAGGGAGAGAGAGAGAGATAGAAATGTCAGTGAAGAAAGAATCATTGGCCAGCTGCCACCTGGGGATTGAGCCCACAACCCACACACGTGCCTTTGACTGGAATCAAACCCAGGACCCTTTAGTCTGCAGGCCGATGCTCTATGCACTGAGCCAAACTGGCTAGGGCCTTAATTTGCTTTCCATTAGACTTAGAGAAACTCCAGGCTGGTGAGTGTACAGGTATGGGTGGTGCCAGAGCCTCTCAGGGTCTTGGTTACAGTCCAGCCGATTCTCACAGTGGTGAAGGTCACGGGTGTAGAGAAAACACGTGACAGATCACATCATTGCGCCAAGAGCCACCTTAGGGGTCCATGACCTGTTGAGTCACGGTGTCCCGTTGGGAGTTCGAAGCCATGAAGCCGAGAGTGTGCGGCCCAGGGAGCGATGGTGGACTGTGAGTCTCAGGCAGACACTGGGTGTGCTGTTCAGGATGATACCACTCGTCTCTTGGGATTTGCTGACTCAGCTCTGGTCTTAACGATCCGATGGATCAATGTTCTCAAATGCCAGTTCACAACTGCCTTTCTGGTCCTGTTGGTTGGCTTCCTTTGTCACAAAGCAGGTTTGGCTTATAGTTGCTGAAGTTCATGGAATTTTGTTAGCACCTCATTGAAATGAGACATTTGTGGCCCCGTGTTGTATTGTTTCTGCTAATAGGAGCCCAGTGCCATGTTTCACATATGGTTAGCCTGATTGCTTTTTCTAGCGTGGGATTTTGCCTCAGAGAGATTTTTTTTAAATGTTTTTATTGATTTCAGAGAGAGAGAGAGAGAAACATCAATGATTCAATGATGGTAGAGAATCGTTGATCCACTCTCTGCCTCCTGCATGCTCCCTACTGGGGGTCAAGCCCACAACCCAGGCATGTGCCTTGACTGGGAATCGCACCCTGACCTCCTGGTTCGTGGGTCGATACTCAACCACTGGACCACACTGGCTGGGCAGCCTTGGAGAGAGTCTTGGTGAAATTCCATCCACAGCCTTCTTCCATGCAGAGCGATAGCTAGGAGTTCAGTGCGGGGAGACAGGAAGAGGAAAGCCGGAGGTGAGGAATGAAGCCAGCCCGTTGATGTGTTTGTGTGGGAACAGTGGGCTGGCCCCGCAAGCCCTGGTGTGGTCTTGGGCTGCTCACTAGATGACTTGGGTGATTCCCTCCCCGCTCAGGGCCTCTATCTCCTTGTCCATAGAAGGAGGAAGGTGAGTCCTGCCTGCCTACCCTCCCACAGGATTGGAGGGTTCCCTGGAAACGTGTTGGTGGCTTACTCCGTAAACAGGAATTTGCTGTCCCCCGTCAAGCAACGTGAGCACCATTGTGTGGTAATGAAAATGTGCTTTGGTAGATTGAAGAGGTCCTAGAGAAGTCGTGGAAGGGACCATATACAAGTCACCAGCACCTAGCACTGAGTGGAGAGTCCCCCACCCTCTTCTCTTGGTTTGCCGAATGAATGGGTGGTTTCCAGGGTGACTCAGGTTCTCCCACAAAGACCTTGACCACAGCGCCTTCTCTGAATTACTGGGCTTGACACACGCTTTTAAGTAATTTCATATCATGTTTTAAGCTCACTTTGAGCTTTAAAGTCCAGTGAACCGAAAACAACTCCACATCGAGGGGAAAAATCAGTTTGCAGCTTCTCCAACCTGCAGCCACAGGACTGTAACCATTGACCTTTCTGTGGGCATTTCCTGTCCCTTTAGATAGAATCCTAGGAGGTTGGAGCTAGGTATGTCAGTAAAACTCCTGGAGGCCATAAAAGGTGCCTTTTAATCCCCCTCCCTCACTTCCTGTGTCCTTCTTAACATCCAGCACAGTTCTCAGTAAGCACTTAATACATCCTTGAATGTGCTAATAGTTAGAAGATGTCATTTTGAGGGACCATCCAAAAAAAAAAGAATGTAGAATATGGGGCCAGTGAGCTCAAAAGCTTTGTAATGAGTGTGATGTGAACCAGTTTACCTTGAGCTAGGAAGACCACAGGTGAATTCATCAGTCCCAATGGGGGGCCAGGCTGGAGCAGGTGGGTAGCCAGTCAAATCTCTCTCCATTACTGGGCTACAGATTACACAGACCACATAGCAGGGCAGCGGGAATAGTGATTGGAGACTTAGCTACGTTAAAAGGATGTTGTAGAAACCTTTAAGTAGATTTCTATGGTATAGAGAATTTTCCTTATCTAAACCACTGGATTTACCCGCCCTCGCTTCCCCATTTACCCCATCGCTGGCATCTACTTGGTTCTCAGCCAAATCCAGGTCAGGATAAAGAGGAGATTTGGGTGGCAGTAAGCTAGATATTCAGGCTCCTGCAGTAATACTCAATTATTGAATTCTCTTGAAGCACCAGCTCCTCTATAATGAAGTCCTTGGTTTTTAAATATCTTTAGAAATCAGGTGATTGAGTATTGGCAACAGCCAGCTTGCTGCTTCCTGCTTTCTTATGGTGAAATCCCAGGAGCTGGCTGGGGTTGTTAAAAGATAATCTTAAGCCTTTTAGTGCATATTATTCTTCATTCAACTTTGAGCTGCAAAGCCTCAGAACGGAATAGGCCAGGAATGAGACAGAAGAGAAATCAGCTTGCTGCCATCATCCCACAGCCCTGCGACCCCAGCCAGGTCTGCTGTTGCCCTGGGCAACTCCTGGCCACCCAGAGGCCACCATGGCCAGAGCTGGGGGGATCAGGGTTGCAGGAAAAGCCATCACGGATTTGGGTTATTCCCGTTCAGTCTGAGTACAGTGGATCCAAACACAGTAGAACAAAAAGGTTCATGTACATCGCGGGTTACAATGTGTTTTCTAGCACACTTGACATCATCTGCTGTTGAATAGTGTTTTTGCGCTGTCGCTCTTTTATTCCTTCTACTTCCCAGTTATGGAATGTGTCCATGGACCCGCAATACTGTTTGTACCTCTGGTAACGATGTGTCCATCAGCAGCACGGGTCCGTGGCATTTCTCCTTTCGTTAACAGTATGGCATTACTAGGGACCCTGGGCATCAGTGAAGCAGTCATCAGTCGTATAGCCCTTCCGATTTCTTATTCTCCCTGCGTGTGTCCATCTGCCCAATTGACACATGTGTTATTTGGACCAGCTTTTTATTTTTTTAATATTGAAAGTGATTGATGATGCGTTAACCAGTATCGTTTGCCATGAACTATTTTTTTTTAATATATTTTATTGATTTTTTTACAGAGAAGAAGGGAGAGGGATAGAGAGTTAGAAACATCGATGAGAGAGATCAATCAGCTGCCTCCTGCACGCCCCCCAGTGGGGATGTGCCCACAACCAAGATACATGTCCCTGACTGGAATTGAACCTGGGACCCCTCAGTCCGCAGGCCGACGCTCTATCCACTGAGCCAAACCAGTTCAGCTGCCATGAACTATTTTGCTGAAAGTAGCTTATGCTGCCTCTTGGGCTGGATGTAGTAACCTTTTTTTTTTTTTTTTTTTTTTTTTTTTACTAAGTGCTTTCTAACATTCACTGCTTGATTTAGAATAACCTGCTTTCCACTCCAAGGATATTTCATTCAGGCAGGCTCGGTTATAAAGTTTTTCACTGGGTATTTTAAAACAGTGAAAATGCTTGTCTATAAATGCAGTAAAGTGTCTTTGTGATATATTGATCTTCCTTATTTTCTTGCCTCTCTTGTTACCAGACTGTGGGTGGTGACATTTGAAAAATGTATTATAGGGGATGGAGTGCAACATTTTAAGCCAAGAAATTGAAAACAGGATGCGAAACAAGAAGGTAGGGGAGGGAGAGAGTCGATCAAGGTCATGTCTGTATATTAAGGGTTTGATGGTGGGAAAGCCAAGAGAGGCAGGTTTGCATTTATAAATAGGCAGGTGGCACCAGGAAGTGTTGGAAAACCCACCTGGTCTCAGGCAGGGATAGAAGTTCTTTGCCACATAAAATCATAAAACCAAGAACAAGTTAGCAAAAGTTATAAGCAATGGCGTTGAACTGTATGAATTTGCCATTTTGTTTATCCACAAACAATTCTAATGCCCAGAAGGTAGCAGGGTCCAGATGGTAACCCCAATTCCACATGGACTGTTTCTGCACTGTGAAAGATGAAGCCCATTCATCATAAAACAAAAGTAATGGTTTTTAAAGTTGCATTTTCAGAGGTTATAAATCTATTTATATAAAAGCCTAAGCGACCGTTAAGACCAAATGACTAGAACGACTAGTTGACCAGTTGCTGTGATGTGCACTGGCCTCCAGGGGGCAGACACTCAACGCAGGAGCTGCCCCCTGGTGCTCAGTGCACTCCCACAGCCAATCTCCCGCTGCCTCCCTCCCTTCCTCCCAGCCCAGCCAACCTCTCGGGGTCTCTCCCCCTGGCCGGCTGTCCCCCCACCCCTCCCCGCCCCATAGGCCTCGATTGCCAGCCAGGCCAAGAGACCCCACCCGTGCATGAATTCGTGTACCAGGCCTCTAGTAATACATAATTGGGAAAGCATTTTGAGGTCATTTTGAGTGACATGTTCAGAGCATGGGTTGCTCAGAGTATAGGTGAGTGGGTGTAAATGAGCCCATCCTTATTCTGCTTTCTTTTCTGTTTCAGCACATCAGGTCCACCCATCTGGCCGGGCAGTACCTTCTTCAAGAGAAACGGAGCCCTTCTACAAGGTAGGTCTCTACAAGCACCCGGTCCCTTCCCCCTTCCCCACCATCTCTTCTGGTGCCAACCAGCAGAGTTCTGTCCTATTGAGGAGTGGGCACGGGAGAAGTGTGACTGCTGTGGGTCGGGTCTGTCATTTCTTCCTACTCACATCTTCTGGTTGCTGTGAATTGCTAGTCTGAAACCAGGACTGCTCCTTTTGGTCTGTCGTTACTGGTCCTATTCTAGACGTGCTTGGCTTGCTTTGGTGAACTTGGAATCACGCGGCAGTTCGGATGTGACAGTAGCATCAACCAGGCTGGTAAAATCAAACCCCGTTGCGTATTTTTAGTGCTCCGGATGTTTTGGGTGTCTGTTGGCAATTTGTTCACCATGGAGGGCCACGTATTCCTGGCTGACCCCTAACATCCACACGTACCTGGATGGGTGACTGTGGTTAGTTCTGAGGCTCAGAGTTCAGACACCCCTTGTCCCTGCAAGCATCATTTGCAGGGGGACAGCCTTCCTGCTGACCAGCCCACAATCAGCTGCTGTGCCAAGCTCCCATGCGGTGCGCTCGAGGAATTCAGACTTTCATCTCGACTTTTGCAATTAAGTTTCTTTGGAAATAGCCAAAGTTAAAGAGGAATAGATGGTTTAAAATAGCAGTAAGATGCATGCTAAATACTTCTAGAAAGTACTTTTGGGTGATTGCTGTTTTGGATATCTGCTCTATAGATCAGCTGGAATTGGCTGGCTCCTCGGGCCACCAGCCTCTGTTGACTGGCCAGGTGTCAGAGTGGTACACTGGGCCCAAATCAGGTGGATTTGGTTGGACCAAGAGATTTAGAACTGTCCTGGGCTTAAGGTGAGGCATTCCAGTGCATTTTGGTTGGTTTAGACCTGTTTGGTAGGTTTAAGCCTCTTTTCCTTAAATGTACACGCTGAGGGCTGGCCACGTGGGTGAATATAAACGTGGCTAAGAAAAGTGACATTTATCTTTAGGTTTCTGGAGTAGCTCAAACAGTTTTGAATGATGTCACATGTTTATCGTTGTTTTATAGGCCATGCAATTGCATATTGTCGTTCTAATAGCCTGTGAAATTGGGAACTTAAGAATGTCTTTGCATTTTTGCTTGGTACCGGGTGAAATTTAGGCAGGCAGGTTTGAGTAATGCTAATTTTAATGACCACCATAGACATCCTAATTAAGAAAAAAGAACTCCCTCCGCTTTCAGAAATTAATACATAATTTTTATAAAATCTCCTCCGTTCCCCCTTTAGATGGTATATATGGAAATCGACCTTGATGAGCCTTTGGCTTTCTTCCAGGGAATTTCAAAGGCCTGTGTACCCTCCCTTTCCCTCTATATCTATAGCAATGAATATCACTGGTGTTTGAATTATTTTCAGAAAAGGGGTTTAATTTACTTAGAGCATTTTCTTATAGGATTTGTAGTCATTGAGTTTCACAGTAGGTAAGATTTGCTCTGAACACCTTATTTTTGGGTTGTTTCAGGCAAAAGCCTGAGGATAAACATTGATAAGGTTTCTGAAGTTGAGTGGTTTGGCTGAGAGTCTGTCTCGTGGGTGGGAGACCTTTTTTCTCATCCTGATAGGGTTAACAATCCTAATTACTCGAGGCATTGAGAATGAAATTAGGACGTACGTCAGATGCTCATTGAAGCCACATCCAATTCGGTGCAGCCCATTTATTTCTTTGTACATGTGAAAATCAGAAGGATCTTGGAGAGACTTTGGGAGTGTGGGCCGGGATTTGTCAACTTTGTTTTTCTGTACTATTTCTTCTTCATTTGCTAGCTCTGTCTGTAGAGTTCTCCAGACACTTATTGTGACAAGGTTTTTCGAACTGTCCCAATTAATATTTCTGTGTTTCTTTGGTGGGTGGTACGGGCTCATCAAGAACTCGCGGAAGCCCACAAGCAAAAGCTTTGCCAAACGGTAACGGTGTATGAAGAAGGGGGCTGCCCTGTCCTACCAGTGGAAGGGTCAGGTTAGACTCAGGTAGACGAAAACGCCCTGACTGACGCTTGCTTTCTCATCTTTGTACTTTAAATTTTAAAAATATGCGCACATACCTTCTTTTTCCCTCGAACAAGCAGAAGGACTTTTTCTAGACATCAGACTATAGGCAAGAGCTCTGTTAACAGGTTCCAGCCACAGGGAGTGGGTTGCAGATGAGCAGGGCTCCCTAAAGAGCCCAGTTTTGGGAAGTGGGGTAGAAGACGAAGCTTCTATCACAGCGGTTCTCAACCTGTTTGTCGCGACCCCTTTGAGGGTCGAACGACCCTTTCACAGGGGCCGCCTAAGACCACCGGAAAACACACATGTCATTACATATTGTTTTTGTGATTAATCACTGTGCTTTAATTATGTTCAATTTGTAACAATGAAATTGGGGGTCACCACAACATGAGGAACTGTATGAAAGGGTCGCCGCATTAGGAAGGTTGTTCTATCAGGTGACACAGGCCCAGGGACCAGCCAGCAGAAGCCCAGCCTGGCTGTGGACCGCATTGGAGCAGAGCTGGCTGAACCAGCTGCACGGGGAGGCCCTGCTGGGCGGAGTGGTCCTGGGGCTGAGGCTACTAGAATGCAGAGCAGCTAAGGAAGCGGACAAGTCACGTTGTGTAGAGGACCCACTTGCTTTTGTCAGGGGGATGGGAGCGGAGGGGCTGTCACTTCTTGGGAGAGTTGACACTTGAGTGAAGTCTTAAGAAATGGATGGATGGGGGCCTTGGAAATGGGGAAAAAAGCATTGCAAGAAGGGGCCACAGCAAGAGTACGCAGGCACGAGAGGATCCCGAGAGCATCACAGCCACGGGGTTGTCACGGGGCAGGTGCGGGTGACGAGGGACTCGGGCACTTTGGGATGACATCACACCCACCGAGAGGTGTTTAAAGAGAATAATGGGAATGAGTGGGACAAAATGACATAATGGTGGCAGTGTTGTCTGGCAGTTGCGTGGTGCGTATGCTGTTGAGGAGAAATGTAGTACGGTTATTTTATTTTCCAGCACAAAAACCAATTGCAAGAATTAACTGAAGTACTCGAGGTCCTACTCGAGGGCGGCCTGTGTGTTTTGGTTCTTGCAGAATCGCTGGCAGGAGGGCCTGCTGAGTCACCTCGCCGTTTTGAGGATAATGGGGTAAGATTTGGTTTGGATTACACCAGGCATGGGTAGTTAACATAATTGGTCATTTCATCAATTCACAGCACTTATTTTAAATGCCATTTAGGCTGCTAGAGACAATTGTAAATGTGAGCAGTTCCCCTCGACTAGAGAGCACTTCAGTTCTTGTACAATGGAGATGGAGCGGAGTGCCAGAGGGGACACCCGTTGTTTCAGGCAGACCCCGGACGGGGCTCACCAGAGGGGAGTGTGGCTCATCGGAGCCCCGCAGGGTGGCTAGCTGACAGGTGTCCCCTCTGCGTGTCACCATGTGTCTCGATTTTGGTTTCTGTGTGTTTGAAATACAAGTTTATTAATTCTACTAATGCTGTTTCTTATTTTCCTCATTAAAAGAGTAACGTGTTTTGTATTTTTTTCCAAACTCCCTAGCTGCCCTCCCACCCCCCATAATTCATTCACCCATCAAACTTAAAATTAGGTGATGTTAAACATCACCCTCAGGTGAATTATTTTAATGATCAGTGATTCCTCTTTAAAGACATTTCTCACCCCTGGTCTGACCTTCATCTGGTCCCTGGAGGTTTCATCCCAGAGCTGCAGATGGCATCGCTGTCCGTGTTCAATTCGTGCTTCTGCTGGAAGTGGCTACACCAGCGTTTCTCAACCTGTGGGTTGCGACCCCTTTGGGGGTCGACCGACCCTTTCACAGGGGTCGCCTAAGACCATCGGAAAACACATATATAATTTCATATTGTTTTTGTGATTAATCACTCTGCTTTAATTATGTTCCATTTGTAACAATGAAATTGGGGGCCACCACAACATGAGGAACTGTATTTCGAAAGGGTTGCGGCATTAGGAAGGTTGAGAACCACTGGGCTACACACTACCCGGTTTGATCGTCCACTTCTTTCCTGTCGGCCTTCACAGGCCCTGTCGGCCTCAGCCCCCTATGGAGTTTTGTTCCCAGACAAGCTGCTGCCCTTGCAGCTCTGTGCCAGCTGACCGCTTGGACCCACCTGTCCTATTTCCAGCTCTTCCTCTGAGCAGGTGTTCCCTGCTCGCCCACACCAGCCCACCCACAGCACTTCTTTACTACCCATCTCTGTGTGTCAGGCACTGGATGAGGCTGGAGTTCCAGGGAAGCCCAGGGCCCGCCTCCTGCACACTTGCGGCCTGTGCTGGGGTCAGACCACACACCCTGTGAAGGGCTGACGCAGCCACGGCGCAGTCACCAACACCCTGCGGCCTTCCTGGCTCTCCCTCGACTTCCTTTTCCCCGTCACCCCAGCATCGGCCCCTCATTGGTATTAAATCCATTTCTATAGGGTCCGGTAGTGGAATTAAATTCCATCACACACATCACAGATTTTTATTTCCATTCGTTTCTGACAACCCACTGGATGAGCTAATGAGACGGAAAGAGGACCTTCGAGGCGTGTCCGGTGCCCAGAGCAGGACAGCGCCGCTGCGGCCCGCCAGCAGGAAGGAGACACGTTCTTCCGCTGTGAGATGAACGTTGTCCTGAGAGTACGCCCAGGGCTCGCTGCTGGGGAACCGTGCTCGGGGGCGATGATGACTGAGGTGACTTCTTCTGGGGAACGCCGGTTCCCAAGTTCTAGGTAGTTTCGTGTACTTGCTGTCTTGGGAGATCATCTGGTTGCGTACTGCCACTCGGCACAGCCCTTACTCTCTGCCAGCCCTATGCCAGGCATCTTTACTGCTGAAATGTCTGCCATGCCTCACTTCGGCTGTATTCTGTGCCATGACAGTCTCCAGAGCAAGTACTAGTAAAGCAGAAACACCCTGGAGTGGAGAGAGTGCACGGTTACAAGTCCAGGAAGGGACCGTGGTTCTGGTTCCAACACTGCCACGTGGCAAACGTGACCTTGGGCGAGCCACGTGACATCCCGAGTCTTCACTGTCTGCCCTGGGCATGGGGAGTGGGCCTCAGGGACGACGGGGTGGCAGGGATTTTCTGCGGAGTACCCGCACTATCCCATTCTAGCAGTTTCCCTAAAAGTAGGTCAAATGATTTTGAGGCTTAGCGCTAGCTTAGAGGAGAAAGAGTGCTCCCTCCAGCAGCTGCGTCTGCATTGCAGCCAAGGAGAGGGAGGAGGGCGTGGCAGGCCGGCCGGAGGTCCCCATCCTCCAACAGGGCGCTTCTCAGAGGTCTCCTGGGTCTTCGGGAGGCAGTGAATTATCCACGTGGGCAACCTGGAAGCGAACCCTGCCTTGGCTTCTCGGGCAACCGGCTTAGCCTCTGTGGGGATAATAATAATAACAACGCTTGTCTGTCTGAAGGTTTTTGTGGGGATTTGGTACAATCGTATTAGTAAACCATTCAGAGCATGCCAGATTCCCAACCAGAGTTCGCTACTGTAACATTTGCCAAAACTGTGAGCCTTGGGAAAATAAAACAGGGCTAAAGTCCTCTGGCCATGGTTTCCCTGTGTCCGGCAAAACTTGCCCTTCTGGTCCAGTTGGCGGGCCAGAAGTCTGGATTTGCCCCCATTCTGTGAGATTTAAACATAGATCTGAAAAACCATTTGTGCATCTCTTTATCTCAGACAAGGCGCGCGGCCTGAGCTCCCCGTCAAGCCCCACGGGGTGGGGGGTGTAGCCTGAGGTCCCTGTCAAGCCCCATGGGGTGAGGGGCGTGGCCTGAGGCCCGAGCCAGGCGCCATGCAGCCTCAGGTCCCTGCTGTTCGGTCATGATGTTACCGAGTCCTGGCTAATTTGCATATTTCTCTAGGATTATTATATAGGATTTCTTATAAATAGGACTGCTTCTTTGAGAGGTCAAAGTGCATGTGTGGATAGCGGGCGGAAGAGCAGAGATTTTCCCACGGCATCAACCTTGATTTGAATGCCTGCATCTCTGGGCCCCAGCTGTTTGACCTGGGGCCTCAGGTTTGAACATTGTAAAATGGGGCCTTGAGACGCGTCTCCCAAATCGTTGTGGAGATAAAAGGAGAATGTGAGTGTAGAAACATCCATGCAGCCCACTGTCTGGCACCTCCAAAATGCTTGGTAAGTGTGAAGGTTTTAGCAGCTTTGGCACTGTTTCTTGCCTAAGGTTTCTGGTCACGAATTCTGGCTGGTAGATTCAAAATGGAAATTCCAAAGCCTCTCAAAGGAAGGGTGCTACCAAACTCCTCTATACACGGTTGCCATTCTCTCTGCCAGCTCCACCCGCGTGTCTTTCCCAGTTGAACCAGGATGGCACTGCGGACCTCCGGGTCTGCCAAGGTCTCGGGCCTCTGGTCGCAGGCATTTTCTCCATGAGGACCCATGGATCCCAGCTTCTGTCAGACTACCCTCGCCCCCCCATTCTTCTTCCGTTCACATTTGGTCGCAGCCCCGGGCTCTTTGGCTTCTTTCATCTAATCTGCTCCACAGGCTGACTCTTTTGTGCATTTTGAAAATGAGGGCAACTGCCTAATGCATAAGTCTCCGGATTCTTTCCCTCGGGCACACCAGTTTAAAAAAACACACACACAACAGCAAACAAAACTAATAATAGAAAGGGGAAAAGAACCTTCTCTACATTTTCCCCTCCTAATTGCCTTCTGTCCTCCTCGGCCTAGAAGCCCTTTGGATTTTAGGAGGGGCCCTTTCTCTTGGCATCATTCGTCCTATTGTTCTGCACTGAGTCATTGGTACATATATTTATGTAACTACAATGGTGACGTCAGCTGGCTGGTGTTGTCTGCCGTCAGGTGAATCTAAAGGGGTGCTGCTCAGCTCTTCTCAGCACCCAAGCTCTAGGCGGTCACTGAGAGCATGTTTGTACGTTTGTTTAAAAAATAGAAGGAAATGCAATTTTGAAAGAAGCTGCTGGTCAGTTCTGACCTTTGCCGCCCGTGGGAATCCAGGTCTGCCCAATCTGCAGGTACCCGGCGCCTGATCTGCAGCCTGGCAGGGGCCAGCCAGTAGCCCATGTTTGCCTTAATTTCAGCTGGTGCCTCTCTCTCTCTCTCTCTCTCTCTCTGCCCTCTACCTCTACCTCTACCTCTATCTTTATCTCTATTTTTATCTCTGTCTGTAGTAACCGTTTCCATGAAAAGCCAGTGTTGCCCCTGAGACATCAGCAGTCTGTGAACAGAGGTGGAAGTCAGGGAGTTGCGGGTTCCACTGGGGACATGGCTCTGAGAGCTTCCTCTGGGCCAGCGTCCCGAGCTAGGGAGCATCCCCGAAAGGCGTCACTCACCTGAGCCTGTCCACAGTGCCAGCTTTGTCAGGGGAGACTTCCCAATAAGCCGTAGAGGCCCACGCAGGTTGCACACAGAGAGGGCAGCTTATGCAATAGGAGCAAGCAGAGCAAGTGTCTGGTGTGAGGTCCTGGTCCCTGGCCGCGTCCGTAGGTGGAGACACGGGCTTCGGTCTCAAGCCAGGCGCCTGCAGTGGCGGCAGGTGTCGGGTGGAGAGGAAGTCGGCAGGGCTCCGAGCATGACCCGAGGGACAGCCCAGCCTCGAGCGTTGGGTGGTCAGAGCTCCGAGTTCTTACAGCCCCAGGGGTGGAGGTCCCCCTCAGATTCATGTCCAGGTGGAGTCCTTATCCCAGTGGCCACACTTGTGGTTTGGGGTGTCCCAGCCTCCTTCTAAGGGTATTCCTGTTACACCCCATCACCTCAGGCTTGACACAGCACTTGACATAACTGTCGTGGCGGACAGGAATCCAGCACTATAAAGCCGCGCACCTGCCGGGCAGGTATGCGTGACCTGACCCCTGCTATTTCGGGGTGATGTTCAGTAGGAGGTGGACACTAAGGCCTGAGTTCAGGAGAGGGAAGTCAGGGAGGGAGAGGGAGCTTTGGAAGGTGTGAATCCAGAAATGACCATTGAAATTATGTGCGTGGATGAGGAATGAAAAGAGGGAAAAGATCCACATTGAAGACCCAGAGTTATGATAGAAAGAGCTTAGTCAGAACAACAGAGAATCTGCTTAGTCAGAAATGAGGTCACTGAATGGGGAGGGCACAGACTTCCAGGCGGGAAGGGCAGGAACCCCTGCTGTGCAGAGAAGCCAGGGGGGTGGGACCCCTGAAAAGCCAACACCAGACTCTGATGATTAAAGTGGCACCAGGGCCTTCAGTGTGCAACCGCCAATCTGTCTGTCTCTGTGGACCTGCCCACTCTGGACATGTCATGTAAGAGGAACCATACAGACTGTGACCCAGTGTGTCCGGCTGTGTGTATTCTTTACATTGCTCTTTTATGAGCCTTATGCATTAGGTATTATGACTCCCATTTTGTAGATGGGGAAAATAAGGCCTGAAGAATTTTCCTGCTCGAGGTCCAAAACCTGGACTGATTGTTGGTCAAAATGGCATAAATAGTTCTAAACAGTTTTCCACTTTAGATGCTTAGATACTCTACAGCGGTTTGAAGAGAATCCTGTGATACTGCTTAAAAGCACTTTGTAATGAAATGACAAGACAAAAAGATGGGAATGGATATTATGTTGTCTTCTTTCATTCAGTATTTAAGGTGCTTCATTTCCCTTTTTGTCTCCACTCAGACTTTCGTAAACAGCTAACTGTAAGGTGCATTAGAGACTAGATAGAGAAAAAGGGAAATCCTGAAATTCATTCAGAGATTAATAATACCATGGGAGGAACCACCCCTTCACAGAACGGATATTTTATTTGGGTCTATCTGAATTTTATACTATTAGATAGACATAGATATAGATATTTTATACCCATTATCATTCATCAACAGGAATATTTCCTTATAGTTTAATTCTTGAGCATGTAAAATGTGTCATTGTCTATGAAGTTGTGTAAGTTAGATTATAATGTAAAGATTATGCAACCTTGGATCATGTACTGTAGAGCCTGCTTTTATCAAAGTGCTCCATCTTCAGATACAACTGGAAAGCCAGTCCCCTGGAGTCCTGACTAACCGTGCTTACATGGAAGCCTAGGGATACTTTTATACAATCGCCAAGAGGTTACGATGAAGAAGAATTTTTTAGAATCTACTCTGATCGAGCTGTTCACCTTATAGTTTCAGAAGTGAACTTAAAAGGCTCCACCTGTAAACAGCAAGAGGTCAAGTTTGTGTTCTTGTTTGGTTCCCTTGACGACTGAAAGGTGTGGCTGAGAACTCCTGGGTAGTATGTGCCATAGTGTGTAATAGGTTAGGAGTGTATGCATGCGTGTGTGTGTGTGTGTGTGCACAGCCCGTGCACTCAGGCATTTATCACTGCTTGTTGTGAGTCTGCAAGAATAAACCTCTCCCTTCCACCCTCCTGCTTCTCTTTCTCCGGTGTCTCCATACCCAGCTGTCCGGTTGGCCTTTTCGAATGATGGCATGAAGATGAAAGACCCCAGTTTTTCAAATCAGACATACCTGGATCCGTTCCCTGCCTTGCTACCTAATTGCTGTCTACTTGGGAAAAGTTATGCAAAATATTGTGAACTACTTTAAATTCCAAAATTCCAGTCTTGCAAGAATTGTGTAATCATTGTGAGGATTAGGTGATAATCTGTTTGGCGTCCATGACACTTGGTAGGTGTCCCACGTGCAGGTGTCGTCATGGGACCGGGAGAGAGGAGGATAGCCCTTGGAGCTGGCCAGTCTTGGGTGCAGAGGCCAACCTCTGCCTCCAGCAAATCTGATGTGTTTGAGCCGCTCCTTTCCAGCCAATCAGATAGTTGTACTTCATGGGCTTCTGTGAGAACGGAGATAGCGTATGTACCGGGGCTGGCACAGTGCCTGGTGATTGCTGAGTGTTCGATACACACAATTCATTACATTTATGATAGCATTTCTGCACTTTCCTAAAGTTTTTAATACCTTCCATCCCCGTGCAGCAATAAGGTAACAATCCTTCCCCAGTTGAACTGAAGTTATGCCTTCAGGAGTGTTTAAGACTGTTTTAGTTTCCGAAGCTCTGGCTGCATTAAGTCAAATGCCCACGAGATACGTGGCAGAGGAGGGGAAGCCGAGTCCTCACCAGCTGTTCTCGCTGACACTTTGACTAAGATCTGGCAGGAACGTGACACGGGAACAGAGGCTTCCTTGGGGCGGGTGGAATGGCTTTTGATCCGATTCCCTGTTTCTTCCTCCGCTTAGCGTCTCTGAGCCAGAATACGAACTATTTGCAAAGATTGTAGACCGAGGTGGGAGGGAGGGGAGTGAGAAGGACAGCCCTACTTGCAGTGAGAAAGGACGTCAGAGAATCGTGAAAAGGATCGTGCTGAACTTGCCCCCAGCTCATGGTCACCATAGCACACGGAGTTGTTCCCTCTGTGGGCTGTGATTGTGTGTGTGTGTGTGTGTGTGTGTGCGTGTGCGCGCGCGTGCATTTTCAGGATGAGCTCATTCTGTTTATTTGACACACGTGGCGGTGAGGGGTTAGAACCCAGGTCTGAGCCTGATGACATCTGCCAGCAGAGCTGCTGTGACCGTGTCATTTCCTACACTCCGAGCAGGACAGGGAGGGCATCCTGACAACAAGCCGGTGCCGTGTAGAAAGGCCAACTCTGAGTTTGTCCTTTGTGTGTAGTGCTTCTCAGACTCCGGGAGACTTCCTTCTTTAAGTTTGTCATCGGTGGGAATTGAAATAGGAAGTTTTCACTTTTAAACTTTTGCAGCTGCATAGGTCCAAGTTGGGGTGCTTACAGGGATGAGATGGGTGCCAATAGCTATATCAGGGCATCTTTCTCCACTCCTCACCCTCAACTTACAGCATATATTTTAATGGGAGGTGCCAGCTTCAGACAGGAGCTCCTTGGCCTCCGTGATTGGTTACGGGACCCATCCAGGCAGAGTGCCACCCGGTGCTTCTTATCACGGGTCTGGAGGCTCTAACCCAGGGGTGGGAACCTTTTCCTGCCAACGGCCATTTGGATATTTGTAACATTATTTGCAGGCCATACAAAACTATCAACTTAAAAATTAGCCTGCTGTATTTGGTCAGACATTTAATTAACTCACCCTTAATGCCTTGGCAGGGCCAGACCAAATAATTTTGCGGGCCCTTATATGGCCTCACAGCCAGACATTCCCCACCCCTGAGCTAGAGAATGTGCTGGCATCCAAGGGTCTGCGGTGTATAGTCAGCCAGTGCCCAAGAAGAGGCACCAAGGCAAAGAGGCAGCACGAGGAGCCACCACCGCCCTCCCGTGGTTGGACTAGATGAGCTCATAAACCCCCGCTTTTACTGAACTCAACTTGGTTTGTGTTTGTATTTTGGGGGCATGTATATCCAAGTATCCTGACTAATAAGGACTCTCTAAATGATTAGCATCAGTTAAACTAAATACATATCACTGATGATTTCTGCGTGTCAGTGAATTCCAACCTCGCTTGTCTAAGAGGCCCACTTCGTGGTCTGGCTGCCACTTGCAAGAATATAAGATGAGCTGGCAGAGCTTTTCGGAGATGGTGGCTTGACCTAGGCAAACAGAGTGGGATCACGGTAATGACAGTCCCCGCTCGCCTGTCCCCCAGCTCAGCTGTGCCTCTGGTGGAAATAGGCTCCGAGAGGCTCACATTGACTTTACAAAGTGGCTGTAACCTCTTACGCCACAGACACAGCCTTGAATCGGGCGTTTCCCCAGTGTTCCCAGAAAGCAACCCGAGCATCACTAGCATGACCACCCGGACCATGTGACCACCCGGAGCCATGGCTGTGACCAGAGGCTAGGAGGGGTGGGGCCATCACTTGGAAGCGTGGGGAGGGGTTGGGAGATGGAATGTTCTCCAGATGCAAGACAAGGTCATTTTCAAAGAAGGGAAAAGGAAACGTGTATTACAACAGCCCCGTCATTTGAAAAACACAAACAATGGCTGCAAACACGTTAGGTTCCATGTGCAAATATATGTAACTAGTAAGTGGAAGGTCTAGGGCCAGAATGCAGATCTTCCCATTTGAGACTATAACCATCATCCATGGGTGTACGAGACCTTGGAGGTTTCGGGGGCACATGGTGGCATCAGTTGATATAATTTCCCAGAGGCCGGGAAATTGAGTTCATGATGACGGGGCGGGGATTCCTGAAATGATTGCCTTAACTAGACTGGAAAGAAGAGAGGGAAAATGAGATACAACCTCCCTTTACTGAGGATTAGCTTTGAGCAACCAACCTTGGGGTCTCAGTGGACTTCCCTTAGCAGCCAGAGTCCATCCCCAAGCCTCACATCTAGGATAGCGGGTGAATGTATGAATCAGCGGGGGCTGCATAAGACAATGCCACAGACAGTTATTTCTCCGGAGGCTGGAAGTCCAAGTTCAAGGAATTGGCAGTTTTGGTTTTCCTGGGCCTCTCTTCTTGGTTTGCAGGTGGCCGCCTTCTCACCACGTCCACACGTGGCTTTTCCTGTGTGAGTGCGCTTCCTCTGGTCTCTCCTGAGAGGACACCAGTCCTGTTGGGTGAGAGCCCTCATTCAGCCCGAACTACCTCTTTAAATGCTCTATATCCAACTCCAGTCAAAGTGGGGGTTAGTGTCTCAACATGTGCAATTTGGAACGGACACAGTTCTGTCCATAGCAGTGAATTACATGCCTATGTTTCACAAACAGCCCTTGCTTTCCTGCAGCGTGCTAGGAAAGAAGACCTCTAGCCTCAAGGAGTCGGTGGTCCAGCCGGGGGTCAGAATCACTAAAGAGCCTTGATGGTTCTCGCCATCTCAGAAGGGCTTAGGAGTGAGGGAGGAAGTTGTTGCTTGTTGCTGGCCCTGTGGCTCCTAAACCTGCCCCCTCCCCCCTGAACTGTTCAGCATGGTAGCTGTGTGATCCTCAGTCACAGCGTTGCTCCAGGCACTGATACAAAAGAGGAGCCATTATGTTTGCAGCAATGGCAAAAACACTCATTCAGCCACGCTCACAAAATAATGAAGCCCACGCCAGAGGCACAGGCCACGAACAAGCGCACACACAGTGTTGCTGGTTGTGTGATGTGTGTGTATTCAAAAGCAAAGGAGGAATGTGCTATGGCAGGGTGGAGAGGGGACTAGTCACCATCTCCCTTTTGGGTAGCTTACCTTATTCCTCCCATTTACGAAGATGAGAAGATGAAAGAAAAATGTCCCAGCCAGAATTGTGGGGAGATTCTGATAAAGGTTGACTCTGAGAAGACCAGGATGACTAGATAATGGGGACTTGGGGTAGGTGGCACAATTCAGATCTTACGTTGAACGTGGCCAGCATGGCTCAGTGGTTGAGCATCGACCTATGAACCAAGAGGTCACGGTTTGATTCTTGGACAGGGCACATGCCCAGGTTGTGGGCTCGATTTTCAGTGTGGGGCGTGCAAGAGGCAGCCGACCAGTGATTCTCTCTCATCATTGGTGTTTCTCTCTCTCTCCCCCCCCCTCCCCCCCCCTTCTTCTCCCTCTCCCTTCATCTCTGAAATCAAAACTTTTTTTTTAAAGTCTTATGTTGAAGTTGGCATATAAGGAAGGGCGAAGAATGAAGAGCTGACGGTCATGAACATGGGTAACTGCTACAGATGGAGGGCCTTGTCTCATGTGGGCCCAGTGCGTGGTGCTCAGGGTGACTTGAACGGTAGTTGTCATAGCCGGGCTGACCCCGGAAGGAGGTGTGAACAGCTGAACTGACCAAGCGGGCCGAGAGTGGCAGACCAGGGCGTCACTTTGGGTTGGAGGTAAGGTTGGCAGGGGCGACAGGGCAGGTGGGGGGAGGTGTTAGAGCCTCAGGTACCATTAGTTCAGGATGCCTTTGCATTTCTCCATTATCCTGTCTATTTAGGGGCGGGGGGAAACACATCTTAAATCAGTATAATTTAAAAAGTAATGAAAATCCTGTTCAGAACCAAAGATGCAGACTGTTCAATCTCACTTGCTAGTTCCCAACTTAATTTTTAAAATTAAGACACCTCTAACAAGATTCAAAATTGTTCACAATCCAAAATGTAGTGGGGGGAGATAAGATGCTAAATGAGAAAATGGGTTCTATTTCAAAAACAATGAGTGTGTGTGTGTGTGTGTGTGTTGGGGAGGTCAGGAGGTGGGGTAGTTCTTTTCTGTATAAGGCTATTTAACTATAAATGGAGTTTGTTGAAGACATGTGAGTCAATGAACTTGGAGGAAAATGGCATTGCCAAAAATAGCTTTTGTGCTATAGAAATGAGGTTGGCATTACAGGGACCTGGCTTTGAATCCTGGCTCTAACATGCATCTTCTCTCTCTCTCTCTCTCCCCATTCATTTGCACATTTATGCCTCATGGCTTGGTCAGATGCTAGACCCTGAGCTTCTGTTTCTTCATCTGTAAGACCAGGATGCCACCTGCCTCTCGAGAAGTAAATGAAATAACATGCAGGCCAGGGCTCTGTGGCTCTGACGGGGTGGTCACAGTGGCTCTGTGTTGCCCCCAGCCAGAGTGCAGAGCGACCGTGTCCAAAGAGAAATCAAGGTTGTGGTTACCCTTGGGGTGTCAGATAGTGAGGAGGGACGGGGTGGGGGGGGGGTCCTGAGGAGCTGGCTAAATTGTGAAAACTGGCTGACTGTACATGTATGTGGGCTTTCCTGGGTGTATGTCACTTCAGTCAAAAGTTTCAGAAATGATTGGGCAACAAATTTCATTACACCTACTTGATTTCACATTTCCATTATGCACATGTTCTGAACCTCAGAATTCTTACATGATTGAAAAAGAGATTGTCATCGATTTTATTAAGTCAGTGCTGGGGGAAACACCAAATAGCAGGAGTTGCTCTCACAATTCCAGGGTGCTTTGTGAAGGCCCGCGGGGCACGCTTGTTACTGGTATTGTTAGTACAGCACTTGGATTCCGTTTGGAACATGCCACTGGTAAAGGTGGCTGAAACGTCAGTCTCTCCTGAGAGTGGGTTTGTTGTTGTCATTTTTTTTAACATTCATAACCAGGGAGTTAGGTACACAGATGTACTAGTAGGTTCAGATGAATTTATGTGACTGTAAGTGCAATTGCGGGGGGGGGGGGGGGGAATGAAGCCTCTTTAATAAAACTATGAGAAGGTCTCATTTTTTGCCAAAATATATAGAAAACTTGTACAGACTTTAAAATTTTACCCAAATAAAAATGTTTTTTTTATTCCATTATCATATCGTGATGAATAGATGTGGTGGTAAAGTAATTGATTTGGAAATCATTATTTAAACCTTGAAACTTTGTAGCAAGCATTTTGTTAGTGTAAACAGTGTGTTTGAAAATTTTTGTAATTTCAAAAAAAGCAGGCCAGGGCGGGGTCTGGGGAAAAAGGCAAGAGGGGGAGGTCAAGAGGTAGACTTGCAGGTATAAAATAAATAGGCCTGTGGATATAAAGTACATCATGGTGACTGTAGTTCACAATACCAGGTAGCATATTTGAAAGTTGCGAAGAGAGTGGATCCTAAAATTCTCATCACACATAAAAATCCTATATAATAAAAGGCTAATATGCAAATTGTCCCCTTGACTGGGAGTTTGACCAGGAGTTCAATCAGGGGGCGGGACCGGCCGGCCAACTGCCTATGGTCCCTCCCCCTGGCTTCTGGGCCTGATCACCCCCATCGGGGGCAGGCCAGACCCCACCTGTGCATGAATTTGTGCACCGGGCCTCTAGTTGTCACTATATAAGGTTAGACTTACTGTGGTGATCATCTCCAAATATATATGAATGTCAAATCATTATGTTAAACACCTGAAATTAGTATAATGTTACATGTTAGTGATATCTCATAGAAACAAAAATGAAAAGTTAAATAAAAACATACACCCGTTCATTGAGATTTGTAACTTCCAATGGAATATGGAATAACCAAGGTGGTTTGTAACTGAAGCACAGCTAATCGGGGATGTACCTGGAAGGTTGGCTTTAAAAAGAGTACCTGTCCTCTGCAGCTTTTGTCGAAATGGTAAGGTGTTCAGGAAAGCCTGTCAGAACCCCGAAGCATTGGTTATCTTAGTCTCTCTGTATCAGTCCTTTGTAATACTAAGTGGTTAATGCTACCTCTGAAGTTTTCAAATCTCCTAAGATTGTGTTGTAATAAAAACAAAACAAAACACTTAGCATCATTATTATATTCATACTCAGACGTAGGTCTTGTCTTGAGTGGTTTGGAGCTGTGGTACTCCGTGTTTCAAGGACAGCGGGAATTCCAGTTATGTCTGCATCTGTTTTCCCAACAGAGTTGAGACAGTGTTATGATGCATTTTCCGCTTTTAGTTAAGACTAGGTGCTGCGTGTTCTGGTTTTGACTAGTTTAGCTGTTGATCACACATGTGAGCCTGCACAATGAATGTTTCTGAAGGGCCTTCGTCGCCCCCGTGGTCATGTACCAGGCTCTGCGGGATCGGTAGTGTGGTCTGTGTTTATACTCTACAGCGGGTGTTCAGTGTTTCATCTCAGGGGTAGTACAAGATAGTGACACACACATCTGTGGCTTTGGGGGGTCACATTGTGGTACAAATTAAGTTGTGGGAGGTTTTTCCTGCTTGTGTTTCCTACCTGCTTAGCATATTTCCCCTCTTCTAATGTGCCCTCATTCCCCCATGTCTAATAAAATAGAGTACTTGTGCCCTTGCTGGTTTGGCTCAGTGGATAGAGCGTCGGCTTGCTGACCGGAGGATTTCTGGTTCGATTCCAGTCAAGGGCGTGGCTCCTCCCTGGTCCGGGCCCTGGTCAGGGCACTTGCAGGTTGGCGACCGCTGCTTTAGAGAGCTAGAGAGAAACACAAATCCTTAATTATATAGTGTTGGGGGCAAGTCCCTCAGCCTAGGGCAGTGATGGTGAACCTTTTGAGCTCGGCGTGTCAGCATTTTGAAAAACCCTAACTTAATTCTGGTGCCGTGTCACATATAGAAATTTTTTGATATTTGCAACCATAGGAAAACAAAGACTTATATTTTGATATTTATTTTATATATTTAAATGCCATTTAACAAAGAAAAACCAACCAAAAAAATGAGTTCGCGTGTCACCTCTGACATGCGTGTCATAGGTTCTCCATCGCTGGCCTAGGGGCTTGACTCCTCAGGGTTCAGGAGGGACACATGGGTAACAGCAGGTAAGTGAGATGTGCTTTATTATGAACAAAGCAACCTGCAGCTAGCAGGTCAGTGACACCTTATATAACAGCCCCAACAAAAGAGGCCTCGTGCCAGTTGGTGACATGTAGCAAGATGCATCCTTAAGATTATGCCTCCTTTCATGGGCAGTTTTCTGTAACATGTCTTTAAGCAGGAAGGGGAATGGTGGCAAGACATTCAGAAGTCAGTTCTTCCGAGAAAGCTGAGGGATGATGCCTTCTTTCGTCTGAATAGCTGTATCTTGGCTGGGGCCATGGAGTCTGTAGTTTTAAAAGCCCCCAGGGGACTCTGACGTACAGACAAGGTTTGATAATTGTTGTTTTGGTTGTGGGCAATATGGAACTAAAACCAGGTGAGTGGCCAGAGCTAGAAACACTGAATTGGTGACTTCATGGTCAAAGGGGGGTAACCAAGCTTGCAAGAGGCGAAGCCACTTAGTAAGCCTAGAGCAGCGCTTCTCAACCTGTGGGTCGCGACCCTGTGGTGGTCGAACGACCCTTTCACAGGGGTCGCCTAAGACCATCCTGCCTGTCAGATATTTACATTATGATTCATAACAGTAGCAACATTACAGTTATGAAGTAGCAACGAAAATAATTTTATGGTTGGGTCACAACATGAGGAACTGTATTTAAAGGGCCAGAAGGTTGAGAACTACTGGCCTAGAGAGAAAAGGGGGTGGGGGTATGAGTGAGCCTGAAAGGACACCCGAAGAGAACTGGGTGCATTCCCAGCACAGGCCTCTTCATGTCTTCTTAACCCCTTTCTGAAGTACAGTTTAGGAGAGGAAGCGATACCTGTTGGAAAGGCATAATAGAGCTGCTAGAATAGGGGTGGGCAAACTTTTTGACTCAAGGGTCACAATGGGTTCTTAAACTGGACCGGAGGGCCGGAACAAAAGCATGGATGGAGTGTTTGTGTGAACTAATATAAATTCAAAGTAAACATCATTACAAAAAAGGGTATGGTCTTTTTTTTTTTTTTTTTTTTTTTTTAGTTTTATTCATTTCGAACGGGCCGGATCCGGCCCGCGGGCCGTAGTTTTCCCACAGCTGTGCTAGAAGGTAAAGCACATTAAATAAATACATCTTTACATCAGGTCCCTTTAAATGAGAAAATACAAGGTTTAGTGAATGTTTACCTGTAAATGGGACTGTAGTGACGCTGGCCATATCACAGGGGGTACCACTTACTCACCTTGCCTATTGTGTGCCAGCCGTTCAGCGTGGCACCTACCTGCACGCCCTCACTACAGCCTCAGCATAGCCCCGTGGGTAAAGGCATCACTGGCCAGCAACTAGAGGGGAGGACCTGTAATTTACTTCAGGTTTGTCTGTTCTGGGAGAATCCATACACTTGGCTTTCCATTTGTGGTTGCTCAGGGTTCCTTTTTGTCTCTTCCCCGACCTTTTCTTTCCCTTCTTCCTCTTCCACCTTCTTCTTCACCCAAACCTCCCACCTAAGGTAAAATATGAAATCAGAACTCTCCTGGTTGAATGAAGGGGTGTGGGGACCAAGAGTCCTCTGGCTCAATCCTCCCCACCCCCCACCACCGACCCCATTGTCACCCCCACAGAAGGGTCATGGAAATACCACTGCCCCTAGATGTCACTGCCTCCCTTGGCAGTGCTCACAGTGCGTTGGTAATGTGACTCTGAGCCCAGTCCGTGTGCGTATCTGTGTGTGTCTTTGTGTCTGTATGTATGTTCCAGCTTTCAATCAAGAGATGGATGGTTGTGTAAGAAACACACTCACCGGTCCAAAATTTTTTTTAAAAATGGACATGGAGACACAAAGTACAGTGAAAGCGAGGCCTGTAATGTCAGTCTTGCTGACATTAAAGATGGGGTGTCTGGTGGGCAGGCACACCCAAAGCAGTTACAATCAGCATTTTATTCCCTAGTGCGCAGGTCCCTCCCCCGGTTCCTCATTGGCTGAGTACCATGGGGTGTACAGTCTTCCCGGACGTCGCCTAAGCTTCATTATTAGGGTATTCTTTCTTTCCCCTTCCCAGTTTAAGTTCTTTTGTCAGTTGGCCCCTCCCCAATATCTTGTTTGCCCACAGACTCTCCGGGTGTATGAACTTGGTCACATCCGCAGGCTGCTCTGCAAGCAGACTACCAGTGGTAATTTTCCATTCAGGGTTAAATGCCTTGCCTTGAAAATGGACCACCACTAACTTTACTTCTAACAAATTGGCTCCTCTTTTCTTTTTACTTTTACTGGTCTTATTTTCACTCTTGTGTCTTCTGCTTTTCAAATTGCTCTAGAACCTGTTGACTTTCCTCATCATGGGGGGGAGTGAGTCTAATTTGGTTTCTAATAATAGCAAATTATTTTGCTGATAGGTCATGGGCATCTGCTATTTAAAACCTGCCTCAGTTAGTCTCTGTGCTAATCCTCTTACACAGGGGATAATACAACACCCTACTGCTATCAGGACTCCTGCTATAATCATGAGAGATGAAAGAATCAAGCCCAGTAAGCCTTTCCATTTTCCAAACCATCCTCCCACCCATCCAGTGAAGGGGTCATCATCAGTGCCGGCATTTTCGGCAAGTTCATGAGCCAAAGTCGTCAGTCCTTGGAGTGCCTTTGTGATTGTGCCATCGGGAGCTGTGTTATTGGGAATAAAGGTACAACACTTTTTTCCCAACATAACACAAACCCCCCCTTTCTCTGCCAGTATCATGTCTAGCACTATTCTATTTTCCCAAGTCATTCGGCTAGTGGCATCCAACTGACTAGCTACCCCCTGAAGAGCATCCCGGGTATAATTGATAAACCTCTGCTGATTATAATAGATGTAGTTAATCCAGGCCATATTTTTATTGACAGTGACCCAATGGAAAAATATAGACTCAAATCCAGCGGCTACCTGGTTGTGGGCCTTAAATTCATCGGGGACCCCCCTGGGGACCCCTAATGCGTCAAGATATATATTGGAGTCAAGAGATCCTGCTATTGCTCTTCGTGCCCGGTGATTACTTTCATCCTTTTTGGGTCCCTTGTGGAATGCCAGGGTGAATGGAATGACCAATTGAACTAGGGCACAGGTCCCGGTCCAGTTGGATGGTAATGAGTTATAAAGGCTCCTTTTCCCACAATACCACCAGACGTCAGCCCGAGGTATGCGGAGAGCTGAGTAATTGCCAACACTTGGCCCACTGGTGACATTTAAGACATTGGTGCAGGTCGTCAGTTCTCCCACGGGCCTATTGAATTCTGCCCCCTGCCTCGAGAGGCAAGAGGAATAGTTCACGTTCCCTACGGAGAAAGAGGGGATTGCCTTAGGGTCTGATGTTTGCAAAGCGGGAAAGAGCAAAGACAGACTCTTACAGGTCTCGTTTCCCCATGCATCCTTGTCTTGGTACAGGGCCAACATGCAGTACATTCCACGGGGATCAGTGTCCCATCCGAGGGGAAAGGGAACCAGCTGTGCTTGTGGCCGTCCAGCGGCACATGCGAAGCAGTCGCTCTTGTTAAGAGCATGTACCGTAAATTTGACCCATTCAACCCAGGCATTTGTATCACCATACCCAGTTTCTATTTCTAGAGTCTGCCTTAACTCTTTCACCTCAACTACCTCCACCCTGTTGGGGTCATTACTAGATGTTAGCTCCAGTTCAGAAATTATATTCTTTTCTCCTTTAGGAGGGTTTTTAATTTCTATCCTAAACCTACCAGTTGAATCTCTCCCAGTAAGATCTACCCCAAACCCATAAGTTCTATTAACCTCCCTATCTGGAACCTTTATAGTCAGAAGGATAGGGTTACATCCTAGGTTTTGACAGTTTGGGTCTGAGGCCCCTTTAAACATATGCAATTTTGACGTTAGAGGTTGTCTCTTCGAATTGGGGGCAGTCCAGCCTTGATATTGCGTAGTCCACCAGACATTGTTCCAGTCTGGGCATGGGGGCTCCGTGTATTGAGGACTGGAAGAGGTTTGCTGTTCAGGGCATAAATATTTTTCAGACCTGCTTAAGGCTCTCTGGTTTCTTAAATTTCCACACGATATAATTTGGCAGGCGTCAAACTTAATAGTTTGGGGTACCGAAGACTTACTTACATTGATCACTAGTTTGACTGGGTACCTAGTGTTTTCGCTTTGCATAACAACACATCCAAGCCAAAGAAGTCTGGAGAGAGTAAGCCAGGCCATGATTGGGAGCAGGATTAATGTGTCTTTCTTTTAGGACCACCTTGAAAGGGTTTTTTTGTCTCTGTTACCAGTCCCTGGACTTGAGTGTAATGAGTCCACCCCTTTTCAGCTGTTCGTATGGCCGTTTGATACTCAGGAGCACCGGATACGGACCCTCCCAACTTGGCTGGAGCTTGTCTTCTTTCCAAGTCTCGATCAGGACCAGGTCACCAGGCTGGAAATGATGAACAGTGCGGCAGGGTCTGTCAACCTGAGGGATGACAGGGTGGAGGATATGGCCAGTATGTCGTTTCTCAAAAATTGATCTTTGGTTTCCATAGTAAGGAGATCTGTAGCCCTGCTCAGATGTAGGGGAGCCCATATACCATCTCATAAGGGGACAGTCCCACATTTTTCCTTGTAGCTGTCCTAACCCTGAGGAATGCTATATGTAGGAAGACATTTTGTCCATAATAGTTTGGTTTCTAAGAGTATTTTGGTAATTTGTCTCTTAAGGGTCTGGTTCATTCTTTCCACCCTTCCCAAAGATGGGGGATGCCAGGGGGTGTGACAGTCCCAATTAATGTCTAATCCTCCCATTATTCCTCTCAACACCCTGGGTCTGATTTGCTCCAGGATTATGTTAATGATACACCCTGTGGTGGCAGCCACAAGGGGAAGGCTTCCACCCACCCACTATTATATTACCATTAGGCATCTTTGTCATCCCACCTTAGGCATCTCTGTGAAGTCTACCTGAATGCTCTGAAATGGTCTTAACCTGGGTGGTCTTCCCCCTCTCATCTGTATCCTACCACCTTTTTGTTTATTCTTTTGCAAGTCACACATCCCCCACACACCTGTTTAGCAATGTTAATAGATACCCACACACCCATAATTCCTAAGTATTGCATTAGACATGGCTTGGGGACCCCAGCGACTCCCCCTCTTCAGTATGGACGTCACCTCCCTCATCATGGGCTTGCTTATCATTTCTCTCCCATCAGGGAGCACCCATCTTCCATCTCCTGTTTTAACTGCTTCTATTTTATCTAAGTCCTTTTCGTCCTCTTTAGTAAACTGGACGAAATGTTATACTCTGAAATACTTGGGATCAAGCTAAAGAGTCTGATTCCTTCCTCCAGAGGGGCTCCTTTGGCAGCCTCATCTGCGAGTCTGTTACCTACAGCCTCCATAGAGCCTCTCTTTTGGCATCCATTTACATGGACAACAGTCACCTCTGTCGGGAGTAAAAGACTTTCTAAGACTGGCCTGATTAGTTCTTTCTGGACCAATTCCTTTCCCGTGCTGTTTATGAGTCTCTGTTCTGTCCAAATTTTTCCGAAAGTATGTACTACTCCATAAGCGTATGTAGAGTCAGTGTATGTGATGCCTTCTTGGCCTTTGAGCAGTGTTAAGGCGTGGTTAAGAGCATATAATTCACATGTTTGGGCTGATCAACTACTATGTGGCCTACCTCCCTCACACGAGGAATGTTTGGTTCCATCAGTGATATCGTAGCCATTATGTCTCCTAATATTACCGGGATGACCCACCAGCCAACAGGTTGGCCCCATCATGCAGTGGGACCTCACACAGGTTTAGCCTGACCTCAGTTTGATATTCTATGATGTCCAGGCAGTTGTGTTCGGATACTTCCTGGTTTTCCTCTCCCTTCCGTAGAAAACTGGCAGGGTTCAGGCAGGTATCGGTGGTCAAAACCAAATCATGCCTTTCTAATAATATGGCTTCATACTTCAGAATTCAGGAGTCTGTCAGCCATCTCCCGGCTCTTTGATTTAGTGTGCTCCTGACCTGATGTGGAGTGCTTGCTTTTTTTTTTTTTTTTTAAAAATCTTCACTCAAGGATATTTTTTTCATTGATTTTTAGGGAGAGTCGAAGAGAGAGGGAAAGACAGAGAGAAACATCGATGTGAGAGAGACACATCAATTGGTTGCCTCCTGCATGTGCCATGCCCCGACCAGGGCCCGGCCAGGGAGGAGCCTGCAACCGAGGTACATGCCCTTGACAGGAATCGAACCCAGGACCCTTCAGTCTGCAGTCCGGCGCTCTATCCACTGAGCCAAACTGGCTAGGACTGGAGTGCTTACTATTAAGGCTCCTCCAAAAGTTAATTTCCTGCTCTACTCTACCAGTGAGGCAGTAGCCGCCACAGCCCGCACACATAGGGACCATCCTCTGGAAACAGGGTTAGGGAGTTTGGAAACAAAGGCCACAGGTTGTCTTTTTCCTCCCCAGGTCTGAGTGAGCATTCCTTCTTACAAAGACTTTCTGAGCTTCTCTTAGTAATTCTTCTATTGGTTTTTCATTCCAACCCTCCATCTTTTGCAACGTTTTTGGTAATGTCTGACCAGCTCTTGGTCACAAAAGTGACCTTCAAAAGACCCTGTCCTATTGGGTCTTCCGGGGTCCAGGCTCGGGTATTTTCTCATCTGGTCTCTGATCTCTGAGTCTTTAAGAAGGCCGAAGGGGTTTCCTCTTTCCCTTGTTGGGCGTCAGATGCTTAAACACATTTTGAGATCTAGGAGCAGACTCTTACTCCCTTCATTGTAAGTCCCCTGAGGTCCTGCATTTGCACTTGGCCCCTGGGGTCATTGTTATCCCAGTTGGGGTCCACATTTGGGAACTTCTGTTCCGTGGGCAAGACCCCCTGCCCAGGAGGATGTTGTCTCTCCCAAATGGTCATGGCTGCCCTTCTGATCATTCCTCTCTCTTCTCCTGTAAATAAGATTTTCATAATGGGCATCCTCTCAGCCCAAATATAGAAACTGGGTCCTAAGAACTGGTCCATCTGTTCTGCTAAATCCAGGGGATCTTCTAAAAGGGGTTTCATCTCTTTCTTAAAATTCCTAACCTCTGTACTTGTCAAGGGAGCATTCACAAATCCAGTTTCCCCTTGTCCCCTGGGGAGCTCTGGAAGAGGAAACATAGGTTGCTTAGAAGGAATTGGGAAGTTTTCGATGTCTTTCCTACATTGCTCTAATTCTTTTCTTTGATTTGGGTAAGGAGCAGTTGGCTGAGCTCCCCCACAATCTTTAGTCCCTGTCTCTTTTGGCTCCTTGGTCTCCCTCTGCTCCTCCTGCTCCCCAGTCTGTGGAATATAAGGAGGAGGTAAGCATGATAGGGGGTCCCAGGGTTTTTTCTTGAAGCCCTCCTTCTTTTTTAAGAGGAAACACGTGGGCCTGTCCCTGTAAGCAGCAAAGGGCATAGTCTTTCTCCTCCTGTGGATGAGATCTTTTCATTTACATAAATAACTAGAGTTTGGCACACCCAGTCTTCATCTGAGCCAAACTTGGACCAAAAGACAGAAGGTCTACAAATTGGGTTTTTAGGCCACGTAAAACAATGGCATTTGATCATCTTTTGTTTCTTCTTGTCTTTGGTTTGGAGGCTGTATCCCCAGAACCTCAGCATTCTCCCCAGTGGACTATCTGGGGGAACGTCTAAGGAAGCCTTCTTGGTTTCCCTGGGCCTAGAATCCTTGTTCCCCATTTATGGCAGGCCCCTGTGACTATCCCATGCACTCAGCCACCTGTGCTGGAGGTTTCTTGCACATTCCAAGACTCACTTCATCTGTCTCTGGCCATTTCCCTCGAAAGAGAGCAAGATTGTGGGTCGGGACTCCACACTCGCTTCGTGTCTAGGACACATCCCAGTCACACACACTCGACCTCTGAAAATACCCAAATACCAAGGCAGTACTTAGAGTCCAATTTTCCTACCTTGGCTAGTGCAAGAGGTTGCCTGGTTGCTGCGGTGCCTGCTTTTTCTCCCCTGCGTCGCCCTTGCTGTCTTCCAAATAAGCCTTGGGCTTGTCTATGGCTTCCGTGGAGAGATGGGGCACCCAGGCAGAGCAGGCCACCCGAAATTGGGTGGGACGTGTCTCCCCCTCGACTGGGACTCCTCTCCACACGGGCACAGAGATCCCGGACAAGCCCCCAAAATTGTAAGAAACACACTCACCAGTCCAAATTTTTTTAAAAAATGGACATGGAGAGACAACGTACAGTGAAAGCCAGGCCTTCAATGTCAGTCTTGCAAGATTGGGTGTCTTGGGGGCAGTCACACCCAAAGCAGTTTCAACCAGCGTTTTATTCCCTAGTGCGCAGGTCCCTCCCGCGGTTCCTCATTGGCTGAGTATATGGTATGTACTATCTTCCCAGACGTCACCCAAGTTTCATTATTTCCTTAGGGTAGTCTTTCTTTCCCATTCCCAGTTTAAGTCCCCTGGTCAGTTGGCTCCTTCCCAACATCCTGTTTGCCCAGGGACTGTATGAACTTTGTGACCCCTGCAGGCTGCTATGCAAGCAAACTACCAGTAATTTTGCCTTGAAAATGGACCTCCACTGACGTTATTTCTAACAGTGATGGTTGTCTCCTATTTCATTGTCTAGGATACCTCATTTACTTTTACAAATTAGAAAAACAAATAGGAAGTCTCTAGGATACGATGCCCAATTTTGGGCAAAAATACCCACACTGTTGTCTTTTCATCTGTGTATTCTGAAGAAATCCTCCCCTCGAAAGCGCCCACACGCACCCTGGTTGTTTATTGTGCCTAATGCTGAGGTTGAAGATCAGCCAGATATCTGTGACCAGGTGGCACCTCACACCAGAGCCCCAGCCAGAAATCAGCCCAAGTGTTCCAAACGTTTCATGATGAAAATTCAACCTGGTGGGGAAGCCAGAGGGATTTTGAGAGATTTTCTCATCTAGCCTCCTCCCCCAGGAACGGATTATGCACAAATTGGTACTCACAGGTGGTAATTAGTTCTGTTCTTAAAAGATTTCTCTTTTACCACTTGCTTCAATAGTAGGTTTCAGCCTGCCTTTCTGGAAGGAACTTCTTCCCCCACTTTCATGTGAACCTCTCTTCGTATGGTTTCAGTATAATTTCCTTACTTCCATGCTGTGCGAAGGAAAAACAAACACCTTGAAAATGCCACACTCACCATCAAACACACACACCCACGGGCACACGGAACGATGGTGGGACTCAGCCTCTAGCAGTGGAATAGATCTGTGCCCATGTCGGTCAGCAGAGGCATGGGCAGTGGTGGTGATTGGAGGCCACCTTCTCCTGCCTGCCCCGGAGACCTTTGCCAGGTTCCTGCAGGATGGATGTTTCATTTTCCAACTCAACCATGGAGTTGTTCTCTGATCCAAGAGAACTAACTGATGTACACGGAGATCCGATCTGTGGCCTCGAAGTCATTATCTCCACGTGCTTTTTGACTGAGCTCACCTGCCGCTCACGCAGAAAATCATCTGTTTACGGAATGAGCGGGTCTTAAATGAATAACACGAGGAGTCTTAATTACGCCGCTCTTCATAGGTTCCGATTCTTTGAAAAGAAGAACTCACAGAGGTCCCACCTGCTCAGGCGCCTGTTGGCAGGATATCAAACCTGGTCTCATCACCAGGTTTTTCCTGAATAATGGATGAGCCAGTGTCACGGAAGTCAGAAATAGAAATCAATAAAGCTAAATTCCACCCGCAACAAGCAGTGGGATGATTGAGAGCGTGGAGGCCGGTGGATTCCAAACACAGTAACGCATATGCTTAAACTCTCGTGCACTCGGGAAAGAAGAGAAGAAAATCTGTGACTTGGGAGGCGTCGTAAGCGATGGGAAGTTGAGGATCTGCTTCACTCGGTGGGAATGAGGAGGGATGGGCAGACCGTCCATGTTCAGCCTCTTCCAGGCAGAAGAGCAGCCGCTTGATGCACAAATTGCCTTTGGCCAGGTCCCAGACACCTCCATAAACCCTGTGTCTGCAGCTGTGTGGCAGAAACAGATGCACACACGGCCTGTTTGTCCTGGCTTCGTGGAACGTGGCAGGACCAGGAGGTCCGAGAGACAACCCTGCCCCTGCGTCCCTCAGCGCTAAGCTTCCCAGCAACCATCTGCTCAGGTCTAACATCCCTCCCACCCCCCAGCCCCCTGGCATTGATCACTGGAGACAAAATATAACTGACTGATTGATTTTTTTTTAGTTTGAGGGAGATTGAAACATTTTGTGTGGAGAGTTTTTTAACACCAAACTACTCATCTCCCTTTGTTAACGACAACAGGCATCCTTAGGAAGGCAGAGCAGTGTGGAGTGGGAGACAGGAAGGGCAGGGCTGTGCCACACGCTGATTCTTAGTCCTTGTATTAGGGGCCTATACACGCGTCCCTTGGGTGAGTGTTCAGACCCACCTCCACCCTGCCCTCCAGACTCCTTGTGAATCTCCATCACCCAGGAGAAGGGGTCTCGTCCCTGAGGGGCAGTGGGGCATGACCGAGGAAAAGCTTGAGAACAGTTCTGGAAGGGTGGTGGGAGGGGTCACTCTGCAGAGGTTCCTGGTGGATTCTCACGAGCGCTTTTTCCTTGAGGACCTTGAGGAGTATCAGGTTTCCCTGTCGGTCACAGTGTGCTGACGTCTGAGCCTGATGTCAGGCCTTGTTAATGGCTTGATTGGAATCCTGTTTAGCATGTGCACAGGGACTTCTGGTTCAGCCTTTGTCCCACTGCGTCATAGCCAGACGGACAAGGTTGTGCTCAGCTCTTGTCTCTCATCATTGAGATGGACGTGTTGGGTGGGGCCATTTCTTGAGGACCGGTTGAGCCTTTGGCATGCTGTGCTTGCAGGAATAGACTTTCTCCATGTCGCTCATACTGGTTCTTGCAATTCCCCGAGCCTAGGACTATGTCTGACATGAAGTGAACCGGTCAATGCATGGGAATGAGGTCAGAGGGAGGGAGGAAGGGCATACAGACCAACAGTAACTTGTCTTAGTAGGCAGCCTGTGCCTGAGTTAAGCATGGAGAGCTCGGATTCCTTGTGTTTGACTCGAGTCTACAGAGCTGGAGCTCAGGGCAGCACGGGCTCATGGCTGGTGGAACTAGAAGTGTTGGCATGACTGTGAATTTCTCCGGAAAGACATTGCACAGTGTGCTGGGTGCCACCATCAGAAGGAGCCGCCAGTGCCCAGCTCCACACTCCCTGTGGGCCAGGAGAATTCACGGAGCAGCCCCTGGCCTCGGGGAACTTAGGCTCTAAGATACTTGGCGCGGCCGCAGATGGGCTGTGTTCAGGAAATCCAAGTGGAGGAATACGAAAAGCTCTAAATCGATGCCGGGGTGTCATTAGAGCACTTAGCTCTCCTGTGGGTCATCACTAAGTGCCTCTAATGCATCCGTGGGGCAGGGAGAGGAGGGGGGAGGAGTCAACAGAAGGCCAGGGGTTTGGGCCGCAGCCAGGAGGGTGTGGTCCGAGAAGGAGGCCTTGAGGACTCTGGGTCTCAGGAGATGAGAAGGGCAAGCAGCTCTGCTGGGGCCCCTGGGAAGGCCCTGTGGAAGCACAGTTTGTAAATGACCCCACCCCGCCTAGTGGAGGCGCATGCGGATGCTGGGGAGGTGGAGGGAGGCAGGCCTGGAACACTGGCACACATGGGTTTTATTTGTCAGGCAGGGTAATTGTGAAAATTTGCATCCATTGCCAATGCTTCAAATCTGGACGTTTGACACCAATACCCAGGTTTCTGGCTTCTCTAGACGACTGGGAGATGGGCCTGCCTCGCCGTGCAGGGGCAGCAGCTGGTTGGACCCGAGTGGCCTCACTCCGCGCTGTGCAGGTGCAGGGTTCTGACCACCACGCCCCCCCCCACCCCCCCCCCGCCATCCCACTTCATCAGGCACTTGACTTCAAGCCACTGGTTAGAGAGCCAGCTTCCTGCTTCTGTTGGGAGGTACTCCAGGTTTGGCCAGTTACAGCAGCCCTGCAGAAGGTGCATAGGATGGTGGGCGTGGGTGTGGGCATGGGGATGGGGATGCTGGCAGCTAAAGCACAGAACGGCTCGCTGTGTGCAGCCCCTGTTCTGAATGCTCTGCTTGCTTTGGTTCATTCATCCCCACGGCCCCCTGTGCAGGCAGGTGCTCTGTGACCCCCATGTCGTGTACACACTGGGAAACCGGGGCACAGGTTTCATCATTAGGAGTAACTGCCCTGCCCGAGGGCGTGCCGCTTGTAAGTGGGGAAGCGAGGATTTTTGGCCAAGCCACTGGCTCCAGGGTCTGTGCACTTGACCAGTGATGAATAAGAGCCGTCACTGAGCACTGGTGTGGACTAGAGCTGGCTCTTCGTGCTGTGTGTGTGTGTGTGTGTGCCGTTGGGGCACCTGCTCTGTGCGAATGAGGACATGGATGGGGACCTGGAAAGGATGGGATGTCCTCAGGGACACGGCTGGAATCCTGAATGAGGGCGCAGAACCAAGAAACCCTGGGGGATTTCAAGAAGGAAATCAGGGGCTCAGAAAGCACAATGATGGCAAGAGACAGGAGTACAGAGAGACTGGAAGGAGGGAGGGGGCAAAACCGTTATTAAAAGGACCCCGGCAAACACGCCCGTCACATTCCCTGCTTTTGAAACAGCGTCGGGTTGTGGTTCTCTTCTGCGTACTTGGCTTATGTTTCTTGCTGCTCCAGCCCAAAGGAATTTGCTCCCACCAGCCAAACTTTTGCCTTAAGTAATGGCTCTGGGGATGAAGTAAGGTCTGATCTTGTCTGTGCTCTGCAGTCCAGTCTCTTTCATGGGAAAAGCCTTTGATCTCCCTCGTGGACAGCATTTCAGGGCAAACTGGAGGGACCACGCCTAATGGAGCCATGAAAACTTGAATGGAATCCCCACTTCAAAGCTTGCAGAGACGCCTGCCGGGAAAGTTTTCCCTGGGGAACTCCTGGAATTCCTGCTTCCAGAGCCTTCAGATCCCAGCTGGAATTCCAGGCTCCTGCAGAGGCCCCTTTCCACCCTCCTGTGACTGAGGCAAGGGGATGCCTCCAGATGCATGTTCCCTCTGCTTTTGGTCCCCCTCAGGCCAGACCGTCTCACATTGTGCCTTGATGAGCACTGACAGCCTGGGGTAGCAGGGTGCCATTTATAGCTGAGCTGTGGTGGCCATGGCCGCAGGCTGACCAGTGCAGCTTGGCACACGCTTCTCCATGGCACAGTTCACACGGAGACCAGACACCAGACACCCAGTGCCCTTGTCAACCCCCTTCCAAGCTCTGCCTGAACTTGTCGCCTGTCTCTCCAGGTAAATCCGGTGGTTCCCACAGTCCTACACCCACCTAGGCCTTGGAACAGCACCTTCTCTGCTGTGTTTCCCATAACCTTACTGGGAAAGCCTCGGCCGGTTTTATGTTCTATTTTATACTATATCAAAGTGTCTGTTTATATGATAATGTGATAACTCACTTTTAACTATCACCAAATTGTCATATAACACCCAGGCACAGATACAATGTATCTTGTCCATTTCTGCTTCCCAAATATCGTCACACCCTTCTGTAGAAGTTCATGTAATAAAAGTGTGATCCCAAGCTCTATAGCCTGGCTTTGGTTTGTACTTAACCTCTCTTTTCTCGTCTGTTAAATGGGTATAAGAATCACTACTTTGTAGGGTTGTTATAAGGATTAAAGGTGATTATTTAAATGACTAAGATAGTTTCAGCCAAACCATACAGCCTGAATTTTTAGCACAACTACTTTATGCCTTTGAATTGTTTAACTTTGCATTTTTAGTTTACTTTTGTCCCCGTGTTTGTAAATGCTTCGAAGTCAAGGGCCAGGTACTAAGACTGGTTTGCATTTCTCATAGCACATCACTGGTATTCTGTATGTCATGTCATTTGTGTATAGAAATAATCTCATGGACCTAAAGCATAAAGCAGCATGTTCTACCAGAGTACAAAGAAAGTAACTTAAAAAAATAAATTAGTATTTCCTACAGAGCATAGCCACTGAGTGGGATCTTTACAAACAAGGAAAACAGGAATCTTAGGTACTTGGTTAGCTCTGAGCACTTGTAATATCTGGAGGCCCCACCCTGTGTAGCCAACGGGCTGAAGTCATTACACATCGTGGTGTGTAAGTTAGGTTGGAGTTGAGTTCTTGACTGGTTAACGATGGTGTTTCTGTCAACATTTAATGAGCATTTATTTCAGATTTGCAAGGTGCTCCTGGAGCGTGTTTGTTTTTCAGGTCTCGTGATTGCATAGGCCTCCAGAAGCTTGGAGACCCTAAAGCACTGGAATGAGGGCCTGGTGGGTCGCAGGCAGAGGGGTGGCGTGGTGAATGAACTCAGGTAGCCTAGTATGTGTGCCGGGACCCCAGGTGCCTAGGAGAAATGTCAGGTAGAGGGACTGAGGGCCGATAAGGAGGAAATGGTGAGTTCTAAGGCACCAGCATGGTTCATGATTAGGGTTGTTTTGTTGGGGGAAAACTGTAAATCTAGCACTTTCAGCTCCTTTTTTTCCTTCAGATAGTTCTCAGTAAAGATTCCCCCCACAAGTCCCCCCCACACACAAGCCCCCTTGCCCCCCAGCCGCTGGATGGAACGTAAATGAGTTTGGGGGCAGCAGAGGCATTTTTTCTTGATGGTGCCGTCCCCGTGGTTTCACAGAGAAACTTGATTTCTCGGGGTCCAGCTCCTCATCTGTAAAAGGTGAGTGTTGGTTGAGGAAACCCCAGAGTCTGTTTTCCATTAAAACTGACAGATATTGTTATGGATTCCTTCAAAATTGTCCCGTTGCTAACTCTCACCCAGTGAACTGGAGGCAGAGGGTTACTTACAGGTCTTACTTTAAAAAACAAAGCCAGGCACCCTCAGTCCTGCTCAGTTGCATGAGTCCAGGGGCCGGCCCACTCTGTCCGCACAGGGCAGATAGTAAATTCCGTGGGCTTTATAGGTGACACCGCTCAGCTACGGCTTCCCACCTCCCCTGTAACTGTGCAATGCAGTGTTGTTACTTATGGACACGGAAATTTGAATTTCACATCATATTCATGTATCACAAAACATTACTTTTTAAAAAATAATTAGAAAATATACAAAAGATTGTTGGCTGACGAGCCTTCCATGCCTAAACAGGCAAATCTGGCCCATGGGCTGTAGTTTGCTGACTTTTGAATTAGGCTGTTCCTCCTCTGTGGCCGTAAGATTTTATCCACGTTCCCATTGTGGTCCTGACCGCCACCGTGTCTTTCGTGGCGCTGTACCATCATTGGATTGTGTCTCTTTCTCTCCCAAGCATCTTATATGAGCAGGGACTGAGACCTTCCGCCACAGTCGCAGTCCCTGGCGCATAGTAGGTGCTTGCAGAATGCTTCCTGAATAAATGGTGTGGTCATTCTGCCACTTGCAGGATGAGTGTGTCTGCATGGACATTGGGAAACTATAGTTTTGTTTCTAGAATGGAACATCTGTTTGGCTAGATCCATACCGAAATATATGTAGCGCTTTCCCACCCAGTGCTGCCTGCATAGTTGAGTTGCCCTCCCAGCATTTCTAAGGCTGCCATGCTTGTAAATAGTCTCTCCTTATCTGTCACCTCCGTTCCAAGAGTTACTCAACTGAGGAGCTCTGCGTGTGTGACTCAGAGTAAGTGGCGATGCTGTCAGATGGAAGGGGGAAGGGCTTGGGAGAGGAGGATGGAGAAGAGACAGGGGAGACAGCCGCCTTGACTGCCACAGATGTTCTATGAATATACCACGTGGTCCATGGGAATGTCTAGAATTCTTCCTCTCCTATTGGCAGGCTTTTAAAGAGTACAGGCTGTCTGTGGACTCCAGTCTCTCAAGAGGCTTATTTAAATGAGCCCCTGAAATATTTATCTTATCCCTTGTTTGTCATTTTAAGGTAAGAGCTTTATCATTTCAGCTAAGGAATGATGGTCGGTATTCGGGTATCGGTGTGTGTGTGCTGGCGTCTCCACTCCCATGAGAGAGATGCGGGCACTCGGAAGATAGCTGTGTGCGGGCTGTATACTGGGCGATACGATGCCAGGATGCACAAAGAAGAAATTACGGCCATTTACCTGTATGTTATTTTCTCAATTTGAAGCACTTGAATTCCAGAGCTCTTAAATCAAGAGGCTGAATTCCTGGCATTTGAAAGTAGACCACTTGAATAAGCTGCTTAAACCATTAGAATGGCTTTTTAAAAAATTCACCCGCTCCTTGGATCATGTGCTCTTGAGAGTTACTTAATTGAAGTTGTTGCCTTTTCATTTCCCTTCAAATGAAAATGATTTCTATAGTTAAGGAAGTTTTCATTTTATTCCTATGGGTATGAGTGTAGATTTCTTATTTCAGTCTCTTCCTAACAGGTGACATCGGGCAGCTTTGCACAAACCTGGCATAGTGCGCCATGCCTACACACGGACTTAGGATCTCAACTCAGACACATACACACACCCCCACCCGCATCCCCGCTCCCCCCGCCATCCTATCTGTAGATACAACATTGCCACATTTTCAGGGTTTCAGACCCATATCAGCTCGAAACTGTCTTTGCCTAAACCAGGCATCAGGCAAGAGAGAAGATGGGGTTGCGAAAATATTACAACGAAGTTACAAAGTTGTCCTGCCAGACATTCGTTATAGAGCATTTGCTTCTGTTGATGGAAAGTAAAATGGCACTAAAATGCAAAGTGTGGAGGGTGGAACCAAAATCAAAATCATCTATTTGCATAAAATGGCTGTATCCATCAGTCCCTACATGGGGCCCTGAGGAAACAGCGGTGAATAAGTTACAAACAGCAATGAATAAGTAATGAGATCTCTGCCCTTCTCTGCCCTGTGGCATTTATATCTTAGTGGGAAGACACAGAGCAAACAGGCAGCGGAACAAATATGTAGTGTGATCTGAGTTGGGTAAGTGCCATAAGAAGAATAAAACCAGGTGAGGGCAGAGTGGTGGTCGGAGCGTCCTGTTTTAGGTAATGCGGCCAGAAGAGGCCTTTCTGAAGAACTGATGTCAGGACCAGGACGACGAGATGGTATCAGTCTCGTTACCATCAGGGAAGAGCTTTCTAGGCAGAGTGCAAGGGCAGAGGCCCTACAGCAGGAGCAAACCCGGTTTGGTGAGAGGACAGCAATCAGTGTGGCCGCAGAGGAATGGACAAGACCAAGGAAGGAGCTGGGATTGGCAAGCAGAGGCCAGGCCGTTATAAACTCTCACGTCAAGACTGGGTTTTGGGATGAAGGCCTTTTGACCAGGCTACTGGTGGCAGAGGTGGTCACATGTGGTTGTTGACCATAAACTCTTAGAGAGTAGAGGCTTCGCATATACCTTACCTCTCTCCCTCCCCCTCCCCCTGCCCCTCCCCCTTCCCTGACACAATTCAGGCCTATATTGAATTGTCTGTCTCATTGAGCCTAGAAGTTAAGATCTAATTTGACACCTTCTAGTAATTCCTTTCTAGCTGTTCTTAGCTCTTCTGGCTTCCAGAAAGCTCATGTACCAACCCAATTTGTTTGTTTGTCTGTTTGTTTTATTCATCAAAGTTTACTTAGTTCCCAGGCATGAGTATGTAGTAACTTTGATTAGCGTTCAAGTAGGGATTGGGTAAAGAAGTAAAAAAAAAGGATGACTTTAGGATTCTATTACAGTAATCATGCTTAACTTTCAACAATAAAGATTTAAAAGACCATACTGAAGTTCTGTGTCACACTTTGCAACTTACAGAAATTATTTTATTTGTATCACTGAGTTTTGCACAGGAGATTACCTCTTAAAAGATGGTGGATGGATGGATGGCGGATGGACGGGCACACCATTGAGTTGATGTATATTTTGATAAGTGGAAGGAAGGAAGGAAAGAGATGTAGTCTGTTCCCTCCTTCTACCCCCTGAAACTGGGGTTATTCATTTAATTTAATTTTTCTTAGTAATCCAGATTTGAGCTTTTCCAACCAAGTCCTCCGTGCCTTCCCTTTTCTTCAGTTCTGCAGCTCCGTTCCCGGAGGGCATGAGAAAGGAGAGGAGGGACTAAGACACTGAGTGTGTGAATATATGAAACCTTGTTGAGGGTGAGGGGCCTCAGCCCTAGAGTGTGTCCCCTCATCAGCCCCTGATCTGCTGCAGGGCAGACTCCAGGCCTGGGGGAGACCATGCCCTGGGAAAGCATATCTTTTAACTGAAAGATTGGGTCAATTAAAATGTGAACAGTAATTCTCAGCCTTAGCTGTTACTGTGAGGGTACGTATTGAGAAAGACCATTGACATTTTGGGATTGATGGAAATGGGGACTTGGGGGGTGGGGAAGAGTAACGGTTTATAAACAAATATCCTCGTAAAGCATACAGCTCATTCTTGTTTAGTGCAGTCAGAGTTGTGCAACCAGCACCACAATCAGTTTCAGAATTTTCTCATCACCGGCTGGCATTTGAGCTCTGATTCTGAACCTTGAGAGAAAGTACCTTGTGAGCAAGTGTAATAGGGGATAGGGCAGGGTATGGGGGGAAGGAGGGAGGGCAGGTGATGGGGGGATAGAGCAGGTGATGGGGGGTAGGGCAGGTGATGGGGGGTAGGGCAGGTGATGGGGGGGAGGGCAGGTGATGGGGGGAGGGCAGGTGATGGGGGGAGGGGGGAAGGCAGGTGATGGGGGGTAGGGCAGGTGAAAGGGGGTAGGGCAGGTGATGGAGGGAGGGCAGGTGAAGGGGGGGAGGGCAGGTGATGGGGGGATAGGGCAGGTGATGGGGTAGGGCAGGGGATGGGGGGTTAGGGCAGGTGATGGGGGGGTAGGGCAGGTGAAAGGGGGTAGGGCAGGTGATGGGGGGTTAGGGCAGGTGATGGGGGGTAGGGCAGGTGAAAGGGGGTAGGGCAGGTGATGAGGGGTAGGGCAGATGATGGGGGGGTAGGGCAGGTGAAAGGGGGTAGGGCAGGTGATGGGGGGAGGGGGGAGGGCAGGTGAAGGGGGGAGGGCATGTGATGGGGGGGATAAGGCAGGTGATGAGGGGTAGGGCGCTGAGGCCTGGTCCCCTTGATGCTTGCAGTGTGTCCCATGGGGGTTGCCATCTCTGCTGGTGTCCTCAAGAGTTTGTTTGTTTGATCAGGCCACTTAGAGAACACACAAAAACGCAGATATTGAAGCATTCTGTTATCTCCCTGTTACCTGGAAGTTTCTTCTTTCTCAAATGAGGGCCCTGGGGGATGGAACAACCTTCAACTTTATTTCACACTGGAGTTTATAACCCTGAGGCCGAGGGGCTCCACATTAAACACACACACACACACACACACACACACACACACACACTCACACACACACATTTACACAGGACAGTGAGAAACCAAACGCTGTTCTGGTCTGTCTTGTTCTCCTGCGCATGCCGTTTTGAAGGGCTGTAAGGCCAGGAAGTTTTGAAATGAGAAAACTGCTGTGAACATTGCTTCTCGCCTTGAGAACATTTCTTGCCGGCGGGTGTTGTGCCCAGAAGCACTGCTTCGATGTTTCGGGTTCCAGGATGAGGCTTCCCGGCCCGTGGTCGGTAGACGAGTGCAGGTCGTTGAGATGGGAAGAACCCCGATCAGTGCCCACCTTTGTATCTGTTGCCTGTGCTTCCGGAAATAGGATGTGTGCTCATTATTCCCAGGTTTTCTTGCCTTTATTAGCGCTTTAGTAGTCCTTTGCTGCACAAAGACTTAGACAGCCCGAAACTACCCATTTCTGCTACTGCCTTCCAGCGAGCTGTGCGCCGGGAAGCCTCTGTTGGCGCGTCTGTAAGAGTGAGTGAGCAGCACCTGCCCTGCATCCCATCGCACGTCCATCCACCTGACAACACCGGTCTCTGCTCGTTTCTGTCTTCTCATCCCGCCCCGGAGTGTCAGCTCCTAAAGGAGGGGGCTCTCCTCTCCCTGCATCGCCGCATGCCCGGCGTTTGCAGCCGTGCTTGGCATGTGGTAGCGGCTTGGTTCATATGACCTGAAGGAAATGAACATACAAAGGTGCTCAGTGAAGTCGGGAAGTGGGGCTTTGGGAGATTCGGAAGGACCCCTCTCGCTTTAACATATGATCATCGCCCCGAAAGCTGTCTCTGGAGACTGCTCTGGCGCATTCTTGTGTGCGTATAAAGGATAACTGGGTTTTCATGTGCCCGATCTTACCTTTTGGTGTGTTTCCTCTCTCTATAATCTTTAGAAGAAAATTAAATCTGAGCATCTTCATTCTTGTAGCTATAAGAAGACAAGGTAAGAGGGTTTTGTGTTGCGTGTGTGGTTGTTTTTTTATTGTTTTCTTTGAAGTGAAATTCTTATTCACATCTTACCCTGAAGGGCAAATACACACACACACACACACACACACACACACCAGCTTACATATTAACACATGTCCAGAGCCCATGGGAAGTCAGAAAGTGGACCTAAAAGAAGTCTGATAGCTTTGCCTTTTCATACCCTTCTCGATAGTTCGTAGGTGGACACATTTGGCCATAGGCAGATTCCTGTGTCTCTTTGCTGGCAGAAGATGTAAGAAAAGGACTTGCAGATGACATGTGTAGGTGAAGTTTAGACAAGGGAAAATACTTGAAGGCTCCTGGATTATTTCGGAAGCTTGCCTTGGGTTGCATTTATATTATAAGGTCAAATTTAAGGTTAGGAAAGGCCATTGGCAGCAGACTATATTTGTGCCTAAGAAAATAGTTTGTCTTTTGCAGAAACTTGATTCCATATTGGCTTGGTTTCTCAGGTGATTTTGCCTCAATTCTGTCTAAAAAGGATTTCTAGTCACCTAGGGTTACAATGAACTGCATGTCTCTACTAGGTGACTGTGAGTTGGGTTTTGCGGGTTGGTTTGTGGCAACTCTTTCCTCGGACTGTCGCTGTTGGCATCTGTGCAGAGAGAATGTCTTGCGTAGTCAGGGCTGAATATAGCTTTTTATTGTTTTCACTCTCCTGCGAGATGGAGCTTAGGGAAGCCCTTATGTGAACTGATGTGCCCCGGAGAGAACGCTCACGTGGTTCCACTGGCGGACACCCTGCAGACGGGGCTACGTTCAAAGTCTTGCCTCGGAGTTGCCAGGTGCTCATTCCTGGAGCTCCCGCACCTCCATAGTCACGGAAAACGGCAAAAATGGGATTGTGGAGCTAACTTTTCCAGACACCATTATTGTGGTTGACATTGATCATTTGCTACTCCCACTGTATGCCATGATGTCAGATTTCCTAACATTTACCTGCAGAAGGAGGGAAACAAACCCTTTGGCAAAGAAAAGGGTGTTTCTCTGTGTGTTCATGAAGTCATCCTGTGGCCTCATTGTCTATCGTCGCAGCCATCAAGATGCACCCTCGTAAAATAACGCAGCCAGGCGGATGCTTAGGTTATAAAAGAGAGCGCACGTGGGTTGTCAGAAACGATATCTAGGTTAAAACATGGAGCTGTACTCCCAGCCCCCCTTGAAAGAGTCTGTTTATAACACAGTGCGGGTGTTTGTGCTGCTTGCCTTGTATGCAGCCTGAATGAAGAATCGACGCCCGAGAAAGAGCATTGAAAATAAAACCCATGTGGTAGGGATCTGACTTGGCGGCCAGAAGAGTTGTAAATGCTGCTCATTTCCTAAGGCTGCTCAGCTGCTTCCTCTTGGTTGTGAGATATGTCGGCCTGGCACCTGGGCTTTATTTTTACTGTTTGATGTTTAATGTTCTGGACTTGAAAATGCGTACATGCTGCCTAACAACCACTTGGCAGGCTCTCAGGGGATGTGCGCCCCGGGCTCCTAGGAGGGGTTTGTCTTCTTCCCTTTCCCGGCTGACCTGGCCCCGACCTGTGGCCCCCTCGGGTTCTGGCTCCCAGCTCAGGCCATTCTAGTACTCTCTCCCCATCAGGAGGCAAGGCTGGTGGAAGAAACTCATATGTGAAGAAAGTATAAATTACTCCTCAATAATGCTGATTGCAAAAAACCACACACGCCCTGATTAATGGACTATGCCACCATTGTGTGAATACGCTAAATGGTTTTTAAAAATAGCTCCTTGCTAGACTGTTTTGGTTTGGGTGGGGGGGGTGTACTCTTGGATTGTTTTTATAATTTTTTATGCATAGCATTGATAGGAAAATGCAGAAACTCCTACAATAATACATGCAGTGTTTAGATGGGGCGCCCTCCCTCCTCCCCTCGCGCTGATTTCCTGGCGTTCTCCTTGGCTTCTCCCTGGTGCTGAAGCATGAGTTTCCCGCATTTCCCAGTGTAATTGTTGATGAAGCGTTGCATATCCCGTGATGATTATGAGAAGATTACTGTATTCAGCTTTTAATCTTGTGAGTGTCAAATATTTTGCTTTGATGGTATCTTTATTATTATTATTCATAGCTCTTTCTGTTTGAGTAATGCAATCAGGCAAAATAAAGGTAATGCCACAAATTCAGTGTTTTTAGAGTAATTCTTTGTCTCAGAATGGAAAGTGCCATCTACGGGCCATTCTCAGATGCTGATTGGGATCGGTGACGAGGGGATCAGGAATATTTTAGACTTCTTTGGTTGCAAGTATCAGAAAGCAGCTAGCTTAAGCATGGAACACACAACAAATCTCAGAGGGAAGGGGGGTGGGAAGAGATTCACCAAAGAACTTCTATGCATATATGCATCACCCATGGACACAGACAGTAGTTCTGTAGGTCTAGGGGAGGGTGGGTGCAGGGTAGGGGGGGGTGGGAGGGGGGAAGGACAGCCGTAATACTTTCAACAATAAAGATAAATTTTAAAAAGAAGAAGAAATAGAGACAGGGAGAGACCTGTTAGAGGCACAGCTGAGGGTCTCCCAGGACCCAAGGCCAGGCGTGCAGCCGGGGGTCATCCGCACTGGGAAACGGAAGGCTGCCGGGATGCGGGCAGCACCCATGCCTTCTCTGCTCCTTCCTCTGTGTCCTCTGTGTCTTCTCGAACGCTGCACATGGTCTGCGGTCAGCTGTAGCTTTCAAGCTCAGTCTCCTCTGTGGACAAGAGTGGCCAGATGGACAAGGCCATCTGTCAACCCCAAGTGCCCCGTTCCCAGGAGTAGCTGGAATCCCCACTGATGTAACAGAACTCATGTGTCCTCTCTGGTCCAGCCGGCTGGTCCGGGAGCCCAGTGTCAGGAAGTGCAAACCTGGTGACCGAGCAAAGAGGCAGCTCCTAGGGAAAGAAGCGTATTGCGAAAGGCCCAGCACCCCTGTCAGCGCTCTGCCTGTGTTCTCTTGTGAGAAGGACAGCATCCCCAGCCCCATCCAGCCTTCAGCGATGGCCCCACTCTTCTCTAGGAGCCTAAATGTCCGATTCCAGGACACCCATTCTGAGGCAAGAGCATGGGATCCCGAGATATGATGATGGTCAGCTGCCTGCTGCTTAGCTGGGTGAAGGGAGCAGCACTTGAATAGCTCCCATTACTGTGTCCACAGGCCCAGCAGACTTTCTGGTTCTTTCCGTAGGTACTGAAGTCTCCACATTACAGGTGAGGAAATGGAGTTTGGAAGGTGAATGTATTTATTACCTGATGTCCTGCAGGCAGAAAGCCAGCCCACCTGTTCTGGTTGACTCCAAAGTGCAGACCCCTGACTGTCTGCTCCAGCCACAGTGTGGGCGGTTAGTCTTGCATTTCCACGGGCCCACAGTGGCCACCTCCAGGGTGTGTCTGGAGAGCAGCAGGTGGTGGATCAGGACATGGATAGGTAGATGTTTGGCCCAAAGTAGAAAATTTCCTGGGGACAGTCCACATACTGAGTAGTACTTGTGCACATGATGAGGACTTGACCTTGGCATGAACTCTCCACACAGAGACCTAATGTCCACCCACATGTTTTGGCCAGGCATCAAGGAGTAATGTGATTGTTTCACTCGGTGTGGAGTGGCACAGGGATAGAGTTCTGGCTGGCCCAGCCACTGTCCTTCCCTACTTGTCACTCAAAGGACCCCACTGTCAGTGGTACAGGGGTGGCACTAATTGGAAAATTGAGGCTTATCAGAGTCAGAGCTAACAAATGAAGTCACAGAGCCAGGAAGGTCGGTGCAGTTTCTCCAGGAGGGATTATTGGAAGAAGTATTGAGTGAGGCACAATACGAGAATCAAGCTGTCGGTGCGGATGCACTACTGTGGGAGCATGGGGGCTGGGAGCCGGGGTCCTGAGAGCCAGGCCAGCCCGGCACTGGCCACCCGCGGGCCCCGGGCAGGTCACTGGCACTGCACCACTCGGGTTCCTTTCTCCTTTTCTTTTTATTATGTCGTGGGAAAAATAAAAAAGCACATAAACATATAATGAAAAGAAAGTCACCCTCCTGGCAAAGAAGCCCCCTCATCCTCCCCACAGAAGTCCCCAGCACGACTAGTCTCTGATGTGCCGTTTGAGAGCTGATGCCTTTGCATGCCTGAGTGTGTGTGCATATTTGTGCAAAGGGACACATTCCATGTACATTATTTTTTTTTTCCAGAGAGGAAGGGACAGGAGAGAGAGAGAGAGAGAGAGAGAGAGAGAAACATCATTGATGAGAGAGAATCATTGATCAGCTGCCTTCTGCACACCCCACAGTGAGGATCGAGCCCACAACCGGGCATGTGCCCTGACCAGGAGTCAAACCATGACCTCCTGGTTCAAGGTCGATTCTCTACCATGGAGCCACACCGGCTGGGTTCTATGTACGCTATTCTGATCATGAAGGTATTCTGTGCTGGTGCATATAGGCCTGCCCTCCTTTCTGTGGGCTCCAGAGTATGTCACTGTGGACGCAGTGCCAGGTAGTTGGCATTCTGCAGGGTTGCAAAGTGACATTTGTTATTCCTTAATTGAGTGAGCGCAAAGCAAAGGCCATTTGGATTGCTTTTTCTGTGTATTTCCTGCTCAGGCCCACTGCTCCTTTCCCCTCCCTATTGAATTGTTCTTTTTTTTACTTCACCTCATTTTCCAAAGAGATAATGATCCAAGTGCCTAATCAGTTCTGCAATTGGGAATATTTTTGTTTAGGGAGAGTGATCTGATTGGTGGTATTTGCTGAGAAGTTGGGGTACCTAGGCAACACCCCGCTCCAGCTCGGTTTACCCGGTTCTCTCCTCATCCCCGGCTGGGGGGTGGGGGGGTCATGCCAAGTTCCTCAGCAAGCCTGGACTTGGCTTTTGAATACTTAGCGAAGGAGGACGTCCAGATCACACCGAGCAGGGCCTGACCAGTTTTTCCTGGTTGAACAACAGAGGAAGAACGTGACATTATAGGACAAGGTTGTCTGGGGGTCAACTAGTTCTCTAGACTTTGACCCGGGCTCAAATTCTCTTAGCTCTAGAATTATGAGCCCCGGGACCTTCTTTGGACTTCAGTTTCCTCACCTCTAAAATGAAAACAAGAAGAATAACAATGATAATACTGTCGTTGTAAAGTTGTTTTGAGCGATAGAAGGAACATATTGAAGTACCTGGCACATGATAAGTTTTCAGTAACTGATGGCTTCTAGTATTAGTATCATCATCATCATCACTGTTATTGTCATCACCGTAAGCCAAATGAGTGACAGGAGGGGCCTGGGCCTCATACACACATAACACATAACAATGTGTGTATGAGGCAGCCGTGTCATATTAGACTTCGACCTCATGAACCTGCTCCAGACAGTGCAGTTTGGTCCACTCCTTTGCAGTAAAACTTGATTTGCACCGACGTCGGTTTCACTTGTCTTGTGACTCTGTCGCTCACCTACAGGCCTTGTGCTTCTGTTGCTAGAAATAGTACATAAATAAATGTCCATCTGGTTTTCTGGCCCTGAAAAGGGAGAGTGACTTGCAAGTATTCTACTCGCATTCTAAGTTAAAACTCTTCTCCTCATCCCCACCTCCCCGCAACCCCAAGAAGTTGAAGGACAGGGGAAAAAAAGGTAGATCTTTCTCTCTGCATCACTTAAACCGAATTTATGAAACTAACGAAGATGGGTGGGCTGGACTAAGTCTCCCCGAGAAGAGATGGGTGTCTCCCAGCTGTTCCCACAAAGCTGCAGGTTATTGACAACCAGGAGCGCTGCCTGCCTGCCCCGAGATACCAGTTCAGCTCTCTGGTTCCGCGGGGTTGATGGGGAAACCGTGACTGCACCCGCCCTTTCGGCTGGAAACGCTCTCGGAGAGGAGGGAAGCTGCGGGAGTTACATCTGACTGTTTATCACCATCTCATTCATAGATTTCTGCCCCTTTCCCCCGTTGATCATTTGCCGTCTCTTTTTTAGTATATAATTGTTCATTTTAAATGTTCGTGTTTGCTAGAGCTGGTGTATGTTAATTCCTGGCAGTCTGTAATTATGTTGTCTATTTGTCATTTCTGGGGCCGCCAGCGTAGTAAGCTAGAAGTCTTCCAGTAGCCAGAATTTTAATTTATAAATCTCCCCCAAACCATTTAGAAATGGATACAGTTTGGGTTATTAACATTCATTATCAGGTTTTAAGCTCGGAATACCCTAACTTAAAGATTTTGATTTATTCATTTATCCCACAGCCACTTACTGAGCATCTGCCGTGTACCAGGTGCCTGGGATATCTCTGAATAGAGCAGACAAAAGTAAAATAATTCTGCTTTCTGTGTGTAACTGACGGAACTGCCCAGGCGACCCCGATGCCACTGTCCCGCTGGTGGCACTGAGCGTGTGTCCTCTCAGCTGCTGAACACGTGTCCATTTCCAGCACTGTAATAATGAGGAATCGGTAAGAAATTAGAAGCCACTGACCTCATTAAAGTTATTATTTCACATTAAAGTCCCCCTATATGATACTGGCAGCTGAGACATACTTGGGAAACACAGTAATTTAAAGATTATCAGATTAGTTCCAGACATCCCCAGGATCTGTGTGCAAATTAATTTAGAGGCACATCGGATTGTTTCAGAGAAGTAACAGGGCTGGGAATTAGGAGGCGTGTTCTTGCCCTGTGGGCCAGGTAAACAACTGGTGATACCACCTGAGGCCACAGTCCTCAAAGGAGGGTTCCAGCACCCTCGCTTGAAATCGATCCCTGGGAACAGTTCCCAGGGCTGGGCTGTTCTGGTGCTAGGAGCCTGAGACGTGCCGAGGACGAAAGGTTCAGCAGAAATGGAGTCAGAGAGGTTTTGTGGGTGGAGACTGCTGGAGAGCAGCTCCTGAAGGAGAAAGGATTTCAGGGAGTTAGGCAGTTGGAAATGCTCTATCTAACGAGCCATATGATTGAGTTCCTCATATTCCTTTAGCAGTTTTGCTTAGTGTCTGTATAGTGTGCTGGAGGTCCTGCCCATCGTGGAGCTTACATTTCAGTGGGCGAGCAAGACAGACAGGACAGACCGATGGACAGATGGGGTGTAATACAATGTAATGTAGTTAATTATAACAAATAATTATAGAGCAGGGTACTATAAAGCAGCTGAGTTTGATGCAAGTTCAAGGCTTAATGCATCTTTCTGGACTTGAGTTACTGAGCAAGTAACATCTGGCCTTATCTGAACCCTGTGGTTGTATTTTTTGCCCAAGAAACTTTGGATTTCAACAAGAGACCCGTTCTCCCGAATAACCACATTGACGGGGAAGTGAGCATACACCGACCCCACCTTGTAACGGAAACCCAGTGTAACACCCTCGATCATATCTGTCCACGGCTACAGGTCGTGCGGCTATTTGTCAATCTCGAGCCTCTTCATTTTCATGCCAAGGAGACTGAGTTCTGCATTGAGATTGAGGACCCTCAGACAAAAGACTTCCTTCCCTGCGGGGACTCCAGTGTCCCCATCGGAAGGAGTAGGTGACCTCTGTATCGTTCCTGTGGCTGCTGCAACCAAGAACCACACACTTGGTGGCTTCAACCCTGCACATTTCTTAGCTTACAGTTCTGAAGGTCAGAGTCCACAAGGGGTCACGTGGGGCTAAAACCAAGGGGTTTCCTGGGTGCTCCTTTGGAGCCTCCAGGGGAGAGTCTGTGTTCGTCACCTTTCCCAGCGCCTAGGGATCACCCACATTCCTCCACCTGCCAAGCCAGCAGCAGCAGGTCCAGCTCTTCTCATGTGAGGTCCCTCTGCCCTGCCTCTTCCCCTTCTCAGGCCCTTGGGCCCACACAGGAGATCCAGAAGCTTCCCCAGCTCCAGGACCTTCATCTGCACCCTGCACCCTCCGTTCCTTGTGTGATAAAGGGAACATGCTCGAGGTTCTGAGCTGAGGATGTGACCACCTTGGGGGAGGGTGGGGGATGCATTATTCTGCCTACGGTGCTCTCTAAGCCCCCTTCCAGCTCAGCATGCTGCAGTTCCCAGTGTTGGCTCCTTCCGGAAACTTCCAAGGTCGTGGCGGCTGACGGGTCCAAGAGCAGCCAGTGCCAGTGGCATTGTCACAAGCCCGTTGCGTGACCACGCACGCTCTCTTTCTTTAAATGGTTAGCTTATCTTTCGGGCTTGCTTATGATTTCCAAGAAATCTACCATGAGAGTAGAGATCACAGGGATTTGGTGAGAGAATCAATAGGCCACAGGTTCCAACAGCCCCTGGTTTCAAAGGTCTCTCTCTCTCTCTCCATGGTGAAGTTTTCAAAACAACAGATATTTCTTTCCTTATTTTCCTCCTCATATCTTCCTGCTGGGTTATTATAGCAAATGTGTGTAAGCACGTACTGTGGGGGCAGTGACAGAGGAGGAAATAACCCATGCTCTCCAGGTGTGGTAGGCAGAGAGAGTAAAGAGACCAGAGTTCAGGTGTTACCAAGGAGCGGACCCAGTGCCGCCAAAGGTCAGAGGCAGGTGGCTTGCACTGCTGGTGTTGGAGCTGGAGCTTCAAGAGGGAGTAGGATTGCCCTGGCCGGTGTAGCTCAGTTGGTTGAGCATCATCCCATGCACCAAGTGGTCGCTGGTTGGATTCCTGCGACCCAAGTTGCATGCCCAAGTTGTAGGCTCAAAGCCTAGGGTAGGGCGTGCTGGAGGCAGCCGGTCAGTGATTCTCTGTTGTCATCGATGTTTCTCCCTCTGTCTCTCTCCCTCTTCCTTCCTCTCTGAAATCAATAAAAAGATATTTAAAGTCTGTGGTTTTGATTTTGGAAAGTTTTCTGTGTGGACCACAGAATTTTAATTTCTGCCTTTCGACTCTCCTGTATTTACTGGGGTTGGGGGCAGGGGTACGGAGCAGAGGGATTTTAAAAGAGAAAAAGCAAAAAAGAGGAACATGTTGACCTTCAGGAAAGAGTATGCTTATGTGGCTTCCAAAAAAAAGTCCCATGAGTGTTTAGTTTTATTATGTGTCATTACATTAGAAAACAAAATGAAATAAAAAAATCCACCCTCCTGCCCCAGCCTCCAGGGGCTGGGAAAGTCCAGCTCACAGCTGCACGCGTTAACCCCCACCCCCGCCCCCACCAGGTACTGCACGGTGTGGGATTGATAAAGTCCGCAGCTATTCTATGACCCCAGACCCTCCCAAGTAGCCCGTTTGGCCTTGGTCCGACGTTCCTGTCCTTCTGCAGGTGACGTAGAGCCACTAATGTGGTTTCGGTAGATTTCCGCGTTCCAGGCTTGCTTTAACTCCGGAGGGTGGAGTGCGGGTAGGTTCCCTGTGGCGGCAGCAGTGCACACACGGCATCTCGGCAGCCGTAAATCAGTATCTCCAGAAGGTGCCGGGGAATGGCATGGACAGGATGCCTGGCTTGCCTGAGCACCCTTTGTTTTGGGTGCCCTCGAATGGAATTTCTATCCGTACCACATAGAGGAGACGAGAGGGGTTCTTTCGCTTGGCAGCACACAGTCCAAGGAAGGGGCGGTGGGGATGTTATTTTTTGTTGTTACTGATATGGTTTCTTGGGTTCCTCCAGCAAAGAGATGCTGGGTGGCTTTCAAAAGTCTCTCCGTGCAAATGCTGCCCGTCGCAAGCGATCAGTGTCCTGCCAGTTGACCCGACAGAAGAAGTGGTTTTAGCGGCCCTTACAGTTATCCTTGCCGTGCCTCTCGGAGAAATCGACGCCCTTGTTTTCTTCCCTCCCGTGTGCTTGTCATTACTGGTGCGCCGTCACTTTAACAAACTGTCGCCCTACAAGGGGGTTGCCTCATCCAAGTGGCATGGAAAACCAAGGTCAGAAGAGCAGAGACTTTTGTGGGCGGGTGAGTAAGTGGGATTAGTTAAACCAATATTGAAAAACGGTTTGCACAACTCTGGGCGGCTCATTTCTGAGATGTGCGCGTTGGGCCCTCCCTGGCACAGACACAAGTTGCATCAGGACCTTTGTTATGTAATCCTTCCCGCTTATATAATGAAAGGTCCTGTATTTTCTTGCCCCGGTTTGCATCCCTTGACACGGGGATAGAAGCTAGCATCGGTCCGTAGTCCCCCGTAATTGCCGCGGCAGGGATTCTATCGGTAAAGCACACGGTCTCTTGGTTGTCGGTGCTGCCATAGCAGGTGCACTATGTCTCGGGGAAGAGTTTGTGTTTGAGGAATAGGAAATGAGCTGCAGGCGCATACATCATCCCACAGATGAGCAGCTGGAAAGAACTGACCTCCATACTCTGGTTTACAGGAACCTCCCGGTGTTCGCTCGTGTCTCTCGCTGGTGAGAAACTTGAAGTGGCAACCATTGTGGCCACCATGAGCTGGCTCCTATGACTTTGTCCAGTTAGGAAACATTACCACCTAAGGGCAGGTGGGATTCTTGAGACTCAGACCTGCACCTTCCTGCATTGGTGAGCTTACCTTCCTCTGAAGCAGCTTGTAGCTCCTGCTTGTATCCTGGCCCCTCCCAGCTCTTTCGGGTGTAAACCCGATAGCTATAGCTCACTGTTCCCTCAGCCAGTCAGTCGGAGCAGACCTAGAAATCCATTCTCCATTTGTCCCTCTACCCCCCATCTACCTAGTCTGGAAGGATTGTAGAATAGGCAAGGCGGGTCCAGAAAAACAGCATCATGCAGGGCGGCCATGCTATTCCTTGGCCTTCTGTCTCCAGATGCAAGGGTTCTGTCTGTCTCTTCCAGGGCCGTGGTACCCACCTGTGTGGCTGTGACCTGAAGGCCACTGGTGTCCACCTCCTGCTCTGACAAAACTCTAGTCAGCAGAACGGCAGGGGGCACCCTCTTCCCTCTGCCCCTTTACAGCTGGCCAACTGCCCTCCTCTTCATCCCAGCTGCCCTCCCTCTCAGGCCCCTGGCTCCTTTAGCTCCTGCCAGCCACCTCCTCCCTCCCAAAATTCTCTTGGCCGGTGAGGCCAAGAAGTCATCATGCAAACATCTTTCTGCAAAACAGCACTATTTTGCTGCAAATAAAGCCAGTTCTAATACGAAATGGGGCTGTGGGTAATCTGTTTTCTTCTCTATACTCTTCTTGTCTTTTTATCAGATTTTCTAGAATGAACATGCACTACTTTTTTAACCAGAAAGAAAAAAATTACTTTAGAATACCAGTTTGGGAGACAGAAAATAAAAACAAATCATCTTTTTTGTTTAGTGGAGAAATGATAGCAACAAAAACACCCAAGGTAAATCGATGCAAACATGTGAGGTGGGCTCGCTCCTCCTCATCAGGTAATAAATGGCCTTTCCCAGGTGAGGTGGGGTGGGACATTAGCATCATTACCATCGGCCTCAAGTCCTGGCATTTTTGCGGAGCTGCCGGGTATGTGCTGCTCTGAGATACAGACACCCTGGGGACTTAGGGCAGGGTGATTGGGAGGCTCAAATGAGAAAATTGATGTGAAAGCACTTTATAAATGGAAGCTATTATTTTCAACCAAAACTGGAGAACATGCATCTGCATTGGGAGACAAGACAGAACATTGTGAGGATGTTTATGCATCTTAAGACAGAGAAAGATGTGGCCATCTAAGAACCCAAGTTTATCTGTTCATTTAAAACATATTGGGGTCAACCAGGTACCTGGGATTTATCAGTGAAGAAAACAGGCATAAATCCTTGTCCTTGTGGAGGGAGCCTTGTGAAGGGGGCAGATGAGAAACAATAACTCCAATAAATAAAAAAGAAGTAGTCATCAAAATAATAACAATAGCTAACACTTGAAGAGTGCTTACTTGTGCCAGGCGTGGTTCTAAAGCCCTTTACATATATTTAGTTTCAAACACCCTGTAAAGTAGATCCTCAACTTACGATAGGGTGACTTCCCAATAAATCCATCATAAGTTGAAAATATCGTAAGTTAGAAATGCATTTGATGCACCTAACCTACTGAACATAACACTTTTCCATTTTAGACTACCTTAAGAGTGCTCAGAACATTTACGTTAGCCTACCGTTGGGCAAAACCATCCTACTTCCACTGCCAGCATCACAAGAGAACACTGGACCTCATATCACTAGCTTGGGAAAAGATCAAATTTAAAATTTGAAGTCTGGTTTCTACTGAGTGCATATCACTTTCTCATCATTATAAAGTCAAAAACTCATAAGTTGAACCAAGATCAACCAATCATTAATTACCCCAATGGGGGGAAGGACACCCACACGCAGGGTCACAGAGTCGAGATGCTGGAGCTGGAATTCAATCTTGACAGCCCAGCCTTCATGGCAGAGGATGTCAGCAGGCGATGAGCAGGTGGAAAAAGAAGCAGAGCAGAGAGGCAACATCCATCCATTCGGCAGATTCCCTGAGTGCTCTGGGCCTGGCATGGTGTCGGGTGCCTGGGATACAGAATGCAGGGGGCATTATCGCGGAGGGGTTCATGGTCCCCTGGAGGAGACGGAGGGGTACACAGACATGTTAGCAAACCACGTAATCACGTGGTAGGGTGCACCTTCGTTTCCTAGGACAGCAGAGATTCCACGTTGGAAATCATTGGTTTCCGTGACACTTTTGTTTTGGACTAGTGAATTCTTGGCTTCGGCTGTCTCACCTTTTCCCACTGATTGGTGGCAGTCTTCCCTCTCTCTCTGTGGTGCTTCTAAGGCAGTGGTTCTCAACCTTCCTAATGCCGCAACCCTTTAATACAGTTCCTCATGTTGTGGTGACCCCCAATTTCATTGTTACAAATTGAATATAATTAAAGCATAGTGATTCATCACAAAAACAATATGTAATTATATATGTGTTTTCCAATGGTCTTAGGCGACCCCTGTGAAAGGGTCGTTCGACCCCCAACGGGGTTGCGACCCACAGGTTGAGAACCGCTGTTCTAGGGGCAGGAGGCTGATCAAGTCAATAGCTACTCTGATTAGACTCCGGCCACAAAGCCAGGGGTCGATCTCCCATCGGCACCCGTAGGGCCGGTTCAGTTCCCTTTGACATCCTTCCGTTCTGTACCTGTGCTGGGAGCTGCTGTTCGCTCCTTTGGTCCACCTGCCTCCTTTCATCTCATTGGCCTCGGTGAGTGTCACACGGAGGGACAACCGTAGGCGTCCTCCTGCGTGTACCCAGCCCTGCACATGGTCCTCCTTCCCAAGACCGGCAGAGGATCCGCGGGGAGAGCGCATGCCTACTGAAGAGAGCCCTGGAAGTTTATTTTCTGCTGCTGAGCGGTCAGTGGTCAAGTCTGGTTCCTGGCCAGACAGCAGCATGTTTGCTCCCAGGGCCCGTCTTCCTTCTGCAGCGAGGGTGGCATCACAGTGCCTGGGCAGGGGTGGGCCCACTTCTCTCCCACTTCTGTGATCCCACAGCCACCAGGGTCTCCTGCCTGCTGAGCTACCATAATCCTGTGCTCGGAGCTTAATAAATACTCGTGTGCTGTAGGGGTTTTTTGTTTGTTTGGGGATTTTGTTTATTTCTCTACTGCTTTTGTCTGACAAAGTCCTGGACTGAGTCTGAATTGTCTTTGCTGTGGCTCAGGATTCCTGAGGTTAGTATTGTCAGAGGCTAAGTTCCCCCTTCTGTCTCTCTTTTTTTTAATATATATATTTTATTGTTGATAGCGTTATAGATGTCCACCATTCCTCCTCTCCACCCAGTCCCTACTGCCTCCCTCCCCCAGGCCTTTACCACCACTCTACTGTCTGTGTTCGTCCATGAGGTATGCATATAAGTATATTACGTTCTTTGGTTTATCTCTTCTCGTGCCCCCCTCCCCCCCCCCACACACACACACGTCACCCCCTTATCTCTTCGTCCCTCAGGGTGACCATTCTTACCTCTTTTCCCATAGACATTTGTGCAGGTGACTGTCAGGTTTAACATCCATCACAGCTCAGGTTCCATTCCCCTCTTCGGGGCAGGTGAGAGAAATCCCTTCGTTAGGCCCGTGGTTGTGTTTCGATAGCTTATTATAAGGCCTGGCACGGTCGGTGCAGGGGTCTTTCCGTGACGATTACTTCATCCGGTTCCCAAAATAACCCATTTTATGGTTGAGAAAACCCAGGTTCAGAAATAAAGTAACTTCCTCCCAGGCACACAGCTAGCAAGTAGTTCAACAAGAAACTAAATTGAGGTTTTAAAATTTCAGTTTGTTTTCTTTCCAATAGATCATCCCAAAGGACCGTTTGTATTACAAAATAAGTTCCTTTCAGGTGTTAGTATATTAGTTCGGAACAAGTTCTCTTTTGTGGGGAAATGAACTGAGCTGGTCCTCATCAACCTGTCCTTTTAAAAACACTTAAAACCCCTGGGCAGTGTGGCTCAGTGATTAGTGTTGATCTATGAACCAGGAGGTCATGGTTCGATTCCCGGTCAGGGCACATGCTCGGGTTGTAGCGGAACAGTGATTCTCTGTCATCATTGATGTTTCTATCTCTCCCTCTCCCTTCCTCTTTGAAATCAAGAAAAATATATATTTTTTAAAACATCGCAGGTTCCTAAAGCCATTGTGTGTGGGTATTTGGGAGGCGGGAAGGGCCATCCCTATAATTTAATCTCAAAAAGGCAAGATTGAGGACTTTCTAATAAAATAAGAAATTGTCTTTTCTTCAAGTCTAAGTTTTTCTGTTTCTCTAAGCAAGTTGAAGAGGATATAATGTTAAAATAACGACTCCTGCAGATGAAGAATGAAACAAATTATTTAAATTCACATTTCAGACTGCAGAAATGGGCTAGCAGGCGATCCTTATGTACTGTGACCCTGTTAGTTTCCCAGACGTTACCAAGCTTGGCAGTAGATTTTATTGACTAGACGAAAAGAGGGTTCATAACCTGCTGTCCAAGAACACCGTGGGGGCTCACTGATGAGTTGTAGAGTGTAGAGGCCCAGACAAACCCCTGAAATTATATTCAAAACATGTGCCTTGCTAAGCTTTCCTAATTAGAGATTCCTCCTTTTTCCTCAGACCCTCAAAGGACATCATCATCACTGCATTAATTTCCTCTGTTGCATAACAAATTACCACAAACAACGGCGTAAAACAGCACCTACTTACTATCTCACAGTTGCCCTGGGTCAGGCATTCACTGCTCAGCTGGGTCCCCTGCCCAGGGTCTCACCTGGCAGAAGACAAGACGTGGGTGGGCTGCGGTCCTTTCTGGAGCTCGGGTCCTCATTCAGGCTCATACGGTTGTTGCCAGAATTCAGATCCCTGTGGTTAAAGGATGGAGGTCCCATTTTATTGCGGCTGTCAGGTGGGGTCCATGCTCAGCTGCTGAAGACCCCCATAGTCCCTGCCACATGGCCCCCTCCCAGGCCCTCGCAATTATGGCAGCTGACTTCAAGGCCAGCTAGGGCATCTCTTGTTCTGGTCTGCTACGCCAGTCTTATATGATGTGACGTCGCCCCGGGAGTGACTGCCCGTCCCCTTTGCCTTATTTCATTACTAGAAGCAAGTAGCAGATTCTGTCTGTACTCAGAGGAAGGGAGATTACACAAGGTCATGACCCACGGGGGGCGGGGGGGGGGCGCCTTGGTGTTTGTCTGCCACGGTCACCTCCTGAGAGCTCAGGAGAAGCCACCGTTCTGGGACCTTTGAGCAACTAAGTACGTGACTGACACCCTACAAACATTTTGTTTAGTTCATTGACTGGTTATATTACCTCCATAGGCAGAAACCTGATGTGACTGAATGGGAAGAATCCATCAGTCTTATTTGTCTAGACCAGGGATGGGGAACCTTTTTTCTGCCAAGGGCCGTTTGGATATTTGTAACATCATTTGTGGGCCATACAAAATTACCAGCTGAAAAATTAGCCTGCTACATTTGGTCAGACATTTAATTAACTCACCCCTAATGCCTTGGCAGGGCCAGACCAGATGATTGTGCGGGCCTTACACGGCCCGCGGGCCGAACGTTCCCCACGCCTGCTCTAGGGGGAGTGCGTGCCAGGAAGGGAGCACAGCTGGTGAAGTATTAAATAAGAGACAAGAGCTTATTCTGGACAATGAGGAGGAGCCATGGCAAACACCGTTTTACGGTTTATGTCAATATTGCGGCCGCATTAGCTCTGTTTCTTTGAGACAGAAATTCATGGCTTGGACCAATGGGAGGCGGCCAGACCCCAGAACAGCTTAAAACTCCTTGTTCCTGGGTGCCGAGGGGTAGCAGCATGTTGACTGAGATCCTTCCTGTTTTACTTGGCGTCTAAGTCAGGTTTAATAAAAAAAAAAAAAAGAAAACGTTGGACATTGAATGTGAGTTGGTCTGTGGTAGGATTTAATGGGTTATTCCCAAAGTTGCTTTTTCTTCTGGCTCTGTTGACTTTAATATATTAGTTTTCTAGGGCTGCCTTAAAAGAACCACAAACTAGGCGGCTTAAACAGCAGGCATTGATGCTCCCACAGTTCCGGGGGCGGGAAGTTGAGGTCCAGGTGCCCGCAGGGCCATGCTCCCTGGGAAGGCTCCAGGGAGGATGTGTCCCAGGCCTGGCTCCCAGCCTCTAGTTGCTGTTGGCTTGTAGCAGCATCACTCCTGGCTTCCTAGGGCATTGCCCCTGTGCGCATGCCTCTGTCTGTCCTTTGTTTGTTTATGAGGACATCCGCATTTTGGATGAGGGGCCCACCTTATTCTAGTATGACCTCATCTTAGCTGATTTTATCTGTCATGACGCTATTTCCAATCCCTGGTAGGATTGCAACATACGAATTTGGGGGTGGGGAGTGGACACAATTCAACCCATAACACTTAATGAGGAATAACTTAAAATTTTCCTGGTAGTCCTACTATCCTAGCAAGTAAATAAACGTCACTGGGTAGATTGACAATCAGATTTAACAAGACTGCCTCCTCCTCCCCATTCGGGAATTTGCTACCTTCTCATTAGAATGGCATCCTTGCCTTTGGACTTAATTTTGGAAGTAAAGCTGCTCTCGGTATGCACCTAAAATTGCTTAGTCATAAACCTGTTTCTGGTCGTAGGAGAGGTCAATTATCTGGGCAACTTCACCTACCCGTTGGGTGGAGAATGAAGAATCAACTTTACAAAGAAAATGGGAAGAATTCTGAGCAAAGATGTCGCAACCTTCATAAAATAAAATAAACCCTTTTCTAGGAGAGCGCTAAGAACTTTTACTCCTATCCTATTAACCTTTACACAGACTTTTAAAACCTTTGAGTTTCCACTTCACAGGGCAGTAGAAGCATGAATATGTGTATCGGGCAAACTCAGGGCAGCAGGGTGTTCAAAGGGACTCTTACAAACCTTAAAAAGAAAATTGCAGACTCCATCCAGCTCTAATGCGACTTCTATTTTGATGCCTTCGCTGCTGTCTTTCCCTGCGTGCTAGCATCACGTTACACCTCCATTAGTTAGTCGTCGCCTGTTTTCTTATAAGTACCGTGCGCTAACCGATTGCACCACTGGAGCTCCTGTTTTCTAATGTAATATTTATTTATAAGCATATTTTAACCTCCCCCGCCAGATCATTATAAGAGCCAGGACATACTCCTCTGTGCCTCGCACAATACCTGACACGTGGTAGGTGCCTTTGTAGAATGTTATTGAAGACGGAATAACTAAAAAAGATAATTCCATATAGTCCAGGGTGGAGTTTCAAAATATTTTGAGTAGAAAAGATTATCCTGATATTAACTGTTCAAAATTAATTTTTATGAAAGTTAAAATATCTTAAAACAGTGCCCGCCTTTAGGCTTTTAAGACCTATTCCGAGAGCTCATTATTTTATTTATAAGCCCAAACGATTTTTAACAATTACTTTTAAGGGGGCCTTTTATTAATGGTTGGTCTGATTTGCAAACTTATTTAATTAAACTCCCTTAAACATTTTTAAACTGCATTTGTAAAGGAAATCGAACATATTAAATTTATAAGTACTCAATTGCCTGACTCAACAAACAAGCCTCCCCGAGCACTTCAGCAATTCTTATAAATCTAATTAAGCTTATAAGTATATTACACCCTCCGGTCCTTAAGTTTTCTTTTACTGTGTATGATTTTAGTGACATTTTGGCTTTAAGTCCGTCTAAATTAGTTACTTAGTTCCACATTTTCAGTTGGTGTTTAAAAAGCTGGTCATTATTCTTAGAGGCTGATTTTCTCAATTGTAACAAATATTTAAAATATTAGACCTGCATTGATTTCTTATTTTTAAAAATTATTGGTACAGATTTGATTTTGCTAAACATTTCTGCGCTTTATTCCAAATCTTCGGGTTAAAAGGTGCTCGCACAAGTCGTCCCTTTGCCTTCTAGTCGTCAGGAGTCTGGAAACTCCTACTTTCACCTGCATCCAGCAGTGCCCGTCTCCATCCTATCCAGGGCTGTCCATTAGGATAGCTGCCAAACACCCCCACCACGTGCTCTTTGAAGATACTGGCAGATTTCTGGCAGCTTTGAGGCCTCTGGAAGCTACCAGAAGCACAGCTCAGTGGCCAGGCTTTCTGAATTTCCCTTACCCTAAAGAAGTTCACAAGAGGGACAGACTGCCCCCCCTCTCCCGCGCGCCCCCCCCCCCCCCCCGCAACACACACACATTGCTGGGGAGCATCAGCTACCAGCGCCTGGATATCTCCCAAGAGATCCTGTCTGCTCATGTATCCCCTACCCTCTGGCTGTCCCTAGAATGGCTTCTTGTATATTCTAGATTTAATATATGTAGATGTCTTTCACAGACCTTGAAACTCTGTGGATTGTGCATGATCTTCATCTAATGCTAAATGCTGAAAGGGGCCCGTGGAGCCTCCCCTTTGACTGGCCAGGGCTCCCAACCCCCAGCCAGCTCCTCTGCAAGTGTCATCAGCTCCGGAGAGGATCATGCATTACCGTAATGCCCAGTAATGGGTTTCCATGGTGACGGCTAAGTCCTCAGGAAGAGATTGTGTAACAGGGACATAAAGGATATGATTTTTAAGTTTCCTTAAAATATTAAAAACGAAAACAAAAGATACTTCAAGAGGCAGTGCTTCATGTACTGGAAACTTCCGTTGCAGGGAATGCTTTATTTCCCAGCTATGTGGCTGAGTTCTCACTGCATGTGACAAACGTTTGTAAAAGTCTTGATCCAACGAGGAAAGTCAAGAAAGTCAGCTAAAAGCAAGTTCTCTGTAACAGTGTTGAAGAAAAAAAAACAGAATAATACAGTTTGGTTATCATTTATTTGTTATAAAATGTTATGGCATTTGCAAGGCTTCCTGGCTTTTGCTACCTATTATGAATCTGACTGTAACCAAAGGTTGTATATATAATATGGTGTGGTGAATAATGCATGGGGAGTGATCACAGACTTTAAAAGAGAGAGAAGGAAGGTGGCTTTTAAGTACTGTATGGCATTTCCTCCCTGCCATGGTGATACATGATACAGTGCTTCGTGGTGTGCAAAATGTTACTGGTTGTCATAGCAATGGAACACCATCCCCAAGAAAGGAGGAAAGGCTAGCATACACGCTTCGCTTCGCTAGAATGGAACCACAGTTACAACAAAGTGATCATCGTTAGCACCGTCTTTATTGTCAAAGAGTAAAATCCACGCTACATTTTTTTCCTCTTAGTGATCCTTCTGAGTGGCCCTGACACCATCCTAGGACGTGTGTCGCACATACAGTCGTCTGCCGCTGTGTGGGGATTTTGTACCTATTGCTTCTGCTACATGTCGGTATAAAAACAGGTTATGATTTTAATGCCTCCATGAACTCACTTTCAGCCACTGGCCTAAGCGTCAGAGTTTGAATACCTTCCCCTTAGATCTCTGCAAGTCATGTCTGTGTTTCTCCTGGCCATCAGGATCGCCTCCCCTCCGTCCCTTTTCAGTCATTGCGATATCAGGTTAAGACCCTGAGGGAACAGCTCTTCCCGTAGAACCATCTACACTGAAGCTCATCTCTACTGAGGGTTCTCAGGGCAGTCTTCTTCTGGGGGAGTCTCCAATGTGTTGGTCCAGTCTTAAAAACCTGCCCAGCCCGCATGGCTCAGTGGGTGAGCATTGACCTATGAACCAGGAGGTCATGGTTCCATTCCCAGTCAGGGCACATGCCTGGGTTGCGGGCTCGATCCCCAGTGGGGGGGTGTGCAAGAGGCAGCTGATCAATGATTCTCTCTCCTCATTAATGTTTCTCTCTCTCCCTCTCCCCCTCCCCCTCCTCCTCCCCCTCTCCTTCTCTGAAATCAGTAAACACATTAAAAAAAAAACACAAATCCACACCTAGGCTCGCATACAGTGGATGGAAATTCCTCTGTCAGGACTCCTGATGTTCAGTTGTCATGGCGGGTTAATTCCAGAGGGTTGCTAGGGGGCTCGGGTCAGACGTACCATTTGGGTCCAGATCAGTTGTCTCTGCCACACTCATGGCAGCAGCCCTCCTCCTGGTCCTCCAGCCCATGAATATACATTCTGGACCCTACGCGGAGGGGGGCAGGTGGTGTGAAAAGGGTCAGTATGTCCATCGCAGCATCTGAAAACACAGCTCGCACTGCAGGTCCTCACGACACTTCGATTGCACCATTTTGGTCTGAGATGATGGTAGAGCACTTACCGAGTGTCAGGTACTTCCCTACGTGTTTTATACACATGAGCTTGTGTGATCCTCCCCACAGCCCATTTTACAGATAAGGAAACTGATGCACACGGGGTGAGTGTCTGGATTAAGATCACACTGGTAAGGGCTGGAGCTGTCTCCAGAGCCTGTGTTCCAACTGCGTGGCCACATCCTGAGATCTGAATCGGAGCCAAGTTCTCGTGCATCCGAGAACTTGGCTCCTGGGAGAACCGCTGGGGTCCGTGGTGCAAAGGGAAGAAGAGAAATGTGGTGGAAAGAAAGGAGGAAGGGACTTTGAAACTAAACAAGAAAAGTGTTACTTGCAAAAAGCAAAGTAAAGCAGACTGAGAGAAACAAAATATCCTGCTCATACGTTATCAACATGGAATTGTACCTCCTTAAAATAAAAAGGACAGTAAACCTCAAGCGATTATCAGTGCTGAGAGTGGCAAGGACCTGCCATTTTTCTGTCTTACAGCTTCTAGCATATATAGTTACATGTGATCCCAGCACTGCACCCCAGCACTGTAAGGGGTGCCCCCAAGTACATTATCCCATTGATCAAAAGGAATAGCAGACTTACACAAGTTATCATGGTAACTAATAGCAACTAACTGTAGCTGCCCATTTCTATGTACGAGGCATTGTCCTAAGGGCGCTGCATGCATAACTTGTTTGATCCCCACAGCAACACTGCAAGGGAGGGAGGTGCTATACTGCTTTTCCAGTTGAGGAAACAGGCACAGAGAGGTTAACAAAGTCACCTTGCCGAAACCGGTTTGGCTCAGTGGATAGAGCGTCGGCCTGTGGACTGAAAGGTCCCAGGTTCAATTCCGGTCAAGGGCATGTACCTGGGTTGTGGGCACATCTCCAGTAGGAGATGTGCAGGAGGCAGCTGATCAATGTTTCTAACTCTCTATCTCTTTCCCTTCCTCTCTGTAAAAAATCAATAAAATATATTTTTTAAAAAAAAGTCACCTTGCCCCAGGCTGCACTCCCAGTGCTTGGCCAGGGTAGCAGTCATCCATTCACCAGGTGTTTGCTGAGGACCCACTGTGTGTGGGACACTGCTTCCGGCTCCTGGGACTTGGTGCTGAGCAAGCACACAAGGCCTTTCTCCATGAGGCTGGCATTCACACGAAGGTGCACATGCTCTGAGCATCTCTGATGATGCCTGTCAAGTATTAAAGGAAGAAGAAGGACGTTTACAAAGATACAGGATCTGGAGTAATGATGTGTTAAGTAAAAGCAGGAAGTACAGATACAGGAGCTCAGATTGAGGAAGATCTTGGGGGCATAAGGAGGGGATGAGCTGTGGGCTGGATTGGGAATAGGTTTGTGTGTTAAGATACAGCCCCCGCCAGTACAATGCATCATTCAGTTCAACCCTCTCGTTTTGTGGAAAGCGAAGCCCAGGAAGTTTCTTTGAGACAAATTTGCTGGAAGAGCAGCCCCATGTGTATTTGCTTTAGCTTTCCTAATAAAAGCCAAAATTGGGAACGACCTAAATGTATCTCTGTGGCCAGGGAAATGTTGAAATGTGCATCAGTGAAAAAAGGTAGAGAGGCCAGGACTTAATGTTGAATGAGAAAAAAAATAAAGAAAAGAAACAAGTTGCAGAGCTAAGTCTGTCCTCATCTATGGGAGACCGCAGCACCATCTAATTTTGAAAGGTACGGATTCTTGTCTGCTTGTCTGCAGAGAAAGGCTCTGGACAGATACACATCAAGCTTGTAGGGAAGGTTACCTTCAGAGAAGGGGCAGGGCAATCAGATCTGGTGACCTTTCTGTAATGGCCTAAATTTTAAAATAAGCTCCTGTAGCCTTGTACTAGTCAGATGGTTAAAAATTAAGTGAAAGAAGAAAGATCCATTGACTTGTCCAATTGTGCACCTTGAGTCCGTTGAAAAGGCAAGTCTAGGCCACTCGAGTCCCTGGCTCCCGATCCCCGCTCAAGCTCCCACATAGTCAAGCACAGAGGGCGGGGTAGAGGGGACTCAAGACATAACCAGCCTTGCATTTATGGCCAAGGAGTCCCAGGAACCATACAAATGTCAATGAGTTAAATAGGGTTTCGCTGAATGAGTGTGTGTTTTTCAAAAAAAGACTCCAGCTTCTAATGGCATTAGTATTCCAAGCACCTGAATCCCAGGCTGGAGAAAGGTACAAATGATGATTGCTCGTTAGCAAATAGAATACAGATGTTAGCTTCATTTTGCCTGAGTGCACTGGCACCGTGGGGAGCCGCCGGCAGAGTGAGCCAGGCCCAGCAGCTAGGCTGCGGGCTCTGCACAGGGGTGGGCTCTGCAAAGGGAAGGGGACACAGCCCCACCCCCATCTCCCCCACCAAAGCTTACAGGGCTAGACTTTGTCCATTTCCTCTGCTAGTTTGTTGGAACTGATGGGCGGGAGTGAGAAATTAGTGTTTCTAAAGCAACTAACTAAAAATTTTTTCTTTAAATGTAGTTTTTATTTTACAATTATTTAACAACCACCCTATGAACTAGAGTGCCTGGTTCTCTTTGGAAAGGAACCTGAGGCTCAGAAAGGTGAAGTGACTTGCCCAAAGTCGCACAGCAACTGGATGATGAATTTGAACCCAGACTGTCTGGTGCCCTTCTCAAGAGGAATGCGGGTTAGAGAGGCAGACGACGCCTCAGAGCATTTTGAGAGTTCACTCTGTCAACCTTTTCCTGAGTCACCTGCTCCTTCGTTGGCAGTTTTCAGGACTTACACATACCATTTGCTCAGGACCCTCATGGAGGATAAGTTAAGGTGTTCTCATAAAACCACAGGTCCGGCCTGGGGTATGGTGGATACAGAGACTTGTAAGATGCCAATTCAGCATTCCTCATCCTCAAGATTTCAGAGAGAGGGATAGAAACATCAATGATGAGAGAGAATGAATCATCGATTGGCTGCCTCCTACATGCCCCCTCCTGGAAATGGAGCCTGCAACCCTGGCATGTGCCCTGACCTGGAATCGAACCGTGACCTCCTGACTCCTGGGTCAATGCTCAACCACCGAGGCACACTGGCTGGACAATTGTGAAAGGTTTTGATGACAATGCCACACAATGGGGGCCATGTGCAGACGCTGGATTTTCCTTAGGGATTGGTACAGTTTCCTTAGGAGGAAGGGGTGGGGAAGGAGTTCCAGGTTGCCCGTGATGTGGAGGAAAATGTCCCCAGGAGAGTCAGGGCTGGCCACGATGAGTGAGAGGCTGGCTGGAGAGGCAGGATGGCTCCAGAGATTGGAATGCCAGATGGAGAGGTTGGAACATGGCTTGTGGGGTGGAGAAGGGCTGGCAGAGGCTTAGAGGAAAAGGGGTTCTCGAGACTGGTCCCACGGACACTGGTTTAGCGAGGAGATCTGTTTGAAGGGACAGTTGGTCGTCCGATAACATTTTGTGGTAGCACTGATGAAATGCCGTAGGAACTTAACCCTTCCTCATGCCACTTGGCCTATGGAAAAATTATACCATATGGGTTTGTTAAACATCGTTTGACTTAAAATCACAGAACCTATTGACAATGTTAAGCGAGGGCTTCCTGTGGTTCCAGGGGCTCTGGCTCCAGGGGTGAGCTCGGAGGTTAGGAGCGTGGCTGGTGGCCTGCGTGGATTCTAACGCATTTGTGGTGTGATTGTTCGAAACTCCTTATCTGCCAAGACATTTTTCCCCTTGACCTCTCCCTGTACAATATTCTGCCTTAGGTAAAATGGGATGTGGGGGGAGGGAGGCTTAAAGATGTTTTTTGGTTGTTGTTTTTTTAATTCATCAGTGATGTCAGAAAGTTCATATCTGATGAGTACAAATATCTTTTACTCGAGTGTGTCACACCCCCCCCACCCTACCACCCCCACCCACACAAACTCAAATGTCTGTTCACACTGAGTCCTATAACTGCCCATGAACCTACTCTCAATCAACAGATTTTTGTCTCCCTGGCCAGTGTGGCTCAGTTGGTTGGGCATCATCCCATGCACCAAAAGGGTTGCTGGTTCAATTCCCGGTCAGGGCACAATCCAGGGTTTGCAGACTCCATCCATGTTTCTCTCCCACACCAATTTTTCTCTCTCTTCCTCTCTCTCTCTAAAAATTAATAAAGAAAATTAAAAAAAAAAAAAAACCTGACTTTGTCAGCCCCGGTGCGTGTGTGATTTGAACTAGACTTGCTGCCTGTGACCCCGGCCCAGCCAGGCGTTTGCGCTGCTCACTCACCTCCTTGCTCGTTGGCAAAAATGCCCCATGTCTCACTTCTGACGTTTGACGGGAAGAGGTAGGCATGGCTCTCAGCAAGGTCATACATTCTGTCAAGGGTACTCGGGTTACTTTAGTAAGAAGATCCTGGTCTGTGTTTTAAGGAGAAATGAAGAGTTTTAGGTACAGGAAGCCCTGCTCTTATTCCATCAGCATCTGCCCAGCTGTTAAACTTCTAAGAGAGCAAAGTCGACAGATTTTTCAGCCGTCTCGCCGCCGCCGCCACCAGACACACGGATCGAATGTCGCTATAGGTGTCGTGGTCCAGCAGATTCTCTTGACGGCCGTAGGACAGAAGTGGCACAGAGAAGCCACTTTGCTTCTGCATTAGGGCCCGTGGGGATAAGCCGCTGGGGGCATGTCCTACGAAGAAACAAAACCGAGCTCCCAGACACAGCTGGCTGTACCGTCTCCGTCTAGCCTGGAAGGTTCTGCTGTCGCTTTCAGTAAGTGCTTGAGCAAGAACTTTTTCCACCTTATGAAATGGATAGAATTCAGTGTGGTCAGATGCCTGCTGCCTCGGGGGTATAATATTAATTTAGAAACAGCATTTTAAATAAGGGAGCCTTTTATATAATGATGTGAAAATTGTTCTGCTTTTGAAAATCAGACTCCAACACGAAACGGTACACGTCTCTGAAAAGGAGTCAGAGAGCATGCTGCGGTATGACTTTGGCTCTCTGCCAAAAAAATAAAATAAAATTATTTATCCTTCTAACTCTGAAGAAATGAAGCAGAAAGGTATTTGAGGCAGAAAGAGGGGGCTGTGATTATTTTATCCCCCAGACAAGAAGCCAGATTTGCAAAGCAGCCCCTTTTTTTTTTTTTTTTTATAACTCTAATCCAAGCAAGAAAAATTGGGCACCTTCCCTAAGCAGGATCTGTGCACAGTACCCAGTGAGAGCCCGAATAACTAGTTTGGATTTTGAAAGATAGAAGCCCCGGCCTGTTGCTGACTGCAGTTTAATTACGTAATTAACCCACCAATCCTGTTTTTATCTGGTTTACGATAACTTGCAAAACACTCCGTAGGAGACACTGCCCTTGCCTCGCTCACATCCTCCCTTGTTTCTTGGTAAAACATCTGGAGGTAAATTCTTTTCATTCTCTCGCTTTGTTAAAGGGCTTGTCTTGCCTCACCTCCCCGGTAAACAGTTTTATAGTCAGAGGCAGCGTCTGGACCTCTGATCCCATCAGAAAATGGAATTGTGTACTCCCGATGTGCTGGTAGTAGCCTGCGGTTTTTTCTTTAAAAGTACTCTGCTCAGATAGAGGGTGTCCACATTACCAGGTCCCCGCCGGGCTGAGAAAAAAACACAAACAGAAATCTGATGAAATGCGGAAAATATGGTTCTATCCCCTCAAAGTTGAAGCGCCTGGCCGGGCGGGAGGGGGGTGAATTCCGTGAAAGGGGCCGCCCTGGAGAGGGGTCCCTGGCCTCGCTCCATCTTTTCACAGCCATAATTGAGTGAAGAATATCACCAACGTGACTTACAAAAGCTGCGGTTTGCTCCCTGCTTGTGCCCCAAAGCAAACAAAATGGGCAGGTTCCCAATTTGGAGCCGAGGGCATGAGGCCCAGGCCTTTGTTTGCTGTTGAGTTGTCCAGGGCAGCAAAGCAAATAGATGTGAAGAGATTAACCAAACAAGAAGGCCAGCCCGAGCGGCCCTTTCTGCCCAGCCAGCCAGCCAGCCAGCCGCAGGGTGGGGAAGGCGGGGCCCTGGGCTTGGGCAGGGACTTCCACCGACAAACCGCGTCCTGTTGCAACCCTGGATGGGCGCCTAGGACTGAGCTTGCTTCATAGGGGATAGAATTGATTTTTAGCAACCGGGTCCAGTAATACCCTTAGAAACGCCCTCGTTTAATACATACGGAGACAGAAGCCCTTTGTGCTAAGGAACCTGCCTGGGACTAGTTGGTGGCTAAAACAAAGATAGAGCATGGAGGTTGAGAGTGTGCCCTGACGTATTTGTTCATCTCGGGGAGTTTTCTGAATTCGTAGCCAATGTCTTGCTCCTTTTGTGCTTGCAAGCAGCGTCGAGGGACTTTGGGTGTGTCAGTCTTCAAGGTTCCAGGAGACGGCTTATTGAGTCAAGACCCGTAAGTTAACGAAGTGCCATGAGAGTACCTCCTCTTTGATACTGTCAAAGTGAGGGTAACATTTAGGAAGCAGGAACCTAACAAATTATTAGTCACGCCCTTGAGCGACTGCACCACAATTTTGGTATCGCATGCTTTTTTCTAGAAACACAGTGGTCAGATTTCCTCTGGAGGGGTCTTCGCTATTATTCCTCTTCAGTCGTCTCCACTTACTTGTAGGTGAGCTGGCAGGGTCATATCCTCAAACCTCTCATAGGCAAAGGGTTTATTTTACTTTTCTATATACCTCCCTCTCTCCAAAAAAAGAAAGAAGAAGGGAGGTGACTTACGATGATAAAATCCCAAAAAGCAACAATATTCACAGTCTTCCTCCGTGTCTGGGAATTTTCAAATAGTAGCCATGTGAGAAGGAAAGGGGCTGTACTTCAAGGTTGCAGGCTGAGAAAAATGGCAGCGACTGATTCGAGACCCAGTGCTGAGTTTCCTAGAAGCAAAGGCAAAGAGAGAAATGCGCTGGCGCTCACCGCTCTCATTTCTAGGGCGTGCACACATACCTGATGCTTGAGAACAGGGCCTTAGAGGAGAGGGGTACGAAAGAATGCCTTTAACGGAATTTAATGATAGATGCAAAGGTCCCATGCTTGCCCTTTTCTTATAAGGTGAAAAGCAGGGATTTGGTGCTGGCGGAGGCTCCCTCCAGGCCGTGCATGTGGCAGGAGGGGAGAGATGGAGTAACGGGTGTGCGGTCATATTCCATTGATCTGCTCTGACACTTTTCTGTGCCTCTGAAGAAACTCAGTATGTGGAGGATGCTGAGTGAATTAGCTCGGTGGCCAGGAGGCACTTAGGTGCCCAGGAAAAAAGTTAGGCGATCTCCCCTCCCTCTGCCAGACTCATAAAACTTTAGAAGTTTGGTCCACCTGAGCATCTTCTTGAAAATGTATTAGTTAAAAATGTCTGAGCTTCTTAGTTTATCAATTTAAAAACAGAGAGCTTATAGAACATAACTGCTCCTTAACTGCTTCAAACGGGTCCTGATTTAACCAACTGAGCTGTTCCCCCATTGCCTCTTCAGCGATGTCCTGGTTCTATGGCCTGGGATGCATAGCAGGGAATGGCAAGTGTTCTAAGGTGGTTGAAGTAGAAAGAGAAGTCATCCAGGGAAGTAAGTGCTTACAAAAGTATTGGACGGTCCAAAGGAGGGGAATCCAGTTTGGTGCTTCAGGAATGATTTCCAAAATTCTATAGAACCAACTACCAGAGAGGCCACCATTATTGGAACTGTAAGGTCCGGAACATGCTTCATATCTGTGACCTGGAGGCTGTTGCTCTCCGGCAACTGCCTCTCTCACCGGAGGGCACTGGAGAATGGACATGGGACTACTACCGGCAGGAAAACCCATCATCTCTGAATCCTGATGTGCTCACTCAAACAGCCAAAGGGGGCCTCACCTCACCTGCGCCTTTAATCAACCTTCATGCATCTTATTGGCAGAATGAATTCACACACAGAACCCTAGATGCAAGAGAGGCTGGAAAATGAAGAATTTTTAGCATCCTAACCTCTCCAACTAGGAGGCTAATGGAGTAGAGGCTGAGCATCTACAGCAAGCATGTCAAACTCAAAGGCTAACATGGACCAATAAACGAGGCATGCGGTCCATTTGACATGCTACAGCAAGCATGTCACACTCAAAGGCTAACATGGGCCAAATAAACAAGGTTTAAGTTTATGTGGGCCGCAAAACACACACACACAAGCTTCAATTTTCATAGAAGTGTGGGTTTATTTTGAAAAGTATAATATAAAAAAAGAACAAGAACAATGATAAAATTAATGTTTTCTTCCTGACACTTGGCATCTCTTCTCTGCTACTATCTTTCCTACTTCAGGGGAAATCTTGTTCACAGTGATTACTTTCAAAACTGACCCAAGGTGAATGTCAGTAATTGTGGATCTGACAGACTTACTTCCTTTCATAATTGTAAGTAACTGCTCACACTGTTATATTGGCTGGGCCACAGAAATATTCATTATGGGCCACATGCCTCATTTATTTGGCCCGTGTTAGCCTTTGAGCTTGACATGCTTGATCTACAGTGTCCACACACAATCTTTGTGAATTATTAAATTCTGATAACACAGCATCCCCCAGTAATGTATCTTAGTCTGCTCTGACTGCCATAACACAATACCACAGACTGGGTGGCTTCAACAGAAATACGTTTTCTCAGTCCGGAGGCTGGAAAGTTAAAGATCAAGGTTCAGTAGTGTTTGGTTTCTAGGAGAGCTTGCTTCCTGGCTACCTTTTCCCTGTGTCCTTCCTTCCATGGCCTTTACGCTCACAGTGGGTGAGAGAGAGAGGAAGGGAAGGAGATTTCTCTCTCTTTTCCAATTCTTATGAAGCCACTAATTCCCTCATGAGGACCCGACCCACATGTCACAATCTAATTCTAATTCCCTCCCTAAAGCCCTATCTCCAATACCTTCACATTGAGGGGTTAGGGCTTCAACATATGAATCATGGAGGCATGCAAACATTCAGTTCTTAACAGAAGTCAGCTTTCTTGGCATTGCAAAGATTTCCAGCTCATTCCAGACCAAAGAAGCATAGAGCTTTGTTTCAGCAACAGGGAGGGCATGTAGTCCTCTTCTGATGATGCAGTGTCAGGGGAGACTCAGTCTCTGATAAGTGAGGCTAAAGCCAGTGATTCTCACCCTTTTTTATACAATCCACCCCTGAGAGGGCTGGTAATCAAAGCGGTGGGCTTTCTCCAGAAATGTGCACAAGATCCCAGTGCTTGTGGGCTATGCTTTCTGCAGGCTCCGTGTAAGTCACCCTACAGACTGACCACCCACACCCACCCCTCTTTCAGGCTGGTTTCCTGCTCTGTCTTCGGAGTGAGCAGCTCTTTCCGTCCTCACTAACTGCTTTTGTTGGGTGGTCATCAGGTCCCCGGGCACTAATGAGATTCAGTGGCTGGAGGTGAGCACCGTCCATCCACGTTCAGAGAATTGGTTTGTGCAGCTGCATCCATGGGGCCTCTGATTCGGATCTTTCCTATTACCTTTAGTTAATAAACATGACCAAGATGGCTTGGCCACTTTGGAAAATGAAGATTGTGATAAAAAATGAATTTACTTGGGAAGCTTAATCTCCAAAATTGCTTCAAGTTTGGGCACTCATCTCTGCAGTTCTGAAAACAGCAGAGAGAGAGGCATGTGGAGTGACCTCAGCCGGCCGGGTGGGACGTGTCTAGTCCTGGTTAAATGTAATCAAAGAAAGAATTGGATAAATTAACAATTTTGTGTGAAATGGGATCAATAAATACAGTCCACTTTGGATTCATTAGCTCTCTATTTGGGTTTTTGTGTGTTGGTGTGGGAGTGTGGGTTTTTTCTTCAAAATGCTTAGATGGAGAAGATAGGCAGCTAGAGAATGTGAAGAAATGTAAAAATTGTGTTCTGTCGTCCAAACTGTGGAGTTTCTTTTGAGAATAAAATGAAGCAAAATGGAGTGAGCGGATTTGCTGTTGAAGAGATGCCAGGATTTCACGCTGGGGAAGGCATGTTTTACTTTTAAACCTGTTCAGTCTGATGGACCCCCGCAGGAAGGGGCTGACCTAATAGCTCCCCCACACCCTGATTTTAACCCTTGCATTCACCAGGCGTCCAGGCTGCCCTGCTACCATGGCCAGCAAATAGCTAAATGACATGTGCAGTCCAGAAGAAAAATTTAAATGAGATGGGAAGTGATGGTATTTAATTTGTGGCTTGTTTGTGTAATGAAGGCAGCAGCACTTAGGGATAAACATGGTAGACCCGGGTTTACTAAGCGGTCAAGCAGAGCTCTAGGGGGCCACGCCTTTTACTTTCAGAGGATGTATGACCGAGTACCCTAGCGAGGTGCTGTGTCAGGCTTCCATTCTGGAACTGGAACCTACAGGCATGCATTTTGCAAAACCCTGGTGACACATGGAATCGGAATTCTAGGCCGAGCGAGTACATGAAGTGTTCCAGTAAACAATGTAATCTTGAAGAATTCACCACTGAAACGTGCCCCGAGTTCCTGACCGTGGCCCAGTGACTGTACGAAGGCATCTGCATTTGTGTATCAAATGCCTTCGGGTATCATGCCGGGCTTTCCTTTGAGATGCAAATGGCCTGGTCTCAATTAAATACCTTTGCTGGGATGTATTTGGACTTGCTCCTTTGACGTCTTTTACTGAGCCAAAAGGAAGTGGTAGTAAAGTAGTATTTCTTAGTAGTGACATGCCTATGAAAGCAGGAAGGCAATTATTCTTTCATTTAAACTCTAGTTTTGGACACCCCTGAATAGTCGTTAAGTTTTTCTTTTCTGAATAGAGGAGCTTTTACAAATCTAGAGAACCGTTCACTCCCAGGCTGTTCTCTTCAAGAAGAGTATCCTGGTTAAGAAAGAAACGGTGGTGTATTTCTCAGGGCCATTTTATTCAAGCCTCCAGCGGAATGAATGTAAATATTGGGACTTGACATTGTCTTATCTGCTTAAAACTACTGATGTCAAACTTTGGAATTTTCAGTCCCTTTTTTCAGCCAGGAAGAGATTAGTTGGTGCTGCAAACATCTCTCTTCCTGGCGTTTCAGGCATTGGCTGAGGGTCTCAAACTCTGTTGGAAAGAAGTTGGCCATTTGTCAGGGTTGTGTACTGGCTGCTGGTGAAAGGTGCGGAGGCAGATGCTCCGAAGTGAAGGAACATGAGAGACAGATGAGCTGCTGGGCTTTCTGTTGGAATCGGAGCTAGAATTGACGGGGCCACCAAGTAAGGTGCTAACCACAGCTGATCATACACTGCTTCTGTGAGTGCCTCAGCCCGTCATTTTCTGCCATCGCCTCTGTGTCCCCTCTGTCTGGGCCTGCCTCAGGCATTTCCTCTGTTAGGTGATTTCAGAGGGTCTCAGCTCGAACATTCTATTATTCTATGCTTAGACCTGAAAGCAGTCTGGCTATATGAAAATCCAGGTGGGCTTTATTTCCTGGCAGATTCATTCATCCCGTATAATGATTTAGACTATATAAGATAGAAATACTGCCCAGCCGGTGTGGCTCAGTGGTTTACCCATGTCCCATGCACCAAGAGGTCACTGGTTCAGTTCCCAGTGAGGCACATGCCCAGGTTATAGGATCAATCCCCTGTAGGGGCATGCAGAAGGCAGCTGAATGATGTTTCTCTCTCTCTCTCTCTCTCTCTCTCTCTCTCTCTCTCTCTCTCCCTCTCTCTCTCTCTCTCTCTCTCTAGAAATCAATAAAAACATTTTTAAAAAAGAAATATTGCGAGGAGAGGTCAATGGGGGGAAAAGGAGACATATGTAATACTTTAAACAATAAAGAATTGAATTTAAAAGAAATATTGCTAGGTGAGGCCAGTTGTAAATGGGGTGTCATAAAATAACAATAAATGAGAATTTTTAAAATGATGTAGAGGCTCTGTAGCAACTTTACAAAACACTAAAGTGGAACAGTGATCAGGAATTTATCTTTTCCGCGTTGTTACTACATGGATACTCGGGCAGTAGGTTCACACAACTACTGGCATATTAATGTGAAGGGTTGCTTTTGCCCTTTACCACGGTCAACAGACTGGTAAGCTGTGTCTAGTTAAAGAAGTGAAATGTTTCTCAGAGAAGAATGGTAATTACTCCACCCCAAACAGATCGAAGTTCTTCGGGGAATAAGCATGGACTCCTGACCTCAGAAACTGCGAGGAGACTCGGGCTGCCCACCACCGTGACGTTGACGGGCAGGGCCTGGCCCCACCTTTTATGTCCTTCCCAGCGTGTAGGCAACATGGCCACAAGAGGTCAATTTGGCTAGTGTGGTCACGTTTTAAAAAGAGAACTGTAATTATGACCTCTAATTAGGTACAGTTACGCCTGCTGAGTTAAAGATAATGGCACCTCCTGCCTGGAAGTGTAAGTTAATTGCCTACAAGGGTCAGGAGGGTGGTGACCCCTCTCGGCTCCCCGCACACACTCCCCCAACCCAAACCACATAGGCCCCATAAGACAAACTAAACTGGGCCTGCGTGCTTTGTCATGTTGTTTAAGCCTCAGGTTTAACCCTTGTTTAACCCTTATTCCCGTGGAAAGCCAAACGTACCTCGTGTTCAAGAGGGAAATGCTGCTTCAGTGAGCCCAGGTCTAGCGAGTGGCCCCAGGTGGCCTTCTTTGCACCAGTATCACTTGGAGTTCTAGGACATGAGCCCTGTTTTTATGAATAAAGAGCATACTCTGCATCTGGTACAGTTAGTCTGGTATGTTTTGCTACCATTTTTTTCTAATTAGTAAAACTTTTTATTATAGAACATTTGAGTACACTGCAAAGAATCTTCTATATATATAAAAGGATAATATGCAGAGTGTCGCCTTGGGAGTTCGACTGGGAGACGGGGAGTTCAATCGCTCACTATGATGTGCACTGACCACCAGGGGGCAGCACAGAATATGACGGGTGACCAGTGGTGGTGGCGGCAGGGTGCTGAGGGAGCGAGGGAAGGAGGAGGTGGGGGGAACCACACAGTGGCAGCAAGGGAAGGAGGAGGCAGGGGGCCTGATCGGCCCTGATCTCCAGCCAGGCCTAGGGACCCTACCTGTGCACAAATTTTGTGCACCGGGTCTTTAGTAGAACAATAAATTCCTATTACCTTTCCTCCAAACTTCATCCAATGCTGGCCAGTCTGTTTCCTCCGTAGCCCTCTCACTTCCCACCACATTCCACCCTCCAGTAAAGAGGATTTTGGAGCAAATCCCCAGATTTCATAGAGTTTCTTCTGTAGCTCAAAAATATAGAGACTCTTTTTTTAAGTGCAGCCAATAGCACATCTTAAAAAACATAATTTCTTAGTAATTTGTCAGTGTTTACTTTTCCCCAATTGCTTTTCGTGTTGTTGTTTTTTTTAACGATTTGTTTTTTGAACCAGGACGCAAGCTTTTTACATTGAAATTGATATATCCCTTAATCTGTAGGTTTCCTTCCATAATTACTTAGCCACCTCTGTCTTTTTTTTCTTGCTGCTGCTGTTGAGGTTGAGTTGTTTGTTCTGCAATTTTCCCCACAGTCTGAATTCTGGTTCATCTTGTGCTATCATTTAACATGTTCCTCTGTCCCCCTGGATTTTCTATAAACTGGTGGTTAGATCAACAGCAGGGTTTTTCGCCCTTGGCACTTAATGTTTTGGGCCAGAAAATTCTTCGCTGTGGGGCTGTCCTGTGCATTGCAGGATGTTTAGCAGTATCCCTGGGCTCTACACATCAGATGGCGTAGTGTATGCACTTATGCACACGTACACACACATGCACGCACACCACCCAGTCACCATCAGAAATGTCTCCAGATGTTGCCAGGTGTCCCTCTTCGTTCACTCAGGTACCTGAAGTTGTGACTCGCTCTGTCAGGTGTGCCCACCTGTGGCTCTTAGTGCTGCTGCTGCTTCTAAGCATGCTTCCCAACCAGGAATGCAGTGGCAAAGGATTCCTTCCTTTTCCCAGCATACAAATAAGGCAGGCTCGTTAGACACGAACTACTGTTCCAGCAGATGAATGCTCACTGGCTTCCGCGGGGCCTGTGGAGAGGAGGACTGAGTGTCCCTACAGACAGGGGAGGTCATCTCTTTGGGAAGACCCTATGTATGCACCGGAAAAGATTAGAAGGTAATTCCAGGCAGATTGCAGATAATGGTAGGAAGGGCTCGGGGTGTCTGGGAAGTGAGAGACCATCATGGATGGAGGTTTTCCCATGGGAAGCATCCTGGTGGGGTTGCATTGGGCAACTCCATGTACCACTCACCTCCATGAGCCCTCCCCTGGGGTTATAGCACCAGATGACAAAGTCTAAAGGTGATTTGGAGGTAACAGGTAGGGGTGCCTAGAGGACCAATGCTCAGAAGGGGGGAGCCACCACAATCAGGGTTCATTCATATTTTCGCCATCAATTCCATCGGTCTACATTGCAGAGTACAACAGAATGCAGGAAAAGTAACTTTCAGGGGATGCTGTGTTGAGTGTGTGGGTTCAATTTTAGGTGAGACCAGCTCTGTGAAGAAAAATTGAAATTAAAAAAAAAAAAAGAACCTTTTTCTTACCTCAGAGAAACAGTGAGAAAAAAATACCAAGCTGCAGAACGGGGCGGGGGCGGGGGGGGGGCGGGGGGAGAGGTGATGTGCGAGGCCTCTCGGCATCTTCTCTCCATCATAATTCAATCCAGAGCCCAGATCTGTAGAATCCATGTTTAGTTCTTAGCTCTCTCTTGCACCCCACCCTCGCATTCTCTGGAGCCATAATCATTTGGGGGAGCAGCAGGCTGGTAACAGTAGGGTCACCCTCTGCCTGCCTGCCCTGTGTATGGCCAGAGCTCACGGAAACAGGCATTTGGGGTTTCTTCAAATTATGCACTGGGAAACACTGGATCCGCTTTAAAAGATATTTATTTTGATTTCCCCCTCACTCCCCTCCCTGTACCCTAAAGTACAGTGGCCACACTGACGTCTGGCAGGGCCGGAGTCTGCAGGCCCCCAGGCAGGGCTCACGTTTAGTGGAAAACAGGCTGAAACCCTTCCTGGAAGAATCGTGAAAGGGTGAGAGGAAACCACAGGGGCCAGCATGGTGGCGGTGGCCTGGTGGGTTTTCCTTCTCTGTCTTCCAATGTCCTTTGTTGGGTTTTGCTTGTGTAATAACTCGCTGTCATTTTTTTCCCTACTGAACGCTGAACTCTGCCTTTCATGGTAAGAGAGCGAACCCTTGCTGTCAGAGTACCCGGGCCCCCAGTGTGCCGGGCTGGCCTGCAAAGCCGGCTCCAGGTGGCTGTGCCCTCACTGAGGTCCAGCAGGGACAGACCTGCCTCCCACACCGTCACCTTTTGTCGACTTCACCTTTAGAGTCTGCCTGGGTCTGTTGATCATCTTACCTGGTTATTGTCATCCTTTTTCCAAAACCAGGTATGCCAGGCACAAACTGGAAACTTCTGTTGGGCTCAGCACTTACAGTTCTGGCACGAACTCATAGCATCTGCACCAGCAAGTCATCTTCTTTGAAAGCAGGCTTCCCTGCACAGGGGCTGCTCTGTTCCACAGTGCACTTACTATTTTATGTGCTGGGTGTTTTACCCGTGTGCTACATGGCTGCAGAGTAGAGAGCTCAGTTTTTTTATTTTTAAATCAAGCACATGTAAAAAAGAGGGAACCTTCAAAGTAGACTCCTTACAACCAAAAGATTTGTTGTTAGGGATGCCGCCATTCCCACCAGCTGTCTGGAAATGTCTTCAGAACCAGTTTCCTGTTTGTCCACCAGGAGATCAGCTCGTTGCTTTATGGTCAGACCGAGCTTTAAATCCAAACCAGTCCTTCCCACCTCCCTATCCGTGGGCTCTCGCACTCAGGGGTCTCCTGCCCTCAGAGATGCCGAAGGCGGGGATCTCCTTCAGAATCGGGGTGGGGTGGGCACCTTCTCATTTCCCTCCCTGTAGCACAGTGTTCCACTTAACTCCTGTTGGGTGGAAAACTTAATCCTATTATTTCCATGATATCTTTATTTATAATCTTAATCTTGAATCTCTGTTTCCACATATTTCCATATTTGTGTCTAAAATGAATTACTCATGAGCAGTTTAACGATATTTTTTATGCTCAGCGATGGGTGGAGGGTGCCAGCGTCTCTGTATGAAACTGAGTGTGCGCTCTCCAGTGAGTGTGCACTGCGCTAGCCTCCCCCTTGTATTGCGAACCCTGCAGCCCCAGCGTGGTGCGGGGCGTCCCAGCGGCAGGATGCAGACCGACACGAGGGGAAGTGCCTGTGTCTGATCAAGGAAAACGAGTGCTTTGTGGGCGCATTGTCTTTATTTTTCAGTGGAGTATGTCATGGTATATGTTGTTGCAGGGAACTGCGCAAAGGTTAACAATGTATCAAGCGACAGATTTGCGTTTATCTTTTTTTTTTCCTAATGTATTTCTGTGGGGGAAGGATTAGCCCAGAAAACATGAAAAGCTGCACATTAAAACGAAAGGCCCAGCCAGGTCTCAGTGGCCAGCAGTCCTGTTGCAGGAGTCGCTGCCCTGGTTTCCTATGAAGACCTGGTCCCAGGCGCCCAAGAGCAGTGTGGGGCCTTCCACGTGGGGCCTGTGGACTGAGGTGGGAATTGGATAGCTCTCCAGGTCTCTGGGGGGAAATGTGTTCTACCTGCTTCGGTTCCTCTTTGTATCTCAGCTCAGGTGTCTCCCTGGGGAAGAGGTGGGCTTTCCAAGGGCCTGCGTGCCCACAGAAGCACAATCGTGTCACCGGACGGTGTGGTATCTGTGTGTGCCGTGGCTGTGCCTATGTGAGAGCAGACGGGGGTTGTTCTATGGTTCCTTCAGGCCTTTGCTTTCTTGGAGCTAAAGCCATCAGATGTCCCTTCGCTGGCGACTACCAGTCGGCTTCCCTGAGTGGGCGGGGACCTGCGACCAGCCCCAGGAAAACCGGGGATCACGCGGGCCTTCGGTGATTCTGCCTTGCCCTGCACCTACCTGTCCTGCCCCCACAGCCCAGCCCTGGCGCTGTCAGTGTGTCTGCCTGCCCCATGGTATAAACTGAATATCGGGATCCCACAGTAGCCCTTCCCCATCACACTCACCCTCTGTGCATTGCCCCGGGGGGGGGGGTGGTCTGCTTTGTCGTCCCAGCTTACACACACACACAGCTGTGAGCTGGTGCTGGTCCTCCTGCCTTCCATCCTCCCCTAGAGGAGGGGAGGTGCTCCTGCACACCTGGGCCCACAGGCTGGCCGCCTCAGTTGCTGCAGACACAGGCATAGGGGAGGGAGAGCCGATGTGGGCCTTGGTAGACAGGCAGGCAGCGCCCCAGAGAACGCACCCCACTTTCATTCAGAAGTCGGTGGTGGCAAAGGGGATTCTGCGACATGTACCTGACCTCGAATCCCAGAGGAGCAGGCACCAGGGGTCAAGGTCTCGTTCCTCTGATGTCCCTTCCCCTCCACACCTGTCTGGTGGCAATCCCTACCTACTGGATTCTCCGGGCCCAGCCTCTCGGGGTGCCCCTCTCTGGAGATGCTGTAACGGGTTCCCTGGTGGTCTGTCCACAGATGGAATTACTTTAATTTGTCCTCACTCCACCCACACCCTCTGACTTGAGATAGGTTCTTAAAATACCCTCTGACATGTCTTGAAGTAACCAAAGGAAAATGCCGGGCGCCACTCCAGTTAGAGAGCATGATACCCACGCTGCGGCATCTCACCGCTGTGGCATCCACCCCGGGAGATCGAGGTTCGGGCTCCAGGGTTGCAGTGGTCGCCCCTTCCGGGTGTGTGAGGAGCAGCTCTTTGGTAAGGAAGTTGATTTCAGTGCAGGAAACCCTTTTCAGGGAAGAGACCATTTCACCGGAATCATCGTCCTGGGACAGGACCATAGAGAGGCCGGCGCGGACCGCGGGGCAGCACGAGGGACTCGGTGTGACGGACGCCAGCTGAATTAGAGCTCGTTGGGCTTAGTTCTAAGGCGTCTGTCTGATGACACTTGGCTGTCAGATCTGGGAAGTCGGTGGTTCTGTGGTCCCTTTGGAAATTCTCGCGAGTCCGTAGGTAATGCCTACGTTCCTGAGTATTTGGTTCTTCGTCACCTGAGTGCGCGGAGGGAAGACCCTTGGGAGCCGGCAGGCAGCCGATTGGGTCCTGGGAGCGCTGGTGTCAAGGCTCTGAGCGATGTTGACGCTCCCTCCCTGACACACCTGCCAGTGTCACTCCGGGATGGAATCTTCGCTTCTGGAAAAGAGGCTTTGCACGTCTACCCAGCTGAAGACAGAGCTAATTGAAGATGCCGAGCAAATGGAAATATTCAATTGTCAGCACCCACAGGGATTGCATTGCCTGGTGGGGCCGGGCCACCCTGAGGACAGCTGGGGTGCGGGAGTCTGCAGGGGTGGCCAGCTGCCCTGGCCTCTTTGCTAGAGGAGGGAGCGGCTTCCCGAGTGGGGACTAGACCAGAGGAGCTGATCTCCCAGTGGAGGGGAGAAGTGATCGTTGGGGAAGATGCTAACAGTGTGGACAGTGAAAGGAAACACTGAAGATACTGGTAGGTGTCCTGGAGGTCCCCCAGCACGTCCCACCAGCTATGGGCCCAGCCGTCTGGTGCTCTGGCCCAGCGGCCTTGAGCTCCTCTCTCCGACGTCTCTGGCTTCTGGACTTGGCACATCCTTCCTTCGAGACAGCGGTGTGGCCAGGCCCTCCAGCCCTCAGGGCTCCCCTGGGCATCCCCATTCCTGTTCCTGCCCCAGGAGAACACCTCGCACCCAGGGCCAGCTTCCTGCTCCCAGCTGGGTGGGTGGTGGCCTTGGTTGATGCATCAATGGTTGAAGAAGCCAGGAGCAAGCAGAGTCTAGAAGTCTCCAGCGTTTATTCCCTCCGCTCCTTCCTCCCAGTGTCGGAATCCCCTTTACAGAATCTCCCAAGTGCCCCAAAGAGACAAAAATGGAGAATGCAGTAAGTAAATTTACAGCTGAATGAGGTGCAAAGAGGGAAACATTCTGAGGAATGTACAGTTTCTCAGGCACCTGCAAGAAGTTAAAAAGAATTATTTTTTAGCCACTACAGGCAGCAGCTGCAAGCACAGCTTAACGAGCCAGACAGAGCCAACTCAGAATGCCTTCCCTTCCTAAGCAATGGCTGCAAACCATTCCCTGATCTGGGTCTCCGGTCACCTTAGCCCTAGTCTCCCAGTTCTAGGATTTGAGACCCTTTTGCATTCTCAGTGTCAGTCTACACGGCTCCTTCCCGATTGCGCCCAGGCGGTTGGACAGGTCATTGTCAGGAAAATGGCGAGAGCCAGGTAACAGAGGTGTGGGCAGGTGAGCGTGCCTTGGCTGAGAGGAGGGGGATGGGCCCTAATGTAGCTTGTGAAAGGACTCGAGGGATTGGGATCCTTGGGAGCACAGATTTGAAAAAGTAGGTGATGAAATACAGACCCTTTTGCCGAAGCAAATGAGACAGAATGAAGGAACTCTGAAGATAGCGAAGTTAAAGCGTTCCTTGTTGCCCGAAGGAGACAGAAGTTGGGAGCATCTGCTTGGAGAGTGTCAATGAGCTTTCTTTCTTTTATAATCCTCACCCGAGGCTGTGCTTTTTATTGATGAGAGAGAAACATGATCAGGTGCCCCCACACACACACCTCAACTGGGGATCCAACCCGCAAGCTAGCTATGTGCCCTGACCAGGAATTGAACCCTCAACCTTTTGGTGTAGGGGACAGTGCTCCAACCAGCTGAGCCACTGGCCAGGGTCAGCTTTCTTTTATTTCTCCAGCAGGGAAGCAGCAGGGACTGGTGGACTCATAGAGTTGGAGTCCTTGGGGGGAACCCCAGCTCAGCCACCCTAACATCACTTGGAGATATGGGGTGACTGAGACATAGAGCAAAGGCAACCCCTTAGCGTCTGACTCCCAGCCCAGGGTGCACTCCGAGCTGTGTATTTATCTTCCAGAACCTTTTCCTCAGCCCCATTCTGCATGAAAGGGGAAATGGGGTTGGGGGTGATAAATGGGCAGTTTACACGAGCGAGAGAGCTGCTCCATGGTGGAGCTGACTGGGATGAATGCCTTCTGATTTGCAGAGTTGATGGTGACCCTGCTCCTCAGACCAGCACACATCCCTCTTTTAGGGTTCGCCAGTCACTGTTTGAAAGTCTCTGAAGGCAAATGGACGGGAGCCAAATAAGTCCTAAAATGCATGTATAGATCACACACCACGCCCCCGTTTCCCCCCTCCTCCCCCTGTTGATTTAGATGATCTTTGGTTGCAACAAACAACTTGCTTAATAGTTCATTGTAACTCGCCTCATTTCTCCAGAGCAGCAGGAGTTTGGAGTTTTTCTTGAAAGTCAGTTTTGGGGAGGAGAAGGGCAGCTCTTCTCTAACCCCAACGCCCGTCATAAAGACGATTTTGGAAGTCACAACTTGGAGTCAATCTTTGGGTGAAGCTTTTATTCCCTAAAATCCCACCAATCTCGAAGATTGTCCACTGGGCTCCGCGGTATCACTCTGTCCCCCGTCTGGCTGTGAGAGCCCCTCAGATGTTCATAGCGATGGTGAATGCCATCTTTAACTACCTTCTGCCAGAAGGGAAGTGGCGAGTGACCTGGGAAGATCTGACAGCGCTCGCCTGCCCCGCTGCCTTCCACATCACAGGCAGCCGGTCTAGGGGTCTTGATTGATTGCAACAGCAGCCAAAGTTTACGACTCCTACTTCAGTAGTTTCAAAGCCACAAACATAATGTGTCCTCTCTTTTAACCTGCACCTAGAGAGTTTGCCAAAAGGAAAAGAAAAATGTCAACAACAAAATGTACCTATTTGTTAATTTCTGTGTATTCTTCTTGGGATCATTTGGTTCGAAGAACTGCTTTTCCTGACCACAGCACATGTATATGTAAGCTCAGTAAAGAGTTTTTAACTTCACATCTGTTCATATTTTGGGAAATTCTTTGTTGTGGGGGGCTAGCCTAAAGACTCTAGAACAGTGATGGCGAACCTTTTGAGCTCGGCAGGTCAGCATTTTGAAAACCCCTAACTTAACTCTGGTGCCGTGTCACATATAGAAATTTTTTGACCTTTGCAACCATAGTAAAACAAAGATTTATATTTTTGATATTTATTTTATATATTTAAATGCCATTTAACAAAGAAAGGTCAACCAAAAAATGAGTTCACGTGTCACCTCTGACACGCATGTCATAGGTTCGCCATCACTGCTCTAGAAAGTGGGGCAGCACCTATGGGCTCTACCCATTAGATGCCAGGGGCACGCTTTCCCTCCCACCCACTCATGAAGTCAAAAGTGTCTCCAGGTCACAGATGTGAGGGATGGTGCTCACATTTTTCCAGCAGTGAGGATTGAGCCGGGGGCTTCAGTCATCCTCCCTAGTCTGCATTTGTTACAGTGGACGGTCTCAGCAGTCACTGCCCGCTGGTGCCAGACCCTGGAGGAAGGGGCGTGAACACAGACAGGAAACCCACAAAATAGCCGTGCCTGCTGGGTGGAGCGCTCTGACATGGACCCCGCTGATGCCCGGAATGACAGGGCAGTCTTTCCAGGGATACAAGGATATTCTTCCAGCCTTACTAAGAGGGTTAGCTGCCCCCCAAGGGGTTGGAGTAGATGCCCCACTTGGTGGGTACTCCTTGGTGTCGCTAGTTCTGGCAGCCACAAGCCAGGAACCGTGTGGAATGAGATGAAAAACCAACCTGGCCCCTCCCAAGGCTGCATTCGCCCACTGCCATTTTATTTTGCTTCATTTGGAGTGAGGGATGTTGACCCACAACCATTTTAAAAACAATGAACTCAGACCCCAAATGAAAATCATGTGTTACATCGGAGCAGCCCCAGAGCCTAAGCCCGAGAATCCTCAAGCCTGGCCTAGCATTTTCCCATCAAACCCACGGAGCAAAGGTGTCCTTCTGTGCCCAGAAGACACCCTCTCCACATTTTGGAGACATGAAGAGCAATGGTATTTTAAATCCACAAAGCTAAGCCATTGGTTTTAGGAACTCCCTTGCCCATTTCTCTCACTGGAGCATAATATAATTGTGTCTGTACTTTCAAGAAAAAAGGATTTGAAAACATCTGTAAGACACGTGACCGTCTGTCGGTCTCGCACTGCAGGGAAGAGGCAATGCGGTAAGACAACTGCGTTAAAGATGAATTTTCATTAAAGATGAAAATTGAAATGGGCCACTGGGAACCGGCCCAGGGGAGAAGTGGCACTTGTTACTGAGGCAGGAGGAAGGAGGGATGGTTTGAATGGGGGATTTGAGACTGGCTGTGCTTTGAGGGTGGCCGTGACTTTGTGAAGCGTCCGCGAGGGAATGAGTGCTGGTGGTGTACTGAACCACCCAGTGGTGATGGCGGAGGCTCCTGTATTAGGACGCTGAATTAGGGCCTGTTGGGAGACACCTTCTCCACTCCACAGATACAGAGATTTGTGCGTCTTTATTCCCCTGCACCCCTCTGCCTCACCCCCGTACCCCAGAGATGCAACAGGAAGGATACTCCTGCCAAGTGGATCTTTATTCCTTAAAAGAGTTCCTGGCCAAAATCTTTCTCTTTACTTCTGCTGATAAACTGGATTGACCCATCTGGGGGGAACGACTCTTTAAACACAGGGGAAATACTATACAGCCGTCCCCCTCCCCCAGATCTAGTTCCAGACCTCTTATCCTTCAGCAGCTGTGGTGCCTCCAAAGCAGAAGTATTCTCTACCCCCAGCAGCTCCGCGATCTCTAACAGGTGTCCTCAGCCTAAAGCAGCGGTTCTCAACCTGTGGGTCACGACCCCTTTGGCAGTCGAACAACCCTTTCATAGGGGTCGCCTGAGACCATCCTGCCTATCAGATATTTACATTACGATTCATAACAGTGGCAACATTACAGTTATGAAGTAGCAACGAAAATAATTTTATGGTTGGGTCACAACATGAGGAACTGTATTTAAAGGGCCAGAAGGTTGAGAACCACTGGTCTAAAGCATCCTGCCAAGGGGATGTGCCTCTGTCAGAACATCCCTGCTGTCTAAGGTGCAAACCACCTCTTGTCTGTCCTGGCCGCAGAGGATTGAGAGGCTTTCAGGGAGACCCAAAATGGAAAATAGCGCATGGAAAATAGCATGTGACCCAAGGCAGCCAGTGGGAGTGACCTCAGAAAGGGCGCAGAGGGAGAGCGTGGGGCCATGCTGGGTCCTTGGAGGTAGGGGAGGTGGGTACGGGCTCGAGATCTGAGAGGAGAAGCAGGTTACAGGTTACAAGCGCCGTTTCCACCTTCCCGTAGTCTGCCATCTTAAAGAAAGAGAATGGTTATGTTTCCATGCACAAAAAGTCACCACGAGAGAACTTCAGATCATGTATGCTAATATGAAAAGATGCAAGATATGTCGTTCATAAAAAATAGGAGGAAAAAGTTATTTTTAGAGAAGTATTTTCCCCAGGAACGCACTTTTAAGGAATGGACACAAGCATGCATGTGAATATGTGAGTTGGTATTTCAATGGATATATGTAAATGCCTATATTTATATAGACAGTTTCTGGACATACATAAAGAGAATGAATCTGGGAGTGGGTCTGTGAGGAAGGCATTTATTTTTCAGTTAATTCCACCCCGTGTGTGTGTTTTACAGCGAGCACACAGTACTTTCAGGACTCTTTTTAAAAAGGGAAAAAACTTAAGGCATTTTAATAATAGATAAGACTAAGCCTTGTAGCCTCTCTTTGGAGAGGAGAGACGAGAGGTTGTTGGCCCGAAGCACGCACACAGGATGTGAGGGTGTGACCAGCATAAACGCGTCAGGTGGTCTGAGACTTTTTTCCCCGTAGAAACAGGCCTGACTAGCTTCTCTTGGGTTGCCTGGTGTCCCCCACCGTATCTGCAGCCAGAAGGGTTCTCTGGTATTGGTCTGCACAGTTCTGACAGTTCTGTGCTTAGCCAGTTTTCACTGGGTAAAGGCAGGAATCTGGTGGGTTACTTCCTTTTTCATTTGCCTATAAATCTGGGTGTTGAACCCAGATGCCATTATGTTTGACATCCTAACAGAGAATAAAAGATACTGTAACTGGGGAGTAAGCCAAGATTTCTTAGTTGGGACACATAAAAAATGGACAAATTGGACTTCATAGTAATTTAAAACTTCTGCTTATTAAAGGGCACTAATAAGAAACTGAATACACAAGACATGGACTGAGAAAAACTACCTCACAAAGGACTTCTATCTGGAAGGTTCAAAGAGGCCTTCTAATAGTGAGACATTGAACAGTTCAGTTTAAAGAATGGGCACAAACTTGAGCAGGCCTTTCTCAAAAGAAGATACACAAATGACCACTAAATACATGAGAGGGTGCTCAAAACCCCTTTTTGTCATTAGGGAGATATGAGTTAAAACCACAATGAAATACCCCTACACATCTACGAGAAGGGCTAAAATTAGAAATATTGGCAATTTCATCTGATGACAAAAATGTGGAGCAATTGAAACTCTCACACATGGTGCCTCTTAGGAAAAAGAGTCTGTCAGTCCCTAGAACAGTGATTTTCAACCTTTTTCATCCCAGGGCTCACATAAACTAATTACTAAAATTCTGCATCACACTCAAAAAATATATTTTTTGCCAATTAGACAAAATTAGGTATAACTTTGATTGATTTACTTTTAAAAAGATGATAGTTACCAACTCTTTTTGCACCAAAGTGACTTTTTTAAAAATCAGGTGCCTATCCTATAAAATAAAAGCCTAATATGCAAATTGACCAAACGGGGGCCCGGGAGCGGGCAGCACCACCCGATCTCCACCCAGGCCTAGGGACCCCCTACCCATGCCTTAATTTCATGCACCGGGCCTCTAGTACTTGTATATAAGGACTTCTGGTTCCAAGAATTAAACCATCAGATGCAACTTTATTATCCGATGTGCCCAATAAGATGCTACTCTGTTATGTGACTGTATATTTATGGTTCAAGACAGGGCATTCACACCGGATAGCTTTTGTTGTGTTAGCTGTTGTCATGTTTTTTATTTGACAATCTAAGGGAAAAGAGGTCAGTGCCCCTGCCTAAATAGTCCGGTATTGCATGTTTTAAAAATTCTGTGGCCCTCAGGTTGAAAATCACTGCCCTAGGAAGTTAAACATTGACTTACCAGCAATTACGCAAGGGAAATGAAAACATGTGTTCATAAACGATTGGTACAAAAGTTCATAGCAGCTTTTTTTTTTTTTAAATCCCAAACTGGAAGCAATACAAATGTCCACCTGCAGGTGGACAGATAAACAAATTGGAGCATAGCCACACAATGGAATACCACTCAGTAATAGCAGTAATAAGGAATGAACCCCCGATACCACATCATGGATGAATAACAACGCCAATCTAGCAGTTGCCCAAGGCAAGGGTAGGGATGACTGCAGAGGGGCTCAGGGAACTTTGGGGTGATGGAAATCTGTCTCTTCGTTGTGCTCTGTGTCTTCATTATGGTCCTGCTAACACTGGAGAGAAATTGGTCAGAACTCAATAAGCTATACACCAAGGCTGGCATCACTGCTGCCACTGTGGTGCCAGTGTACACACACTTGTGTAAATACATAAGCATGTTTTCTCAGACCACGTGCAGTTCTCATGTTTGCCAATCCGTGTTGGGGGGCTGGGCATCCCGTGCCTTGCCTGCCATTCCATTCTGTGCATAGCATTTCATATTAAAGCTTATGTCCCCCCTGGAATTGACCCACTCAGGATGGAGAAGTGGGGCTGTGGAAATTGATTATGAATGAGCTGCTGAGAAGACTGGGTAATGTGCCTACCCCCAAATGCTCGCAGACCAGCAGGAGTGCTGAGGTAGCATCAGGGGTTTTATCTGTGGCGGCCAAGGGTGTGGCAAATCTGGATGGAAGGAAGGATTGGGGGACTTGTCCTAAAGCGTCGTTTTTGCTTAGTTTGTGTGTTCATTTGGCTTGGGTGGGGTCGTGGGTGGATGTTACGTGGGTCTACAGTACTCCTCAAGTTGTCCCTTAGGTTCTGCGAAATTCATGGGAGTGTTCATCATACTGGTTTTGTTTAAGGCCTCTTTCTCTTCCTTCTTTCTCATTTATTTCATTATGCCTTCTACACCTCCCTCCTGAGGTCCACTGTGGCGGTGGAAGAATATAGATCCTGACTCCTTACCTGTGTTTTCTCTTGTTCTGCCCCCTCTGAACCTCCTGGTGGTTCAGGAAAACTCCGGGTAAGAGTCCCCTGGGGAGAGGGGGACACGGGACCAGGCCAGCCATGGGTTGCGGCAGCACTTGCATTCTCAAAGATGGCAAAGAGCCTACCTTGCTGAAAACAAACAGGTGTGTTTTCTCAGCCCTGAGATAAGGAAGGGCCCTTTCCAAAAAGAGGGGGTAGAAAGGGGAAGCGTCAGCCCCCATGGCATCTCCTGGGGGCTGCTTGCTCCCCTGAGGTTTGCGAGGTGCCAGCAATACCCCAAAACTGCAAATTCTGCATCTTGGCAACAGGCCCTGTCGGAAATCGAGAGGGCGGGGCAGCAGGAACCCTGGGAGCCGTGAGTGGAACTGTTAAGTTTTTCAGTTCATCCTTCAACTGACATACGTATATTTCAATATCAGTGGGAGCCATGACTGTTTTAAGAATTTCGCCCCAGGAATTGCTAAACAAGTTAATTTACCTGTTTCTCATGCAATGTACCTATTAAAATAAACTTTTACTCCGTTATGGAGTTTAAGTAACGGGTCTCCTGCAGGCAAAATAGAAAAGGACTTGCAGAGTAAAAGCTCCTGTAGTTTTTTTTCCTTTTGAGACATTGTCTTCTGGAACCAGCATCATCTATATTATTAATCACTTGTGGGGCTTTCTGCTGCTTCCCATTGCTCCCTTGGAATTAAACTGCCCCTATAAAATATGAAAAATGTACTTTTTAAACAGTAAAAAAGTCATTTTCTAGCATAATACCCCAAATAAAGTGCCGTGGAGCCATTAGTAGTAAATTGAATTTTTTGGTGTGTAATTTGTACAAAAGCTGACAGGTGCGATCCCCACTCTCCCCCCACCGTTCATCATTGGGTTTCGCGGAATCAGAGGTAGCGATCTGCAAGGACAGGCATTCTGATGTCATCTTCAGTTGCACACTTCATTTACTTGGGCAGGTCACAGGCGGCCGCGGCTTCTGTCACTCGGTGCCACCGCACTTATTAGCGAATCTCGCCCCGGGGCAGCTGGGACGCTGGGCTAGGGCAGATGTTCTTTTCAGCCTATTCAGTGACCATTCTTGGGGGTTGTTTACTGTTGCCATGGTGACTTTCATTTCCATAGCAGCCGCGCTGCTGTTACTCAGAGGAAAATGAATTTAGTTATAAAAGGATAATATTTTTCTCTGTCTCTGTATAACCTGCCATCTGTCGACCGGTGGATCAGTAAGGATTCAGAAACCTATTAAGAATTACAGCAATGAAGTGATGAGGAGTTTTTGGGGGTTTTTTTTGGTCCCATATTAAAAGCAATCATAGATGTGGGAGCAAACATTGTGCTCTCAACATTGTAACTTTGATTTTTTTTATATATGTTTTAAGCATGTGTGTTTTTAATGCTTTCACCACTGCTGTACACACACACACACACACACACACACACAATCTCATAAAATGCAACTTAGGTTCTGCTGACAAATGGAAATGACCAGCCGTCTTGCGTGTACCGCACTAGATGCAGGTGTATGTAATGCTTTCTCTTCCTGGTGCTGTGAGCTTCCCCAGTTCATTCAAGATGCCTGTGGCCGAACTTCCTATTGTCGCCCCAGGCTCCTGCGCCTGCAGCCAGGGAACAAGCTGTCTGGGTGCATGGATCAGCCCCGTTACCAGGAACTTACAGTGCAAATCATGAAACTAGCAAAATGAGAAGAGAGACCATGCTCTGTTTTAAAAACATAAGAACCTGCCCCTTACATCTCTTTCTAGAATACCTTTCTCCCTCTCAAATCCAAGTGGGAAGAAAGTCACCTTGGGGATCTAGCTCATCAAGTTTCGGGGCTTTTTTTTTTTCTTCTCTGTTGCATTCATAAACTAACGTGCAGGGGGAAAACCACGCACACGCACCAGCCCCGTTGTAAATAATGTTATTTATTGGTTGACTTTTCCAGATCCTGACATTGATGCTGCCAGTGCCATGATGCTTTTGAATACTCCCCCTGAGATACAAGCAGGTTGTGAGTAGCTATTTCTATAGCCTTCAGCACATAGTTTGTGAACTTAACCTTCTCATTTACATACCAGGCCATAGGAAGAACTAATGCTCAAGTAGAACCTCCCTGCAGAATCACTTTAAGACGACCTTCGTGCGCGATGACACACATATGCATACGAACACGTGGCCGTGCATATATGTGAATGGAGGCTTAGGTGTGTCTCCATGATGGCAAAGTTCTCGTCTAATTTCAGAGCTTCGGGCTTGGGGGAAGGGAAGCAGGCCCTGTAATGAGTCCCAGCGGAGAGGCCTTCTCTGCGCCTGCAGGGATCGCTCCTGCGAGTTTGTGGTTTCTGCTGGAGACGCTCCATGGGGCCAGCTTAGCAGTCCTGCCGCTGAGTGGTGGCCATTTTTAGAAACTCCTTCCCTTTGGGATCTCATTAATAGCAGGCTGCCATCGCATAGATGGAGAGAGGAGAGGGTCGTCTGGCTGAGGTGGGTGTCATGCAGGAGCTTGGACGAACCTTGAAATGGATCCCATGGCGCCCCAGGGTCATCCGCACCAGCCTTCCTGGCTGCCAAGGGCAGGGGGGCAGGGCTGATTAGCCCAGCGGAGCTCCTGTCCTCACCTTCTGTTGGCCGTTGAGCAATATTAGGCTTGAGACAACTCTCCTCCTTCTCTGAGCCTCTTTTCTACCGACCCTCTTGTGTTTTTCCCCCTACGTCTGGAGCTAGACTGCCATGGTTTTAGAAAGATCTTCTTACCAAGGGATGGAAAAGGGCCTTGCATGGAGATGTCTGCCCCCTCTTCCTTCTGGCTTGAGATGAGTTCCTCTGCCCACGTTCCACCCCCAGCCAGAAACCTGCTGAGCGGACAGCCAGCTCGTCCGCCAGGGTCTGCTCAGCTCGTCGGCAGGACGTTGCTGCGCTGCAGCCTCCTGTTGAGATGCGCAGGCGTGGAGGTGACAGCGTGATAGACTCGGCCAGGACACCAGGAGCTGGTGCCCACCCGGCTCGTTCTTATGGCTGGGCCCTCACCTCCGTTGGGGCTCTGGCTCTCAAAGGATTGCGTGGCCTCCTGAGCAAAGGGACTCCCCCACTTTGGGAGTCAGTGATGCTTCCCACAGAAAAGCCTCCAGCCTCGGACTCCAGCAGGATGCCTCTGTTACTAGTGCGCCGATGTGAGGTTCCCGGCCATCCTCCCCAGCCCTGCACTGCTCACAGCTGGCCACCAGCCTGAGGAAGTTTGACTCCATCCTTTCTCACTTGTTCCTGTTTTTAAAAAAGATCCAAAATACATAGCCCAGCTTTCTCAGGAGGCACTTGTCCCTCCATCCGGGGCTGCCCTTCCCAGCTGCTAAAGGCACAGAATTCTCCGTCTCTCTTGGCTCAGCTCAGATCGTTAGCGATGGAAACGCCAGGCTGCCCACTCCTCCGAGCAGCAGACACGCTGCCCAGGGAATGTGTACCTGGCAGTTGACCTGTAGTGTGGTTTTTCAACGATGTGTGAAGTTACAGGAGAATATTAACACAAAACACCGCCATTCTCAGATGACGTTGCAGAAAGAGCACAGACCACGTTGTAACCAAGTTACAGTCTGAAATGGTTTCTAAAATCAAGTCACATAACTCATCATGGGGGACACATACTGACTTCCTCCGAGCTGTGAGATTCCGGCATCTTCCTTAGCATCCGCCCACCGGTCATTGGTTTTAAGCAAATACGTTTGACGAACTGGAGGAATGAAGTTAAGAGGGAAAAGGCGCGGATTGGCCATTGGCGGGTCCTCGGAAGCTTCCCTCAGGTCCCGTCGTCGGGTTCCTGACCACAGGAAGAGCAGGAAAACTGTTCCTTTTTTTATTAGCTGACAAGTGAATGGCTTTTAATGTTTTCATGACTGAATGAACTTGTCCCCTCTCTCTCACTACAACACTCAAACTGTAAATAGTTATTTTTTTTCAAGGTGTCCATAGCCTCGTTTACCTTGAAATGCTGAATTTGTGTTTTCAAAGCTCGGCGTCCATGTGTTGAGGCTGTCAGCTCATTTTCAGAAGGTTTTCCTGCCTGTTAACACTGTGAGACGCCCAGGACACCTTCATGAAGGCCTCACACCCCATGGCAGCTCCACGTCCCAGAAGGAGGAGCCACGATGCCCACAGGAGCCGTAGAAGGAGCAGCAGAGGAATAATATAAAGGCAGAGGGTGGGGCCACCAGCTGTGTATACACCTTCCCCTCTGACCCCAAGCCCCGTAGCGTCCCCTGGAGGTCAGGGTAGAGCAGTGTGAGTGGGCTGTGAAGCCCCAGAGATTGGAGCCTTGGGTGTCTGCTCCGTGCACTGGGGAGCCAGGCTGGCCGCTCCTGCGCCTCCTGTACCCACAGTCACAGGTGTCCGTGTCTCCACATCTGCTCAGGTAGCTCTTCTCCGCCTCACTCTTCCTTTGCCTCCCTTTATGTTCATGTTACGTCGCATAATGTTTCTTACCTGGGATGTGGTGCGGCACCCTGCCTCCCAGGGGGAGAAGCGTTAGAGACACAACATGATGACGCCTCCATCCCCTGCCCAGCCAGCTGTGCCCAAGGCCTAGAAAAAGCGAGAAGGGATTCCTTGGCAGAACGGGCCAGCCTGCTGGAGTGCGGGCAGCCCGCCTCGTGGTGTGTGTGCGTGTCGCCGTGTGGGTGTGTGCGTGTGTTGCCATGTGATTGTATGTGTGCATCATCCAGCCTCAGGTCCTGCCACTGCCCACGTGAGGGAGTGCGGGCTCCTGCCTGCACACCGCCTGCCTGCAGTCTCCCCGGGCTGGCTGGGCCCAGCTCTGTTTATGGAGCCTCCTCATGTGCCACTGTTTATAGCTTCTTCTCTTCACCTGCTAGCTGTCTGATGCTCCTGTGCGAATAGGGCCATCAACCTGGTCTGTCTGCCGCTGTCACTCCCAGCCATGCGAGGCTGGCCTGGGCGGCCTGAAAGGCTTTCCCTTTCTCATTGCCCTTCGTAGCCTCTGCCCTCGGGTCACCAGACAGCAGCCACTTAGAGCGTTTCCTCTCATCCTGCCCTTGCTCGGCATCTGCAAAGCCAGCTCGGGGCTGGCAGACTGGCCACGGTCCAGCATCTGAACTGAGTAGGTCAGAGAAAGAAAATGACTCAAGAAGCTGGTGAGAGCCCCAGTCAGCAAGACCCTTGATCTTTGGGGATTCCCTCGCTGCCCTCCGGGAGCTCCGCGCACCGGGCATCACTTGTGCTGGACTCCCTGTGGGTCCCTTGGCCTCTCAGTGCAGCGGGTGCTTCACTTCCAAAGAGACAGCCATGCCTCTCGTTGAAACCTCAGGCTCCAACATTGCGTAGTGGGCCATTCCCACCAGCAGCACCAGCAGTGACATTGTCTTTTTCAAACATTGCCAGTTTGCAGCCTGGGGAACATTCTGTAAGGATGCCACCGGGTCTCCCATGCTGGGTAGGACATTCAATAGGACTCGCCTTCCCCAAACATCAGGGCAGAACATTGCTGCAGCACAATCTCCTCCGCTCTGGGTTATGCTTTTAGTCAGACCCATCCAACCCCACCCCCACCCCAAAATGGCCCTGTGGACTAATTCCAGCTTCTAGGGCAGCTGTGGGCAAACTATGGCCCGCGGGTCGGATGCGGCCCGTTTGAAATGAATAGAACTAAAAAAAAAAAAAAAAGACCGTACCCTTTTATGTAATGATGTTTACTTTGAATTTATATTAGTTCACACAAACACTCCATCCATGCTTTTGTTCCGGCCCTCCGGTCCAGTTTAAGAACCCATTGCCCACCCCTGTTCTAGAGTCTGCTAAGCCCCGCGTGGCTGTCCCCTTGACAAGCCCTGTGAGTCATCTGGAACCCCACTCAGGGAACTGTTTGAAGCCAGGAGTCAGATCACCATTACTCATCTTCAAAGACTTATCTAATCCCTGGTGGGAATGTTCCCAGAGAGGAAGTCCAGAGAATAAACACAACAGCAAAGCTGGTGCATCCCGCTCCCTGCCTGGAACCGGGAACATACCAGACCCACGGGGCATCGGGGAAGAGAGACAACCAGGAAGTCAGTTCCCCTTGCAGGCGCCTCCCAGCATCCTTCCTTCCAAGTGAGCAGGTGGCGGCGCCGACTTCAGGAAAAGGGAGGACTGTTGATCACCTGGCTGCTCGGCTTGTGGCCTTGGGCAGCGTTCATTGGCCAGGGCTGCCCTCCAAGGGCAGCAGCAGGAGCTCAGGTTAATTTTAGAAGCTGTGCAAACCAAGGAAGGGAAGCACCAGGGGGATGAGGAAGTGGGGGGGGGGGCCGCTTGGGGGGAATTTGTCTTGTGCCACAGGCTTTTTTTATCAAGATGATCGCATGCCGATGCTGCCGCTTGATGTCCTCTCTCTTGGGTGTGAGTGTTGCTTTCCTGCGGGTTAGAGATAAGAAAGTTCAGGGTCAGTCTGTTGATGTAAGAGGAAGGGGTGGATCAGCCCAGGTGCTGATGTCCTTGGCACCTGGTTCCAGCAGGTTGAGAGTCTCAGGTGTGTGTGTCTTCTCACCTGCAAACGCCACACGATGTAGCGACAGGGATGGTGCTGGAGCCTGTGTCTTTTCCTGCAAGAACCACAGACCCGAGCTAGCCATTCCCGTTGATTTTAAATGTCCAGTTTCTTATTGCATCTTCTCTAGCTGCAGCCTCGGTGTCACCCAGCTCACTGGGCGGGGTGCACTGGCTGTAAAGTGCTTCATGTGCTTTGATAGACTTTGAGGGAAACACAGAGTAAAAGGAGCAGACAGCCAGACGGGCTCCTCCAGAAAGGGCCGAGGATTGGGCCTCACGCTCCTTTAGGATCCCAGAATCAAAACAGACCTCAGGACGCCTTTCTCACACCTTGACCTTAACCTGCTTGTGTTCCTGACACCTGGGATGGGGACAGAAAGGAGAAGAGATGGGGAACAGTTCCGAGTCACAGCTGGTCGCTGGCAGTCAGAGAGCAAATGGGAACACGTGCGCCATCCCGCCGCCAGGAGCCTGCCAGGGATGAGGACTGAGCGATGCCGGGGTTGGCAGAGGCAGCGATCCATTGCAGCTCATTTGAGAACGAGCTCAGGATTCTGAGGAGCCTGGAGTCTTGGGAGGAAGTAGCTGAGGGGAAGCCTTTTGATGCTGGGAGGTAGCTGTGTCCTGAGATTCTCTTTGAAATGAATGAGGTTCATTAAACAGGAGGGTGTTTTAATGGGTGAATGCAGAGGTAGGGGTGACTACAAACAGCATGAGAGGCTGAACGGATGTCCCCTGTCTTGACCGGGTCAGGCCCTGTGCCTTACAGATCATGGATAAGATGGTGGGACGATGCGCTTATAGGATGGGCCAGCCTCCCAGCTAAGCCATTTATGTAACTTGTCTTACTTAATCCTTAAAACAGTCCCGTGAGGCTTGTTTGTGCGTGTTTACAGGTGAGGAAACTGAGGCTCAGAAAGGTTGAGGCACTTGCCCAAGGCCACAGAGCTCGTGGTGGGACAAGACTTCAGGTGGCGGCCCTGCTGCCCCGAGTGTCCGCCTGCCGATACGGGATCCTTCATCCATGAAGGCAGCAATGAGATGAGGAGCGGAGGACCCGCTTCCTCAGGTTCCCTCCCTGTTGGCCATGCCTAAAGGTCTGGGCACGCAGGCAGGGGATTCTGGGCACGGGCACCGCTCTCGGGGCTGCTTTTCTCTCCTTCGACTGGCAGGTGATTCAGTGATTACACCCGAGTCCCCGAGAGCACACGCTCCGTGACTCCCATCTGGTCTCTCTTGGTTCCAAGCTCCCCAGGCCTTGTCCCACGGTGACAGGATGTGGACAGGGGAACAGAAGCCACATAAGAGCAGTTGTTGCTCTTTCATTTTAGGGTTTGTTTTTTGTTGTTGTGGATGGGTATTTTTATCCCCCTCCGAAGATCCGTTTTTATTGATTTGAGAGAGAGAGACATCCATGTGAGAGAGAAACATCGATTAATTGCCTCCCAGACATGCCCCAGCCAAGGATGGTACCTGCAACCCAGGTAGGTGCACTGACCAGGAATTGAACCCACAGCCTTTTGGTGTACGGGACGACGCTCCAACCAACTGAGCCATCGTCCAGGGCTCGTTTTGTTCTTAACGGGCTTTCGGCTCACGGGTCACTTCAGGATTGCTCTGTGGGTGTTGATTGTGTTGGTGATGACGATGATACTGACAACTAATGTGTGATTTTCTACGTAACGGTGCCTTCATTAACTCAGTTAAATCTCCAAATACTCTGTGAGATAAATACCAAATTTTGGCCCCATCTTAAGTAGCTTTTTCAGGGACACAGGCAGCAAATGACAGATGGAGTGCATACCCAGGTCGTCCGACACCAGAATCTGCCTCGCGGCCATGGTGTGTAAGACCACCTCCTCCTCCTCCTCAGGACGCTGTAATGGTTTTCACAGGATCTGGGGGATACAATCCAAACGCATCACATTCCTGCTAGAACTGGCTGCTTTAGCAAAATGACGTTTTCATTCCTGCGCACAGTGTGCTTTTTATCACTTCCAGGCCTTGTATGTGTTGTTCCTCTGCCTACAGGAAGTCTTCCCAGATACCCCTTACTTTGGGCTAGGTGTCTCCTTCTTTCATGTCTTAGTGTACTTTCATTGCCTCTAATTCCCTTTCCGTCCCACTTAAGCTGTGGTGCCGCTCTGTCCCCTTCACCTCATACATACCCAGGTACTTGTAAAAGATGGAATGTATTCATTGCTATGATCTGTATATGGGACTGGGATAATTTTTACTGTCAAGAATGCTAACTGTTCAGGCTTTAAATATTTATCGGGGGATCTGTTCTATCAGACTCCTGCTCTTGATGAGGTCCTAGGGACGGAGGTATTAGGCAGTGTTATCAGAATTAGACTGCGTCGGTGGATATCTAAACCATACAGCAAAATAATTATGAAATCCTTTCCCTCTGTCTGCAAATCCCAGAGTTGTGCTGGTTTTGCATGTCTTTCCTTGAGAACTCTCAGTATTTCCCCCTATATTTTCTTCTCAAAGTTGTAGGATGTAGTTCTTACATTTAGGTTTATGATCCGTTTCTAATTAACTTTCATGTATGGGTAAGAGGTTAAGATCAAGGTTAACTTTTTCCCCAAAAGGCTCTTCAATTGTTCTAATTCTCCTTTCCCCCATGGTGTTGTCTTGATGCTTCTGTCCAAAACTAGTTGACCAGCCTGGCTCAGAGGTTAAGTGTCAACCTATGAACCAGGAGGTCATGGTTCGATTCCCGGTCAGGGCATATGCCCAGGTTGTGGGCTCGATCCCCAGTGTGGGGTGTGCAGGCGGCAGCCAGTCGATGATTATCTCTCATCATTGATGTTTCCATCTATCTCTTCCTCTCCCTTCCTCTCTGAAATCAATAAAATCATATTTAAAAAACAAAAAACACCAGTTCACCACATGTATGTGGGTCTAGTTCTGGATTCTAGTTTGTTGCATTGTTCTCAATGTCTATACATCATAGGCCAATACCACACTGCCTTGTAGCTTTATAGGAAGTCTTGAAATCAGATCATATAAATCAAGTAATATAAATTTTAGCCCTCTTTCTTATAGAGAACTTATCAACTAAGCTATTTATAGTAATTAGCTATAGCATCACATTATAACCGGTTTCATGCTTTGAAAATACTTGGTGCATCTCCTGTTTTAGTTGATCTGTTATCTGAAATCTGGCTAATAGAAAGGGGCAGGTAGGAGTTTTTGATCTGGTTAAGCCTAATGTCACAATTAAATATGGTAAGGAACAGCACTGCTTTTAATTTTATCTTCTGCCCCACCTTTTGAAAAACCTAGTAGCCAGAGCCTTATGCACCCAGGCAGATGTGGCTCAGCTGGTTGGGCGTCATCCCGTGGACCAAAAGGTCTCCAGTTTGATTCCTGGTCGGGGCATATGCCCAGGTTGCAGGCTCAATCCCCGATGGGGAGCATGCAGGAGGCAGCAGATCGATGTTTTACTCTCGCATCAATGTTTTTCTCTCTCTCTTCCTCTCCCTCTAAAAATTAAAAGACAAATTTTTAAAAAAGAGCCTTATGCACACCTGTAAGACAAATGACAGAACTACTAGCACAAGCTCCAGAATGCCCAAGGAATCAGTCTATAATGTTACCCCATATTCAAGAGTGGAATTCATCCTACATGGTTAAAGGTTTAGAATATTCATGTAAGCATGTTCTTAGAGACGTAAAACTTAAATAAGTGAAAAGTATGTACGTGTTTTGTAAAAAGGGTTTGTTCCACACAAATAATACCCAGAGTGGTTTCCATTTTGGAATGTATAATTTTTCAGGGTGTTTTGGGGATGTGTGGTCTTTGAGAAAACACAATTCACTCACCTTGCCTCGGCGTGAGACTGCGCCAGGGGCTCCAGGGGCTCTACGGACGCTGACAGCAGAAGGGGTCCTAGCGAGCACTGTTCAGAGAGGGAAAGGGAGATTGGGACGTGCCCAGGAAGAGCTGACATTAAATCCCAGGCGTGCCAGTGTCCTCACCTCGTGAAGCACACCTGGCACCGTAGATGCATGGAAGGGTGCTGGCAGGTACAGTGAGAACATGAGCTTGGACCAGGTGAATCTGCTGTTGGGGGTCAAAAAAATGTCAGGCGTCGGGGATTTCCTGTGGTTACCCTGTTAGGTAAGCCCTCAGACAAAATCAGGTGGTGGGAAGCCACTGTGAATGTGTATGGAAAATGGACAGGATCCGATGGCTGTGGGCGAGAAGGTTGGCTTAGGGTTGGCTGGGTTGGTCAGAGAAGGTGGACTGTTAAGAGGACCCAGGAGGTTTGGTTGGGGAAAGCCTCGGGAAGGACCAGGTGGGGCCCTCGGAGTGGGCTCCGGGCGACTGAGGCAGAAGCCAGAGCCTGGCCCTCGACCCTGCGTTCCAGTGACAGCGCCGGGCAGCGGGCGTGAACTGTGTTGTGAGTGCCAAGGACCTTGTAGAATCTGCTTTGCTGTTATTTCTGTCTATTCCCTTGCTGGGCTAAGGATAGGAAGGTGTGCTCAGCCTCTGACAGGATGGGTGGAGATGCCCTTGTTGGGCACCTGCGTTCTGTGGCCAGCGATCCTGAGACCTTGCGAGGGCCTGGCTAGAGGTGAGAGCTTAGATTTAGTAAATGCAAGCAAATAATGTCTGAAGCCCACCCTCCCCAACTCGGCTTTCTTAACAAGGCGTCAGTCATTTGGTCGTAAGCTGTTGGCTCACCTGGCTGACCGAGTGTCCTTTCTTGAGGCGTGCTGTCTTTCTGTCTTTCTTCTTTCTGTCTTTCTGCCGCGCACTCTCTTGGCATCTTCGTGAGTCTGTCTCTGTGCTTTTTTTCTTGGCCTCTGCTTGCTCTCTATTCTTTTTAACTAACAGCTTTTTTTTTTCTCTCTCCCTCTCTCTCTCCCTCCAAAACTTCTGACTCAGAATGACATCTTCACAGTTGAACTCACCTGCGGTGTCTTCTTGTCGCCCTTGCAGTTCCGCCAGGAGTGATCCAGAACGGAGCGCGGGTGCTGAGCCGAGGCCTGTTCCCCGGAGTCCGGCCATTGCCAATCACTCCCATCGGAATGACGGCCGCCATGAGGTAAGGGGGGCGCTGGCTGGGCAGAGCCTGCCTGGGGAGTGGGAAAGGCATCGTGGGTCCTGCGGGGGCCACTTGGTGGGATGGAGGGAAACGGCCTCTAAGGAGTGAAGATAATAAACCCGGTTTGGGTGTTTAAAAAGTCACTCCCAGCGACCCCAGTCCAAACACCAGCTTCTCCTTCTCAGCCTGTCAGATGATCCTGGTCTCCGTGCAGGTGAGATGAAGACAGATCAAATTAAGTGGGTTAGAAAACAGGGTAAGGTGGGTAGAGGGGATGGTGAGCAATTTGTTCAAGATCCTGGCTGTAGACACAGGCCTGTCACTTACCAGTGCCCTGCCTTTGGGTGGATGTCTGACCTCTCTGGGCCCCAGTTCCCTCCTCCATGAAGCTCCTCAAATCAAATGCCAAAGCGTGCGTGAGAAGTGCCGAGGTACCTGGTCTATAAATAACGGGGCATCGTTTCCCTGCTTCTAAGAATCAGGTCACTTGCCAAATCAGAAGAACTAGGGTCCTGCGCCAGCGTGGATGTCTGCTCCGACTGGCTCTGCTGCCTCCCTGCCCACTTCCGCCCACCCAGCCACCACCAGCCATCTGCAGAACCTTCCAGGTCTCCCACCACATCACCCAGCACCCATCCCCGTCCCCCCATCTCCTGGAGCCATATTTGTTCCCCAGATATGTCCAGGATTTGCCCGTCTTATTCAAGCCGTGTCCTCCCCGTAGGTTTCCCTCAGCCTCCACACACACGGCAGCACGTCCTTCAGGGCCCGTCACGAGCATGATCCCCTCACAGACCTTTTCTGAACACGGCATCCGCTACAGGAATGAATTGCTGCTGCAGAGATGAAGAGGCGTTAGGGTGATGGAGGAACAGGAAACGCACAGGGAGGGCATGTCCCTTCTTCCTCCACCCCTCCCCAGTCTCTCTGTGGCGCCCCCTCTTGTCCAAGCCTCCTATGGACCAGGTGGTACAGCAGAAATGTGGCTGGCACAGCCCAGCCCTAGCCCTTTTGCAGGAAACACTGGAAGGGTGGCTTTGGGCTGAGTGACAATAGCCTCCTAATGGCACAGCTTGCTCAAAGCCTGCCCACAACCAAAGCACCGTTGTCGAAGAGTGCCCTTCCTGAACTCATAGGAGTTCGGAGAATTGTTTCGGTATCCAACCACAATTTGCAGAAACTGGACAAGTTACCATTGCCATGGAGATAAGCCGTTAAAGAAAACCATCATGCATTTCCAGCGCACCGTCCAATGCCGCACCTCCCACCCCAGTTTTAAGAGAAATAGGGCAGAGATGTGTTGCAAGCTCTGTAAGGTCAAGGACCCTTGCTAATTATACCTGTGCCCTCTTTATGTCCCCAATGCCTGGCAGATAGACACTGAGATGCTTTTTGGGGGGAAAACACACACATAAATATACATCGATATTTGCAGAATCAGTGTCCGGGTAAAACTCAATAAGAAGTGTTTGTGAGAGTCCTGGCCCATGTGGCTCAGCTGGTTGCAGCATCGTCCTCTCCTGGTGCCACCAGGAGATTGCTTGAACCGTTCCTGTCAGGGAAGATGCCCATGTTGTGGGCTTGATCCCCAGTAGGAGGGTGCAGGAGGCAGCCATGCATTCTCACATCAATGTGTGTCTCTCCCTCTCCCTTCTCTCTCTACAAAAACTCAGTAAACTATTCTTAAAAACAAAAAAAAAAGAAGAAGAAAAAAAGTGTGAGGGAGAAGATCTTGTTTTGTTCTTTCACCTTCGTTATAATTTCAATTTCTTTTTAGTTTGGCCATGTCTCCATAGAACCAGACGCGGCTGAGGTTAAAAGGGAAATAGCTAAGAGGGAGTAAAACAGCAGCAGACGTCCTCTGCCACACCACGTGGCGGCGACCAAGGGTGCCCGGGGGGCGCACATGTTTGCGGGGGTTGTGGGCCGCTGTCCCTGTCAGTCCAGCTGCGGCTGGAGGGAGGGCCGGGGAGTCATTAGCACCCACTAAAGACCAATTTTCTCCTCTGCTTCGTGTGACAGGTCTTCTGTGTGAGTCTAAGAGACTTCTCCTTAAGTGAAAATATTTGTCTTTCAGGGATTTTTTTTTTCCTCCACTGAGTGGCAAAGGCCATGTTTGTTTGTCTTAACTCTGAAACCATTATTGACTTAGATGAAGTGTTACTTTTATTAGCTGATCATTACACAGCTTGTATTTGCTGGGTTCCCTTGCATATAATTATGATGTGAAATCTCCTTGTAAGAGTATCTGTCAATAGTGTAATTGACTTTACAGTGTTGACTTTTTACTCAATAACCTGAGATTGGCCCATCCATACACGTTGGAATCCTACTTATTTTTAAATCTGCCTGGGCAGAGAGTCCTCAAGACACATGATCCTCAAAATAACTGCTCACACGTCTTAAAGTTTTATGCCTGTGTCTTCTGGTGCTTTCCCAGTGGGGTTTCTTCCAGAGAATACATTGAATGCAAGAAACAGCTACCGCCCTAGAAGCACTGTTTCTGGCCCCCTTGAGAGACGGGAACCCCAGATTTCTTCCATTAATAGCATTATGGGCTGCCTCCAGGTAGGGGCCCTGGATCTGGGCCACCTTGCTTTCAACTATCAGGGTTCTTTTTGGCCCCAAGTCACCACTCAGGTGGCAGAGAGGACTTGAATGTCTAGGGCTTTCCAGAGGAGTGGGGTTCTTCATAGGACAACAAAGCCCAGAGATTGTACACGCGGGCTTGGGAAACCAGTTTCCTGGGTTCGTATCCTGTAGCTTTGTGACCTGGGGTGAGTGTACCTGGAAGAATCAGCACCTGCCTCGGGATTAACACTGATGTGCCTGGCACAGAGTATGCGTTATGCAGGTGCTTGATAAATAAGGTGGAAAACAGCCCGATTCAGAAATGGGCAAAGAACTTGAATAGACATTTCTCCAAAGAAGATACACAAAGGGCCAGTAAGTATGCACACGGAAAGATGCTCAACATCTCTGTTCACTAGGGAAATGCAAATCAAAACACCAGTGAGATGCCATTTCACACCCATTAAAGTGGTTACTATCAAAAAACACACAGAAAATAACAAGTGTTGCCAGGGATGTGGAAAATGGGAATCCTTACGCACTATTGGTGGGAAGGTAAAATGGTGCAGCCACTGTGGAAAATGGTGTGGACCCATAGCATTTAAGTTCCTTAAAACAGAATGGCCACATGATCCAGCAATTCCACTTCTGGGTACATACCCAAAAGAATTGAAAGCAGGGTCTTAAGGAGATACTTGTAATTCCATGTTCATAGCAGCATTATTCACAATAGCTAAAGTGTCCATGCGACCCACGCATCCATCAACAGATGAATGAATAAGTAAAATGTGGTATATACACACATAGAATATTATTCAACCTTTCAGGAAGGAAATTGTAACATATGCCACAGCATGCATGTACGTTGAGGATATTACAGTGAGTGAAGCCAGTCACAACAAGGCAAATAGTGAGTAGCCAAAATTATAGAAAGTAGAATGGTGGTTGCTCCAGGGACTGGGAGGAGAGAGTAATAGAGAGTTAGTGTTTTAATGGGTATAGAGTTAGAAACTTACAAGATGGAAAGTTCTAGAGATGGATGGTGGTGATGGTAACATAGTATTATGAATGTATTAAAGTTTGGTTGGGGGCGGGGGAGTAAAATTAATGTGGAGAGGTTCATGGATTTATCTAGCCTGCCCCCCATAGTCCCTCCCAGGTCACTTTCTGAGTACCCCAAACTGCAGGAGAAGGCTCAGATTAAGCCTGTGCTACCTTCAGAACCGCACATTTAGGGTGAAACCATTGGTTTTAAGGAATGATGGCAGTAGTCAGGAAGACAAGTCTAAACCATAGCATGTTATAAAATTAGGAAGTTCCATGTAATCACCATCTAAAGTGCTTAATTCTATTTAAGTTGCTTAGGACCTCAGGTGAAACTTCAATTTCCATGGAACATGAAGCAAGTCAGGAATTAATGGTCCTGACTTATAATACAAAATACTAATAATTAAGGTCCTGTCCAAACAGTCATCAGGAAAACCCGACTGTCAGCCTAAAATCTGCTTCCAGGCAACTGTCTTGGTCTTTCCCCTTGAGAAGATGTTTGTCACAGGTTTAGAAAGCCTGCCACCTTCAGTATAAGATCGGCTGTGGTCTGACGACACAGCTTGCGGACTGGTCCTTTTTCTGTGCTGTGTTGTGTTTTTACAGATCAAGCATCTGTCAGCTTTTGTCTTCTGAAATCATGGTCTTTGAAGCCAAGTCTGAACCTCAGTATTAGATTATGCTGAGTCTGTGCTGGGAGGGAGAGGAGGAAATACTAAAGGGATCGAGATTAAAGCAACGGGAAAAGAAATGCCAGGAGGACAGAGCAGAGGAGTTCTCACTGAACCCCCTCTCCTGTCTCTGCTTCTTGTCTCTGCTTTCGGCTCCTCTGGGCCAGAAATCTAAACATGTGAAATTTGATCATTCTAGCGTTGCTTTTCGTATTTTAAATCAATGGCATTGGTTAAAGTGTCCTGCTGGCTTTTTCTGTTGTATCTGAAAATGCTCAGAGCCCCTGGTGATTCTGGGCGATGCCACATGCAAAGCAATGGATGGAGGGGAGTTTTAGAATAATTTTTCTTCGTGTTCTGTGATCTAATGCAGAGAGGGAGTCACAATTATCTCAGTGGTTTAGGGGGACAATACACAGCTCATGGGAGAAAATTGTGCCCCGAACCCCAATCTGGAGATGACCACTGAGGTAGAACTGGGATTGTGGAACTTGTGTTTCTTCTGGAAGTGCTAACCAGCATCATAGCCCCTGGACCTGCTCTAATTACATTATTCGTGGAATTATAAGACATTCATAAACCCACCACCCAACTGAAAAAACGAAAGCAGTACTGATACCTTTGTCTTCCCTGAAAGGTAACCACAATTCCAAATTTTGTACAGGGTGGGCCAAACATAGGTATACACATGTTAGTATGTGAAACACAAGAGTTTATTCTTGTATCATTATTAATTATTGTATTATTTTCCATAAGAACATGGAGCATGAAGTAAACCTGCATTTGCCCCACTCTGTATACTGTGTCCATGTGTTTCAAAGCATTTATGATATTCATAGACTGTATATTGTTTAGTTTTGCTTGCTTTTGAGTTTTATAACTGGAACAATATACTTCCTTTCTAACTTGCTTTTTTTTTTACTCACTATTGAGTTTGTTCTGTATGTAGTTGTAATTGAATCATTTTCGTACCTGTATAATATTCCCTTCTTCAACAATACCCCACTTAGATATTTGAATCATTCACAGCCCTTTGCAATTACAAACAATGCTGCTATGGAAATTCTTTCACCTGTCTTCAGTTTCATTTCAGACGCACATCCAGGTGCAGGATTGTTGGTTGGTAGGGTATGTGCATGCTCAACTTCACAAGATGACACCAAATTGTTTCCTAAAGTGTTAGCATTCAATTTTACTCCTACTCGCAGAGTGTGATGGCTCCCATCCTCTGCATCTTCACAGACTTTCGGAACCGTCGCACTTTTTAATCTCAGCCAATTTAGTGAATATGTAATGGCATCTCATTGTGTTTGACAGTTTCCTTTTCCATTGTTACTAAAGATGTTGCAGTTTTCCATATATTTAATTGGCTTTTTGAATGTGTTCTTGATGGTTTGCCTGTTGATCATTTTGCTCATTTTTCTATTGGGTTCTCTTTTTCTTATCTTTCTAGTTCTTTGTATACTCTGAATATTAATCCTTATTTGACTGTATATGTTAACAAATAACTTTTCTAAGTTTGTTGATGGTCATTTCACCAAAATAGTATCTTTTGATGAACAGAAATTCTTCATTTTCATGCTTATTAATCTTTTTTTTTTTTTATGAAATCTGGTGTCTTAAAAATATCCCTTCTCTGAGATTATTTAGTTTTCTATAGTTCTTTTCAAAAAGATTTTAAAAGCTTTTCCTTTCACATTTAAGTCTATAATTTACCTGGCGATAGTTAATTGTTTATTTTTTTTCCCAGCATCCTTGCAAAATAAACTGCTTTAGTAATTCTAATGATTTCTCTGCTGTAAAAAATGGTGGGTTTTTTCTTTCTAATTCTTAACTTTTACTTTTCCTGTCCTATTGCACAGTTCAGGGTTTCTGAGTAAAGTAATGATTTTAGATATCTTTACATTGTTTCTTATTTTAAAGGGAGCTATGTTATTCATTCACAATTAATACAGTGTTATAGGTCTTTTAGGAAATATACTTTATCATAACAATTCTATTCATAGTTTGCTATGACATTTTATTATGAGACTGACGCGCTACCTACTGCACTAAGGAGGCAGCTGACATTTTATTATGAATGATTGTTGAATTTCATTTTTTAAAAATTTATCTCACTTAAGATAACTATAAAGTTGTTTTTGTTGTTTTACTATGGTGAATTACATTATAAATTTTCCAATTTTGAATAAGCCTGCATTTTTTAATATGCCTGCTTATGATACATTATATTTTTTACATATTACTAGAGCAGGTAATATTTTATGTATGAATTTTGCTTTTTTTTTTTTCTTTCTTTATGCCTCATGTTTCTCCGGTGCTATCTTTTTCTAGTTTTAGTGTCAAAATAACATTATTTTCATAAAATGAGTTGAGGGAGTATTCACTCTTAGATTCTTTGAAAGAGTAAGATAGGAGTTATCTTTCCATGTTTGATGGAACTTGCTTGCAAAATGGCCTGAGCTGATGTTTTCTTTGTGGGATGATTGGTAACTATTGATTTAATGTTTAATGATTATAGTATGGCTTACTTTTTAATTCCTTTTGGTCACTACAGAATTTCCATCTCACCTAAGTTTTCAAATGTATTTCCATAAAGTTATGCGTAATGCTGTCATCTCTTAAAAGATCTCCTTTAGTTATGCCTTTTTATTTTATCATCTCTTTTTGCTTAATCTTGCCATAGTTTTTTCTCAAAGAATCAACTTTTGTGTTTACTAATTACCTGTATTTTGTATCTGTTCTCTGCTTCACTCATCTCTGCTATTTTCTTTGTAATTTCCTTTCTTTCTTTGGATTTATTTTTTTTTTCTTTGTCTGGATTGAACTTTTATTTTAAACCTTTCTTTTTTCTATAAAAGTTTGAAGTTATAATTTACTTCAAACTACTACTGCTCAGTGGTATCCTATAAGTTTGGATACCTTTCATGTTATTATTATTAACAGCTCAAAATATTTTCATTTCTTTGACCCAGAGGTATTTTTAGGAGTGTGGGTTTTGTTCCTATTTATTGAGGTGACACTTGTTAACAAAATTATACAGGTTTCAGGTGCACAATTCCACAGCACATCATCTGTTACACTGTATTGTGCATGTCTCCCCCCCCCCCCCAGTCAAGTCTCTTTCCATCAGAAGTGTGTTTTTAAGTTCTCAAACCTAGAAAGAGGTGGTCATTTTTAGTTTTTAGTTACCTCTTCAACATTGATCACTAACTACAGTGCACTGTGGTCAGAGAATTGATGTATAAGATACTGCTGCTTTGAAATTTTTGGAGTTATGGTCAGTTTTTATAAGGTCTGGGTGCTTCAAAATTAATATGCCATCTCCATTATTAGCACATGCTCTATGTACGTTCATTAGAGCAAATCTTCTATCCACTAGTACTAATTGTGTGTGTGAGTGGAGGGGGCTTATCAATTGGAAAGAGAGAATAATGTATTAAAATCGGCTGTGGATTTGACTGTTTCTCCGTGTAACTCTTTCAATTTGGGATGCTTACATTTTCAAGCTGCCTTATTGGAGGTATTCATGTTTAGAACTGCTTTGTGTCCCTGGTAAATTGAACCTTTATGAATGTTTAATGACTCTGTTTATATGTAGTACAGATTTTTTTTTTTTTACTTTAAAATCCTGTGTTATGTTAATATAGCTATAGGAACATGGCATGATACAGTGTTCTCCATTATTTTACATTGACCTTTCTTTGTATGGGTTAGGTTTGTCTCTTGTAAACAGCATATGGCTTTTGGGGGGGAGTTTTTTGGATTTGTGTTAATGATCGTGACCTTTAAAAAAGATTTTAAGCAATATAACAAAATTAAATAAATAACATTTAAAAATAAACAAAAAAGACTAGCTTGCCAATTCAAAAAAAAAAATTTAGCCAATTTTTAATGACATATTTGGATTTATTTCTCCCATTTATTCTGCATTTCTGTTTGTCCCACTTTTTCCAGATTCTTTTTCCTTTCTAGCATTACTTGAAATTGATTAAAATTCTCTCACTCCTCGTTCCCTTTGTCTTTTTCTTTCCCTTTCTAATGGTTTGGAAGTTGTACATTTTATTTCTCTTCTTTCCGTGATGATCCTTTTAACATGAATATTTTTAAATGTTTAAAGTTAATCAATATTTTTAACCTCCTGATCAATACAGGGCCCTTGGAATGTTTTTACTTTGGTTCTGTTTCAGTTTCTTTTTGTTTCTTGTGGTGTTCAGTCAGTACCTAATTACATTGTCTTTGCTTATCTTCTCTTGCTGCATCTCAAACCTCCTTTTTTGGATCATTTTCCTTTTTCCTGAAATATATTTTTTAAAACTTCCCCTAGTGAGTATCTGCGCTCAGTTAAAACCCTGAAAATATATTTATTTTGCCCTAATGCTTACAAGATAGCGTTACCGGATATACATTCTGGATTGATGGTTATTTTTTCTGTCTCGCACTTTGGAATTAATGTTCTACTTTTACCTGTTTCACTGCTTCATCTTACTGTACACCTCATTAGTGTATGTTTTGTTTCTGTGACTTTAATGCTGTACAGTTTGTGATGTGTCTAGACATGGATTTCTTTTTATTTATTCTCCTCGGGACTTGCTGGCTTTCTGAATCTGAGGATTGGTACCCTCATCAAAACTAGAAAATGCTCAGCCATTTTTTATTTGGATATTGGATATTCTCCATTTTTTCCTTTCCACTCTGGAACTCCAGCTTAGAGGGATAGCTGGTTATTATAGTCCATGTTGCCCAATCTCTCTTTCATATTTTTTATCCCTTTGTCTCTCTGTGCTGCATTTTATATATATTATCTTTGGATCCATCTTCTGATTCACTAATTTGTCTCTTCTGGCTCCCACTGAGTTCTTTCATTTCAGGGATTCTATTTTTTCAGCTTTAGAAATTCTACCTGATGCCTTCCAAAATCTGCCTGCCTGGCTTTAATCATCTATTCTTCCTTTCTAATGTATTTCAGTTCCTTCTTTTTTATTTCATTTGCATACTTTACATTCTGTACCTAGTTATTTCAATATTTGCAGATTCACAGTTTTGTGTGTGTGTTTCTGTTGTCTCTTGCTTACGGTGGCTTCTTTTATGTTTAATGGGTTTTGGGTTATGAACCTGTGTTTCTTAAAATCTTATGTGTGGGAATTCTTTGTGGCCTGGGTTTTAAGTTAGGTTCTTCCAGAAAGGGTTTGTGTGTGTTTTTCAACAGTGGGCACCGTTGGGCACTTTAAACTAAATTTAGCTTGTGGGTCCCTGGTCCCCACAGTAGAATTCTGGCTTCATACCCACAGGACTTCAGGCTTGTGATTAAAATTCTCAGGGGAGGCTGTTCTTGTCTCTGGCCCCATCTGGAGCTGGGGCTGGGGCTGACTTTATCTGCACTGGCTGCCTGTGCAGGCAGTTACTTCTCCCCGCGAACCCATCGAGGGTGTCGTCATTCCCGTGCCCTGGCTGGTTACAGGTATTTTTACATTTATATGTTCCCAGTGGCCTGTTAGCTGACATGTTTGGTGATTTTAGGTTATGAGCTGCTTTTCCAATATCTGCTTGAACTTAATCTGTGGAAAGCTTCATGACCTAAATTTAGGTTCCTTTCTCCAAAAGAGGATTTGCTTTTAAACCTTCGGCTGGGCCTGGCCGCCGTGGCTCAGTGGTTGAGCAGCGACCTATGAACCAGGAGGTCACAGTCCGATTCCCCGTCAGGGCATATGCGCAGGTTGTGAGCTTGATCCCCAGTAGGAGGCGTGCAGGAGGCAGGTGATTGATGTTTCTCACATCACTGTTTCTCTTTCCTTCTCCCTTCCACTCTCTCTAAAATCAATAAAAACATTGAAAAAAACTATTTTTTAAACCTGTGCAAAGAGGAGGGAAAAGGCATGATAAACACCATATGCCTCTCACCTAGATTCTCTGAGAATTAGATTTTTGCACCACTTGCCTTATTTCCTACTCTTTTGCACTCACAATTCTCTCCCTCTCCACATATGTTCGGGGGGGGGGGGGGGTATCGTAGTCTGCTTAACTGAGCTAATAAAGTGAGTCATAAGCCCCATGTTATTAAAAAATAAGGATTCAGAATTGAATTGACTTTTCTAAAAGCCTAGAAAAAAGCCCGTTTACTCACCCAAGTGTAGTTGAGTTCACTTTGAAACTGTTTTTTGCTAGTTTGGCGGACTCATTACTGAATTTTTAGATTCAACAGTAGTTACCTGAAACAACAAAGATCGAGAGAGCCATTCTATGAGATTTCATTTTCATTTGCCGTCATGACTATTAATAGCTACCTGTGCAATGAATTACATGAACAAAGTTTCCTATTTGGTAGCACCTCACAGGCATCCTCTCCTGGCCACTTTTATGTTCCCCAAGGCAGCCGAGAAACAGGAAGTCTGCAGAACATAGGTACACAGCTCAGGGCCATGTTGACAGGCAAGCAAGCCCCTGAAGCATTTCTTCCCTCGGGCCTCTCTGCTCCTACTTTATGCTGCATTCCCATACGGCTCCTGAGCTGGAACAGAAAGAAACGGCACCACTCGGGGTAAGCGCGGTGCAGCAGCGGGCAGTCTGACAGGAGAGGAGACCAAGTGAGAACTCTCCGTGCCCACTGAGAGCTGCCCTCCGTGGTCGGACTTTTCATTGGTCACACTGCCCTGGCAGGCAGAGAGGTGCGCTGAAGCTCACAGATAAACTTGCTGGATGTCTGTCTGTCTGACAAGCCAGGTTCTTTCTATAAGGACTTGGAGGGGAGGGGTGGCATGGGTCTGGGATCCTAGAGAACGGGACAACCTGGGGCCCTTCTGGACCTGCTAGGACGTCGTTGTGCCAGTGCACACATTGTGACTGTGGGGTTGATCAGGGAGGGCTTGAGACATCTAGCAGAGGCTGCGTTCTAACACCGGCCCTCATGCGTTTTGCTGGTGCGCATTACTGCTGGTGCGTGCCACCGCCTGGTGCACGTTCCCACCAGCTTAAATGTAGTAGGGCACCGAGGAGAGGAAGACCCTTGCCCTCACTCCCTGCTTCACCATTGATCACAGGGACTCGCCTCCCTTTCAGCTGCTGTCCGGGCTGCAGCCAGAGTCTTGCTGAGCCCATAGGCCCCAGGGTTGGCAGGAGAAGAAGGGGCGGGCTCACAGCTGCAGCTCATCAGTGGGCCTGACCCCATCGCCTTCCCAGGGCCATATCCTTAGGGAGTATGCGATAAGGCGTGTGGGTGGAGGTCCGCAGTCATCTTCCCAGACTTCCCACTCTCTGCCACACACCTCCGTCTGCTCCCGCCCTTCTCTCTGCTGTGTGCCCACTCTGCACCCGACACAGCGCTAGGCCCTGGAGAGGTACCAGTGACTGGGCCCTGCCTTAGGGAGCTGACGCTGTAATGGGAATCACAGACCTGGAACAGGTCACCACGTGATGATATGAGGACTCCTCTCTGTGGAGGACCTAGATTTGGGGCTCTGCAGGAAGGAAAGTGTGCTCATGTCGCCCAGAAACGTACCAGCAGGTGGATGAGCTTAGAAGAAACACGGGTGGTGCCATACAGCATCTCCTCCCTGCCCTAAGCCTTCAGCCCTCACCTTCGGCTTCAGAAGCCATCTGTGCCACAGACCTTTTGCTTGCGGCCTCCTCTGCCCCCTCCACTCTAAGTAGCCCTTCCCTCCCTTGAGGATTCACCTCTCTGCTCACCCAGCCTCCCGAATACCTGCTGTGCCAGACACCATCGTATCACAGTGGCCATGTAAACGGGATCGGTGCCCACCCCAAGGAGCGTGCAGCCTCACGCTGACAGCAGGCGCTGGTCCAGACACATGCCGGCGTTCTCTCACGTCCTGGGCCCATGACCCTGTGCAGCGGGTGCAGCCTCTTTTCCCACTTAGCTCCTGAGGAAGCATAGAGGAGGTCTGGTCATTGTTAGACGTGAAGCAACAAAATGACTAGAGGCATGGAGAGTGCTGTCGGGCTCTGATGGGAATGGAACGGAAGGCGGGGAACTGAGCTGTGGGCAAATCAGAAAGGAGTGGAGCGGATCTGATGGGGTGGCTAAGCGCTCGATCGTGGCTCTGCTGCTTATGAGCTGTGGCGGCTCTAGGTAAATTCCTAAACTTCTCCAGATCCTCCTTCTGGCACCTGTACAGTTAGGATGCTCATGGCCGCTCTGGAGTTCAACGCCGTCATCTATGCAGGTTCGCAGGCGCCTGGCGGGTGCTCCCCCTCCTGGGGTCTAACCGTGACCTGCTGGCCTGTCGGCGTCTGTGTGGCGGTGCCTGTACCTGGTCCCACCTGGGACCCTCCCCAGGCCATGCGTTCATGTGGGGCGTTCAGTGAATACCTGTAGGATGAAGGGGGGAAGGAGGGAAGCCTGAGTGGGTAGCCGTCCCCACCGGCAGGTACCTCTTCGCTGCAGGCGGGGTTCAGTCTTCCTACCGCAGCAGCGTGAGCAGGACGCGGGTCTTTCCTCGGAAGTACGTGCCCGGCCGCCTCCGCGGTGTCTGACCCTCCGTGCTGGCGGGTCTGCGAAGCCCAGCACCGCTCGACCCTGAGGGTTTCCATGGAGACCCTGTAGCCACCGCTGTGGCCTCCGAAGCGTGTTGTTTTGGTGGCTCAGCCGCGCACACTCAGTGAAAAGGCCAGTGATGGGGGGACGGGGTGCAGGACGCCGACTTTCCGGCCGCCTTGGCACGTGGCCAGCTTGCGCCTCCCAGGGCTGGACGTGTCCGCGCATCAGGGGGGCGGTGGGGGCCTCATCGCAGGGTCTCACCCGTGTCCCCTCTGTCTCCCCTCCGTCCCCGCCCGCAGGAACGGCCTGGGCAGCGGCAGGACACGGACAGAGAGCGAGCCGTCGTGCGGCTCCCCGGTGGTCAGCGGGGACCCCAAGGAGGATCACAACTACAGCAGTGCCAAGGCCGCCGCCGCCAGGAGCGCCTCGCCCGCCAGCGACTCGGTCTCCTCCTCCTCGGCCGAGGACCACGAGGAGTTTGCCACCAAGGGGAGCCAGGAGGGCAGCGAGGGCAGCGTGCCGAGCCGCGAGAGCCACAGCGAGGCGGAGGCGGAGGAGGACGAGCGCAAGCACGGCCCCCGGGAGGCCCCGGGCGACGGCGGCGGCGCGGCCCCGCACAAGAAGCGCCAGCACCTCGCCAAGGCCCGGCGGGTCCCCAGCGACACGCTGCCCCTCAAAAAGAGACGCACGGAGAAGCCCCCCGAGAGCGACGACGAGGAGATGAAGGAGGCGGCGGGGTCGCTCCTGCACTTGGCAGGCATTCGGTCCTGTTTGAACAACATCACCAATCGGACGGCAAAGGGGCAGAAAGAGCAAAAGGAAACCACGAAAAATTAAAAAAAAAAAACAAGTCACTGATTTGTTTTGAACTGAACGGCCATTTGGTTTCAGCATGTCAGGAGATTTCTAATGATTTGTGGCAATATCAGCAATTTCTTTTTTTTTTTTTCTTTTCTTTGTTTTGGGTTTGGTTTTCTTTCCTTTCTTGTTTTCTTTTCTTCTCTAATTTGCCCCCCTCCCCCCTCCTTTGTTTTGGACCCTTGAGAATTTTACGTTTAAAGGAGATTGAAGCCATAGACTCATTGACATTCAGCTGTTTTACAAACGCTTCTCATTATCTGAAGACAAAACCGAAAAAGCCAAAATTTATCATTGCTTCCTCCCGCTGGCCCGAGGCCGTGGCTGGCTCCGCAGGGGTGTCGAGGATGCGGCGGAAAGCCCGTGTTTGGCACCTGCAAGGCAAGGTCATCATCGGTCAGGCCTAACCGTTAGGTTTACAAGGTCAGGATGTCCACCCAGTGGGGTTCGCTGAGTGAATGTGCGTGAGGCAACTGGGGAGAAGGAAGAGCCCCTCGCCCCCCAGGAGCAGGCCCAGGCTTGTGGCACCAGGCAGCGTCTCGTGCCAGGAAACCCTGGGCACTGCCGCTCAGCGTGCGGGGTGGGGGCGGGGTCCCCGGGCCTCAGTGCTTCTTAGTCCTGAAGCCTCCTGATGTCTGGCGGCGGACACTGGACCATTCACGGACACTGGTGTCAATGACTTAAGGAAAGGAAATGGGGTCAGTTTTTAGTGATGTTCCTAATCATTGAATTCTGTTCTATCTGAAATTAAGAGAATGTTCCACAAGCCATAAGCCTGAAGGGTTGGCCCTGCACACACACACACACATACACACACACGAGAGTGAGAGAAAAGCCACAGACAGGCTGTTTTCTTAACTGCCCAAGTGAAAATCAAGTCCAAGAAATTACAATAGTTGTCAAGGAAGGAAAAAATGGTACAAACCTTTTTTTTGTCAAAACTATTTGATCCAAGCGGGGGGAAAAAACAAGCAAAAAGCTATGGAACCTGCCATTAGTACTGTGGTCTATTTTTTAAAGATGAAAGGCACATTGATGGACACACACACACACACACACACAAAAAAAATGTGGCAAAAAGGCAAAAGAAAACTCCTATACTGCCCTCAAAATGGAGTTTGCAGATCATGTCAGTCAGGATTCATCTTTGCAAAAATCAGTGATTTCCACAGTCAGCCCGTTGTAGCCAGCAGAAATTTCCGATCCACAATGCATGGATTCCTTCTAAAAAGAAAAAGGAAAAAAAAAAATCATAAAAACACAAACTTTTTTTTATTCAAAAATAAAGTTCTTGTAAGGTAAATAATGTATTTAGCATGAAGCATGAATTATTTTCATATAAATATAGAACATAGAGAAAAGGCTATGCCTCTCATGTTTAAGCCTTAGGCTTAGAGGTTCTTTGGGTTTTCTTTTTTGTTTTGTTTTTCCTTTTGTTTTGGTTTTTTTTCCCCAATTATTTTGTTTTGGTTTTTTGAAGCAGGTGTTTAAGGTTTAACCTTCTTCAGGGACAAATTCTGACTGTTGGGGAACTAACTCTGCAATATAAAACTATTTCATGTTCCGGTAGGGCCTGCCTTGTCTGCACTTCAGCCCCAACCCCCTTCTGATTCTCTGTGGAAAGTGTGTCCTTTCTCTAGTGTCTGGACATGTTTATCATGATGCAATAATGTGAGGGCAAACTTCGTAGCGAGTGTGTATGTTCGAATCGAGAGAATTAGGGGACGCTGACTGGGGAAACCATCACCGCAATTTGGTCCTAGGAAAAAGGCAGTGGATAATTATGCAAATTCGTCAGGAGAAGGGAAACAACGCTAATGGGCCTTATTAGATGAGGGTGTGAGTTAGGGGTCCTGGGAAGGCGGAAGCGACACAGGTGTGGGAAGGACCGGCCCATAGTTTTCCTGTGACTCTCTGTCACGGTGGGAAGGCGGGGCCGGCCATCTCTCCCACCTCCGCACACGAACCAGCCTGGATTTAAGCCCATCTAGATTGTGAGAGCAAAAACTCAGACCACAGGACGATGTCCCGCAGCCCAGAAACTCCCGTCCTCTTTGCCTAAAGGTGACTGGGGGAGACCCAAAGAGAAGCCTAAGTGTGATCTCCCACCCAAGCGGAGGGGAATTGTGAGACACCAACAAAAACCCGCCACTGTGGCTCAGGATGTGACGGGGAGGGACAGAAGTGGGTCGTGTTGATCTTTAAAAACGGGCAGGGAAACTGCTGCGTGCCTCATGCCCAGCTTCCTGTGGTTGCTGATGAGAGACCCTGAAGAAGTCGCCTGCACACCAGGTCGACTTCGTTATCTGAACCTGAACCTGAACTCTTCCCGCATGTTCAGTCAGTGGGGAGAAGGGAGTAAGGATATAGTTTTGAAGTACTCCGTTCCCTCCATCTCACCCAACATTCGACACCCCAAAAGCCATGCACAGCTCTGAAACCCGAGGGACACTGGTTTGTGTTGTCACCTGATCAAGCCCAGGAAACACCGCCCCACCCCCCAGGTAAAATGTAGACTTCCCCCCCAGAAAGGCAGATACAGGTTCAGGACTGTTTCTGGCAAGGGAGGGGGGGCGGTTCTTCCAATTTAAACCCCCCACGGTGGGCTGTCTCCCCTCATTTCATTTTTCTAAAGGAGCAAAGGCCTCTTTTAGAAAATAATAAAATGCAATGTGTGTGATTTACTTTTCTGATCTCTCTTGAGAAATAGATAACTATCTTATAAAAGTGTGTTCTTAACTCCAGAACCACTCTTTTTGCATAAATACCTCATTGGGCAGCTTTCTAAGTGTTATTTCCCTTGAGTTCCCTCGGCCCCTTCGCAGGGGCTGCCGGGGGACTTCCAGGGAAAACTTTAGTGAGGGTACTTTTTTCTATTTTTCTTCTGTTTTGGGGGGCATACACATGCATAACCAAAACAATGGCTCAATTGTGTTTAAACTTTGTATTTCGATTGTTTGGGGGGGGGGGGATGTGTACGTGGCCGTTTGTAGTGAGTTCATTGCCGAAGGAGGCTGTCCACCCCCTCACCACGCCAGGGGCAGGAGCACCCCCTCCCCAGCCCCTCCAGGAGCAGCAGAGAATTTAAGCACAAGCCTATTTGTGAGAGAGTCTTTTTGCTCGCGTGTCATTCACTTCAGTCTTGGAATTCCTTCCCGAACGTCAGGTGTTCTGTAGCTTCCACACCAGCCTGTGTACTCATTAGTCTGACAGGTCGCCTGGGCTCCATTCGCGGGGTGCGGCCGTTTGGCTTTTGTGTCTCCCGCGGGAGCAGTGGCGTTTCACGTGTCATTCATTCCAGTATCTCACCTACTCGTGGGGGGGTGGGGGGGGGGTCGGGGAACTATAGCAATATTTCCAGATGCGTTGGAAAGCAGCCGTGAACACTTGAGCACCGTAACATCTGCCGTTACTTGCTGTTGGCCCTTGGGCACATTTAAGAGAAAGAGGCCATAGCTCTTTTTTCTTAAATGACTTACACGTAGACAGTTATTTTTATGCTACTACCGTGGTCTTCTATCTTTATCTACTAGTACTCTGTCGAAAGGGTTTGTCTGCATCATAGATTTCATTCCCAGCCTTATAATCTACCATAGCTCCTATGTCCCCTCCCTCCTCAAGTCGGTATACTTTTGAGAGTCCTTTGGTCAAGTTGTCTTACCTGGAAATGGCCCAGACCCACATGGAGAGGGTGGTTGGAGACAGCCCTGGCCAAGACCGCCGGTGGCGAGTTTCCGTCCTGGCCGGGGCTGAGTGTGTGCGAAGGCTAGTGTCGGCGGCCTCTCCCAAGAACCGGCTTTCCTTGGAGAAGCAGGTACTACCAGGGGGCAGCCTGCAAGAGGCCAGGTCTCTGAGCGCTGTTCCTGCCCGAGGGACAGCGTCTGGCTGTGGGCTCTGCAGAGTGAGTGCCGCCTGGATGGCTCCTGTGCCCGCTCCTCCCTGGCACAGCCCAGGCCTGCTCAGCGCCAGGTGCTGCGCCCACACCGTGTGCAGGCCCCGGGCCCTGGCGGAAGGGCTCTTGGAGAAGGAGTCATGCCTACGAGTGACCTAACGGGAGGGTCTTCCCTATGGGACTGGATGGGTTCAATGTGACTTCTCTTTCCCTTTAAACTTGATTCAGGTTGGGAGTCCTTTCTTTCTGGTGGATCACAGCTGCCCAGATGTTGCAATTTATTTTCGTGTTTCTGTAGAGAAGTGTTTTTTCTTTCATCTTCAGGATGGGTTTTTTTTGCCACCAAAAGAACACATATGAACTCTGTGTCGTCGTCCCCCCTCCACCCCGCCCTCCCCCCCCCCCCCCGATTGTGACTTAACCAGTGTTGACAGTTAAATCCTTAGTGTCATAGGTCCCGGCCCTCCAATACTATATCAAACACTGTTATGCACATAATGCAGCACTGTGATCTAATTTAAATAATACTTTTTTATTATTTATACTACTATATATAATATACATCCACACTTTTGCTATATAACCTAAGTGGATAACCCTCTCTTAGTTACCTGCCAAACTCGGGACTTTGGTTTCTATTGCAGTTAACGCAGTTACAACGTCGTAATGGTGTCCTCTTTTTCCCTTTGTAACGGAATGTGTAAATCAAAGTGTATACATTGTGTGGTGTTCCTGTTTCTGGAGTTTCACGAGGATTTACACACAGCATTCAGTGTTCTGTATAGACCCGCCCACCTTTGTGAAATTCACCTGTCAGCCCCTCTCCATTCGAGAGAGCACCCACCCGCCCTGGGGGTTCCCTCCTTGTTTCCTCTCTCCTACTGGTCATCCTTGAATCAAGCACAGACTCATCAGCTCGGTTGCTTTATCATGAGAACATGCGTGTGATGTTGCCATTCTTCCACAGTTCTACAAACAAGTGCTAGCTTCACCGACCAAAAAAATTAAGGAGGGAAAATCCGATTTAAAAAAAAAAACAAAAACATCTTTTAACAGCCGAAACCGATGTGTCTATGGTGCTGTATCCTGCTGTCTGTCGTACTTTTGAAACCAGACCTAGGCGAAAGATCACTTCTGACTTACCTGTGATGTGCTCACAAGCCCCCGTCCTGTTTGTTTCGTTCCCGTTGAAATCAAGAGTATTTATTGGGGATCTATTCAACAGTGTTTTCCACTGTGTTTCATTTGCAAAGGCGGAGAACACCCTTCCCTGCTTTTGCAAATAATTAATATTCCATATTGGATTCTCGACGACTTCGATATGGCGAACCTGTCAAACCTAGAAATTGTATTCCATCCTTTCATGACTGTGGCCTGAGTTCCCCGACATCCCCCACCCCCCTTTTATGTTAAGATGAAACTTAGCACCATTTCAGTTCTGTAAACATTCAGCTTCTCCTGCAAATGTACGTGGAGGCCATCCAAGCTCATAGCCGATTCAGTAGCCAGTTCCGCGCCGCGTCGTTCACACTCACTCCTTACACTGCCATGGTGACAATGTGGAGGAAACAGTATCCGTGTGTGTCTGGGACGCATCCTACACTTGTACCATTTTTTTAAAAAAAATATATACTCTTGATTCTGTGACACTTCTGAGGTGTGTTTTTGTTTTGCAGAAAAATAACAGTGATAAAGCAATCAGAAGACCCAGAGGTTTACTCTCAAGGCTTAGGGTCGACCTTCTGACCTTTGCTGGCCAATCGACCTACATGGCCAAATTAATGTATTAGAGTCATACTTGTTCAGAAGCCAATTTTCTCTTCTGTATTTTCTGTATGAAACTGCCAATATCACGACTAGGAAGGGAGAACCGTAGAGGAGAAGGAAGGTGGCGTTCCGCCGCGTTCGCGCTCCGCAGCAGGGAGGAGGCAGGCAGAACGGGCCGAACTTGAGGGACCTGATGGTGTTGCTTTGGAGGTATCCATCCTTGCGTTGCGCATTCTTCATATGTAATCATATTGCCAAAGACAAACTATTTCATCATTTATTGTAAATAACACTTTCCCCCAGACCTACCATAAAGTTTCTGTGATGTATTGTCTTCCAGTTGCAATAAAAATTACTGAGTTGCATCAATTGACGAGAAATGGCCTCGTGGTGTTGTGTGCGCTGCATCTCCACGTGCAAGTGCTGAGTAGCGAGGGCATGTCTGCTTCTTACCTGCACCGGGAGGGTGGGGCGCTGTGTTTTCTGAGTCCGGTGTTTCCGCTGCACGAGTTGTGCCCATCTTCACGCATGCTTTCCTTTTGGTGGGAAATCACACACCTTTCTGCAAATACATGAGTGGGCAGCCCAAAACTGGGCTCCCCTGTGGGTCCCGGGAATCCCAGCGCTAGTCTGCAGAGTTACTGGGCAGCAGGCCTTCCATCGAGAGCCTGGGAGCTTGTGGGTAAGACAGATCATACCTCTGTGGGGGTTTTTTCCCCCTTCAATCATCCCCTGAGATTGAGAGACAGACAGGCAGGCAGACAGACATCCGCTGCTCCTGTGCATGCCCTGACCAAAATCAAACCCATAATCTCCTACTGCACAGTATGACCCTCCAACTAACCAAGCCACCGGGGCCAGATCGAGTCTCCATTTGGAAGCTTTCAAGTGATAAACTAGACTTTAGGACTGGAGCCTGCCGGCCTTTCCCAGGGCTGAGGGTTTCTTGTGATGACTTTTCTAAGCCTAGATTCTCACCTTCCAGGACCTCCCCAGCACCACTGAAATGCCCTCCCCGCCCAACATGCACACACCAAGAGCCAGCAAGGAGCCGAAGGGGAAGGGGAGTGGCTGGGACAAGTGCTAGGTCACAGGGCACCATCGCCAGCTAGAGCAGTACGGAGACGATATCTCAGAGCTTTGCTGGTTCCAGGTGTGCTAGTTCTGTGTGCTCAAGTGCTCGGTAGATCTGCAGGAACTCCAGGGGAGCCAGGCTCAGCCACGACCCATCTGCTCAGCCCCATTCACTGGTGTCCAGGATGCCAGGCTGAGCTCCTGTGGTGGGGATGTGACCGTGAGGTCAATGGTCACCTGGGGACCCCGTGTCTGCCAGCAGTCCTGCCAATTCCATTTCCATTTCCACTGTTGGAATCACCTTCAAAACTGTGGTATGTCCTCCTAGATCAGGGGTGGGGAACTTTTTCCTGCCAAGAGCCATTTGGATATTTATAATATCATTCGAAGGCCATACAAAATTATCAGCTTAAAATTGAGCCTGCTATATTTGGTCAAACATTTGATTAACTCATCCCTAATGCTTTGGCAGGCCAGACCCAATGAATTCGTGGGCCTTCTGTGGCCTGCGGGCCAGACGTTCCCCACCCCTGTAAAATCTCAAAGTGGCCAGACAGGAGACACCAGTTAGAGTACCATCAGATACATCTAAGGGAACTCAGTCAAAATAAAACACCTCCAAAATTCTGATCTGACCTCTTGGGTACATTGACCATCCCACCGAAAGGAGCAAAAATCTGGCCCTGGCTTGTTACCTGCAGTGAAGGGCCTGAGGGAGGGACATACAGCTTAAGTGGGGAAGGAGACAAGTGAAAGAGGTAGGAGTGAAATAACACTGCCTGACAATAGAAAACACCGCCACCAAAGTCAAGTTCATTGTGTTAGCTGTTGCACACGATTTCCATGAATGATTCCGATATCTGAAGGCAGTTCACTTGTTTAATTCAAGAAGCATTCATTTAGCAGCAACGCCCTCCCAGTGACTGCTGGGTGACGGGGACACGTGGACCAGTCCTTAAGGGCCTGGAAAGCTAATGGGAGAGGAGCCTGGAGTTGCCCTGGGAGACATATGTTGAGGTGTCTAACTGGCAGCCGAGAGGGGTGGGGCCAGGCTTTCGGGAGCAGAGCTTCCTGGGGGCTGGGCAATGGCAATCTTGTGGAAATAAGTTCCGGGTATGGCCAGCTGGCTGACTGGAAAGGACAGCACTCGGTGTGTCCCTAGCTGTTTCTGTGTATGTTCAATCACTGTATTCACGTACCTCCCCTGCTAGGTCCTCTGCCCTCATCCAAAGGCACCCCAACCGCTGCCTCTCCCCTCACTTCACACTCCAATTCTTTCCCTGAAAAGAAGAAAACAAAGCAATGACCAGTGTCTTCATTTTATTAAAAACAGGTAGAAATGCAAAGAAAGAAAAAAAAAAATCAACGGTACCAATAAGCTCGTGCTCATCAGCTGCCATGGTTTTAATTCCCGCACGTGGGATCCTGTGTGATGCATTAGGTGGGGAACTGTGTGTCTGAAGTTCTGTGTTTCCTTCCAGCCAAACTCACGCTCTGGATTCTGCCTTGAAGATGTAATTATATGCTGGAGAGATGCCTCATTTGCATATTTAAATAATCTTCATGCTCTTTAAGGTTTAGGTAATCTAGCTGTATGCTATCCCTGTATTTTTAATTTTTTTCCTGGATGATCTGAATGGGTTGCTTTCTGAAAGGAGCAGACAACCCTGTCTTCAAAAGTTGCATGAATTCTCAGGACGGTGAGCCCTGCCCCCCACCAGGTACCTCAGGTGCGTGTTGATGCTGTGCTGGTGGGATGGATGGAGTTGAAGGTGTCGCTGCCCCTGACCAATTTCTCCTCTTGACTGCTCTGCCTGATGAAAGGACATTCTTCTAGAAAGTTCTGAACAAATGATCGCAATTTCAGAGGGAGTCTGGCATGACTAGAGGCTTTTGTTTATGAGCTGAAAGCTCAGGTCTCACCCTGCTTCTCAGATGCCCTGGGACTACATATACACAAACGTAAGTGTTCTGACCACTTTCTTCCCATTGGATCCTAAACCAGGGGTACAGACAAGTTGTTTTTAACTCAAATCTAAGTGAATAAATCCATTTATTAAATATTCATCTCTTCCCTATGTTTTGTGTGAATGAATGCGCCTTCTCAGAACAGTGCCTTTCAATAATGCTACTAGCAAGAGTATCTTGATTTGAGGTCATTCCTGGACATTTGGGGATGACTCGGGAACTGTTTTATGTCACTCCATAACAAAGTGCTTAAGGAGCATATGGCTAAACCCGCTGCAACATACAGCCGTGTATTGAGAGGGATCGAGGAATTCTATTTCTTTTTATTTGTTACTCATTTCAAAACTGGTTTCTAAACATCTATAATGTAGAAGAAGTACAGTGTGATGAGGGAATCCTATATAATAAAAGCCCAGGTGGCGTGGCGCAACACCCTCGTGCGACATTGTCACAAGATGGCCGCCACAAGATGGCTGGCAGCGGAGGGCAGTTGGGGGCAACCAGGCCGGCAGGGGAGGGCAGTTGGAGGCGATCGAGCCGGCAGGGGAGCAGTTAGGTGTCAATCAGGCCAGAAGGGGAGCGGTTAGGGGGCGATCAGGCTGGCAGCAGAAGCGGTTAGGGGCAATCAGGCAGGCAGGCAGGCGAGCAGTTAGCAGCCAGCAGTCCCAAATTGTGAGAGGGATGTCCAACTGCCGGTTTATGCCCATTCACTGGGCCTAAATCAGCAGTTGGACATCCCCCAAGAGGTCCCAGATTGGAGAGGGTGCAGGCCGGGTTGAGAAACACCCCCTTCCTGTGCATGAATTTCATGCACTGGACCTCTAGTCTGAAAATAAGACAGTGGCTGATTCCTAATCCCTCTGGGATACAGTTTATTAAATGGGCCATTCTATTCACATCCTAAAACTGGAAGGGACAGTAGGGACCATTGAATCCCAAAGTCGAAGTGATCTTCCCAGCATGACCCAGGTTTGGACGTAAAAAGAGGAAATTTCCTTCTACTGAATGTGATTATAGTCATCACAGCTATAGACTTTTGTGGTTGGCAATCCCTCACTTACACACACGTAGCCTCATGTCCTGTGCATTGTCTATATGGCTACAGTGAAAGTGACTATCTTTTAAGATGACACATAACATTCCATTGAGTGGTGGCCCGTCCTCTCCAGCAGTTACCCTTCCGTTGTTTAAATTGTTTCCAGTCTCTCTCTGTTATAAGTAATTCCACACTGAACATCAATCATGTGGACATTTGCATATTTTCAACTCCTCTTCTGGTTCAATGGCCTATTTGACTATTGGATCGAAAATATTATCAATGTTACAGCTCTTCACACTCAGGCTTTCCAAACGGTATCCATGCCAACAGCGATGCAAGGAATCACCCATTTCATGGCGCCTTTACCAGTGTGGGAACTCATTTTTCTCTTTAATTTTTGCTAACAGGCAAAAACTAGTGCTGTATTGCTGTTTGAATTTTTATTTAACGACTAGCAAAGTTACATTTTTCCCATGTATTCACTGGCCATTTACTTTTCGCTTTCCTGAATCAGCTGTAACTGGCTCTCCAAGAGTTCAAAAGAGAAGGAAATGAGATTTGTCTTCTTCTCTCTACGAGGTTCTGAGGTTCAGATGAGCCGCTAAATGGTGCCAGGATGAGCCAACACATTGCCTGGCCTCAAGTGGTCCTTTCTTCTTCAGACCCTCTAATTGTCCTTATATGGAGACAAAAATCCCAGTTCCTGAAGCTTTTACCTGCAGATCCACAGAAAGCCACAAAAGCGCAAAACTAAAGCCTCTTGCATGTGGCAACCATTGATATGTTTGAAACCAAGAATAATGTCCTCCTAAGTCTTTGCTAGAACACGTATCCCCAAGCTCTGTCTACGGCCATGTTCCTCGTCTGGGTGTGTTCCAGTTTGTGCTCAGAGCTGGGAACTGGAAACAGGTACAGTCTGACAGTGGGCAGCTATCACTTCCTCCTTTCTAGATCCTCTACTTCTACTCACACAACCAAAGACCAAATTCATTTTTCCAGAAGTCTCGTCACACCACTGATTCACATTGAACTTGCTACTAACCAAAATGACTAAGCCGCAGCTGTTGGTGTACTTCTCCAGATATTCATTTTGGATCAAAATGCAGGACATTGTATTTATCGCTATTAAAGTCACCTCCTTAGATGTGGCCCACTGTTTAAGGCCAGCTGAGATTAGCAGAGGGGTGAGGGTATGAGGGTCCTGATTTTGTCACCCGAAACACTTTCTTTCCCTCCAGGTATCATGGGATCACCAATTTGAAAATGTCTTTTGTACGTTGATTAAGACAAAGCTGGAGCCAGGCAGCATGGTCTGGAGACCCTCGTGTAGGCCCCTCACCCTGTGAGGGGAATCACTCCACTCGTTACACGTGCACCGGGCTTTATGAAGATGGAGCCTGCATTTCTCCATCCAATCAAAGCGTATCAAATACATCCTTGATCTCCGGGTGTAAGTCCATAGCCTTACTTTATAAAAAAAGAAAGAAAGAAAATAGAGACATGCTTGATGCTAATATGAATTATGCAAATTTGAAATAAGGCAATGGAAAAGAATAAAGTTTCACTCAATGTATAAAACATAAAATAATGTAAATCCTACTTTATTCCTGTGGGGAAATTAATCTTGACTTATGCATATTTTAAATGATAGGAGGTCTTAAGAAACATATCCCTCCTATAAAAAAGCAACCACAATTTATTCAACTATTCCATTCTTTCATTCATTTACTATATCTTTTGTTTCTTCTTTATTGAATTATTGGGGTGACCTTGGTTAATGAAATTGTATAGGTTTCAGGTGTATTCAGTCAGTATATCTTCGTGTGCTCACGCTAGCTTCCTTGCCAGGAGCTTACAAACCATTCTTGTAACAATCCAGGCGGGAACTTCGCCCACGGCGGCCCTGGGGCTGGGCCTAGTTTGCAGACAGCGTTCTGTTTGCATCCAGGAAGATGCAGCATAATGCTTAGTGGTACTTCTTCACTCTGTGTGCGTGCCTAACTCCAGATCCAGCACGGAGTTAGTCTCTAAACATAGTCAAATAATGGGATTCCTGAAAACAAAACAAAAAAAACCTACACCTCAGAAGTTGAGTTTGGTGACATACTTCGAAATATTTGACACCTTACCCAACAGGGCATATATAGTTTCCAGAACTTCCATAGTGTGAAAGGCTATCCCAAATCATGAAAGGATTGAGGAGAAATGAAAGAAGAAATGGATTTCACAAGTTTACAAATAGAGTCTCTCCTTCATACTCCTGGTCAACCCGCACTTGTTTTTGAGCATCGGCCACACGCCAAACCTGGTAAGTGCTGGGGACGCAGATGAGAAATCTGGATCACCGCTGACATCCAGCTGTGGTGATTCATGGGTAATTGGTGTAAATGGCAGCAGTGGGTAGTCCTTCCCGGTCATAGAAACACTGGTGGCAAAGATCTCCCTCTCCCTCCTCTCCTCTCCTCCCCTCTGTCTGCTGGTGAGAAGATAGCTAGAACCCGCGTGCCGCCTGCAGACACTGCCCTCCCTCCCAGGGGCGAATGGTTCCTTACTGAACGAATCCGCCTTTCTTCCTCTTCTGCGTAACGTTTGAGGGTCTCAACTTATCAGCAAGCCTTTATTCCCCCCACCCTGCCCCGTCGTCCCCTCCCTGCTTTCTCCCGACCCAGGCTAAACCCAAATCACTTCCTTCTGGATTTCCTAATTTGTTCACATCACTACATGCCTTCCAGGCTCTCCGGGGTCAGCCCACGGGTCAATGCCAGCCTCCGTTTTGGTAACTGATGTTTTGGGGACATAGCCACGCTCATTCCTTTATAAGGTTGTCTAGGCCTACTTTGGAACCATAGCCGCAAAGCTGAGTATTTGCGACGGAGACCCTATGACTCACAAAGTCTAAAATGTTTACTATCCGGCCTTTCACAGAAAAGGTTTGCTGACCCCCACGTTACCCTAAAGCCGAGGTGGGGAACGTCTGGCCCTGCCAAGGCATTAGGGGCGAGTTAATGAAATATTTGACCACATACAGCAGGCTAATTTTTAAGTTGATAATTTTGTATGGTCCGAGGGTGAGGTTATAAATATCCAAATGGCCTTTTGCAGAAAAAAAGAAGTGCCCCGCCCCTGCCCTAAAGTCAACCACAGTTCCTTTCTTTCTTTCTTTCTTTCTTTCTTTCTTTCTTTCTTTCTTTCTTTTGTTAATCCTCACCCAAGGATATTTTCCATTGATTATTAAAGAGAGTGGAAGGGAGGGGGAGAGACAAAAAAAAAAAAAAAATCCATGTGTGAGAGGCAAAGCAATTAGTTGCCTTCCCCATGAGCCCCCACCAGGGCCAGGGATGGAGTCTGAACTGGGGTACGTGCCCTTGACCAGAATTGAATCGGGGATCCTTAACCTTGACTGGAATCGAACCTGGGACCCTTTAGTCCACGGGTCTAGGCTCTATCCATTGAGCCACACTGGCTAGGGCCACAATTTCTTTGGTCCCTCATCCCCTCTTAGGTGTCTGAGTTTCCATTCCTGCTGGAGTAGCAACCTCCGCTCAGACCATTACCCCTGCCCCTCGGGTTCAGGCAGTTAGAGAACTTGTCCAGTTGCTTCCCCTTTCTCCACTTGAGTCACAGTCAAGTTCAACCAAGGAGAGGAGACACTCAGGGAACTGGCTACACAGGGGGTGGAGGAGCTGAGAAGCCAAGCACAGGGACAGGAGGCGCCCAGACAGGAGCGAGGGCAGAAAGCCCCACCAGCCCTGGGGCGACAGGCGACAGGGTTGTTAGAAAGTGCAGCACACAGGCCTCCCCAGCAGGGACTGGCAGATGGACAGACACGGCCTGGAGCAGACTGGGTGGGAGAGAAATGCCCTTTCCTCCTCCCACCTTCCAATCCGCCTCGCTTCCCACTGGACAAACCCAGGGGAAGCCGGCTGCATGAGAGCCGGGCACACAGTCTCCGGGGCCATCCCTACTGCAATGCCCAGCTGAGCCGAGAGCGGCAGGCCCTGGGCCAGCACCCTGGTCCTGCCCTTCTCTTGTCTGTCCCCTCCCTCCGCTTCAGGTGACCATTTCAATCATCCACCTGACACTTCCCCCTGCGTAGACTCTCCCACGCTCCGTGAGCTCTGGCTAAGGTCCCGGATCCTCACCATAACACATGACGCCTTCACCTGTCCCTCCCCCCGCCAGCCCCTGCCTGAACTCCCCCCGCACCCCGTGCCCACCCTCAGCTCCAACTGCGTGGTGAGTGGCAGTGTCTGGGATGTCCCCTATGGCCCCTGTCCCTCTGCACAGACCATCCTCACCACCTTTCTGGAATGTCCTCTCATCCCGCAAAGCTCAGTCCCGGTGTCTCCCCTCTGTACTCAACTTCCATACTCTCTGCCACCAAGGTAACGTGTTAAAATTCCTGTATTCCATCACTTTCCGTGTTTTCTTGTCGCTATTGATTTCCCCGGCTGTCCGTGTCATGTTCTCCTAAAGGGCAGGCCTCCGTGCTGTACGCTTCCCTCTCCCTGGGGCCCTAGTCACTTGGGTAGCGTTTCTTGGATGGATGGATGGATGGATGGATGGATGGGCGGACAGACGGATGGACCGCTGGAGGCGCACAGTTATTGCCTGGGTCCCAGCCCGGATGCCTGCGGGAGGGCTGTACACTCCCATCCAGCCTGGCAGAAGCAGGATGAAGCGGAGCTGCAGATGCACCCAGGAGCCCTTGGGAACAGTGCCACCTCCCACCCAGGGTGGCCCAGGCTAGGCCGCACTCCCCCTGTGTGGGTGGCAGGGTGAGTGGGGGTGTTCGGCTTGGCTTGTCCAGGCCACATCCATGGCCAGGCTCTCCATCTTCAGATGATGCTGCAGCTGTGGCCAGCCGGGCGAGGGACCACCCTCCCCCCACAGAGCCCCAGACACCAAAATGTCACAGCTCCAAGGCCTCCTAGAGCATCTGGCCAAGCAGAACCATGGGGAGGAGACGCCCCCCCCCACCCCCCGCGGACCCCAGGGCCTCTCCCACCTTCAGCCTGCGGCCTGCGGGGTGGGCACAGAGAGGAGGAGGTGGGGGCACAGCCCGCGCTGCCCCGCCCTTTGGCCAGGCCTGGGCTCCCGGCTTCCTCTGCGCTGACGGCCCACCAGAGCCCATTTCCACGTGAGAAATCACATCACGACGTCTCCGCACCGTCGCCCTCGGCGCGCGCGGCAAGGCTAAGTCAGAGCCTCACATCATCGCTGGGGACAATCGATGCTCTTGTCCGGCTTCTAATGACAATCAATTCTCTCCGGCTCTTTGCTAAGTAAGTGTCATTGAGAACAATCGCATTTTGTGGACCTGGTGGCCAGCCTTGCATTTGCCGCTTCCTCCAGCTGATGAGAGTCAGAGCATCTTGTTACTGCTCTGCTCCCGGTCAGTCACGCCGTGCGCTCAGCTGTACAATTAATGTTCTTTCCGGTCTGTTTTTTCAGTCAACCTGGCAGCTCCATTAATCAGAAAAGCGAGTCCACCCACGGGCGCGGGCTCGAAGGGGCGGGCTGGGGAAGGCCGGGGTGAGGGCTGGCCCTGAGTAAATGAGGCAGCGGGGCTGGTGTCAGACAGACTAGATTTCCAGTCCCCGCCCTGCTGCTTACCAGCTGTGCGACCTTGGGCAAATCACTCACCCTCTCTGAGGCTCTGTTTCGGCATTTATCAACTGGGCTAATCATAGCACTGACCACACAGGATGGGTAAGAGGAATAAATGAGATGATGCATGAGAAAGGGGGTTAATGTAACATGTGTCACATCTAAGAAACTCAGTAAATTACCATTATTGCTATTGTTATTCTTTCATCCTTCAGAGTCCCAGACTGTCCACCTGTGCTGACACTGACCAATCCAGGAGCCGCTCGCCATAGGTGGCCGCTGTAGAGCAGTTGAAATGTAGAATCCAGATAAAGATGTGCTCTAAGTAACCTGGACTTCAAGGATTTAATTTGAAAAAGAAAGCGTAAAGTATCTCATTAATACCTTTTTAAAAAATTCTTTAAAATATTGATCACATCTATAATAATAAAAGCATAATATGCTAATTAGACCGGACAGCCAAACTACCTTCCGGACATCCTTCCAGACGACCTTCCTGATGAAGCTGGGGCTGCGAATTTTGTGCATCGGGCCTCTAGTGTTATAATAATATTAGACATATTGGGTTAAACAAAATATATTATTAAAATTAATAGCACCAGCTTCTTTTTACTTTTTTTAAGTGCCTACTCCTAGAAAATTCTCAATTACATACGTGGCTCAATTTCTCTTTCTTTTGCACAGCACGAGAAAGAGTGAGTCGCTTCCAAAGAAGTCCTATCAACTAGACAAAAGTCAGCAGTAACAACAACAGAAAGCAAGCAACAAACAAACCCCCAGGAATTCCAATTTTTAATGCGTATCTCTTTAAAAAACACGCAAACAAAACACATGAATCTCATTAATGCTTCTCCTATTGCCTTTCCTCTCCTAATTTTCTCTCCTCCGTGTGCTATTCTCAAGCCTTTAATGTGTCACTTCCACACCCCACAGCCAAGTGCAGACCAACGGTCTCCCCATCTGCCCGCAGGACCTTTCCTCTGTCCACCGCCTCACCAGCTCCACCACCGCCCTCTCTATCTTCTTCCCCTCTCCCCCCTCTCAGGCCTTGTCTTCTCCTGTTCTCTCAATTAGCATCTCTGAGGAACTTGTCTCTGGACTTGGCAGCTGGTCCCAAAGAGACTTCAGTGGGGCCAGCAGACAGACTCCCATTAACCCAGGTCACAAAAGACTGATGTATAAACCAGATTGTTACCAGGTTCATTCATAATCGAGACGGTCCTTTTCAGGGACTCTATGCTCCCTCTGCAGCCGGGGAATCCTGACCCTGGGTCCGTATTGCAGGACATGTGGGGTGTGTATTGAACAACACAAGGGGACAGCATTTACACAGTCTATTATGAGGTGAAATGTGCAACTCGGAGGTTGCTAGGAGTAGGGTCCCTGAGACAGTGGATGAGTCAGTTTGGTGAGTTCGATATTAGGACCAAGAAGGTCTCCAGGGAGAGTTCATCATAGTGATGGAAAGCGGAGTGGAACTATACGGAGGCCAGAATGCCTGGGTCCCCAGGTTTGCCAGCTGTATAAACATGACAAATTCTTGTTCTTTGGCTTTCTCCTTCTCCAGGCTCCAGGGGGCATCTTGCTGTTCTGATGATAAGGGTTCCCTCTGTCCTGGACACAGACATTTGACGGGTTTCAGCTCAGTGATATGTCAGTTTTTCCTCCTCAGAGTACAGCCTGATTTCAGGGTTCACCCATGTCCTTGGTCACAGTTGTGGGTTGAATGGCGTTCCCCCAAAATTCATCCACCAAAGTCCTAACCCCCAGTGGTTCAGAATGTGACTTGATTTGCATCTGCTGCAAGTCCAGCCCACCCGTCCACACCATGCAATTCTGGGCCATTGAAATGGGTAGAAAACTAGAGTTTAGTTCGTAGAATTTCTTTGAGGATTAATGGAGCTGCCAGGTTGACTGAAACTCTTCACTCTGTGAAGAGTTTGCACAGTGGCTGGCACAGAGCAGCCCTTCCATAAATGTTAGCTGTTATTACTCTCCTGTTTCTTATGAATACCCCTCAGTCCTGTGCCCTGTGAGTCTCCAGACACCTAGGTCATGCAGGAATGGTGGCATAAAGCTTCAGAATGGACTCTGGATTTGAAGTGAAAGGAAAGGGCTTGGATTCAGCCTTGCCACCAACTAAGGACACCGAACCTTACTTTTCTTACCTGTGAAATGGGAATGTAAATACCAGTCCTACATGGCTGTCGTAAAGAAGAAATTAATCTGTAGACAGTACCTGGCCAGGAACCTGTACGCAGTGGGTACTCAGCAAATATTTGTTGAAGCAATTCAGGAGGGACAGTGTTTGGAACAATCTGCTGGGGCCGGGGCACCTCTCCCTGCCCTGGACATGACCCCAGCATGACTCAAACTTGAGTCTGGCCCAATGGCATAGCCCCCTGCAGGGGTCACCCCAGGGCCACCTAGGTCTGAGCAAACAGGAAGAGTCAACAGGCAGAAAGGCGACTGGCCCTTTGCCACTCTGAATGAGGCTCACCTCCTTATTTCATGCCCAGCCAGCAATCAGTACTATTCCATGAGCCCAAATTTTTCACTGGGCAAGGCCAGCAAGAACCCTGGGGCACTGTTGTTCTTTGTGAGAGGCTGGGCAGAACTATCGGGTGGACCAGAATGAGGGATTGTGTTGCACATGAAGGTGTGATCTCAATGGATTTCTCCCACCCTAAAGCATAGAGGAAGGTTTTCCACTGGGAGAGAGGGCAGACACAGACTGGCTGCCCCAGAAAGAGACTTCAACCTTACCCTCAGCTGGGCAGGCCTCAGACTCCCCCTGAGAAGCTGTGTTCTTGGAGGGGCTACAAAATTTAAACCAGACCAGTCATGTTGGTAGGCTGCTTTCATTTTACAACCGGTTTGTTATTTATAAGCTTATCTTATCCTGTAACACAGCCCATGAAACAGCCTGGGACATCGTATCTATCCCCTGTTTGATAGGTGCAGGAAACTGAGGTCCAGAAAGGCAAATGGTTGACTTCAGTCACTTGCTAGAGGCTGGAACAGAGGAGTCCTATACTGTGGGCCCCAGCCTGTGACTTCTCCACTCCAGAAAATGGACAATTTAAGTGGCAGAAGGAGAGCTTCTGCTTTAATTTTTAGAGGTATTTTAAAAGCAAGGAGAAAAGTCCTTTATAGTCACTCACACAGATACCATTTCCCGTGTTCTTCATTCCTTTTGTATAAATACATCTTTCCATCTAGTATCACTTTTATTCTGCCTAAAGGTTTTCCTTTGACATTTCTTTTTTTAAATATATTTTTTATTGATTAAGATATTACATATGTGTCCTTATCCCCACGTTACCCCCTACAACCCCCCCCCCCGCTCATGCCCTCACCACCCCTCCCCCCCTGTTGTCCGTGTCCATTGGTTAGGCCTATATGCTTGCATGTAAATCCTTTGGTTGATCTTTCCCCCTTACTCCCACCCTCCCTCTTTGACATTTCTTATAGTTCAGGTCTTCTGCAGATGAATTCTTTCAGATTCATTATGTCAGCTATTGTTTATTAAAATATCTCTCAGCTGGGTATAGATTTCTAGACTGATGGGTTTTTCTCACTATTTTTAAAGATGCATCTCCACTGTCTCCTGACTTACATGATTTCTAATGAGAAATGTGCTGTCATCTTTTTGCTTATCTGTGCATAATGTGTATGCTTTTCTCTGGCTGTTCATGAGGTTTTCTCTTTATCTCTGGTTTTATATAATTCAATTTTCATTTGTTTTGATGTAGTTTTTCATGTTTCTTGTGCTTGGGATTCATAGAGCTTCTTGGATCAGTGAGTGATAGTTTTCTTCTAATTTGGAAATATTTCTTCAAATATTTTTTTCTGTTCTTCCCTACCCTCTTCAGGGACTCTAGTTATACCTAAGTTAGGCTGCTTGATGTTGTTCCACAACTCGCTGATGCTCCGCCCCCTTATTCCCCCAGCCATATGTCTCTGTTTCATTCTGGACGGTTTGGACTACTATGTCTTCAAGTTGATTAATATTTTACTCTGCACGTTTAATCTGCTGTTCATCTCATCCCATGTATTTTTTATTGCAGACATTGTATTTTTCATCTCTAGTAGTTCACTTTGGCTCTGCTTGTATATCTTCTGTGTCTCTTAGCATGTTCATGCTTTCCTCTACCACCTTGAAAATATGGAATACAGTTTAAATGACTGTTTTATCATCCTTGTTTACTAAGTATATCATTTGTGTCATGCCTTGGTCTGTTTCTATTGACTGGTTTTTTCACCTTCTTTTGGTTTGTTTTTTCCTGCATCTTTGTATATCTAGTAGTTTTTCTTATTGGATGCTGTGTTGTTGGGTGCTGGATATTTTTGTATCCATTTAAATACACTTGAATTGTGTTCTGGGATGTAGTTAAACTGTTTTAACTTTTTAAAAACTTACTTTTATTGATTTCAGAGAGTAAGGAAGGTGAGAGAGATAGAAACATCAATGATGAGAGAGAATCATTGATTGGCTGCCTCCTGCACGCCCCCTACTGGGGATCGAGCCTGCAACCTGGGCATGTGCTCTGACTGGGAATTGAATCATGACCTCCTGGTTCATAGGTTGATGCCACACCAGCTGGGCCTGTTTTAATCCTTTTGAGACTTGCTTTTAAGCTTTGTTGGTTTGTACCAGAGCAGGCTTTAGGGCTAATTTTACCCACTACTGAAAGAATACCCTTCTGAAGACTCTGTCTATGCCCTTTGTGTTATGGCCTTTTATTTATTTGTTATTTTTTTTTCATTCTAGCTGGTGGGAACATGCTCCAAGCCCTGGGTGAGCCCCTGGATTGCTCAGCCTACTCTTTTTATTTGTTCTTTTGCCAGCCTTAGGTAGTTTGCTGGCATGCATGCACTGATCAATAGTCAATCAAGAATCCCCTGTAGATCGTAAGCACTATCCCTCTTTGTAGCACTCCCCTTTCCATGCAGTTCTCTTAGCTTGCTTATGTTGCACTGAGAATTCTAGGTGCCTTCTTGATTCTCAACTCTGTCTTCTCAACTCAGACCATTAGACTCTGGTTTCCCTCCCTGTGCTGTGGCCTGGAAATGCTTTCACCTTATTTGCTCCTCTTTTCTCAGGGATCCCCTTCTGCACTGACTATTGTTTAACATTTGGAAAAGTGTTGTTTCCTGTTTTACCTCGTTTTATGGTTGTTTAAGGCAGGAGGGTAAATTCAATCCCTGTTAGTCTATCATAACTGAAAGCATACGTTCCCACAAAATGTCAATTAAAATGTGCTTATTGTGGTAACATATACATAATAGTTCTCATTTTTGTCATTTTTAAGTGTTCAATTCAGTGGCATTAAGTAAATTCCCCCTCACTTAGTTTTAAGTGGGAAAAAATGCTTTATTTTTCTCCTAATAATCATTAAACCCTAAGTGCTAGGTGCTGAAGTAAATATTATGATCACACCATTATAAAGACAAGAAATGTGACGTTTAGAATGTAAGTTGCCCAGGGTCTCGGGGTAATTGGTGCGATGGTCAGGATTAAGTCTCAGAGCCAGGCGATGAGCTTCATTGAGACAGGATCCCAAATCACATGGCTCTCACCGGTTGGTAGGGGCTTCCGTTGGAAGGCTATTTCTTGGCCTGGAGCCAGACATTCAGAAATCAGCTCCAACCCATGACTGCAGGAGCCCATTCACCCACATACCAGAGGACCACAGGGCTCAGGGCCAGACCCATATCTCAGAGACAGAGTCTGTCACCTCTGAGCCAGGACAGACCCACAGAGGGGTCCATCCTTGAGGTGCTGTGCACAGCAGGGGTGGACTAGGAGTCTGTATGTGTGTGGCGTTGGTGGGACCCCGAGACCACAATGCATAGTCAGCCACTTGGAGTCCAAAGTCAGCTTCATTTACATCAGTGGCTTATCTTAAATCACAATTACAAATCTCCTGAAATCCCCGGTTAACGTCTTACCAGCTCCAAATGGGCGCGCCAGCAGCCATTGATCCAGCACATCAGGGATTCTTGTCTGCCAGGAGGTCGTTCCTTTATGTACGTGAACGAAAACAAGGCTCTTGTCTCAGGAATACTCTGGTGGCCTCTTTGCAAAGGCTGTGAGTCATTTACTCCCGGCCTTTCTCAAGAAAACCCTGGAAGCGCATTCCTTTGTATGGTTTCAATTTGTGTCAAATGCACTTTAAGAATCACAAGCCAGTTTTTATTAGTTATTTCTCACTAGCAACGTATGATGCTTGGAGCATTTTATAGATGAGATTTTTACCGATGGGAGCGTCAAGGCCACGGATGTTCACTCTCTCACAGCCTCTTCCTTCACAGCCTCCACTTTGGAGGCCACGCACCTTCCCCCAGAAGTTTTCCCATGAGCCTCGGCTCGCTCCTGAGGCGGCTGCCCCTCACACTGTGAGGAGGCCCCTCGGCCCTGAGGACCAGATTGCTTACCTGTCTTTGTTTCCCTCCTGTCTAGGACCTGGAACCAAATATGTTCAGAAATAAAAACTTGCAACCTTCATCACCGTAGCTTCATCTTTAAACAGTCAGTTTTGTGGCGTCCAAACCATTGTTAGCATTTTTCTTCAATGGTGTCCAGGGAGGTAAGTTAGCCAAATTTTACCTCTTCTTTTCCTGTACAGATCTGGCATAAAACTCAAGCTCAGTAGATCCAGTGGAGTGAGGGCTATTCATTTGGTAAAATAATGATTTTTTCAAACAGGTCTAGGAGCGGGCAGTTCTGGGAACTCAACTTCTCTGATGAAATGAGGTCCCATTTCCCTCAGCACATCGGTTGCAGCTGGTGGTGCAGGGCGAGCCGCTGACACCTGTGGAGCTGACGGGAAACGTGAGGGTGTGGGAGCCTCACTCTGAGGGCACCTCTCCTCTGACGGTCAGGCTGAAGGGACAGCAAATATGGCCACCACGCCTGCAGTTAAGGAGGGGAAGCACCTGGGAGACAGTGGCGTTCCCAACACACTGGACCCCAAGACCAAGGCCAGCTTCACGGGTAAGTGATCTGTGCAGTCACACAGGGTCCCCATTCAGAAGGGCTCCAGCCAACCTTGGCTTAATGCTCCACTGTCACCACCACCCTGAAATTCTTAATCGTTTTTGAACAAGGGACCCATGAAATTATATTGTCAGTCCTGCCTGGAGCAGATCATTGCTGAAGCCCTCTTTCTCTGTAGGACAAAATTCTTTTCAGTAATAAGCATGACAGGAAATGAACAATGGCCATAAGAGAAATGTAGACATTGGATTAAATGTTTTAAATATATTTTCATTGGTTTCAGAGAGAAAGGGAGAGGGAGAGAGAGAGAGAGAAACATCAATGATGAGAGAGAATCATTGATTGGCTGGCTCCTGCACGCCCCACACTGGGGATCAAACCCGCAACCCGGGCCTATGCCCTGACTGGGAATCAAACTGTGACCTCCTGGTTCATAAGTTGACGCTCAACCACTGAGCCACGCCAGCCGGGCAAGCCATCATGAATTTAATCATGAAATGAATCTGAGGAGCTGCCCCACCTGTGTTCCCAACTGAGGTCACCTGCACGACTGAGAGTTCTCTAAACTAACTCCCATGCAGAATACAATTTCTATTAAAGGGTGAGTCAAAAAAATGCACCAATGGTAAGGTCACATATAGCTTATGAAACTCAACATTAACTGCAATTGTTTAGAAATTAGACCAAAAAAGGACCGTCTTTCAGGAGTATTTATCACCCGTAATGCTTAGGATTGTTGGCACGTGGTGCTGACCAAAAGCAGCCCGGCCTGAGCACATCTGATGATGTTTAACTTCTCTGCAGAGTGCCTCCTGGCTGTCACACCTGAGCAGGTGCGCCGTGCTGCCGGGAGAGGCCCTTCTTATTTTGCCATCGACAGGTACAAATTTTAAAAAATAATTGTAATAATAGTATATTACCAAGGGTGCAGGGCTGCCAGTGGAAACACAATTTTGAGGCAGGAAAATATGGCAAAATGTCCTTTGACCTAGAAATTGTGCTTCAAGGATTTTAGTCTAAATAGATCACGGGTTTATTGAAAGATTTAGCAGTAAAAGTATTCACCACAGTCCTGGGTATAATCATGACACTGGAAATAAATTGGTTGAATAAATCACAGCACATCTATGCATTTGAATATGTGGCAGCCATTTTAAAATTGTTGCCTGAAAAGATTTAATGTTACGGGAAATTTTCCATAACATATTCTTAAGTGAAACAATCAGTTTATAAAGCACAATGTATGATACTTCCCTCTTTTTTTTTATGTAACAATATGCATATTATTAGTACATGCATCCCACTTCCCAGCTGGAGCACAAAATAAGTTTATATTTTCTTTTATATCCAAATTATAATGCTTTCTGACTCCCCACCCCAAAGATCACAGGAAACCCATTCCTGTCCAAGGTCATTCTGGGAAGGGCTGGGGAATGCTTGTTGGCTTCACAAATCCCACCTGCAGCTCGCGGAGGCCTGCAGGTCCTTCCGGCAGCTGTTTTGGGGAGTAGCTCTCTTTCCCAGGCTGCTGGCTCCTAGCAGGGCCCCTTCCTTAGCTGCCCCAACTGCTCAAGTCCAAGTTCAGGTGTTTAGCATATCTTTGATAAAGGCCTGGGAGAATAACCCAGAGTCAAAAGCATCTAATGCAGCGGTTCTCAACCCGTGGGTCTCAACCCCTTTGGGGGTTGAACGACCCTTTCACAGGGGTCGCCTAAGACCATCGGAAAACACATATATAATTACATATTGTTTTTGTGATTAATCACTATGCTTTAATTATGTTCAATTTGTAACAATGAAAATACGTCTTGCATATCAGATATTTACAAGGCGATTCATAACAGTAGCAACATTACAGTTATGAAGTGGCAACGAAAATAATTTTATGGTTGGGGTGTCACCACAACATGAGGAACTGTATGAACGGGTCGCGGCATTAGGAAGGTTGAGAACCACTGATGTAATGCCTTGGCAGCTAGTACTTCACATCCCTTCGGGACTCACAGGCCCAAAGCCACCCTCAGGGAGCCTGGGAGGCTTAGAGCCTGGGAGGCCCCCACAGGGCAGCCACCAACCCAGCCCTCCTCCATCCCTAATGAGCTAAGGCGGCCCGGCCCCTCCCTGGTGCCAGAGCGGGCTCTCCTGCCCGCCCGGGATCTCCAGGGGAAACACCCCACCCACAGACACATCATCCCGCGTGACACAGGGTTTGTCAGACCTCTGTGATTTAGAAAAAGCAAAAACAATTGTCAGCGCCATTCCCAAAGTCAGTTATATAATTGTAAATGACACAGCACAAGGAGCACCGGCAAGCCAACCCGAATTTTCATTTAGATCCTCATTTCTCCAACTCATTAAGGGCAGAGTCAGGCTGGAGAAGCACCTCGTTTCCCTTAGTAACCAGGACACACCGCACAGCCGCGGTCATATTTATGGCGACTCTGCCATTTTCAATATCCTAGGGAAGCCGTTCACCTGTGTGTAACGGAAGAGCCCAGACTGGGACTTTTTCTAAAAAACTTTAGAAATTTGCTCCAAAGGAGAAATAAGGTCTCCACCCCCAGAAACAAAAGAATTGTCAACACATTTCAAATGTTCTTACTCAGGTCACAGACGTCCATGAGGAAGGGAGCAACCCCTGCAGTCACCCAGCTACCAGGTGTGTGTGCATGTGTGTGGTGTGAATGTGCACGCATGTATTCTGTGTAGCTGTTAAATCACAAATGGTGGCTACTAGTAAGTCAAAGTGAGAAGATGGTGGATAATATTAATTTTCTTTTTGTTTGGGGGATTTCTTTTTGTTTGAATTTTAAGATGAGCCAAAAGCCCACACGCAAAGCTACGTTTTTTAGGTTTCTGTTACTTTATTTTCTCATCCCTTGATTCTTCTTCCTAAAAAACAAAGCCCCACATGTCTGATGAATGACCATTTTCAGCTACTCAGATTTTATTAGGTATTTGACAAGTTTTAGAGACACCGGTCCGTGCACTGGCCTCATGCACTAGGGCAGACGGGCCTGTGTGACCACAGAGAGGAGCCCCGGGGGAAGAGCAGGCCCAGTATGAAGGTGTTCTTGAAATCAGTGTGATTCAGAATCGGAAGAGTTTGTTTTAAAAACATTCATTTCAGCAGAGAGGGAGTTGAAATTAGTGATTTTTACTTAAAATGACACAATGAGCCTTAAAACCACAGGGGCACCTTGATTATCTTGTCAGTAGCTCACTTTTTGGACTCAAATCTGATTTTTAAATATATATATATATGAATTTTAAAGCAATTGTTTTTCGCTGTGCTTGAGCAGTTTTCCATCTGTCAGGTGGCAAATGGCCTGGTGCTTTTCAAAACACCTTTTTATTTCAAATTACCAAAGTTATACATATTCATTGATGAAAATATATCCTATATAATGAAACCCTAATATGCAAATCGGCCAAATGGCGAAATGACCAGCTGAATGACTGGATGCTACAACGTGCACTGACCACCAGGGGGCAGACGCTCGATGCAGGAGCTGCCCCCTGGCGGTCAGTACACTCCCACAGGGGGCGTGTCGTTCAGCCAGAAGTGGATCGGGCCTAAACTGGCAGTCAGACATCCCCTGAGGGATCCCAGACTGCAAGAGGGTGCAGGCCGGGCTGAGGGACCTCGCCCCCCCCCCCACCCCAGTGCACGAATTTCTTGCACTGGGCCTCTAGTAAATAAGAAATATAAAGACCTCAAAGAAAAACAATCACCCATAATCTCACAGTGCTGCTCATGAAAAAGCTGCTCATTTTGTGGCATTTTCTTTCCACCTCATACACATATATACAAACACACACACACACACACACACACAGGCATACCTACAAGTAAGCACACCTATATGCAATAACAGGATTGTCCTAAGCACACTACTTTGTAATCTGCTTGTTGTACCTTAGCAGTATGTTATAAACATATCTTTAGATATTCTTGGTTAACATTTTTTTAATACTCACCTGAGGATATTTTTTTTTTCATTGATTCAAGAGAGAGAGAGAGGAATGGAGAGGGAGAGAGAGAAACATTGATGTGAGAGAGAAACATTGATAGGTTGCCTCCCGTACTCGTGCCCACCAGGAATTGAACCCGCAACCTAGGTACATACCCTGACTGGGAATTGAACCCAGGACCCTTCGGTATACCAGATGATGCTCTAAAAAACTGAGCCACACTGGCCAGGGCTCTTAGTTAACATCTTTTTAACAGCTGCATTGTTGGATATTTGAATTATTTCTAATTCTTTGCTATCATCACTGCTTTAGTGTACATTTTTGTGGTATGCTCCTTGACTATTTCCTATAAATAAAGCAAAGGAAATGTGTATTTTAAAGAGTTTTAAAATTTTATATAAACAAACACCCCTCAGGGCAAGTTGTCTTAATGCCCACTTCTTCGAGCCAAATGTGAGACCATTGGATCCCCTCCGACACACCCAGAACCGCCATCAATACTGGCTATGCCAGTATTTTTAAATATATTTGGTTAATGGGCTAAAGCTCGCATGGATACATTAAGACATGATTGTTTCAACAGTCTAGAACACAACATTAGAACACCATCCATGTACAAAGCAGGAGCATGCAACTGTCTCGCTCCCTGATGCTTAAAGCTGGGTCTCCATCCTACGTCTCACTGGACCACTGTACGAGCAGCAGGGATGCTGGGCAAACCGCAAGTGTGTTTACATAACAAAGATATAGACATGTTTGTGTACACACACATATATAAACATACCCAAATTTTGTAAAAATATGTGTATGTTAATTTTATATATATATGTATATATATACATATATATGTATATATATATATATATATATATACTCAAAAACATACACTCCTCATGACAAAAATTATAAATGAAAATGTTAGCAGCAGTTTCTTCGAGAGGTGGATTACAGATGGTTTTTATTTCTTCCTTTTACTTACCAACGCTTTCAAATTTTCTACAACAACCATCCATTACAACGACCATCCATTACTTTTGAAAACACATAGACCCAAACAATAAATGTGATTTTTTTCTAAGCAAATAAAATTCTTCCTGAGGCTCTAGGCAACAGCTTAGCCCCTGCTATTGTTTATCCCTCCTCCCACCCCAGCTGGCCTTCAGGTTTGGAAACCAGCGTTGGGATTTGGGGGCTCAGTTATCAGAAGATCCTGGTACTAGGACCAGCCTGCAACTAACCATCTGAAGCAAATCTCTGGGCCCCAATGTCTTCATCTTTCGGAGAAATTAGGAAACATTAGGCTTCAACTTAAGTATCAATTCTGTTGGAGTGGGACTTGTGTTGAGAAAATTTTGGAAGCTTAATTCAAAACTGAATCTGGAAAGTTGGAAAGACTTCTGTGATAGACTAATAATGTCTGCCATGGGAAGAAAGTCAGCAGTGATTGACTACTGATGTCTGTCATGGAAATGAGAACAGAAATCCTCCCATCTAGGGCAACACAGTTGACATGCGTGGACCAGGTGTTTTTAATACCCCTCCCCAGTCTTAAATTCTACTTTCTTTGCTTCCTCACTCATCTTGCCTTTTCATATTACTTTCTAAGTTCCTCACTTTTTAAAGAAAATCAGAAATTTAATTTGGTTCAATAAATCTTTGTTCTAGGAAATGTAAAGGTAAGTAGGATTTGGTCCCTGTTCTGGGGGAACCCCATTTTGGGGGATGATGGAGAAGGGAGTCCAGAACTCCATTTCACCTACGTTTTTCTTGGATTTTAAAGGAGACTCAGTGATGGCTTAGTGATGGCTAAGGAGTTCCCCCTAAGGCAGTGGTTCTCAACCTGTGGGTCGCGACCCCTTTGGCGGTCGAACGACCCTTTCACAGGGGTCGCCTAAGACCATCCTGCATATCAGATATTTACATTACGATTCATAACAGTAGCAACATGACAGTTATGAAGTAGCAACGAAAATAATTTTATGGTTGGGTCACAACATGAGGAACTGTATTTAAAGGGCCAGAAGGTTGAGAACCACTGCCCTAAGGCAAGGATCATTAGGGAGACCTACTGGGGAAAGAAGGAGGGAAAGGTAAACACTGCAGACAGGGATATAATAGGAATAAGAAAAATGAGAGGCCTGTAGGTTATACACCCCGATCTCAGGGTGGCAGCGGCCAGAAGTGTGTTCTGGTCATGCTCTCCGGGGCCAAGACAGTAGAACCTTGGGATATCATGTCCTCCTCTGAAAAACGAGAGAGGGTCTGAGGTAGATGACTCTGAGGCTCCATCCAGTTCAGATACCTTTATTCTGGGAGATAATAACTTTGAAAAGTAGGTCGCTGACTGGCTGCTAGGAGAGAGGAGAAAGAAGACATCTATTGAGGGAATAATGTTCAGGGGGTTTGGAGAAGGAACAGAGGAGGTCGGGTGACACTTAAGGAAATAAGGGGCTCTGAGGACAGAAGTGAGCCTGGGTGCTTGGGAATCTGTGTCCCCAGTTTTTCCTCTGACCTAGAGGCTGCCACTCAAGGGGTGATGCAGAAAATGGCAGTGGGACCAGCTCTCTCTTCCCAGCATCTGGGGAACTTTCTGTTGCCATGGCGATGGCCAGGTGGTGTAATGTGTGGCTTCATGCTGTGACCACCTCTTTCTTTGCTCTCATCCCAGCTATAGGTACTGCCTCTGGGGTTGCAAAAAGGGGCCTGAGTGTGGAATTTCTGTGCTTTTTTCACTCACCCCAGGAGCAAATCTCTCCCTCTCCTTCCACGGCTTCTAGCCTCCAAGCAACTCGCTCAGACTCCTTAGGCGTTCTGAGGTGCTTAGGTCCTACTTCTCGAGGGAGGCAGAGAACAAGAATCTAAACTCAAAACGCACTGAGTAAGAACAGAATGAAGTTGGTGTGTCCCTTGGCTCTGACGCTGACAGCAGTAGCAAGAGATGCTTTATGGAAGCGACACCGCGGTCACCTTCGGTGAAGTCAGTTTCTAAAGGTTAGGGCTGTGAGTCTCTTTGACTTGCCCCTTAATAACTCATTCAGGCTCTATCATTCCTGGGCGCTCCTCTAGGCCCTTCTGGAACTTATTTATTCTTTCAGCCTTTATTGGATTCCAAATGATGGAGGCAAGCCCTGAGACTTGTGGTTGAGTCCTGGCCCCATCCATCAGCTGTGAACTGCCATCTCGAAGTGATGTGTTCTGCAGGAATTGTCTTTCCTTGGCTCTGCCTCTAAACAGCTATGACCCCGAGCAAAGCCCTTCAATCTCTCTGAGTCCAGGTTTCCCATTCTAGAAAACAAAAGCAGGGGCATCTGACAAACCTTAGCTCATGGGGTGGTGGCATTTTGTACCCTATTCATTGCATCCCCAGAGCCCAATATGATCCCTGTCCCATCACAAAAATTCAGTGACTAGCTCTCAAATGGAGTAGATAAAAGAAAAAAAAAACATTAGCGGTGATATTTCCCTACCAGTTGGAATTCTTGGTGGCAAATGACCGAAACCAACTCAAACTAGCTTATGCAAACACAAAGAGTTTCCATCTCACGTAACCAGGAGGTCTGCTGGCAGAGTTGGTTTCAGCCATGACTAGATTCCAAGGGCTCTAGGAAGCCATGAGAGCCTAAACCATTGGAGCAAAAAAGAAGAAGAAGAAGAAGAAGAAGAACTTGTTTGGAGCCCACACTTCTGCAGGGGTGAAAAGAGGTGAAGTTTCAGTATCAAAAACATCTGGATTTCTCATCCCACCCTGCCCCTTCCAAGGTACTTGACCTTGGGTGAGTCATTTTTTTTTCCTAAGTCCTGGACTCTCTAAAAAGGGGATAACAATATTTGCTTTGCATGGAGAGATTGAAAGCAGTCTTAAGATGTCATTTAAATGCAAGATGGGTGGCATGTATGTTGTTGGTTTAAGTAAGCGTGAAAGCCTAATTTCCTTTGCAGGAATCCATTTTAGGAAGTATGCTCAGGACACCTCTGTATGTAAGTCTATTTCTGTGCTGGTTTTGACCTAGTACTTATGGAGTACTTTACGTGGATTAGCTTATTTAATCCTCACCTAACTCTGTGTGGTAGGCACTGCGATGATTAGTTCCGTTTGAAAGATGGGGAAACTGAGGCTTTATGCCTGCAAGTAAGTCTGCCAAGGAACACAGCAGTAGGTTGTGGAGGCGTGAGACTAAGACTCGGGTCTCACTGCGGATCCAGCATGTGTCACACCTGGGACTGTTACACCTCTGCTTGAGGGTCTCCTTGCCTGACATGGCATGTTAGTGCTGGATGGGACTCGGAGAATGTAGGGTCCCAGTGTCCCATCTTACCGAGGCTCAGCGGAGCCAGAACTTAGCCCCAGCTTTCTCACTTCTGCATCTGCAGAGCTTCTAAGAAGAAACCACAGAATGCAAACCAAAGGAGTGCATTGAGGAAGAGCTTACAGAATTTGGCTGGAGAAATTGGAGAACCAGGCTGGTGTCACGCCTGCAGGAGCAATGCCCAGCAGGACACCCCCTCCACCGCTGCCCTGCATCAGACACAGCAGTTGGTAGCACCAAAACTACCAGCACTGGACACCACCCCTAGCCTCTGGCCCATGTCACCCCTTTGCCCCTCTCCTCCCTATAATGCCATCTTTCTGCATATTCTACTCTTCTTGCTTTCTTATTTTGCTAACCTGGGATTCAAAGTCTAGTACGGTACATGTGATGGGTGGAGCCTATACCATGTGCCCATGAACCTAGCTGCAAGGGAGGCTGGAAAGCAAGTGTCTGGCCATTTTAGCTGTTAGGGTGAGATGCATCGGTACCACCCACCAATACTCATAAAGGTGGTGAGCATCCCAGACTTCAAAAGGAGATTTGGATATCTGATGGCCTAAACCAGTGTTCTTGAAACTCTGAATGAAAGCAAATGGGGTCTCAAGAAATGTTGGTCTGGTCCCCAAACTCTCATGCCTTCGGTTTCTTTCCCTGCTTCCCGGGAGTTGGGACATGTGTCCTCCCCTGAGTTTGCTGAAGCCTGTAGTTGTCAGGCGAATTGCAGCCTCTGCATGGCAGCCTCTCTGCTGGGTCTGATTCATGGGCATATGGTGCTGAGTCACATTGTTGTAACATAAATAAAAATATTTTACATAGAAACTTAAGGGATGGCAGCTCTGGAGCCCCAAACCCTATCAGCAGCCTCAAGCTGTGAAGGGAAGGGTGTTTGGTGTCCAGACCGCCTGGTGGGAAGCTGGCCGAGGGAAGGAGACTTGTGTAGGTCTTTTGCCTCTTTGCTCTCCTCTTCCCCATCCCAGACCCCAAGGCAACTGGGCGTGGCTTCTAAAGGAAAAGGCCGAGGCTCCCTGGGGCTAAGGCGTGTATTTGCTAGGAATCTGGGAGGAGAGAGGGCCTAACATGGAGAAAGCCACGCTGTCCAAGGATCGAGGGTTCTTCTGGCGCATCAGCCAGTCTTTTGACTCTGCCGTGGCCCATGGCCAGGACTGACAAACTGTGACAGCTTAGCGAGTGTCCTGGGCCTTTAAAGGACACGAGCTTTTGGCCCATCTGATTTACACATTTTAAATAGATTCCTTTGTGAGGATTTATGACACATCAGAGGCCCCCCTCACTGGCATCTCATTTGCTGCTGTCACAAAGTGATTGTAAAGTGACAGAGCGGGAAAATTGAAGCATGGTGGCCCCTCCTTTGGAAAACTGCTGTTTGAACTACTGTTATTTTTAGATAGTCTCTTACTCTATAAAAAATAACTTTGTTTTTAGCTTGAATAATAGGAAAAGATAAACTTAACTGTCTGACCTTGCAAGCTAGCCATCTAAAGGGGCTGATACACTGACACTGATATTAATTCACATATTCTGCCAAGTGTTTGCTCATCCAAGGTTACAGGTGTCTCTATAGATATGATATGTACTCAAAGTTACAAGTTGTCTGTATAGATATGACAGGTGTTTGTTAGATACGATATGTATTCAAGGTTACAAGCTGTCTGCAAAAATAACTTACACAAAGAACTAGAAGGATATAAAAAAAAAGGAAATACTCCCTCCTGTGTTTGTTCAGAATTTGTCAGAGGTAATCTGCTCTGAACCTGCACGCAATAGATGACTCCTAACTAATTGGCTCATTAGGCATCTTGTCCAGCTCGCTGATTTGCAATACAACAAAGTGACGCCCCCTGTCACATGGCTGGTTCTTTGGTTTTTGGCAGCACAAAGATGAGAACCCAGGTGGCCTGACTCCCACACCAGGGTTATTCTAGGTGGAAGATTTTGAGTAGAAAGCAGTGTTGGGATCCTCCTCATTTTATAATCGAGAAAATTATGGCCCAGGTTGATTAAATGACTTGGCAAACGATCGCACAGGTAGTGGCTGAATGGAGAGCAGAACTGGCACAGGGAATGGCTTGGAGAACCAAACAAACCCGGGTTCAGATTCTGCCTTTGCCTCCTTCCCAACCAGCCCCACCCCTGGGGAAGGGGCAGTCACATTGCTTTGCTTTGCAATGTTTCCTAGCATTGCTTTACCAGTTAAACTAGAGCAGTGGCTAGCGCACAGTAGGCATGCAACACCCGTTCCTTCCTCTCTTCCCCTCCCGTCTGGACTCCTCGTCCAGTGCTCCTGCTGCTGCCTCGGCATCACTGTCCCTGATATTAGAGACGCTGCCAGTCTCCTGCCTTGTGGGGGGCAGGCGGCCCAGCCTCCTCATTAGCCACAGGACCTTTGCCTAAGTGCCAGCCTGTCACCCTAAACATGTCACATTGTTGGGACCTAATAGAATCCCCAGTCCCAATCCAGGAAACCGCCCTCGGAACAGCCAGGTGACTGAGATTTCCCGTCTTGTTCGCCAGGGTTTTATCTGCAGTGATTGTCATCTTCATTTTCTCCAACTTCTCATTTTCAGGGATTATTTATGCCCACATCCTGCAAATGCGTGTCCCCTGCCTTCCCAGGGCGGTGATGTGAATGACTGTCCCTCCCACTCCCTCCGGCCCTGGTTTTTGGCTCTGTGATATCTCATTATATTCTAAAGAGCCGTCCGTGAGGCAGGGCACCACGGATGCAATTAAATCTGCTCCTGTAGCAACACTGCTCTTAAGCAAAATATATTGATCGCCGAAGCTCTGGACCCACTTTAATCAAGTAATCTAAACAGGGCTTAAGCTTCCAAAGCCAGCGATGTGCCCGGCTTCAAAGCGCTTACTTACACCGAATTAATTTCCCCGGGATGTGCTAATGCTCCCCGCAACCCCCTGGATTAGAATGTTAGAGGTTGCAATCGGGGCTCTGATAATGTCCCCACAGCCCGACCTCTACTGATTGTCATATGAAGAGACACAAAGGGGAGTGGGGTGCAGGGGAGGAGGGAACAAAGGGACTGGGTTTGATTGAGTGAGACTGAAGCATCACTGTCTCCTGCTGGCTCTGCCCAGGCCCCCAGGGCTAGTTTTGGGGATGGGGTTGGGGAGGGGCCGAGGCACTACAGCAACAGGTGCTCCAGCTGTGATTCTGAGTGGAAGCCAGGGGTGTGTGCGTGCGTGTGCGTGTGCGTGTGCGTGTGCGTGTGCGTGTGCGTGTGTGTGTGTGTGTGTGTGGCAGGGAAACTGGACATCTACTGTTCTGGGGGCCAAGCTACCCGTCACCCTCCTGCCAGGTGATACCCCTTCCCACCAATTTAGTCAGAGGACTGCTTCTCCTGGACCCCAATTCTGGCGTTTGAGGGGGGCCGTGATCTTCACTGGGAAGGTGTGGATTAGCGATCCATTTGCCAATGTTAGTTATGAATGAGTCTATCACCTGCAAAGGGCAGAAGAAGCTACCGCAGCCAGCCTCAGGAACGAATTCACTTTATTACACCCATTTTAACGATGAAAAAGTGGGTGCTCTGTGAAATCAGGTGGATAAGTGACTTGCTCATTCTCGCACAGCCTACTACCCAGGAGAAAGGGGATTTGAATCCAGGTGTGACCATGGCAGATTGATGCCATTTCCACCACAGCATCATGAATTCAATAAAAGTTGCATGTTAGATCTCCCTAGATCCATCCGCACACATTCATGGAGTGTTTCCTATGTGAAAGCGCCAGGCTGGGAAGGCTGTGGTGGATGAGAAATAAGTGGTCCCCTCACAATAGGAATTCTTCATCTCACAGGGAGATAGGCCAGATGGCACACGTTAAAGGTAAAATTCAAGGAAAACGGGATAAAATACTCAAAAAGCCTCTTGACCTGTCTATTAAAGGAGCAGGATAGCAGTGATTGTGAGGTTAATCGTGAATCGTGTAAGATACTTACTTGCTCTGTACCTCACTTTCTTTTTCAGCTGTAAAATCAAGATAATATTAGTACCTCGTTTACAGACTTAGAAGGTTAAGTGGATAAATCCATGCAATATATTTAGAACAGTGCCTGGTACACAGCAAGCAATAAGTGCTAGCTATTGTTATTAAATAATGTATGGTGATGTGTTTGGAAATGGCCGATTATGTTCCTTGATAAATATCACTGTCCCTCATAGACAGGGGAGGAAATTGAAGCATAGAAGTGACCTTCTCCATGTCACGGAGCCATTTTTGGCAGAGGCAAGAATAGAACGCAGGTCTTTGGATGCTGGTTGGGTAGTGGTCCCAGTATGTCCTACCTGTGAGTTGAGAGTGCAGGACAGACTGTTAGGCAAATTTGTGGAAAAGGAGGCACTGATTTGAGGTGGAGTAGATTTTATTCAGAAATGGATATTAAGGAAGGGTGATATGATTAAAACAGCTAGTTGCCCACCAGAATCCGTTCTCTTCCTCTGCCACTGTGATCAGTGTAGCCGGACACAACTGCCCAGTTAGGAACTACATTTCCCATCTTGTCCTGCGGTCAGGGGTGGCGCCATGTAGAAAAGTTCTCCCCAAGGTCATGTGAGTAGAAGAAAGTGATCTCCTTCCAGGCTGGCGCCTTAAGACATGTCCCTTTCCTCTTTGCCGGCGACAGAACTGACCAGACAGTTCTGGGCTACGAGGCCACTGCCTTCTTAAACTGCCTGTGCGGAAGGACTGGATTTCTACCCCCCACCCTTCCAATCCATCACCAACCCAGCTTTTGTTCTAGCCTCTTCTATGAGATGAGTCCACTGCTCATACACCGGGATGTCATGGAAACGCCAAACTGCAGTGAAAGCTTCTGCAAGTTTACTCTCAATGTCAGGACTCAGTTCCTAATACTGTTTCCAGTTGGGTCATGGGCTGGGCCTGCCTGCGGTCCATACTTAAAGTAGCACAGCCCTGGGATGCAGAGGCGAGAGGGAAGATACGGGGTTCCTGGTGGCATGGAGCAGAGAGGCAATGAAAAGATCCATATTCGTCAGCCGCTGCATCTTATGATTGCTTTCTCAGGGAGGCGTGCCTCCCCCTAAAAAGACAGGTCACGCCACATACTAAGTCTAAGAGGAAGAGCGGGCTTCCAAACCGGGTAAGATGGCCCCGCGACGGCCCGTGCTGTCGCTGTGTGGGCTCCACTTGTTGGGACAGCGCCACGCTCCCCAGGACACTCCTGAGCACCCACAGTGTCCACAGACTGAAGGATGGTGCCAGGGTCACGGGTCTCCACCGGCAGCCCCTGTGCCAGACGCCGTATAGCCTGTGAGGCCTCGCTACACCGCGGAGTAACTGGGACCCAGGTGCATCGTGTTCTGAGGCTCGAATGAAACCACTGGTGTTGAAGTGCTTTGAAAACAGGATGAGAAGCAACTTTCAGTTCATAAAGCAGCTGGAGATGCGAGAAGATCCAGGTGAGGATTTGGGAGCCACCGGAGGTCAGAGAGGCCCTACGGGACGGTGAGCAGGGCCTGGGCTGGGAGCTGAGACCCAGATGCTCGAGATGCCTAGAGCCTTGTGTTCCGGCTGCGCATCCTGTCCGGGAAGGATGGCTCTCATGCCATCGCAGGATGGGTGGGGCAGTCTGAGAGATGGTCCATAAAACTCCGAGTGCACCTGTGAGCCAGCCAGGGCCCGGCAGGAGACAGATGGCTCAGTGCAGCTGGGTGATTGGAGAGTGTGTCAGAAGAGGCCATTTACAGGCGTGTGGCAGGGATGGGGAGAGTGAGTACCTGGTTAGCCAAGCTGTAGCCCTGAAAGGGGGAGGAGGGAGCAGGAGCAGAGGCCGGAAGCCATGCTACACCCGGGGACATGGTAGAGAGCACCATCCACCAGGAAAGGTGGCCTGCTAAGACCCAGGCCACCAACCCCAACTTGGTGGAGTCTCTAGGGGGCACGAGCCGGGAAATAGACATCCTGACCGGCTTCTCTTCCCACGCTCCTAACTCCTGCCTCTGCCTCCCACTGGCCAGACTGCCCTGGAAAGCACAGGCAAAGGGGGCCCTCAGTGCGAGTCCCCCACTGCCCCAGGTTCGTTGGAACAAGGAGAAGCTGGGTCCAAAGACTATGCCCCATCACCCCTCCTTGACACTGCAGATGGAAACTGCCCGACTACAGGAGCACATTTAAAAAAATAGAATTGATAGTTTCTGGATGAAACTGCAAATGAGAAGGCCACGTGCTCCTTCCGAGGCGCCACTTAACTGAAAAGTGGGCCTCCCGACGCCAGCGTGCAGGTCTGGCCTCACCTGGAGCAGAGAAGATGAGCAAGAGGTTCTTTCCCGCTGGCCTCCTGCCAGACCCTCTGCCACCCCCTAATTCCTCCTTCGCTGTCGTCCTTGCCTGGCAAGCCACCATCTGGCCGCAGCCCGCCTACGGGAGGGATTGGTGGGTTGAGGGCCTGGGGTCCGTCCCCCGCTGCCTTCGGAGATGATTAGTGGCTGCTCGTCGGCAGATGCAGCTCAGTGGCATTTTAATATCCTGATGTCACCCCCACCCGCACGAGGAGGCTGGGACTGTTGAAGGCGTTTCACACAGAGAGCGGTGATTGCCACAGCAGTCATTGCCTTCAACAGCCATTAAACACTTCGGAGTGCGTTTTAAAAAAGACAAAGGAGAGGAAAGAGAGTGTGTGTTTGGGGGGCGGGGAGTGGACAGGAGTCCTTCCTTCTTGCTGGCCAATGTCAGTGTTCACAGAGTGAACTTTACTGGGGTGGGACTTTACTATCAGCATGTTTGTGGTTATTAGCTCATTGTCAACCTTTCATCCTCAGCTCAGCCTGGATGGGCGATGCCTGGAGATGCGGGAGATGCATGGAGATGTGGGCGATGCATGGAGATGCGGGCGATGCATGGAGATGCGGGAGATGCCTGGAGATGCGGGAGATGCATGGAGATGCGGGCGATGCATGGAGATGCGGGAGATGCATGGAGATGCGGGCGATGCATGGAGATGCGGGAGATGCATGGAGATGCGGGAGATGCATGGAGATGCGGGAGATGCCTGGAGATGCGGGCGATGCATGGAGATGCGGGAGATGCCTGGAGATGCGGGAGATGCATGGAGATGCGGGCGATGCATGGAGATGCGGGAGATGCCTGGAAATGCGGGAGATGCATGGAGATGCGGGAGATGCCTGGAGATGCGGGCGATGCATGGAGATGCGGGAGATGCCTGGAGATGCGGGAGATGCATGGAGATGCGGGAGATGCCTGGAGATGCGGGAGATGCATGGAGATGCGGGAGATGCATGGAGATGCGGGCGATGCCTGGAGATGCGGGCGATGCCTGGAGATGCGGGCGATGCATGGAGATGCGGGAGATGCATGGAGATGCGGGCGGTGCCTGGAGATGCGGACGGTGCCTGGAGATGCGGGAGATGCCTGGGGATGCGGGAGATGCCTGGAGATGTGGGCGATGCCTGGAGATGCGGGCGATGCCTGGAGATGCGGGCGATGCATGGAGATGCGGGAGATGCCTGGAGATGCGGGAGATGCATGGAGATGTGGGAGCTGCATGGAAATGCAGGAGATGCCTGGAGATGTGGGAGATGAAACCCAGGCAGAGCCTGGTCTCTTTGGGATGGCGCATCCCTGGGCTGCTCAGCAGTAAGCTCTGGTCCAGACAGATGTTGTCTCAAGTCTTCATTAGTACATGCACCTTCTCTGCTCAGCGCCTTCACTCCACACAGCAGCTGGCTCCTGGTCAGGGCCTGTGCTCCGACCTGGAGTCCATTTACCAAAAGGGATGGTTGTGCTTTCATTCATTGACTCAACAAATACTTATGGAGGGTCTACCAGGTGCCAGGGGTGGCCCCAGATGCTGCAGTTGCAGTTGTCACAGCCCCAGTGATGACTGACTAGGACAGAAGTGAGTCAGAGGCTAGAGCAGGTACGGGGAGCCCGGGGCCCAGGCACTGACCCTTAAGGTGCTGGGTCGTGGGGAGGCCAGGGAAGCCTGGGAAAGATGAGACAGTGAGAGGAGCTGGGGCACATTGGACCTCAGGACAGTGGCTGTTCACTGCTTTGGACATATTTCATGATCTTACCCATTGCCCTAGTCCTGCTTGCTGCCTGTGCCCGCTGAAAACACACAGTTGCTCCCATATGGAGTTTGCTTGCTTGCGGTCAGCTTGTCTTTTCCATGCTTGTTGTAAGGATGTTGTTTTAGAATCTTGCCAAGGAGTGTGGGCAATTCCATCTTCCGTGCTGGGCCTATGTTGGCTCTCCAAAATGCTGACCCAGAAGTTTCAGGCCACCAGGGCCCAGGGGTTGCTCAGCAGAACGCTTTGGTCTCTGTTCCAGGCATGATTGAATGACCGTGAAGCGTGTCCTCGCTGTTTCTGCTGGAGGGGCCCGCGACAGCTCTCCCCAGAACCCGTCTGCTACCCCACAGAGGTGAGTGGGAGGAGTGCGCCCACATATCTACGTACACAGGACAACTGCTTCAAAAGAAAGACATGTTCTGTTTTCTCTTAGGACCCAGATGATGGGTTAGGGTGACATTCAACCACCACTTCTTTTTTTAAAAAAAAAATAGATTTTAATAATTTCAGAGAGGAAAGGAGAGGGGGAGAGAGAGATGGAAACATCAATGAGTAGAGAGAATCATTGATCGGCTGCCTCTTGCACGTGCCCCACCGGGGATCAAGCCCGCAACCCAGGCATGTGCCCCGAACCAGGAATCGAACCGTGACCTCCTGGTTCATAGGCCAATGCTCAACCACTGAGCTACGCTAGCTGGGTCAACCACCACTTCTGATGTCATTTGCCACATAGAGGAGATGGCTTCCTCTACTGGGTACAGAGTCACAGGGCTCCTTGCTTTGAAGCAATGGCCACAGATTGGGAGTCATTTGGCTCATGGAAAGTAAGAGCTGTACCGTGGTCACTGGTGACATTCCTTGTCCATAAAAGGGGATCCACAGGCACTTTGCAGAGCCACCATCCACTCATCCGCCCTGGCTTTCTGGCCACCCTCTGCTCTGAAGATTGCTAATGCTACCGAGGGGGGCAGAAATGCCAAGAAAAGACAGCAGGGCACAGACAATGCCGTTTATCATCTGCAAAGAGAGACACGGTGGCCTGATGATTCTTAAAAATCACCCAAAGGGAGAATAGATGCCATCTATGCTCATCTGGGTTCCTCTGAGGTCAAGTCTGCCAAAAGTTGCCTTAAAATCTGTGTTTGCTGGCATGCTAGTAAAAAGCAAGTTGCAAAACAGCAAATAAAGTGTGTTTCATTGGCATAAAAGGAAGGTATATACAAATGCATGTCAACCACACAGGAAGATGGGCACACACTCCACTGTACAGGAATTGTTGGAAGAAGACACACGTGAGCAACTTTCCTTCAGACTTCAGAGGCAGAAAAAGCTTTCTTATCTCTGAGATAATGCGTATCACAAAACTCATCAGCTTTCCCTTTTTGCTTCAGCTGCCGGGAAGCTCCGATTTAAATGTGTATTCTCATTTTAATAATGGTAGGCTCCACCTGGGAACAGTGGTTCTCAACCTCTCAGCTACAGGTTAGAATCACTTGGGTAGCTTTCATAAATCCTGATCAGAATCTCTGTAAAGGTCCCTGAGTGAATTGAATGTGCGGCTGGGGTTAAGGACACTGCTCCAGTCTGTGTGTCTGAATTCTGGCTTTCCCTTGTAAAAACAAAAGTTGCTCTCCTTTACTTACATTTTCCCTGGATCTGATTTTTATTTCCGTGTAATTTTTCAATTTAATTTTGTATATTTTTGTAAATAGCCTCCAGTCCTCTGTGGAACAAGATAAAATGTAGACAAAAATGATTAACTGGTGTTGAAGCCACATGACAAGCAGCCCCGCGCTGTGCGATTTCCGTTGGGAGAATAACCTCTGTAGGAGGGACCCCCGAGGGATGAAGGGTCCTCAATCCCATCAGGCTCCTGAGTGTGGGCTGAGTCTGCCCTAAACAGGGGTCCTGTCTCCACAATGCCCTTTGGACTACCACCTGCCCCGATAGACACCCTATTTGTAAGTGGCAGCGAGCTGGTGTGGAGAATTGGAATTCTGTAAGAAGAGGTTTTAGGGCATGCCCGTATACTTCTTCCTGGTTATCTGAGGAGCATGTGACTTGCTAAATAAAGCTTGCGTGTAGGCCCAGGGGGGGCGGAGAAAAGACGCATCTAGCCTGGCCAGTGTGGCTCAATGGTTGAGTGTCAACCTATAAACCAGAAGGTCACAGTTGGATTCCCGGTCAGGGCACATGCCCAGGTTGCAGGCTTGAACCCCAGTGGGGGGGGCATGCAGGAGGCAGCCAATCAATGATTCTTTCTCATTATTGATGTTTCTATCTTTCTCTTCCTCTCCTTTCATCTCTGAAATCAATACAAATATATATATAATTTTATTTTATTTTACATATTTTTAAATATATTTTATTGATTTTTTTACAAACAGGAAGGGAGAGGGATAGAGAGTTAGAAACATCGATGAGAGAGAAACATCAATCAGCTGCCTTCTGCATGCCCCCTACTGGGGATGTGCCCGCAACCACGGTACATGCCCTTGACCAGAATCGAACCTGGGACCCTTGAGTCTGCAGGCCGACGCTCTATCCACTGAGCCAAACCAGCAAGGGCGTAATTTTTTTTTTTTTAAAGACAGATCCAGCTTCCTCCCTCAGGGAATTTCCCCATCACAATTTGCTAAAATGGAGCCGATTGGGATCATTATCTCCTGTTGGAAATATAGTCACTGTTTCTGTTTCTGGGGTGGGAGGCAGGTGGGGCTAGTCTGGGCTAGAGAAGGAGGGAAGGAGGGGGGCCATTCTCTCCTCCCACCCTGACTGTCCCCATTTGAATTTTCACCCTATAAGTCTGCCCCTGGTCATCTTTAACCAACCCATTGCCCATGTAGAGGGTGCCAGGAGGGTTGGCTATTGCCTTGAACTCCAGTTGCAAATTCAAATGCCTGCTGAGGGGGAGGATGGGCAGCAGAGAAGCAGACGCGTGAGATGAGTCTCAGGGAGTGGTGGGGACTGTGATGAAACGCATCAGGCAGCATCGGAGGGACATGCAACCTCGTACTAAAATGGGGGGTGAGTGGAGGGTCAGTTTGAGGACAACAAGTAGGGCTCACACTGGCCAGAGCAGAAGCTTCCAGAACCTGTGGGCCTGATGTGAGCAGGCTCATTGCCCAGGAGACTATACTAGAGAACTTAAAAATAGCATCTTCTATAATTGCTTGAGTCTCTGGGTGTTTAGTAACCATGTCTGGCAGTCTGTACCCAAGGCAGGCTGGCTGTGGGAAAGCCATTGTTAAAATAAAATCATTAGCTTAATAGGCTTGATGAAAAGGGTGGCGAGATGGGAATTTCCTCTTGCAATATGTTCTCCACTCAGAACAGTCCCTGAAACCACTGGGCTAAGTTAATTATTGACTAGAATGCCCCAATATCTCTCAAGCTGTCTTTTTTTTCTTTTCTTTTCTTATAGATCTAACAAAAATTTCCTCTGAAAACAGCTTGAAGTCCCAGAATTTGCAGCATCAATAGGGCAAGAGGTCACCTAACTCCTTTCCTTTCCTGATTTATTTATCATTTGTTTTGTTTCCTGGGACTGTGCGCACGCGGGTGCACACACACACACACATACACGAATATGTTTTGCCATTTTCAAAGGAAAAGAAATGTCAGCTAATGACCCTGAATGCATGGAGGCGGGAAAGACAGTTAGCAAGGTCAAGTGCTCAAGATGTCCACATGCTAAAGAAGACCAAGCCAGGAATAAGAATGCAACCCAAGCCCGGTTAGCATGGCTCAGTGATTGAATGCTGAACTATGAACCAGGAGGTCATGGTTCGATTCCCAGTCAGGGCACATGCCTGAGTTATGGGCTCGATTCCCATTGTGGGGCATGCAGGAGGCAGACAATGATTCTCTCTCATCATTGATGTTTCTATCTCTCCCTCTCCTTTCCTCTCTGAAATCCATATTCATAAAAAGATAATATGCAAATTAACCATCACTCCATGACAAAGATGACGGCGCCCATAGCCACAAAGATGGTGATGCCGGCCGGAGCCATGGAGCCGGCTGGAGCAGGTGGGAGGCTTGGCTTCCTTGGTCCCTCCCCCGGCCCCCAGTGCATGAATTTCATGCACTGGACCTCTAAAATATATATATATATATATATCAACCCAAGAGAACTGTGCCCAAGCCAAAAGGACCAGGATCAGGTGAAATCTGTGCATACGTGGATTGAAAAGTGAGTTGGTCTGAGTTTACCTGGAGGGGATAAAAGATAGCCAGGAATTCCCTGTCTCCCTCCTGCCCTTCCATTGAGAGGTGGAGTTTATTTCCCCTCTGCTGGCTGGCCCTGGGGCTGCTTTAGTCAAATGAATCTCTGTTCCACGCCTGAGTCCTCAAGTGGTCCAGAAGATTCCCCTTTGTGCTTTTGGGGAGCCTTGAACTGCCAGGTAAGAAGTCTGACCACCTTGCTGGAGAGGCCAGATGGGAAGGAAAGGCTCTGAGACTCCATGGAGAGGGAGAGATGCCCAGGGTTCCACCACTAAGCATCCCGATGATTCCAGACCCAGATTGTAAACACATGCACGTACCACACACAACCAGCAGAAGGGCCACCTGGTCAACCCACAGAACTGAGAGAGAGAAAATGATTGTTATGGTCCTAAACTGCTAATGATGGGGGTGGTTCATTACGTAGAAAGAGATCATCACACCACTGCCCAAGCCGACGCAGAGGGTCCCCGTGCTAAGGGACGGTTTCCGGCCACGGTCCAGCCACTGCTGCTCTGATGTCGGCCGTGCCCGTCCTTCGTTTTCTAGGCACTCCCCCTTCTCAGTTTATGGAATTAGCCGCAGTGAGACAGGTGTCGGGCCCAGGAGGAGAGGCCTCTTTTTCAAAATTGCCGTCTCTTCAGATTAACGGGTGGCACATCTGTTCATCTGAAGGGAGGCCCGCAGGCCATCGGCATGGGTGGCCGTCAAATGCAGTGGCGGGCAGGTAGGCAAAACACATGAGTCCTGATAAAAAAAAAAAGCGAGAGGGGGTCTTTGTCAGGCAGGGGAGACGAAGGAGTAGATTCTGATCAAACAGGCCCGGAGCGTTTGGGAAGACAGATGGTTGTTAGACTGTCTCCAAACAGAATTATGTGAGCAGAATCGCAGCTCCTCTTTGGAGGGAAAGGAGGATGGGTTGGACTAACATTTGGGGCAGGGACTTGTATGCCAAGCATTGGGCCAGGTACTTTACCATACGCTGTCTCCTCCATGCTCCAGGGACTGGGTCACCACGGCTGGCTCCAGGTTGCCTAAAAGCCTTCATATCTACTTATAGTTATCAACTGGAGCCTTGAGTCTCATGTTACGTTTATTTTAAGTTAGTCCCTTTTTAATTCGGGGATCAAAAGAATATGGCAAAAGTAATACAGGGGAAACAGTAGAAACATTCACTTGTAGTATTTGTTACTTTGATCGAAGTGGAAAGGTAGCGACATAAATGTTTGAGCAGTACATTTCCCTCTTCAAATATAAATGCACCGGGAGACCTTTAAAATGTCCTCTCCCCTTGATTTTCTGATTCACATTTCACCCTGACATCTGGGCAGTTTAAACGTAAGATCACAGTAAACCATTTCTTCCTCATTTAATAAGTCGGATTTAAGGCATCAGTGATATTTGAATACACCCAAAGCTTGCAGAGAGAGAGGGTGACTTTTAAGTACTTGGTTGCTATTGATCTATACAAGTAATCGGCTCCTGTCACTCACGAGATACATAAAGGTGATTCGAGGGAGGAGTTCATGGTAGGGATGACCTGTTGTTTTCTGTGTCTACTGACAAAGACCTGAGCTACTGAGAGATGAAAGGACTTCTCATCACTGAGAACTGTTCAGCTCCAGAACCAGCTCGAGGGGTGATGACAGGTTTTCCAGAATGGTTTGGGAAAGGCGACGTTTGAAGCAGGAAGTCACTTGCAGCTTTGTTATTCCTGCTGCACTTATTAATGAGTCACAATTCATTTATTTTTAGAAGAAGCTATAAATAAAGCCAGAGCATGCTCCCAGCACTGTTTAGATTGAAAGATTAATTTGCAATTTTGGAGGGAAAATTACTATGGCAATTAATACAATATTTTATATTCAATGGAGTCCATATATCAGAATGCCCCTCGGCTCAGGATCTCTCTAACTTTAAATAATCTATCGTTAGAAACCAATATGGTTGGTATGAAATGTATGTATTGACTGACTGCTCCTGATTGTCCTTGGGGGGCCTGATGAGGGTGAGAAAGTGTCCCCCACCCAGGACAGGCCCCCATTTCTGAGGCTCATGCTGTCAGGGACCGTAACCAAGGGTGGGATGAGGCCCAGTGGCCCCTGAGGACATTGTAAGTAGAGCCTCACCTAGGATCAGGGCACGTGGGGTGCTCCCTGGCATGATGGTGACCTCAGGCAGCGAGGGGGCCAGAATCCAGGACCTTGGGGATGCTTTCTGCCCTGGAATACCTGGCCAGGTGACTGAATGAGGTAACTTCCTTGTCACCTGGAACTCAGTCCTCATTACAGTCATCTCACATTGCAATCCTTAGAGATAATAATAATCAGAATAATATTTTTGGACAAAATGTAGACAAAGTCCAGATATGGATATGGTAGACTGCCCTAGTTTTTTCATAGTTCTTTGAAAAGAACATGTCCCAGGTAGCAGCTGATCTTGTAGTCGAGGTCCTGGAAAAAGTTATATGAGACGTAGAGTTGGATTTGACCTGAAGCCTGAAGTCAAGCCATGACGGACAACTCACAAACTGTTGAGTGAGCAATAAATGTTTGCTGTTCGCAGTTCACTAGTAAGATTTTGGGGGTTGTTTGTTACACAGCATTAACTCAGCCATTGTTGCCTATTAGCAGAGTTCTCTGATGATTTTAAAAATTTATTTCATTTTTAAATCTATTTTTAATTTCTCTACAGTTAACAAATGTTATTTAATTTATTCAGTCAATAGTTATATATGGAGCACCAATGGTATGCCTGCCCCTGAGCCAGACACTGAGAATAAAGTGGTGAAAAAAAACAGTTGATATACATGCCCTCATGGAACTTGGATTCTCATGGGGAGCCAGGCACTTATCTAATCGCCACACACATAGTTGTAAAACGGCAACCATGATAGGTGCCCCAAATGGGAAGTGTGTGGGGGACTGGAGGCATGTAGAGAACAGAAATTGACTTGGGCAGAAATACTAGCAAGGGCTTCACTGAGGATGTGACCACTGAGCTGAGATGTAAAGAACGACCAGGAATTAACCAGATGAAGCGGTGTGATTTTAAAAATAGCTTTTAGGAAAATAACTCAGTTTTATTTATTTAGGTTCTGCCTGACTGCCATAATATTAACAGGTAATATTTCGCCTGAGGACCAAATTACCATTGATCTCACTATTAATAGCCTCTGTGTGTAGCACGGGCAGGCACCCAGCTGCCCATCAAAACCCACAATCCCCCTCCCATAGTATAGGGTTGTTATTGGGAAGTGACTGCTCCGCCAGAGACTCATTCCCTAGACCCCCGTTTGTGTTCAGGTGCCATTGTTCTTGCCAGTGGAATGAGGCCAATGATGGGCCTCATTTCTGGACCACGACAGTTAGGGAGCAAGTGTACCTTCTCCACATCGGCCCTTTTCCCTTCCCCCAGGAGATGAAGCGGACAACAATATGAATGATCACTTAGAAGAAGTGATCATTTCTGCCCACCAACCAGAAACACTGGCCTTGGAACACTCACTCACTGTTACGTGAGCAAGAAATAAACTATATGTCAAGCTGCTGAAATCAGGGTGGGGGGGTGCTATTTGTTACAGCAGCTGTGTTACACTGATTAATAGAACATATATTTTAGAAACAGATTCTGTGTTTTCCTGATTCACCCACGCATACAGCCAACCTTTTAACTGGGTGGAATATTTGTTTTGTGAGACATGAACTTTAGGCTCAATTTTCTTTCCCCCCCACCTGGTAGGACCTTTGCTGTGTGGGTCCTGCGTGTCACAACTGATTGGCGAGTTTGGTGGAGCTGCTTGCTTTTATAGACTCTTAATTGGATTTGCTTCTCCACTTTCATGAATTCTTACGGGCAGTGCTGACATTTTCAGCATGAAGAATGTTTTCCACAAACCAGAGGGGCTCTGCTGGGGCCTGAAACACACTGCCTTGGAAGAAATGCCGTCTTTACTCGCGTGAACCTAAAAGGCTGCATTTCCGGGCGTGGATGCCAGACCCAGCAGCCTGACTTGGGAGGCAGTGGGGAGCCATGGCAAGGTCTCCTGCAGGGAATGATATGACTGAAGAGGTGTTTGGGGGAAGAAGGATCTGAGAGAAGCACACAGAAGAAATGAGAGGGAAATAGCTCAGAGGCCCAGGGGCCAACTGTTGCAATGATCCAGTTGTGACCTAAAGAGGCCTGGTCTGGGATGGAGCCCGTGGGGATGGAGAGAAACAGGTGACTAGGGGAGGCTGCAAAAATGAAAGAGCAATTGTCCCCAGCTCATCAGCTGCTCTTACCAAACGCCAAAGGTCCCCTATACCAGTTGACTTCTATGGCCCCACCAGCACCGTCTTCCCTATAAAAATAAGAACACACACAGGATTATTAAAGGGATGGTATTGTTTTCTTTAAAAGAATGTTCGTAAGAGAAAAAAAAAAGGAGTAATTGCTTCACTAATTAGAAATGAGGCAAATGAACTATTTTCCAAAATCATTTCTAGTAGCTGACTACCCTCTAGAGATTAGAGGATTGCACATCTTAGCTGGAGGGACATATTCCTTAAACACATTTTTATTCTGGAAAAACAAAATAAGGCAAAGGCTCGGAGAGACTAGCATGAGAGGAAAGAGAATGTCGGAACCGTGTTTTTGGTTTGGTTTTTGTTTTTGAAGCATTGGAGAGTTTCTTCTATGTGTGCTTTGCTGGAGTGAAAGTCCGACTGCCAGGGTTGAGTCCTGGCTCTGCCCTCCTCCCTGACCTCAGCTCTCACCACTCTCCCCTGCCCACTGGGGGGCGGGAACAAGCCCGCTCTCTGTTCCCCAAACACATAACTCATCCGCACCTCGGGGTCCTCACCCAGCTCTCCACTATGTCTGCAGTACTCTTCCCACTGGCTTCTTATTGCTGCTACAGTTCACCTTAAACAGCACCTCGGAGAGTCTTTGCAACTTACCCAAGCTAACGCAGCCACCTCCCCCTGCCACTACCCGCATCAGGTCTCCTTATTCCAATTCTCCCCAAGCCTGTATTTCTACTTGCTGTCCTCTCATTTACCTCCTTGTTTGTTTGATGACAGTCTCTACTGCTAGAATGTACGCCCCTGGCCAGCCTGTTTCCACGCAGTATCTAGAACAGCCCACACATGTACGAGGAGCTCAATAAACATTTGTTCTTCACTGAATCACCAAGCCAGGGACCAACAATGAAAACACCTCATCAGTTACCCCCTCAGATAAACTCTGTCCTCAGAGGAGCTTATTCAGTGAAAGGCCCCCCCACCCCTATGATGAAGAAATATATCTTCCCAATTATGACTGAAGTTTTTCAATCTGTATTTCATATCAGACAACTAGGCTCTAGGAAAAATATAAGGTTTCTAATCAACGGGGGGAAAACCCAAGCATGTTTAAAATTCTCTCTGGAGGAAGTATAACCCTAAATGCAAGTCGTGAATTTTATGCATGGTCTTCTCCGCTACTAATTAGCCTCGTCCCTCTGCTTAAAGTTGCAGCATCCTCTCGGTAGTGCCTATCACAGGGCTGTGCACACACTCAAAAGTCAGAAAATAGTGGGTCAAGGCTGAGGAGTCGGTGTTTGCAATCGGTGGGTTTGGGTTCCCATCTCTGGGAAGCCTTTTCTGAATCTCCCAGGTAGAACTGAATTTTTTCTGCTCTCATAACACTATTCATTTGACTCTATAATCACCCTAGTGTCCAACACCAGGGAAACACTTAATAGGCACTCAATTAAATAGATGTATAAATGAATAAAATTAAAATATATAAGAAAAAAACAACAACGAAGACCTGGGGCAGGCTTTAGAAATCACCTGGGCAGTGTTTCCCAAAATTCAGTCATTTGCATCTCCCATCCCAATTTTTGGCATGCTATTCATTTTCACTTATTTCTTCAAATCAATTTTTCTACTACCTAAGTTCATTTTCTACTACCTAAATACTAAGAAAATTTTGCATCATAATCATAGATGGAAAGCTGGCATAGCTTGCCACAAGTAGAAAGCAATCCCCAACATCTAGTGAAAGCTCACATATGTCCTTAAAGCTAGATAATGTCCTTAAAATCTAGCTCGGTATTATTGGCTGAATTGTGATCCACTCCCCAAATTCCTATGTTGAAGTCTTAACCTTCAGACCTTAAAATGTGACTATATGTTAAGACAGGACCTTAGAGGTAATTAAGTTAAATTCAGGTTCTTAGGGTGAACCCTAAACCAATATGACTAGTGTCCTTATCTGAAGAAGATATTAGGAGGCAGAGAGAGAGAGAGAGAGAGAGAGAGAGAGAGAGAGAGAGAGAGAGAGAGAGAAAGACCAGAAATATGCACACATAGAGAGATGGCCAATTGAACCCATAGAAAGAAGACAAGCCAAGGAGAGAGGGCTCAGAAGAAACCAAGCCAACCAACACTTTGATCTTGGACTTCTAGACTCCAGAACTATGAGAAAATAAATTTCTATGTTCAAACCCCCTAGTCTGTGATATTTTGTTATGGCAGTGCTAGCAAACTAATACACTGGGAATTATTGCCCGCTGAAGGTACTGAGCCCAAAGTCTGCTCTCATGTAGTTGAACTCTGGGATTATAAGAGTAAGAGAAGTGTTAAAAACCTACTATCGTCTACAGTCATTCTCCTTGACAAAATCAGAAGTACTAAGTCGAATAGAAAAGGAAATGACTTTTTCACTATGTGATTTCTATCGGTCAGGCTGAAATGTGCTGTATTAAAAGTAACCTCTGTTTTAAAACACATTTCTCACTCGTGCTGTGTCCCACACGGGTTGACCAGGCTCTCCTCCACCCAGCCACTCAGGGCTCTAGGCTAATGAAGGCACCCCTGCCTGGGAGCTGCATCGCCTGGCGCCCTCTGTCATCACCTGTGGGAAGGAGACTTGTGAACGGGCTTCCCACGTCTCAGATTGGAAGTGACGCACGTCATTTCTGCTCACATGTCATTGGCCAGGGCTAGTCACATGGCCCCATCTAAGAACAAGAGGACCAGGAAATGTAAGCAAACAAATAGATTCTTTAGGGTGTGTTTCTGTCCCTTTCCACAAGACCTGTTGTTACTTAATGTCATATTTCTGTCCTTAAAAAATCATCTCGAGTATATCTCAAGGATGCATCCCATATTTTGGAGAGAAAAAAAAGATCTAGGCCAACCTCTGAATTGCATAACTGCAGCCCACCATGTGAGCATTTCTTTGCTATTACACACCCTCTTAAAGGTGGGTTTGCGGCCAGATCTCTCGTCTCTTGAGACCTATACTTAAGCTCTTTCCACTCAACCCTGCGAGCAGAAAATGGTTGTAACTAGAACAATTGGGATGTCTATTTTTGGCGCAAGAGCCTCTCATTGTTCAAGTGAGATCTTAAGGGGAAACATTCTAAAGGCCGATACTTATAGGGAGAACATGAGGGCAACGTGTCCCAGTTAGCATTTCATCCGGAACATGCAGAGACCTTTCCCCACTCATGTTCGAGGAAAATACATCCGCAGAATCAATGAGGACATATGACTGCTCAGTGTTGTCTGGTTGTCCAATCATGTACAATGTGTTTATTTTAAATTTAGAAGACGCACACAAGAGATTTCCAGGAACAAAATGAGAAGAAATTGGCAGTGCACTGAATGGAAAAAATTAATGACTTGAATTACACAGCCTGCTAATCGAGGCCAACAAGAGGGAGAGAGGGGGGAGAAAAGAGGGTGCAGATATTCACACTGTACCCTGACGACAGTCCTGAGCGGTGCTTGCAAAATGATCACCTTGCACGCAGCCGTCACATCCTCTGTCTTTATGGTGAGGCTGGGCTTTGCGGGGGGGAGGCCACAAATGTGTCACAGTTTCAGGACAACAAAAGCAATGCCCCCCAAACAGCAAGTTCCCGTTGGAGAATAGATTCAATTCTTTAAGTTTTAGTGTAGTCACTTCGGGGCTGGATCTGAGGGCCGAGTGAGCCATGGTAAAGAGCTGGGACATTTCTTGAGGACGAAAAGGCTCCAACTAAATAACAAGCGGCGTCAACTGCTTCACCTGTGAGGAGCCCCCCACTACCCCCTCCACCCCGGCTGCCATGAGTGGTGGGTGAAAAGAGGCTCATCTGGAGGCTGCTGGACAGGCAGGATTGTGTTTGACCAGGACCTGAGCCCCACCTCCAATCCTGCTGCTGACACGGACCCCACAAAGCAGCCTACAAGGCTATTCATTTGCTGGAAACCAAGACCAAAGGGTCCCCCCCAGAACGCATTTGCTTAGGGGATCCCACATTTGTTTATCTCCTAAGCCATTGAGCCTGGAGCCCTCCAAAATAAACTCCCCCCTGACCTTGCCATGTCTCTGGAGCCCTCTCTCTCCATTCGGAAGTCTGACCCCCGATGGCCGCTTGCTCCCCAGCCGCCTGGCTTGGCCTCTTTGAGGCGGGGAGTCTGGGAAAGGGAGTCGGTCCTGCCTCGTGGGGGTGGAGGCAGCTGCTGGGCCACGTTGCCTCCGCCTTGCTTATTCTGCGTTTTTGGGTGAGACGTTTTTGTTTAATGTAAGCAGAGCAAATGCATCCATAGCAAAATCAGAGAAAATAACTTGTTGATGTGTAAACCAGGATGTCACAAATAACCCTGTTTGTTTAATTATAGCATCCAGAGTGCTGTGAGCCGGGAAGGGGGTGGTGACGCTGCTGATGGGGGTGCAGGTTCAGGAAGCCATTGCCTCGCCCTGGGGGCCTGCGGAGGAGACCCTGAGAAAGTGCGAGCGCCTGGAGCCACGTGGGTAAACTGGGGCACATATGGTGCAGGAGTCAAGCTCAACTGAGTGGGTAGATGGCTCTCGGTGCTAATGGGAGCTTGCTGTAGAGTCGCTAGACAGAAAAATTAAATCGTAGGTGAAAGGATAAAAAAGGGACGTGGAAATAATAAGGCTGTGACTGTGGGAAATTTCAGCTTTATGAGTCATGGCTTTGTAAGAAGTTTGCTCTTCTCCATGGAACGCATCCATCTGGTCTAGGGCAGAGGACAATGGGCATGAAAACAGGGGTGTCCCCATCCCACCTACCACTGCCTCCTCTTCCATATCAGAAAGAACACGGAAACCAGGACTTTAGAAAAGCTACAAGCCATGCAGGGTAGCATTAAGATCGTGACTTTGGATCTAGGTAGGCCTGGGTTCAAGTTTGGGTCTAAGCCCCCCTTCTTTCCTGTGTGATGTGGAAGTTTGCTCACCCCACGGTGCCTCAGCTGGTTGCGGGGTGTTTGAACACCATCCTAAAAACCCCATTTTAACTTATCACCTCTTTAAAGGCCCAATCCCCAAATAACATCACACTGTGAGGGGCTGGGGGCTAGGTCTTCTTATGAAGTTGGTTATGGTCGGGGGTGGGGGGTGGGGAGAAATTCAGCTCATAACACTGCTACTGTAGGATTCTGCTGGGGAAAACAATCTCTTTTTTGAGGGAGGCCTCTTTTTATCCGATCCTATTTATGCCCTAGCAGACAAACCAGACAGCCTCACATGGGTGTTGGCTAATTTGTTTAATTGAATCCTGTGATGACATATGTAGCTGTCCTTTCCCTCCTCGTTCTTTCTATTACAAACAATCTGAGTGATCCATTTCTTGTGGCTAAATACATGATCATAATTATTTCCTCCTATGCAAGTTTTCATAATTCAGAATTGATAGAAGGTGGTAGATGGATTCCGGAAAAATATTCGCATCATAGGGATCTCTGTTGGGTACAATTCAAACACCTTGTGGGAAGTAGCACCAACGTGAAGAGGAAACATGGAAGACGCTGGAATGAACAAAGGAGTTTGGGGTGTGCTTGATGTTGGTGCTGGTGACCTGGCTATGGCTGGTTGGTGAAAACGCATTGAGCTATGCACTTAAGATACATGCATTTTTCTGCATTAATAGTATTTTTTCAATAAAGATGAAAAGAGAGAGAACCTGATGAGCTGGCCGCAGAGGAACACTAACTCTGAGTACTGCCGCTCTGTTGGCATTGCATTTTTTAAAGACAGTTATAAATCATCTGCCGTGTGGCCATTTATTTCAATGGTCTGGTGATTTTGAACTCTGGCTGCACATTAGAATCGTCTGGGGATGTGTTTTCAAAATACTGCTGTCCGGCCCGGCTCCAGATCCGCTAAATCAGAACCTCTGGGGCGGGGGCTCCTCGGTGATTCCAATGCGCAGCCGGGTTTGAGCAAACGTGGTCTTGAAAGGGGGTTGTTTTGATGACCTGTGTTCTGTTCAGATTTTCTCCGTGGTTTCAGATTTTATTTTATTTTTTTTTGGTCAATTCAGATCAACCGCTTCATTTTACAATAATATAAATGCACACGCTGTAGAGTTAAAACATACGTTATTACCAAAATTCCTACAGGGAAAAACAGCTTTTTACTGTGAGTGTGAATTTAGTACCCACCCACCTCCTTTTTCCTTTAAACCATTGAAACAACTTCTGTGCTAAAGCAGTACTTGCAGACTCAGGAATGTGATGGTGCTGGATGGAAAGGATTTCCTTAGGATGCATTCTTGGAACTAAAATGGTTGGTTCCAACGGGTGTTTTATCTCATAGCTTCTGGTACTGCTAAGCTGCCCACGATGATGCCCGCTGTAGGAGGAGTGAGCTTGCTGCTCTGGCCTCGCTGCCTTCCCACCCCCCTCCTTTTATTTTAAAGAAAAATGTGTTCATTTGAAAAATCCTAATTGTATATAAAATATTATGGAGACAGTTAAGCCTGAAGTTCTACCATCATAATCACCCTTAGCATGTTATTGTCCCACCATCTCAGGTCTAACACGCAGGTATTACGATGGACTGAGTATCTCCTCCTCCCTGTCCACCCTCTTCCCCTGACCCACTGTGGAGGCTTGAGCCTGGCGCCAAGCTTATCATGGTTATTTGTAGAGAACTAAGAATGTAATCATTTCAGAAGAAATATATACGTACATACATGCACAATAAATATGCAGGCACAGTGTTTTTCTTTTTCTTGGAGACATAACTGACATAGGACATTGAGTTAGTTTTAGTTGTGCATCATTATACATCACTTCCACAGTAAGTTTAGTGAACATCCATCACCTCACATAGTTACAAATATTTTTTTCTTTTTAAAAAAATATTTGTTATTGATTTCAGAGGGGAAGGGAGAGGAGGAGAGAAATAGAAACATCAATGATGAGAGAGAATCCTTGATCGGCTGCCTCCTGCATGCCTCACACTGGGGATCAAGCCCACAACCTGGGCATGTGCCCTTGACTGGAATCGAACCCAGGACCCTTCAGTCTGCAGACCGACACTTCAGCCACTGAGCCAAACTGGCTAGGGCACCAATATTTTTCTTGTGGTCACAGCTTTTTTGATCTACTCTCTTAGCAACTTTCAAGTAGGTGATAGAGTATTGTTAACTTTTGTCGCCATGCTATACATGATATCCCAGAACAATGTTTTTTTCTTAACAGATTCAACTGGATGGCCTTTGAAAATAAAAATTTATTCTAGATGCTTTGGGAGAAAAGCAGCCCCAGCTTTTTTCTCTTTCCTCCCTCCTCTCCAGCTCCAACTGACCTTCACCGGGACCAAGTGGAAAAGAAGCAACTGGCCTCCCACCAGCTCCTGACGCTGTAGAATTTCCAGGCACAAGGAGGAACCAGAGCACAGGGGGCCTCGAAGGATCTTCCCCGCAGGCAACTCACACTGAATATAAACATCTCAGACACCCACAGTCAAAGTCATTGCCTACCCCATCTTGATTTTCAGTCTAGGTCTTGGTCAGTGGTGTTTCTCAGGCTCCGAAAGGGAAGCTCATGGTTGCACTTGACCCTTCTTTGTCCCTACGCAGAGTCTGGCCACCGCGCCCCAACTGATTGTGCCTCAGATGTCTCTTTCCTGTCTGGCTGCTCCTCTCCAGGCTGCCACCGTTCTCCCAGGGCCGGCTTCACCTGTCCTCCATCACCCTCCAACAGGGTTACCTTCCAACACTGATCTACCTGATGCTGTGTCTTCCCTGCTTCCAAGCCTCCCTTGGCTTCCTGTGGTCCCAGGATCAAGCCCAAGTCCCGAGCGCTACGGTCCAGGCCCTTTACAGTTAAGAGTCATTTAGTTCTTCCTCGCTTCACTCTTACCTCCTGCCGCTCCATACAGCCCCGCCCATGTGCCAACTGCTCTTCACACATGCCGGGCTCTTTCAACCTCCCGTCTTTGCAGGGCCGACCCTGTGTCTCCGAAAGCCCTTTCTCACCTGGAGAAGTCAAGATCCGTCCGTTAGGATGCTCAGTGTGTTAGGTTGCAGCAAAACGGGCTATGCGGCAGGCTTAGCTCAATGGGGTACAAGAGGAAACAGCTTTCCTTTCTCCCCTCACTGCCTCCCACATGCTCTGTGGTTTCTCCCTTTCCTGGCCCTTAATCACATCTCGTGCCGATCCATAGCTTTTCCATCACGTGCAGTGAGAACAGTTTTATTTGGGGAGGGGGTGGTAGTGAAAAGGCCAGTCCAGTATAGATCAACACTTCAATCTCACGTCCAGTTCCACGGAGCCCCCTCCCGGCCCAGACCTATCCCCGTACAGTTCTGAAGGGTGGAGTCTGATACGGGCCTCACTGGACTAAAGTCAAGGTGTCGGCCAGGCCCCTTCCCTTTCTGGAGACTCAGGGGAGAATCCATCTCCTGGCCTTCCCCAGCTGCTAGAGGCCACACGCGTTCCCTGGCTGTGGTCACCAGCCCTTGGTATCTCCCAGGCCAGTGTCTCTCTGGCCATTCTTCCATAGTCACATCTCCCTCTCCGGCCACGTTCTCCGATGGTAAGGCCGTGTGTGATTAGACTGGGCCCATCTGGATGACCCAGAATAATGTTTTTTACCTGAATCACGTCTGCCAGGTCAGGTCACCTATGCACAGGTTCTGGGGGTTAGGACTCGGACATCCTGGGGGAGCATTATTCTGCCACACCTCCTCCTTCTAACCCAGTGGTTCTCAACCTTGGCTGCACATTAGAATCACCTGGGAATCTTTTTTAAAATCCTGATTTCTGGGCCTCATCTTCCGGAAATTCTGTTTCTTTGTTATGGGGTGGGGCCACAACATTAGTAACAGCTGTGTGATCGTCCCCTCCTGCTCCAGGCTGTGAGATCCCCGAGGGCAGGCCTGTTTCTCCTTTATCATCAAATCTTGGTGCTAGGCACAGTACCTACAGCCAGAGAGCCAGGAGCCAGTGAGCCTTCTGGAAAAGTTTGTTGTGTATTCGACAGAATTAGGGCAGGGTGGGGAGTTACTTGCTTTATGGCTTAGAGGAGTTAAGGATGTATGACAGTCATCAAAACTCTGCTGGACAGATGGTGTAATGTGATTTTTTTAAGAGTAGGCGGAGCCCTAAGCAGTGGTTAGAGCGTGGGACCAAAGCGTCACTGGTTTGATTCATGTGTCTCTCTCACATTGATGTTTCTCTCTCTCTCTCTCTCTCTCTCTCTCTCTCTCTCTCTCTCTCTCTCTCTCTCTTTCTCTATTTAAAAATCAATGGAAAGCATATCTTTGGATGAGGATTAATCAACAAACGAAAATGAGTAGGTGGCCCTGACCGGTTTGGCTCAGTGGATAGAGCATCGGCCTGTGGACTGAAGGGTCCCAGGTTCGATTCTGGTCAAGGGCATGTACCTTAGTTGCGGGCACATCCCCAGTAGGGAATGTGCAGGAGCCAGCTGAATCAATGTTTTTCTCTCATCGATGTTTCTGACTCTATCTCTCTCCCTTCCTCTCTGTAAAAAATCAGTAAAATATATTTTTTAAAAAACACAAAATGAGTAGGTGGACTTTAGACACTTGCCAAGATGGAAAGGGGCGTGTGACTCTGTGGGTGGGTGACCCTGTCGTTATTTACTCAGCAGGCCAGTGTGGGAGAGAACCGATGGTGTGCTAGCCTCCCTTGGCAGAAACGCTGTGGACACGGTCCTGATCAGCCTGCTGGGCTGCTGGCACTGCCTCAGAGCTACGGCTTTAAATCCTATTTCTCCTCTTAACCGCACACTTCACTGCAGGTGGGTAATTTTCAGTGCTGCCTTCGGGGCACCGGGAAGGTGGGGACACTCTGCATATTGTTAACTCACAATGAAATGGGCATCGGTGCATTAAAGCCAACAGGCTCTCACCCTCCTATGGACAGTGGTGGACACACTCAGTGACAGAGCCATGGAAACACTCTGAATGCTGCCTCTTATTTATGTTGGCCGCCAGGCATCCTGAAATCCTCCTGAGACTTTTAAACCAGGCCCTGGCAGGGGAGAGAGGGAGGAAGCATGGGCTGGGTACCTGCTTGGATGGAATCTGGCTTCCTTATTTTAAATACTGTGAATGCTGGAAACTTAGTCACACCCCTATTCAAAACACAGGGAAAATCCCCAAATAACTCGTGTGTGTGTGTGTGTGTGTGTGTGTGTGTGTGTGTGTTCACCTTTGCCATTATTCCTCTCTATTTGGTGTAGTAGACTGAATAGTAGACCCTAAATGCTAATAACAATGGCTATCACGTAACAATCCCTGGAACCTGTCCATGTTACCTTGTACGGTTAAAAATAAGAAAGAGCTTTGCAGAAGTGATTAAGTTAAGGATCTTGAGGTTGGGAGATTACCACCCCACATTTTCAGGGTGAACCTTAAATGCAGTAACTTGTATTCTTGTAAGAAGGAGGAGGCCAAGGGAGATTTGGCAACCACAGAAGAGAAGGGCATGTAACCATGAAGGCAGAGATGGGGGCAGTGCGGCCACAAGCCAAGGAATGCCGGGAGCCCCCGGAAGCTGGAAGAGGCAAGGAGTGGATGCTCTCCTTGGACCCCAGGAGGGACCACATCCGATACCTTGATTTCAGCCCAGTGATTCCGCCCTGCAGAATTATAAGAGAACACATTTCTGTGTTTTGAGCCGCCAAATTTGAGGTAATTTGTTACAGTCTTAGGAAACGAATAGCTGAGAACTAAAAATATACATTATTCACACATTCAACAAATATTTACTGTGGTGCAGGCACATATGGACCAGGAGGCAGGCAGGAGAGGGCTGGGGGGTGCTTCTGTTTCCATCCCACCCCCTCAATCATGCAGAACGCTCCAAATGGGTGCCTTTTTAAAAAAGAGACATTTTATCCGTTGTGTTAGGCTCTGAAAGGGAGTTCATGCTCCCCCCAAAGTAAAAAACCTTTGATGTCAAGGTTGATGGCCAATGTTCCTTCCTTGGCTGAGTGACTCCCCTGACAACCCCAACCTGAGAACCAGAAACAAACAAACAAACCAAAGGTGCCTTCTTTGCCTCCCTTGGAAGAATAGAGAAAAAAGTTAGAATTGAAATATAGAATCTTACTGTTCCCATTAACATTTAGAGATTATTTATTTGTGCAAATATTTACAGAGCGCCTGCTATGTGCCAGCTGCTCTTCTAAGCCCCTGGGGATACAGTGGGGGTGCAAATCAGCCCAAATCAGCCCTGGTCTCATGGAGCTGGCATTCTGGTTGAGGGGACAGACAGGAAAATCCACTCCGCATATAATGCCTCAGGTGACAGTGAGTGGAGGCTGAGGGATAGAGGCGGGTGTTGAGCTTTGGGCCAGACTGCATTTAGAGATGGTCAGGGAGGTATTCTGTGCTGGTGACATGGGAGCAGAGACCTGAAGGAGGTGAGGGTAAGAGCCATAGAAATCTATAGGGCCTGGCCTGTGTAGCTCAATGGTTGAGCTTTGAGCCAGGAACCAAGAGGCCACAGGTTCAATTCCCAGTCAGGGCACATGCCTGGGTTATGAGCTCGATCCCCTGTTGCGGGTGTGCAGGAGGCAGCTGATCGTTGGTGTTTCTCTCTCATCGATGTTTCTATCTCTCTATCCCTCTCCCTTCCTCTGTCTCTGAAAAGTCAATAAGTTATATATATATATATATATATATATATATATATATATATATATATAAATTCTTTTTTTTTAAATATATGTTATTGATTTTTTACAGAGAGGAAGGGAGAGGGATAGATAGAGAGTTAGAAACATCGATGAGAGAGAAACATCGATCAGCTGCCTCCTGCACATCTCCTACTGGGGCTATGCCTGCAACCAAGGTACATGCCCTTGACCGGAATCAAACCTGGGACCTTTCAGTACGCAGACCGACGCTCTATCCACTGAGCCAAACCGGTTTTGGCTATATATATATATAATTTCTTAAAGTATTACAAAGAGTATTACACATGTCTCCTTTCCTCCCCCCCCCTTGACATTCCCCCGGCTTCCCCCACCCCCCAGTGTCTTGTGTCCATTAGTTATTCTCATATGCATGCATATAAGTCCTTTGGTTGATCTCCTACCCGCCCCCCAACCCTCCCCAGGGTTCCCACTGTAATTTGACATTCTGCTCAATGCTGCTCTGCCTCTGTATCCATTTTTGTTCATCAGTCTATAATGGTCCTTATTATCCATAAATGAGTGAGTTCATGTGGCATTTTTCTCAGCTTCCCAGGGGCTGTCTCAGTCTCACAGGGGCCATCTCAGCCTCACAGGGGCTGTCCCAGCCCCACAGGGGCTGTTTCAACCTCACCGGGGCTGTTTCAACTTTACCGGGGTCGTTGCAAGCTCACCGGGGCCGTTGCAAGCTCACTGGGGCCATCCCAGCCTCACTGGGGCCGTCTCAGCCTCACCAGGGCCATCTCAACCTCACCGGGGCCGCCTTGACCTCACTGGGGCCATTCCAGCCTCACCGGGGCTGTCTCAGCCTCACAGGAGCCATCTCAACCTCACAGGGAATAAAATATATATTTTAAAAAATCTACAGGGAAGGGAGTTCTGAGAGAGGGAAAGGCCAGTGCAAAGGCCTGGAGAGACATGAGTTCGGCGGCTTGGTGAACAGCCAGTAGGCAAACTGAGTAAACTACATTGGAAAGGTTAGCTGGTGAACGGTCTAGCAGTAAACAGAGGGAAAACATTCAAAGGAAGGATTTTTTCTGAGTGATTCAACCTCAGTAAAGGGTGACTTGCCCCCAACGGAAGACAGGAGAGCTCTGTGCGCTATTGAGAATTCTTTCTGAAGAAGGAAGAAATGCTCAGACGTTGATAGGCTGTGCCAACTAAACCAATGAACAATCCGGAAGACCAAATGGGACTTGGTTTTTAGGCAAACGTGAAGGAATAATGAATTGGCCCAAGGAAAGACGTGGGGTGGAGCAAAAAAGAAAGAAAAAAGAGAGAAAGAACTCACGGACACAGCAGTGTGATGATTGCGGGGATAGGAAGGTCGTGGGATGGAAGAGGGTATGGGAAGGGATAAATCAGCGGTTCTCAACCTATGGGTTGTGACCCCTTTGGGGGGTCGAACGATCCTTTCACAGGGGTTGCCTAAGACCATCGGAAACACATATATAATTACATATTGTTTTTGTGATTAATCACTATGCTTTAATTATGTTCAATTTGTAACAATGAAAATACATCCTGCAGATCAGATATTTACATTACGATTCATAACAGTAGCAAAATTACAGTTATGAAGTAGCAATGAAAATAATTTTATGGTTGGGGGTCACCACAACATGAGGAATTGTATTAAAGGGTCGTGGCATTAGGAAGGTTGAGAACCACTTGGCTAAATGGTTATAAGGAAAAAATAAAATAAAGAAAAAAACAGAAGTGGGATGGGATTGGTTTAATGTTTTGTTGGATTTTTATTGTGTTTGCTTTCAGTATTTTGTAACTGAGCCTCAGGACCGTGTTCCCAGCTTCCCTATTTGATTGTTAGGAATGACTCCTATTTAGGGGTTTAAGACAGACACAGGCACTGAAAGTTTAACTGGGGAAGTGCGGAGTGTGACCAGGAAAAACTCCATCCGAGCCAGCGATCCCAGGAAGGCCGGTGCTCAGGATCGGGAGGAGAGTGCAGTAAAACACCCATCCCTGGAGGGCTGGCCGCGTAGAAATGAGATTTCCAGGGCCCGGTCCCTGAAATGCTGTTAGGAAGCTTGTGCCCAGCAATTTGAAGGCAATAAGACTCTGATTCAATTCCACAAATGGAGACAACGGAGAGGCAGGGAGGGTGGTAATTGAGAGGTTGGCTCAGAGCAGGGCAGACCTGGGCTGGAATCCAGTCCCTCTGTCACTCCATGACCTAAGTGTCTGTATTGGGGTGAGTAGTGTCCTCCCTAAATCCATGTCCGCTTGAACCTGAGAATGTGCTGGGTGAGTCTGAGTGGGGTGGAGGCTGCCATGGGGGGTGTGAGGATATTTGTCACTACCCACCTGTGGGTCCTGAACTGAATGATGAGAAAGAGCCAACTTTTGACACTTTTAATGGGAATCCATTAAATATGCAAGTTAATGGAGAGACAGTTGACATCTTTATAATATTAGTTTTTTTCTAGCCAAGAATAGGACAAGTTTTATTATTATTATTATTAATTCAGACTTCTTTCATGTTAAGGGACAGTTCTGTTTTTCGAGTTTTGTTTGTTTATCGTTTTTTAATTTTTGTTTTTAGTGATGAATTAATTCATTGAAGATAAATAAGCATGTACCACCCATGGATACCCCTTGCAGGCCCCTCTTACCTCCTGTTTCAGGGAGGGCTGGGAAGGTTCACTCTCTGAAAACTGTATTTATGATACCTTTGTCTTCATTTATAAGTTTGCATGTGTCTATTTACACCTGAGTAATAGATTGTCTACTTTGGCTTATTTTTGAACTTCCTATAAATGGAATCACGTTGCATGCTTTCTTTAGAAATTTGCTTCCTTCATTCAACATCAAGTTGAGGCGATGCATCCATGCTGTGGAGGCGGCTGCAGTTCATTCTCCCAGTGACTAGTATTATCCTGAGTGACAATTCTGCAATTGACATACCTATTCTCCCACTGGCGGCAGTTTGGGTTGCATTTAACTCTTGGTGCACAAGTGTAGGAGTTTTCCCAGACATTTATCTAGTCGTAGAATGACTGGATGGTAAGGTATGTGCATCTTCCACTATAAAGATATTGCCAAACCGTTTTCCCAAAGTCATTGAAACAATTGATATTTTCACTAGAGGCACAGGAAGTGCCCTGGGGTTCACATCTTTGCCCACTCTTGGTATTGTCAGTTATTTTCCTATTCACTTGGGTCAGTGTGGGCATTACATGGTAGCTCCTTGTTTTAGCATTTTCCCATTTGCTGAGGTTGACCTTCTTTTCACATGTTGTTGTTTTTTGAACCATTGTATTGTCTTCTGTGAAATGTCTTTTATTTTCTTGTCCATGAAAAAATTGAATTGTTTGCCTTTTATATATTTACTAGAGGCCCAGTGCACAAAATTCATGCGGGGGGGGGGGGAGGGTCCCTCAGCCCAACCTGCACCCTCTCCAATCCAGGAGCCCTCAGGGGATGTCCTACTGATGGCTTGGGCCCGCTCCCCATGGTTCGCTGCTGTCTGCGGGGCCTGCCTGCTCCACACCATGGCGACGGCCAAGCTGGCCCTGCTGGGTGCTGTCTGCGGGCGCACTTGCCTGCTCACGGGTCGCCACAGCAATGGCCAAGCAGGCCCTGCTGAGTGCTGTCTGTGGGCACACTTGCCTGCTCACGGGTCGCCACAGCAATGGCCAAGCAGGCCCTGCTGGCCGCAGACACTCCAGAGGCGGCAGAGCAGTGAGGCTTGATCCACTACCAGAGTGGGCAGATCCTGCCTCTCCGCTTGGTCCCTGTGACCCCTGGCCGGGCCGATAGGCCCAAACACTCCAGCAGAGGGGCTGAGGGGACTGGGTACTTGTGGCTATGGGCGCCATAATCTTTGTGACGGAGTGATGGTTAATTTGCATATTACACTTTTATTAGATAGGATTTGTAGGAGATTTTAGATACTCTGGATATTAATACTTTGTTAAATAGATGAGGCAGATATCTTCCCCCAGTTTGTGGAATATCCTTTAGTTTCTTTATAGTATATTTTATTGGAAAAGTTTATCATTCTAATCTAGTCAAATTTATCATTCTTTCCTTTATGGTGTTTACTTTTGTCTTGTTTAAGAAATTCTACTCTACACTGAAGTCATGCAGATATGTAGATATCTGTACATAGTATGGATTTTTAACAATTTTTATACCATCGGCCCTTTACATTGTTTCAAATGTATCAAATAAAACTTAGAAGATTACAAAAAACCCCACAAGTATGTTTAAATACAGGTATAAAAATAGTTAAAATTATGATCTATAATAATAAAAGTGTAATATGCTAATTAGACCAGACAGCCGAATGAAGCCGGGGCTGCGAGGGCCGAGCCCCTTGCACAAATTTTGTGCATTGGGCCTCTAGTTTATAATAAATGTGCTTCTTTCTAATGCATTAAGTAAGAAGAGTTAGCAGAAAATCTAATAGCTGCTCTAAATTTCCAAGTACTGATGAGCCTAAATAATATTTTGAGATACCTGCAACAATTATAATATAATATTAAAATAATATTCTTATTAGTGACAGAGTTAAATGTACTACAAGACTACTATGATCTGTTGTTTATGTTCAAAATTGAATCTCTAAATTTTAGTTAGAGGTTAGGGAAAATAAACATCAAATTTTTTCCCGTCCATGTTTCATGAACCGGCTAGATTCTACCCACCAACCCACTGAGGGTCTGTTGGACCTGGGTAAGAACCCCTGTATAGTATTTTCTAAAAATATTAGTTTTATCTTTCATGTTTTTTTTATCAATTAGAATTTTATAAATATTGTACATAATTTTTCCTTTTTCATTGATTAATCTATTAATTTAGTGATTATATAATTAACTGATTGATTATCCTTCCCTTTTGTTCTACAATGTCAATGCTGGCTTAAATCACGTTTCCTTATAATGGGTCCATCTTTTCTAGGTCCTTGGTTCTGTTCAACTGATCTAGTTATTGATCTATGTCAGGGGTGGGCAAACTTTTTGACTCGAGGACCACATTGGGTTCTTAAACTGGACCGGAGGGCCGGAACAAAAGCATGGATGGAGTGTTTGTGTGAACTAATATAAATTCAAAGTAAACACCATTACATAAAAGGATACGGTCTTTTTTTTCAATAGTTTTATTCATTTCAAACGGGCCGGATCTGGCCCACGGGCCATAGTTTGCCCACGGCTGATCTATGTAAACACTACATTGTCATAATTGCTATCACCCTGAACTAAGTTTGAAATTAGTGAGGCAAGTTTCCCCACGTGTGTGTTGGCTTCCCTCAGTCCTTCACTTTTCTATGTAAATTTTAGAAACAACTTGACAAATTCCATTATTGGGATGTTGATTAGATCTTCATTGAGTCTACAGAACATTTATTCAGACCTTTAAATAACATTTAATATTTTTCCCATGAAAGACTTGGTCGTCTTTTGTTAAATCGTTCTCTCTGTGTGCTGGTGTTACCGTTTTGAAAATGTTGTTTTTTAATTACATTTTCTCTGTTGCTGAGGCATAGAAAATCAATTGCTCTTGAATATTGCTCTTTTAAGCCCACCGTATTAAAGCTGCTTATTAAATTTAATAATTTATAGAATTTTGAGTTTTCTATGAAAATAATCATATCACCTTCAATTAATGTCTGTTTTGTTTCTTTGATTCCAAACCTCATATATTTTATTTCTTTTTCTTTTTTTAAAATTAAATTTGCTAGTATCTTCAGTACAGTATTGAATAAAAGCAATGATTTTTCTTAACTTTAACCTTTAAGAGTGATGTTTACTATGGGCTTTTGGTAGATGTTCTTTAGTTAGAGAAATTTCTTTTTTTTCTTAAATAATTCTTCAATTTTATTTTAAAAGCATAAGTAAATGTTGTTTGGGTTTTGTTTGGTTTTATTTTTTGTTAATCCTCACTGGAGGATATTTGATTTTTAGAGAGAGTGGAAGGGATGGGAGAGACAGTGAGAGAGAAACATTGATGTGAGAGAGACACATCAATTGGTTGCCTCCCACATGGGCCCCAACTGAGGTCAGGGATTGAACCTGCAACCAAGGTACATGCCCTTGGCTGAAACCGAACCTTGGACCCTTCAGTCTGTGGGCTGACACTCTATCCACTGGGTCAAACCAGCTAGGGCTGGTTTTATTTTTTTTTAAGGCAACAGATACCAGAATGCATGTGTATTCAATGGAAAAGGCCCACTAAGGAGAAACAAATTTAGGATGCAAACTTAAAGGAGATATCCTGAACAGTGAAGTTCTTGAAAGGCTGACGGTGGATTTATATATATACATATATATGTATTTTTATGTATATAAAGATCTTAATATAATGTCTGGTCTATTAGCTTCCTATTGCAGCTGCAACAAATTACCACAAAATTGGTGACTTAAAACAACACACATTTGCCCCGGCCAGTGTGGCTCAGTTGGTTGGGGTTGTTGTCCCATGTACTCGAAGGTCGTGGGTTTGATTTCTGGATCAGGGCACTTGACTGGCTTGTGAGTTCTACCCTTGGGTGGGGTGCATTGGGGAGGCAACTGATAGATGTTTCTCTCTTGCATCAGTGTTTCTCTTTCTCTCCCTTCTTCCCTCTCTAAAATCAATAATAAAACAACACACATTTATTCTCTTAGGGCTCAGAATCTGAAATCTCTTTCGCTTGCCTAAAGTCATGGTGTCAGCAGGGCTGCGTTCCTTCTGGAGGCTCCATGGAGAATCTGCTTCTTACCTCTCCAGTTTTCAGAGGCTGCCAGCCATCCTTGGCTTGTGGCCCCTTCCTCCATCTTCGAAGCCAGTGGCATAGCATCTTCAAATCTCTCTCTGCTTTCATTGTCTTTCTTCTATAGACGGATCCTCCTTGTCAATGTCTGGGCCACCCTGACAATCCCGGGTAATCTCCCATCTCAAAATCCTTAATGGAATGACACCTGCAAAGACCCTTTTGCCATATACGGTAATGCTCGCAGGTTCCGGGGATGGGGATCGGCACATCTTTGGCGTCCATTACTCAGCTTACCAATCTTGGCATGTATTTAATTTTTGACAATGGCTGAATATTGGCAATTCTATGTAATTCAGCCTAAAGATTCTCAATAAATAGGAGTTACTGTAAAGACTAAAAACAAAAGGGAGGGGGGTTATTTTACCCTGAATAGCGGCTCCAGGCCTGTCCCTGCTGTCTCAGCAGTAGCTGGGCAACTTGCAGCGGAGCCCGGATCTTTAGTCCTCCCTGGGCCACTGCCCCAGAAGCACAGTAAGTCTCCTTCCCTAAGGCCACTGCCTCCTCGTGATTTTTGGAGGAGGCCTGCTGCCCACAGAGTAGGGGATCCCTCTGTCCGGCTACAAGGTCCTCTACCCCACAGCATAAGCGTTCTTTTGAGGACAAAGCAGCTGCAAACGACTTCCATGTTGTAAGTTTGTGAGGCAGGAACAGAGTCTGTGGCCTCGCGTGCCACGGGGAAGAAGTAGCGGTACCAACCCCATTTTTGTTTACATTTTTTAAAAAATATCTTAAAATTTATTTCAGGGAGGAAGGAGAGAAACCTTGCATCAGTGTTTCAGAGAGAGGGACAGAAACATCAATGATGAGAGAGAATCATTGATCGCTGCCTCCTGCACGCCCCACACTGGGGATCGAACCCTGACCTCCTGGTTCACAGGTCGATGCTCAACCACTGAGCCACGCCGGACGGGCTGCTTGCATTTTTGATATCTTATTTGCCATCGATCTTTGTTGCACTCATTTAGATTCTGAAAAAATACTGCATTAAAATGTTACTTATCTTAATGACTGATATTTTGGGGCACCCCCTTAACTTTTTTCCCGAGATTCCACTCTCCTCACCTTAGTTCCCACTCTGGTCTGTGGGTCTGTATCTGTAGCCATTTTCTCTAAGATAGTTCTGGACACTCCCAGCAGAAGTTCAAGCCTCATCTGTCGAAGAAACACAGGAAGGTTAGGATTTGCTGCGATAACAGGGGCGGAAGGCCACCTCTGAACCTCTAACCCGCCTGTCACCCGAGGGACTCTCTTGGCCGCCAATTGCCTCCTCCACGTGAGAGAGAATAAACTAATTTCATCCCTATTCTGCCCAATCAAGCTCCTTGCGCTGTCTCTACCTCCAGCAATAAGAGACAGGGACAGTTCCTTTTCCATCGCTAAGCAACGGCGAACTCAGCGCGCAGCATCTGCACCCTGCCCGTCGGGCCGATAGGGATCTGTGTCTAAAGTTCTTGTTTGCATTTTGAAGTCAACAGTAATTGCGGTTGTCTATTAGGTTCATTAAGCTGGTTTATGGCTGGACCCACTCCAGTCTCCTCCACTCGGCGGTTTGAAAGCGTTGTCCTCTCAGGGAAAGAACTATTTGGCAATAAAAACCCTGGGCTGATTTCCTCAACTCATTTCCCCTCGACGGGTGGGGAAGCCAGGGCCACCATCCGCAGGGCTCTCGCCCTGGAGAACAAGGGCTCTGTGGAAGGTTCTGGAAGAGCCGGGTGGACAGCAGGGCCAAGGGGAGGCTCAGCCGTCTCTGAGCTGGCCTCCTTCCATTCCTTGCTGAAAGTAGGCCAGTGGAGCAGAAGTCTATTATTTGAGCCCAGCCGGGGAGGGGAGTGCTCCCTGCCCCTCTCCCTCTGCAGGCCAGCGCCCAAGTTGGAGAAGAGCCTTCGGAGCCTCTATACAGGGACTGAGGGCCAGAGGGAGGCAGTACCCAGGGACGGGCTCAGCTCCCGCCTCCCTGGCCTGGGAACGGGTCAAACAGCGGCCTCAGTGTAACAGCAGGAAGTGCAGCCAGCTTGAAAGAGCCGCCTTGAATGCCGTTTCCCAGGTGTTGACTCACCGGGCAGGCGGCTGAAAGGCTGCCAGGCCCAGCTGAGGGGCAGGCCGGGCGCCTGGCACAACCTTCCCTTCAGCCCCGGTTCTTGGGAGCTAGGTCTGCTCTGAAAACACACACCAGAGAACAGCTTAAAGCAATTACTGAGGATGTTGTTTTCCTTCCTAGACCGGCTTCCAAAACAGCCTTCCACTCTCAGCACTTTCCAGACCTAGTCATCGTCTTCTCTCTCCTGGGCTGGTGAGATTTTATTTTATATTTTATTTATTAGGGCCGAGCTAGATAACAAGCCTGCTTGCACCCCCTAGTGTACAGGAAGCCCCGCACCATTCATCGTTGTGTCTGGGTGAAGCCAGGAGGGCAAGCGGGATTGCAGATATTTATTACGGTGATCGGGGTGGGAAGGTCTGATTCCAAGGGACCGTAAGAGGGGACCACACTTACACTCCTGGTTCAGTTCACGGCCCAGGAAACTGTTCTCGAGTGTTTTCTCCCAGGCTTTCTTCAGACTCACTGGCTAGGATGCAGGAGGCTGCCTGTGGCCCTGTTACAACAAAGGGGAAGTGAGGCTCAAGTATCCAAATACTTTAACGTCATGGAGAACTATAGAATAGCCCTGTCGTATGGTTGATAGGTGCAGAAGCCAAATCATTCTGAACAGAATAACTCTGAAAGTCCAACATCATTTTTCTTGCTCTTCTTAAAATGTGTGATCACTTCCGTTGGGTACAGAGACACACACGGGCAATGAGTCCCAAACAACTGACAAGCTGTGGAAGGGTGAGAAGATCAGAACAGCAAGTTCCTTGTATCCTTGAACTCTCTGGAGAGCTTTCTCTGAAAAGAAGGCAGGAGAGAGTTTAGATAAATATGAAAAAGAAACTGTTGTCAGGATGAACCAATGCAGGGTGGGAACCAGAGTATGAGGTGGGGCATCAAGAACCATGGGCATCTTTCAAAGAAGAATTGATGACCACCTACCAAGGATCACTAGGAGGCTTACCAACCCAAAAGCTAACCATTTGGTGGAGGTCCCAAGCTTTTGGGTTGGTAAGCCTCCTAGTGATCCTGGGTAGGTGGTCATCAATTCTTCTTTAAAAGATGCCCATGGTTCTTGATTATCTTGACTGAAATTTCAAGAACAAGGATGGCAAATAGGTCTAATATTACATACCAACTTTCATCAACTGAAGAGCCTGAAATACTATATTGAGAGTATTCCTGAATGTTCAGTTTGAGCAAAAGCATCATGATTGATTAGTGATGTCTTGCCATGAGCACAGGACAAAGAGAGGTGGTATATGTGCCAACTAGGCCAGAAGAAAAAAAAGGAGGCACAAAATCCTAAATTTACACTCTCCTGAATGTAAATACACTTGATCCACAAGAAGCAATTAGAGACCAGTTTGTTGCCTGCATACCGCAATCTCAGAAGAAACAGAAGAGGAAGGGGTGGACGGAAAGCAAGGCAGCCAGTCATCCCTCTAACCCCGGAGACCCTCATGCAGCCGTGGATCAGAAGGAGAGCTGCTGAGGGCCTGGCTCAGCTCTGAAGCTGTGCACCGTGTCCAGAGGCCCCCAAAGGCTGCCACAGGGCACCGAGGAGTCCTGGTGTGCTCCTTTCAAAATGTGCCTTGAACTTTCCACTTCTCTTCACCCCTGCTGCTCCCATCCCATCCTGGCCTTGGCCACACCTCCCTGGACAATGCACTGGCCTCCTAACAGCTCTCTCTGCTTCTCTCCCCTCCCCTCAACCCACCCTCCAAATGACAGTGAGTGGCATTCTAACACAAATCTGACTCTATCGTCACATGCTTAACTTCCCTTGGGGCTTCCTCTTTTTTCCTAAATACTACACTGTGGAGCCACAACCTTCTTCTCCAACCCACATTCCCTTCATCCCTCTGCCCGTTGCTCTTATCCTTTAGCCACGGCCTTTATGTGACTCCTTGAACCAATACCTCTGCTCATAGGTAGGCCCCGCTGGCCTAAATTGCTTGCCCTTTCTCTCCTTTCCTTTTTTACTTTGCTAATAGCCACTTCCTACTCCTCCGCCTCTCGGCTTAAATGTCATCTTCTGGGGGAACCGGGTAGATTAGGTCCTTCCTGTTATAGGCTCACATAGCACCTTATCCTCTCCTTAGGGATGTCGATTGTAGTGGTAACCAGTTATTTGTAAAAGTGTTTGCATAATGTCTATTCCTGGCTAGACTTCAAGCCCCATGAGAAGAGGTCTATTTGCTGCAATGTCTCAAGGGCTTACACAGCCACTGACATAGCTCCTGGCATGTGGTACATGCTTGATAATTATTGAATACATTAACAAATCGCAAGCGAGATGGACAGATGGATGGGACTTCCTGAGGTTGAAGTTGATTGCTATCCCTTGGCAATCGCAGTGGAGGAGATCAAGCCTGTAGTACCATCAGGAAAGGCAGAGGGTGGGAAGGAGGATGGGCTGCGTGGGTGGATGGATGGCTGCTTCTAGATTGCAGCTTCATGTCCCAGAAATCTGAGCTTTACCTTTCCAAGACTTCCAGAAAGGAGTGTCTAGAATTCCATGGATCAAAATGGCACTTATAAAGGAAAAATCCACGTGAGAACTTGGTAGATCAGAGGGAAGGAAATCAAACTTTGAACACTGATTTATGTTGCAGGGGAGCCAGGTGTAAACAAGTCACTTCTGTGGTGGCTCTTGAGCCATCCCAGCCTTCGGCAGCAACCTAACTGCCAAACGCTATGCTGCTTTGCCCTGGGACCTTCTGAAATCTAAGAAAGCAAACCGGTCTAGCAGCTTCAGGACTTGTGTTTCTTAGAAGGCAGATTCCAAAGACTTCTACCCACAAATTGGCCGTGTTGATTATTACTACCTCACCTATCAGTTGAAGCACAAGGGGAAATGGAGTATAATACTGTTTGGGGCTCTCTAGGATCTAATTGGGCATCTTAGGTCTGTGCAGCTAACGTTTTTAGTGGAAGGAGAGTTAGGGAGCGGGGTTTGAATGACTCAGCAGCAGGAGAAACCCCAAGTGGTCTGCTAGACACTAAACTCGGGGACAAGTTCAAGGATTCAGCCATGGTTTCCACCCTCCCTGCCCAGGACTGGGTCTCTCCTCCTGATACGGCAGTGCACGTTGCATTGGTTTTCACTGGACTATATATGGGTGTGGGCTTCATTCTGCCATCGTGGCTCATCCAAAAGTGGGCTGATGGGCAGGAACAACAGAGGTCTGGGGGGATGTGATCTCTGCAGCCAGTCCCTGCAGGACTGTTGTGTGGACAGCATACTTTTCTAGGGAGCTGCAGAGGGCAGCTTGGGTGAATGATGTCACTCTGTGCTCCCCGAGTCCCCTGCAGGCCCCTTTCCTTGCACGGTGTTCATCATTCATAGGCAGGAAGTTCTGCAAGCAAAGGGAACAGGTCTGCCTCCTTTGAGCCATGCCCAGTGCCTGGCCTCTGGATACTAATGAGTCGATGTTTGCTGATGAGGAATAAATACAAGAATGATGCTTCATGGATGTAGATATGGGAGGAATATCAATCAGAACTTCCTGATCATTAGAACTGCCCAGTGATGGAATGGGCTGCCTTGAAAAGGACTAGCCAGGCCAGCATTTCCTCAGTATACATTCTGGTTAGAGTGGGTGGTGGGAGACAGTGGCACATAGGTGTTGGGTCCATGAGCTCTGGGGTCAGACAAAGCTAGTGTGAGTCCTGGTTCTGCTACTTATGGTTGTGAGACTTCAAGCCGATCTGCCCCAATGTCTGCATCTGTAAAATGGGGGTAACAACCAGTTTGGGTTTCTTTGAAGAAGAGTCTGAGACCAGGATGTAAAGGCAGGTTGTGTACATGTGAGGGGGTCCAGGAGGCAGGAGGGAGGCAGCAGTGAGAGGGGGACAGAGAAGGAGGAAAAAGCCTCGCCAGGAAGGGGGGCTCACTCCTAGTGAGGAGTCTTGGAGGAATTCTGTGGAACGGGGGCCTTCTGATGGAGGGACTATTCAAGACCACAGTCATGTGATGAATATATTTTGAGTGAACATCCTATCTAATAAAGAGGGAATATGCTAATTGACCCTCACACCGTCACAAAGATGGTGGTGCCCACAGCCAATAAGAAGGGAATATGCTAATTGACTGCCCCGCCCTCAAAGATGGCAGCACCCACAAGATGGCGGTGCCCAGTCCCCTCAGCCCTGCCAGGGCGGCAGGCAGGCCCGGCCACTCAGCGCGCCTGCCTCCAGAGTCCCCCAGCCTCCCAGGGCCAGCCTGAGGCTCAGACAAGCCTCAGATGGAGGCTGCCCAGCTGCTCAGGGCCGCTCAAGGCTCAGGTAACCAGGGCTGGCCGATGCTTGCGCTGCTGGCAGTGGCAGCAGCAGAGGTGTGATGGGCGTCGCCTTCCCCTGATTGCCAGGTCGCCTCCTGCCCCTGAGGGCTCCTGGACTGTGAGAGGGGGCAGGCCAGGCTGAGGGATCCCCCCTCCAGTACATGAATTTCATGCACTGGGCCTCTAGTATATTATAAGGATTCAATAAAATAATATCCTAAAGTGTTTAACACAGTGCCTAAAAATAAAGTGCTGTGGACAGCTGCTATTATCATTATTAGTTTCTTTTTACTAATAGACAGTAACACTTTCTAAAAGAAATAGGAATCATCTGGGGTAACCTTGTCACTTTGGGGCTTGTGTATGTGCTTGGAGGACTTGCGGTTTTGGAGGAGATTAAAATAGGCCTGGCCTTGACCTCCAGAATGAAGATTCTGGATGAGTTGGGCCAGCCTCACAGGTATCGGGGCACACTGGACTTTCTCGTCTGGCTTTTAGTGAAGCCACTGCCTCTAACACTCCCTGACACCTGGCTTAATAATTTTCTGAGTTCAACGGCCAGTTTTAAAGCAGGCACAATAGGATTGTGTCAGGGAGAATTACGTGGTGGCCCCAGAGGTCCTAAAATGGTGCTTTAACTAGATGACTTCCGGGGGGGGAGGGGTAAAAAATGCAAAATGTTGCGCCGACACCCCCGTGCCACTGAGCTCAAACCTTCCCCCAAAGTACAAAAAGAACAAGGAACTGGAATGTTTTTCATCCTTTGCACATCATCTGGCCCAGCTTCAGCTGCGCCCACCCTCACACGCCTCCCGAATGACAGCGGAGCCCCAGGGCAGAGAGAAATGGAGAGACCAGTGACCAGCAGAAGGGAAGGCCCACTGTGTGGCGCTGCTTTTGAGATCTTCAGTCTTGATCTGGGTATGTTGACTCGAGGGGATCTTTTCTGCACAGACTCGGCCGCTGGAAGCAGAGCCAGTGATGCCACCTGGGCAGCCAGGGATGCAATGGAGAGAGAAAACAAACAAGGTGGTTGAAAAGGAATTCAAAGGGACCACCCACAGACACAGCCTTCGGATTCTCAGGTGACAGACCTCTGGGGGCAGGGATGGTGGCTTGGGTGTGAGCCCGTCCCAGCAGCGACACGTGGTGTCTACCACTGCCCAGCTGGTGTTTCCACGCTGCACTGAATGGCCACCTGAAGACCAGCCATTCTCATTTCCAGGCACTTGATGTTTGCCTGGCCTGAAGAGATGGGTGCCAGAATCCACCTGCATTTTTATTTTCTGTGGCGGAAGGTGTACCGCCCCCTATCCATCTCTGCAAGCTAATGCACCTTGCTCACCCCGGCAGCGTGCAGCGGAAGAAAGCGTTTTAAAAAAATGCATCGGCCTGCGCTGCCCTGTCCATACTGATGCATCCAGAAAGCAGAAGGTGGCTCCCAGGACGGCGATGTCAGGTCTGGCGTTTCAATAATTAGTGGCCGAGTAATTGCTGTAATAATTAATTTCCATTGCTTAATCCAGTGATCAGGCATGTCACTTTACACATGGGAAATGTTGGTCCCTGTCGGGGTGTGCGTGTGTGTGTGCGTGTGTGTGTGTGTGTGTGTGTGTGCGCGCGCGCGCGCGCGCAATTGCTATTTAGTTAGGATTTGGAGATCAGTTTGTGGAATAAATACGATGCTTTTAGTTTGGTTTTTAGCCATAGGTTTGGGAGAAAAAACAGCAAGGTGAGTAAAGAGAGACAAAAATGACATGCTCCAAACCTCAAATGCCAATCTTGTGAGAACTTTTCCAAAGTGGGGTTGGATCACACGTCACCATTTGCAGCTTGGGGACTGGCAACTCGAAAGCGGGTCCTTGCGCCCAAATCTTGCCCCAGGCTTTCCAAGGCCCAACTGCCCGGCAGAAAAACACCGAAGCCACATATGTAACCTTCAATGTTCTAATAGCCACAGTTTTAAAAAGTAAGAGGCAGTGAAGTTTTTAAAAAATATATTTTTATTGAATTCAGAGAGGAAAGGAGGGGGGGAGAGATAGAAACATTAATGGTGAGAGAGAGTCATTGATTGGCTGCCTCCTGCACGCCCTCTACTGGGGATCAAGCCCACAATCCGGTCACATGCCCTCAACCAGAATCGAACCTGGGACCCTCCAGTCTGCAGGCCGATGCTCTATCCGCTGAGCCAAACCAGCTAGGGCAATGAAGTTATTTTTAACAATAAATGATACTTAATGCACTCGATCTGCAATACTATTATTTCAAAATGTAAGCAATAGACAAAATGTTAATAGGATATCTTATATTTTCTCTTCGTACGGTCTTCGAAATCTGACGTGCTTTTTTACACTTACAGCATATCTCAATTCCACTGCTCAGTCTCACCAGCCACCGATCAAATGCCCAGTAGCTACTCGGACTCGAGGCCTGTGTTGACCAGCAAAGAGGTAGGGACACTGGACAGACTCACCTCTGTGAAGCCATCACTATATAGAAGTGATGACACTGTCATAAAAAAAAAAAAGACAATGTTGTTTTGTGTGTCGAAGGATGAGCTGCTTCCGTTGAAGCCGTTCTTGGGCCCCTTGCTAGGCTGCGGTAGGGGTTGCATCTCTCTCATCCTTAAACCTCCCCTTCACACTCATTTTTGTGTCCATTCATCTGGGCAGAGCGCATTGTGAGGAGCCAGCCATGTTGAGTGAATGCCTAGCCCCGTGTGATGGGGGGAATGTACAAAAAAGGAATGGAAATGGATCTGAACTCAAGGAATTTGCCATCGGGAAGAAGAGACCGTATCGGGACAAAATGATGGGTGAGCACCACCAAACAGGGTAGAGCTTTGTGTCAGGTTAAATCGGATCAAATGGCAGAGTGCAAGGTGGCTGGGAGGAGAGGTCACCGCTGGCTGTATTTACCGGGGATGATTTTAGGGACTGGCAGGGTCCCGGGGCTGTCTGGGTTCTGGCTGGGTCCCAGCAGGCCCAGAGGAAAGGCACTGGGGGAGGGAAAGGCATGGTGCAGCCCCGTGAGCACCACCCCCCCCGAACCCCTGCCCCACCTTCACCCTCATGAAGCCCAGATTCTAGCCCGCAGCTGCCTTGCCACCAAAAAGTGGAGCTGCTGTGATTCAGGGGCCATCAGCTCTGCCTCCTTCTCTAAAGCCTTCGTCTCCCTTCTGCCCCTTTTTGACTTCACCCTCCTCCCTTACTAGTCATTAGTGCCCTGTCGGGGGGCGCTGGCCCCTGTGGTTGGTGGGGCCCTGTGTCCAGCCTGGCTGGGAGCTGCGAGTGGAGGCAGTGTGTCACTCCCAGGCCACGCTCCAGGCTCTCTCTGAAGACCTGGCTTGAGACGGTGGCTGCCCCGTAGGTACCTGTCATCGTTGGAGCCTTTCTGCCGACTTACAGCGAGCACGTCACGGGAGACAGAGGTGCATCGCGTGGCTTTAAGTCCCATTCTGCAGGTGCTGTGGCCATGAGTGGCCTAGCCTCTCCGAGTGACACAGCCCCTCCACGGAGAGGGGACACAGGCTTCTTGGGGTGGGCGGGTTTGAAAGAGGGGCCAGGAGAACCCCTGGGATGCCCTGCCTCCTCTGTGAGGGGAACCCCCTCCATGGCCACCTAAGATGTAGGCGCCTCCTCAGAGGCAGGACACACCCACCTCCAGGTCCACGCCATGGTCCACGCCCTCCATGAAGACAGGCACGGCCAGCGCTCGCTATGGCACTGGAGGCGGTGGAGGTGGGGGAGACACCATGGTAGGCCCCGGAGAAGGAGAAAGAGGAAGAGGACGGGGTCTGGCCCCCTGGTGTGGAGGAAAACTATGGGCTCAGAGTGAACGAGTGTCTTGGTTGACGCTGGACCTGCTGCCCGGAGCACCCCTTCCTCGCAGCCCTGCCTCCCAAGCCGTCCTTGCAGACTGTCCTTCAGTCAGATGTCACTCCCTGGGTGAGCAGTGGGTCTCGCACGTTCCATCAGTCACCTAACAAACAGCTACTGGGGGCTGCTCTGTGCAAATCTTAAGGATCTAAACCCACGCTGGCTGCACGTCTGCCCTTATGAGTCCCATCCAGTGGGGGGGGGGGGGCGGGGGGGGGGCAAGTAAGGCTCAAAGTTGTGAGGTTTTAAGAGCTAAGATGGACAGTCCAGAGGTGATTACCACAGGGAAGGAGCCTTGTCCTCAGCCTGAGAAGTCAGGGAGGCCTTCCCAGGGGTGGTGAGACAGCAGCCACCAGACAGTGCTAAGGGAGAGGCAGTCCAGGCTGAGGCACGAGGAGCAGAGGAGTGAAGGCGAGCGAGCAGAGCAGGCCCATCCCGGGAAGGCGAAGTGGCTGGGCAGGAGCAGCACGGGGTGCTGTGGGCAAGCAGAGAGCTATCAGACTGACATGGAGAGGGCAGGACCCAGTCACCAAGGGCCCGGTAACCATGGCGATGGGGATGAGCACCGGCGAGCAAAGAGACGCTGCAGAGATTCAAGCAAAGGAAGACCTTGATCGGATTTGTAGGTGGTTGGGAGGACAAAGAAGTGATTTTGTGAGCTGGCCAGACAGGAAGAGACCTTTTTTTGAGGGTTTTATTTGTGTGGTGTTGTGTTTATTTGTGTTAAGCAAAACTGCCCCCTAGCCCAGGTGATATGAAGGCAGGCCCTGGGACAGGGGACAGAAGGAGGGAGTAGGGCAGTGGGATAATAGAAATTTTTTTTAACAATTTGGGGCACTTGGTTTTTATTCTGGATGAGGGACCATGGAGCAATGAATGGGAGGAGTGGAATGGTGAAGAGAGAGACACCACAGGATATGAGGGAGCCGAGCTCAGAGAAGGCAGCGAGGAGGAGAGAGAAGGGGGCAAGGAGGAGAGAGAAGGGGGCTAAGAGGTGAGAGAAGGGGGATAGAAGGTGAGAGAAAGGGCTATGAAGTGAGAGATGGTGGCTAGGAATATCCTGAAGTGAGAATGGCCGAAGGGCTTCGGCAAATATGATAGCCAATATTAAATTTTAAATAATGAGCAGCACCACACTTCAAGGTGAGTCCCCCAACCCCATTACTCGCCAATCCTCACCAGAAGTGACTTGCCAATCCTAACCAAAAGTGGGTCAGAGCGGAGACAACTACGGGGCATGAGGTCTAAAGAGGATTGGAGAGGTCAGGAGAAGGGAGAAATGGGGGTGTGAGGCGGTAGGGACAAAAGCAGGCCCCCCACAGAGGATCACTGGGGATACGGGGCAGGGGGAGGTGGATTTGCATCAGACATGAAACAAGGCTGGAGCCACATTTCTTCAATGCAGTCAAGGAAATGATGCAGGGGGAGCTGAATAGCCACGGAGGCCCTAACACTGCTCTGAAGGAGAATATAAAGAGAAGCTATTGTCTGTGTTCCCGCAGAATAGTACAGGAGATATATGTGTATGCCAGTTAACTTTACGCGATGACCAAGCTGGAGGGGAGTAATTACTAAATATGCGAAGGACCCCAAGTTTAAAATTGTCTTTCTGGGCTTTGCAGACGCCGCTGCCCCGAAGCCGCCTGTGACCAGCCATGGGGAACCCCACCGTGTACTTCAACGTCGCCGTTGACGGCGAGCCCTGGGGCCGTGTCTCCTTCAAGCTGTTTGCAGACAAAGTTCCAAAGACAGCAGAAAACTTCCGTGCTCTGAGCACTGGGGAGAAAGGATTTGGTTATAAGGGTTCCTGCTTTCACAGAATTATTCCGGGATTTATGTGCCAGGGTGGTCACTTCACACACCATCATGGCACAGGCGGCAAGTCCATCTACGGGCAGAAATTTGAGGATGAGAACTTCGTCCTGAAACATACAGGTCCTGGCCTCTTGTCCATGGCCAACGCTGGACCGAACACAGACAGTTCCCAGTTTCTCATCTGCGCTGTCAAGACGGAGTGGTTGGGGGGCAGGCATGTGGCCTCCGGCCAGGTGAAGGAAGGCATGGCTATTGTGACAGCCATGGAGTGCTTTGGGGCCAGGAATGGCAAGACCAGCAAGAAGATCGCCATTGCTGACTGTGGACAACGCTAATAGATTTGACTAGTGTTCTAGCTTAACCACCGGACCATTCCTTCTGTAGTTCAGGAGAGCACCCCTTCACCCCGATTTGCTTGGAAAGCGTGGTCCCAATACACCAAGGTTGCAGTTTTGAACCTCGATCAGGGCACATGCAAGAATCGATCAGTGAACGCATACTTAAGTGGAACAACAAACGCAGTGTTTCTCTCTGCCTCTGTCTTCGTCTCTGTCTTTCTCTCTCTCACCGATAAATAAAAATTTAAAATATATTTTTTGTTGGCTAAATGAGCAGTGTCAATGGTATATGGATGGCTAGAAAGATATACACAGGCATATGTCCATGTTTGCAAGAAAATAACATTAGAATATAATAGTTTTGGTTTAGAACTTTGGTCTTATCCTCCCCCAGCCACCTCCTCCCCATAACTAGAGGATTCTGTCACCTAACCAGATGAAGAAGTGAGTTGGTTCTGCCTTACGAACATTATTGCGTTTTCCTCAGAGGAACCTCAAGGTTAATTAGGGTACACTCTGTAACAAAGAGCCCTCGCCCCAAATGCAGTGGCTTGAAGAAGTTGACCACTCTCTCAAATAACCATCTCTATGTGAGAGATCTGGGTTGACGGGCAGCTCTGCTCCATGCTATGATCAGGGATCCAGGTTCTTTCCATCTCGGTGCTGTTTCCCGTAGGTATTGTCTTGCAGGGTCAGAGCTGAGTTATGGGATTCCCATTTCCCTACTTGTCGGAAGGGAAAAGAAGGAAGCTCAGGTGCATACGTTGACTCTTAACTGGAGTACGAGTTTCAAGTTGCCTTGTAAGCTGGGTAAGTTGGGCCATCTCCCAGGAGGTGCACACCCCATTGGCTCAGGCCTCCGCACAGATGCACGCTGGTGGGAGAAGAGGAGGAACAAGAAGTGAGATCCCTGGCTCAACAGCATCACCCACCTTCAATTCTGTTACCATGAAAAAAGCGAGGGTGGGTTTTGGCCACTGGGCCCCAGAACCCTTCCGGAAGACTCTTGTGAAGGCCTCAAAAGGACAGAGAGTTGGACCCTCATGAGAACAGGCTGAGTCTTGTTCGTGTGTCTATCCTATATAATAAAGAGCTAATATGCTAATTAGACTGGATGGCAGAATGACCTCCCGGAATGACCTTCCGGAACGACCCGTGGGCAGGGCCACAGGGCTGCGAGGCAGCTGAGGCTGCGGGGGCTGAGCCCCTTGCACGAATTTCATGCATCAGGCTTCTAGTTTATTAATAAGTGTGTGTATGAATGGCAGAATTTGGTCTCAGGCTTGCTTTCCTTATAACTTGCTGATGATGAGGCCGTGGAGGAGGCCTGGCTCCGGCAAGGGAGTGGTAGACAGCCACAACCCCACAGGACCAGGGCCCCATCTCAGACCTGCCCTGTAACAACCTCTCCAGGTGATTCACGGAGAAGCACCGTCCTCCTGCACCTTTGCTCGGCCTTGACTTTGTCCTGGTGCACAGCTCTCCATTGATTTTATCACTGGAAGAGCCCAGCCAGCACAACGACAGTGTTTTTCAAATTGGGACCATTGGCCCACTGCTGAGAAGTGGCATCCTTTCAGCAGGTCGTACCCAGCATGCAAAGAAAGAAAGGCAGAGGAGAAAAGACATAGTATCGGATAAAAACAGAAAGAGAGTGACTCACACTAAGGGTGAGTGTTGTTTTCAGCTATCGATGTGTGTGTGGGTAGAGTTCACAGTCAGAAAACAAAACAGGTGTGAGCCCCGACGATGCAGGAGGTGGGGTCTGTGGCAGGAAGTCTGCAGGCCAGGCAGCAACCCATCCTGGGTCTGAACACCTCCTCTGAGTGGTGTGGCTTTGGCCAATACTGAGCCTCTTTTCTCACATGCAAAACGGGTTAACTTCAACCTATGGGGTTATTGCACCGTCACCAGGACAGGGAAGGGAGTAAATCCCTGTGGGTTCTTTCCTCCTCTTACCAGTATCCCTTCGCCTTTTAGGGCAGGAAAGTGGCTTGCCTGAGGCTTCGCAGTTGAGACAAAAGCCAGCATTCCTTATTCCTGGGCCTCAGTCCCCCCCCCCCCCCATGAAGGAAGGCACGTTTGCCTAGAAGGCCTGTAAGGGGCTCAGCCCTGGGGTCCGTGTCCAGAAGGCACGTGCACGAGGGGCTGGGGGGTGCAGGAGGCGAGGAGATGTGAAGTGGCCCTCAGCTTGCCTTGGACCCTGCAGACTCAGGTCTTGGACCAGGCAAGGTCAGAGCTAGTGCCCATTGCCAGGACAGGCTCCCCGCGCCCCGGGCGGGCGCCCCTCATCACGCACCTCTGCCAGCGGGCGGTGCGGCAGCGCCACCGTGTGGCCGCGCGACATCAAAGCGCAGCCACTCGAGGGCTCCTGGGTCCATCGCAGCCGAGCCCCGCCAGAGCCCCGCTGGGAGGGAGGGCGAGGAGGAGGTCACCTCGTTTAGCACCCCCACCCCAGCTCCCTTGCACATCCTCCCTCGCGGAGCTGTTTGCACCCCCAGGTACAGCGTGGACGGAGCAGGGGCGGTGCCCCCTCCCTGCGCTTGTAGGGTGGGCGGGCGGGCGCTGGTGCAGAGGGCACCTCGGGCAGGCATGGTCCCCTCACCCCTGAGCCCGACGGAGGGCACCTGGAGAAGGACGGGGTCCCGGCATCGCGGGCCAGCGCCCCGCTCCGTATCTCAGGGTTGGAGCGCACTGGTCCCATAGAGCGGGTTCGCGGGTTCCAGTCTCGCTGGGCCCCCCCACACTTGCTCTCCTCCATCCCTGGCGAGCACAGCGCCCCCTCCCGGTCCAGGTTCTACGTTTACTCTCGGATCCCGCAGGGAAGGAGGGTGCCCGTGGGCGTGGTTAGAGGGGAAGGGCAGCCAGGCAGCAGCAGCCTCCCAGGTCCCCGGTGGCACATAGTCCCAGCCTGTGATTCGGAGCATCATCCAGGGGGCTCCGCCCCAGCCCAGCACCCCGACCAGGGAGTTTCCCGCGCTCTGCCTGTGAGCTCAGGAATGATGCCAGAGGAGGAGGATTCCGCGGCCCGGAGCACCTCTCATCACCATGGGAACGCTCCCTCTCCCCAGCCCCACTGTAAGCTCTTATTTACTGGGGCTCCCCCTGGGTTGGTCATTGTGCTAACTTCCCCGAAGAAAGGAAGGAGTATGAGGCCAAGGAAAGACTAAATACTAGTAATTTGCCCAAGGTCACCCCGTTAATAAACAACAGCGGGTAAGGTTCAGGTGGGTCTGCCAGTCTCCCAAGCCCACCACCCTGAGAAGGGGACCCCTTTTGCTCTTCCACCCCCAGCCTTGGGGGTGTAGTGTAGGTGGGGGAGGCAAGGAGCCTTTTATGGAGCCAGGCCAGGGAAACCTGGTTTTGGGAAGAGAACTCACATCTGTTAGGAGGATGGGTTTCCCCTCAGCTCCCTGAGCCCCAGGCCCTGGAGGAGCCCCCTGGCAGCTCCCTCCTCTGTGAAATGGGCACCCAGAGGGCGCCGCCACCTGCCCTGCCACACCTTCCTTCCCACGGCTTCCCATCTGGACTGTTTCAACTCTCACACCAACTCTCACACGCGAAGGCAAAGTGGGGGGCGGGGGGTGTCCATCGAGAGCTGAGGCTAATCATCTGGCCTGCTGGGGGGTCTGGGGGCCACTCTTGGGGATAGTGATCGTGGTTAAACCCGGACTTGGTGTGCGTGGCTAAGAACAGCGATCGCCCTGACAGCGCCTGTCAGGTCTAAGCTGAGTCTGAATTAACAATTAGTGTTCATTCAGTTGTAAGTGGGATCAGCAGCTTCGCTGTCCATACAAAGAAATGGAGGCACAGAGGAGTTAAATATTTTGCCTGGAGTCACAAAGAGAGCGAGTCGCAGAGTCAGGATTCAAACCAACCTTCTGGCTGCAGCAGCCCCCAGAGCCTCCCCAGGGCTTTCTGTCGCTGGAGAACAAAGCCGTGCCTTCGAGGAAAGCAGTCTGTGCAGCGTTCTCTCCAAGGCCTCGGTGTGAACAACCAGGAGAGTTTGTTCACATCATTCAAGAGAAAAAGAGCCTTAGAAATGAGTTCTCCCTTGTGCCTTTTGCTGAGAATTCTCTATGGGAGGACAACAGTTCTTTGTGCCTGAAGTGATATGTGTTTATCCTACACAGGGACCACAGCAAAATCCCTATTATACCTACCAAACATTTCATCTTTAATTATTTTTAATTTTCTATTTTAAAAAATATATATTTTATTGATTTTTTACAGAGAGGAAGGGAGAGGAGAGAGTCAGAAACATCGATGAGAGAGAAACATCGACCAGCTGCCTCCTGCACACCCCCCACTGGGGATGTGCCCGCAACCAAGGCACATGCCCCTGACCGGAATCGAACCCGGGACCCTTCAGTCTGCAGGCCGACGCTCCATCCAGTGAGCCAAACCAGCTAGGGCAAATTTTCTATTTTTTATTGATTTCAGAGAGGAAGGGAAAGGGAGAGAAAGAGAGAGAAACATCAATGATGAGAGAGAATCATTGATCGGCTGCTTCCTGCATGCCCCCTACTAGAGATCGAGCCTGCAACCCAGGCATGTACCTTTGGCCAGAATTGAACTCAGGGCCCTTCAGTCTGCAGGCCCACGCTCTATCCACTGAGCCAAACCAGCTAGGGCCACTTCATTCTTTTTATTCTGCATGAGTTATATTGGGGACTTGAGAAAAAAAATTCCCACTCTTTTACAGCTATTAAACCAACAGCAAATAAACTAAATGTTTGTGTATTTATGCGCACTATACCAGGGACAGTTAAGGTGGGTGGCAGATTATAATTTCCAAAAGTGGCCACTCCAGTACATCCCATCCCATATGCTCTTTTTTTTTTTTTTTTTTTTTTTAATTAAATCTTTATTGTTCAGATTATTACATTTGTTCCTCTTTTTTCCCCCCATAACTCCCCTCCTCCCAGTTCCCGCCCCACCATCCGCCCTCACTCCCCACCCACTGTCCTCATCCATAGGTGCACGATTTTTGTCCAGTCTCTTCCCGCATCTCCCACACCCCTTTCCCCCCCAAGAATAGTCAGTCCATTCCCTTTCTATGTCCCTGATTCTATTATAATCACCAGTTCATTCTGTTCATCGGATTATTTATTCACTTGATTCTTAGATTCACTTGTTGATAGATGCATATTTGTTGTTCATAATTTGTATCTTTACCTTTTTCTTCCTCTTCCTCTTCTTAAAGGATACCTTTCAGCATTTCATATAATCCTGGTTTGGTGGTGATGAACTCCTTTAGCTTTTCCTTATCTGTGAAGCTCTTTATCTGACCTTCAATTCTGAATGATAGCTTTGCTGGATAAAGTAATCTTGGTTGTAGGTTCTTGGTATTCATCACTTTGAATATTTCTTGCCACTCCCTTCTGGCCTGCAAAGTTTCTGTTGAGAAATCAGCTGACAGTCGTATGGGTATTCCCTTGTAGGTAACTGAGTTTCTTTCTCTTGCTGTTTTTAAGATTCTCTCTTTATCTTTTGCTCTTGGCATTTTAATTATGATGTGTCTTGGTGTGGTCCTCTTTGGATTCCTTTTGTTTGGGGTTCTCCGCGCTTCTTGGACCTGTAAGTCCATTTCTTTCACCAGGTGAGGGAAGTTTTCTGTCATTATTTCTTCAAATAGATTTTCAATATCTTGCTCTCTCTCATCTTCTGGCACCCCTATAATTCTGATGTTGGTACGCCTGAAGCTGTCCCAGAGGCTCCTTACACTATCCTCGCATTTTTGGATTCTTTTTTCATTTTGCTTTTCCGGTTGGGTGTTTTTTGCTTCCTCGCATTTCAAATCATTGACTTGATTCTTGCGCTCCTCTGTTCTGCTGTCAGGAGTCTGTATAATATTCTTTATTTCAGTCAGTGTATGCTTAATTTCTAGTTGGTTCCCCAATATAACATCGAGGGTCTCATTAGTTTTCTTGTAGATCTCATTAAGTTTATCGGCGGCTTCTAAACAGTTCTTGAGAGACCTTAAAAGTGTGGTTCTGAACTCTAGATCTTCCATTGACAATTTTGTCCTGTTTCTTTGTCTCCGCATTTTGTTATGCTTCCTTGGTGCACCCCCTAGTGGTCTTTGTTCGTGGTGTTATAGTTAAATCTTGATTGTTGTAGCTAATTCCAGGGAGGGTTTGACCTCCAGGCCAAGTGGCTATGAGAATCAGCTGTGTCAGCAGTGAGAGAACTTCTGTCCTCTAGGGAGGTGCTAATCTGGCGTTTGCCTGAGGCTATCCGGCAAATGCCTCTGTGCAGGGCTTGGGCGGGGCGGGTCGCACAGGATCAACAGAGTGGGCCGGAGAGAGCAGTTATGGCCGCTCTCAGTCCTGTCCCCAGGGGCTCTGCCTCTCTGAGTCCCAGCAATGCAACGGCTGCAAAGCTCAGAGAGAAAGCTGCACTCACTCTGACCAAAGCCAGACAGTCGCGCTTCTCCCGTTTGAGTCTGGGTCCCTAAAGACTCGCCTGTATCTGGAGCTCAGAGTCTGCGACTCCCTCCCGATTGAAAACGCCAACCGCGCCCTCCGCCGCCAGCCCGCTCCGCGCGCGCACTCCGCACCTCAGAATTTGACTTCAGCACTGCGCCTCCTCTGAGTGTCCGTATGCGTTTCTCTTTCCTCCTAGTTGTAGGACTTCCACTCAGCCAGCGTTCCAGTGGTTTTGGGTGATGTCCGTTCCGTCTTTTAGTTTCACTTTTGAAGTAGTTGTTCAAAGCAGCAAACTCCGGCGTTAACCTATGCCGCCATCTTGGTTCTCCCATATGCTCTTAATATATAACTGTGACACTCCTCTTGAACCTGGGCAGACCTGAGATGACTCTCTATGTCCCCTCTCCTTGAACTGGGGTGGACTCTTCGTGGCAGAAGTGATGGTATATGTCTTCCCAGGCTGGATGACAACATTGCTATGCTCTCTTGGGACACCTGTTCCTGGAAGTTGGCCGCCATGCTGCGAGAGGCCACATGTAGTGCCCTGCTGACAGCTCCAGCTGAGATCCCCAGATGTGTGAGTGAGCGAGTGAGTCTCCAGATGAGTCTCGCTCCCAGCTTTCCAGCCACCCCAGCTGATACCACATGTACTGACCTTGCCAAGCACTGCCCAGATCGAAGATTCATGAATAGAATAAGAGATCATTGTTGTTTTAAGCCACTAAATTTCAGAGGTTTGTTACACAGCAAGAGATAACAGGACCACACCTCTTCCCTACCATGACCTGTTCTGCAGTGAAATCGTTTAGGCCAATCATGTCAAACTCAAAGGCTAACATAGGCCAAATAAACAAGGTTTAAGTTTATGTGGGCCGCAAATAAACAAAAGCTCCCATTTTCATAGAAACATAGGCTTATTTCGATAGAGACATGCTGAATACAAAGGGCTGAAATAAATGAGTCAGTGTTAACATAAAATAATAGAGCATTTTAATAAAAATTAATATTTTTTTCTTGAACATTAACTTACCAGACACTGAATAACTGCACAAATTAATAAGCGTAACACTGATAAACCTATTTTTCTTGTTCTCCAAAAGCAAAATATCTCCTGTTGTGCACACTGAACAAGTCAGTCCAAGACTAATGACGTGGCCATCGGCTGCTAAAATATTCGCTGCTAGTATTAGTGGAGAGAAATGGTGCGCCTGCGTCTAAAGCGCATAAGAGAAATGCATGCAACACGATTATAGTAATCAGTTATTAGCAAACGTTGTAGTTCGTTATTAATAATTATGTATAACAGGATATTGTAAAAATTAAGTTACGAGCCCTAGCCGGTTAGGCTCAGTGAGTAGAGTGTCGGCCTGCGGACTGAAGGGTCCCAGGTTCAATTCTGGCAAAGGGCACATGCCTGGGTTGCGGGCTCGTGGGGCATGCAGGAGGCAGTCAATCAATGATTCTCTCTCATCATTGATGTTTCTATCTCTCTCTCCCTCTCCCTTCCTCTCTGAAATCAATAAAAATATATTTTAAAAAATTAAGTTACGAAATTTTTATTAAAACGTTTCTTATATTGGCTGGGCCGCAAAGATATTCGTTGTGGGCTGCATGCAGCTGGTGGGTGGCGAGTTTGACATGCTTGGTTTAGGCCCATCACCTTATACCTATACCAGAAGGTTTCCCTAGGGAGACATCTAGAAGCAGCATGGCTGGGCCAAAGTATACACCTCAAAGCGAATACTGTGGAGCAGTGAAATGAACCAACTGTATCTACGTCTAAGCTTGCAGCCATCTTGAAAACAATGTCCAGTGAAACATGCACGTTGTGAAATGATACAAATGGTTTCATTTATGTAAATGTCTAAGGACACAGAACAATGCTATATTTTGTTCGTGAAACTATATGTGTACTAAAGTGAAAACATATGAGAGTGATACATATAAATGAGCTTTAGTACTATGTTTTATTTCTTAAAAAAAACAACTGAAGGTCTGAAGCAAATGCTACAATGTTGACATCTATTAAGTCTGGATGTGGGGCTAACAATATACAATTGTTATTGTAAATTTTCGTTTACATTTCTTATATATGCTATGTATTGATGTTATGGTATTTATAATTATGTGACTCTTTCGTTAATTGAAATGTGTAAAAAATAAATCTCAGTTTGAGATAAAATTATGATCACAGTGATTTTGTCCCTTGTGATTTTCTGTGTTATACTAGAGGCCTGGAGCACGAATTTGTTCATGGGTAGGGTCCAGCCGGCCCTTCCCCCTGGTCAAACTCCCAGTGGAACCCCTGGTTAAGGGGATACTTTGCATATTCGCCTTTTATTATATAGGACTAGAGGCCTGGTGCACAAAAATTTGTGCACTCGGCGGGGGGGGGGGGGGTCCCTCAGCCCAGCCTGTGCCCGCTCGCAGTCTGGAACTCCTCGGGGGATGACCACCTGCTGGCTTAGGCCCACTCCCCAGGGGATCAGGCCTAAGCTGGCAGTCAGACATCACTCTGGAAGCCCGGGAGCCCTCGGGGGATGTCCACTTGCTAGCAGGGAGCAGGCCTAAGCTGCAATTGGACATCCTTAGTGCTGCTGAGGAGGCAGGAGAGGTTCCTGCCAGCACTGCTGTGCTGGCAGCCATCAGCCTGGCTTGTGGCTGAGCAGAGCTCCCCCTGTGGATGTGCACTGACCACCAGGGGGCAGCTCCTGCATTGAGTGTCTGCCCCCTGGTGGTGAGTGTGTGTCATAGTGACCAGTCATTCCCAGTTGTTCTGCTGTTAGGGTCAATTTGTATATTATCCTTTTATTATATAGGATAGAGGCCTGGTGCATGGGTGGGGGCTGGCTGGTTTGCCCTGAAGGGTGTCCTGGATCAGGGTGGGGGTCCTGCTGGGTTGCCTGGCCAGCCTGGGTGAGGGGCTGATGGCTGTTTGCAGGCTGGTCAAGCCCCCCAGCGGTCACCCTCACCCCATGGGGGTGTGGCCAGCCTGGGTGAGGGGCTAAGGGCTGTTTTCAGACTGGCCATGACCCCTGGCAACCCAGCTCCCAGCCCCTCCTTGAGCAGAGGCCACTGCTGGCTGGAAGCAGGTATCTGAGATTTATTTATCTTCTATAATTGAAACTTTGTAGCCTTGAGCAGAGCCCAGTGCTGGCCAAGGAAGGCGGGAAGCTTGGCTTCCTCCATCGCAGAAGGCAACCCAAGCCTCCTGCTGGCTCCAGCTCCGTAGCCGTAGCCATCTTTGTGATGGAGTGACGGAGTGATGGTTAATTTGCATATTACTCTTTTATTAGATAGGATGTTTGATCACAAAACTGATTAAAGCAAGACCTTTGGCCTTGATCGGCTTATTATTCAATCGAGATACCACACCCTTCCCACCACACACCCTTTATCCTGACCATGATCCAGAGCTCTCACTTTAAGAAACAGCCAGCACCCCTTTAGCTTCCCTGCCTTTACCCGAGATAGTCTCTATGCCTGGAACAATAATCCCAGAGGTGTAGTTTCAGGAATCATTCTAACACCTCGTGTCCCATTCAACCCTCACCAGCTTTTGTGAAGGCAATAACAGTACCATTCCTGGGGGCGTTATATGCTAAGCATAGTGTCAGATGCTTTACATGTGGCTTCTTTTTAAAGTAGCTTTGGTTATTGTTATCCTTTTCTGCAGACAATAGAATTTCCTTTAAGCCTTCATTACTATTGTTGTTGTTATTCCAAGGCCCAACCTGCTCAGAGTTCACACCATGGCCATTAGAGTCCAGCCTCCTGTGAGGGTGCTGTTTGTATTCTCAGATTACAAAGAAACAGATTCTGGGAGTGATTCTCTCCCTGCCTGCCTGCCTGATGAATTATTCAGCTTCTGGATGCCCTGGAGCAGGGGTCCTCAAACTATGGCCCGCGGGACACATGCGGCCCGCCGAAAACATTTATCTGGCCCGCCGGGTGTTTTTGCCGCCGCTGCCTGTTGCTCAGCAGCCGACTCGTCCGGGACCCGCAGTGCACATGTGTGGAATGTGCGCCGCACTCTCCGACTCCCCTCCTTCTCTCTGTCTCTTGACTCCTCCTCTCAGTCTTGGGTGTGATCAGTCGAGTCACGAGCTTGCCTGTGCAGAGTCTGCTGCTGCCTGAGGACCGAGGTAAGAACAAGTTAGGATTTATTTTTTTTTGAAGTTAGGAGGTCTATTTTTTTTTTATTTTGCAGTTAGTAGGGCCTTTTTTTTGAAGTTAGGAGAGCCTTTTTTTTGAAGTTAGGAGAGCCTTTTTCCAGAATGAAACATCTGAAATCTCCAACCAGATCTAGACTAACTGATGCACACTTGCATCACTTGTTACGACTAGCAGTGACAAATATGGAACCGGACATTGACCATCTCATTAGCCAAAAGCAGGCCCATAGTTCCCATTGAAATACTGGTAAGTTTGTTGATTTAACTTTACTTGTTCTTCATTTTAAATATTGTATTTGTTCCCGTTTTGTTTTTTTACTTCAAAATAAGATATGTGCAGTATGCATAGGAATTTGTTCATAGTTTATTTTTAAACTATAGTCCGGCCCTCCAACGGTCTGAGGGACAGTGAACTGGCCCCCTGTTTAAAAAGTTTGAGGACCCCTGCCCTGGAGTATCACTCCATTGGGAAGCTCTCCTCTGGCTGGTTCCTCCCTAGAGCCGTCCACCCCAGTCCACCTGGAAGGCTGTTTCCATCCAGCCTTCTCCTCGCTGCTGGTCGGTAAACTCCTCAAACGCAGAGGCTGGCTTATGCACATCTGTATTCTCAGCACCTAGGGCAGCACCTTATGCATTATGGGCACCTCGTCTTTCCAGAAATGAATATTGATTAGCACCTGCCTTGCCCTGTCCCTGAGTTACGCATATGCCCATTAACTCTGCTGAGCATCTCATCTCACCTGTGTGCACAGGGCACAGTTTGTGCAAAATAGCTCACTGCCATCCTAGTTATTTCTCTAAAACAAACAAACAAACAAACAAAAAGAAATCCCTGCCCATCTGAAGCCCAGCCCAAAAGACTGCCCAACCGGGGAACTTAAATTCACAGATGGATCCCTGAACACTCCCCAAGAAGAAGAATAGAGCAGGAGTGGACAGTTAGCATGTCCCCGGTTCTGTGCTAGGTCACAGACACAGATCTAACTTTTGGAAATAAAATGAACTGTGGCTTGTCCTTGTTCTGTAAGCGGTGTGTTCTGTCTTCTATGTTAGTGACGGCCCAAATCGGAATTCGCAGGGGAACGTTTGAGGGAGAGGAGGGGATGTCTTCACTCAAAACCGTGCCTTGTTATCTTCTCTGGTGAGAAGACGCCCAGCCAGGCGGCTGCTCTGAGCGGCGGGTGGCATTTGTCATCTCCCGGGGGCATGTGTGGCAGTGCCATTTAGTGATGCCATCATGCCATGCTTGTCAATATCTCTTTTCAAACTGCATCGGGGAGTGACAGGCAATCCTGTGTGGAATCTTCTGCGTTGTGACATTAGATAACAACAAAGTCTCTGTTATCGACCTCGCTTTTCTCAGGAAGTTTTGAAAGAATGTTGGCATGGCACTGTGTCTTCTCTTTCGACACCACATTCACTTCATTCACGTAAGCCCTCCTGTGGTGATGTGCTCAGGAAGCTGGAGAGCCACAGAACAGCTGAGACCAGTGGCTCAGTGACCCTGGGGCTCTGGGCCTCCGCCTCTCCTCAGATCTGAGTGTGGTGCCACCCTTCTCTCTGTTGCTCAGCATCCTCACACACCTGGGAGTGTGATGGGAGACAGGCTGACGTTCACACCGGACAGTGTTGCTAGATGGCAGAGGTTAACTAGTAAACTGTGTTGAGCAAGTCTGTGCTCCATGACTACCATTTTACCTGGCTCTGTGAAAGGTTCAAGGAAAATTCAAGGCTTGGTCTCCACCCTCAAAGAGGGTACTGCACAAGCGAAATAGAAACCTATGCAAAACTTACAGAACAGTTGAGTTCAGAGTATGTATTATGCCCATGTTCAAAAGCCCATGGGTAAAAATTAAGGTTTGGTCAAAAGGAAAGAAAAAAGCAATTTCTCATTTTAACTCCATGTTCCCTTTTATAGGATAAAGGAAGACTCTGATGTGATTATCATGAAATGCAACTCTTTTTTAAAATACTAGAGGCCTGGTGCACAAAATTCATGCATGGGGAGGGGGGGTTGTCCCTCAGCCCAGCCTGCACCCTCTCCAATCCAGAACCCCTCGGCGGATGTCCAGCAGTGAGACAACCCTCTTGCAATCCAGGACCACTGGCTACTAACCATTCAGCTTCCTGCCTTCTATGTCCCCAACTGCCCTCCCCTGCCAGCCTGATTGCCCCCTAACACCCTGCCAGCCTGATCTCACCCCTAACTGCTCTCCCCTGCCAGCCTGATCACCCCTAACTGCCTCTGCCTCGGCCCCACCACCATGGCTTTGCCCGGAAGGAAGTTGGACATCCAAAAGATGGCCGGTCAACCTGGTCTAATTAGCATCTTACCCTTTTATTAGCATAGATAGTTTTATTGATTTCAGAGAGCAAGGGAGAGGGGGAGAGAGATATAAATATCAATGATGAGAGAGAATCATTGATTGGCTGCCTTCTGCATGCCCCACAGTGGGGATCGAGTCTGCAACCTGGGCATGTGCCCTGACTGGGAATCAAACCATAACCTGGTTCATAGGTCAATGCTCAACCATGAGCCATGCCAGCCAGGCTATGCAATTCATTCTTGAGCTAGGTTTGTGAAACTTTATTTACAAAAAATTTTTAGCGAAATGTCGTAGATGAATTCATCTAGCCAAGTTAAATCATTCCCCGAGGGTGTCAATTATATTTCCTTTGAGGCTCTATATTATCATAAGGTTCAGATCTGGCTGCAGGGGCTCCCTGAGGAAAGGGAAGGAAGTAAATTGCTGAGCAAATAAACTCCATCTCAAACAAAGCCCTTTGGGGCAGATGAGTTGTGGAAGGTGCCTATGGTTTGCTCAATTAAAGTCCACCTTGGCCATTTTTCTTTTTCTTTATTTTTAATCTTGGCCATTTTTTTTTTCATATATTTTTATTGATTTCAGAGGGGAAGGGACAGGGAAAGAGACATAGAAACATCAATGATGAGAGAGTCATTGATTGGCTGCCTCCTGTACGATCCCCTCCCCCCTCACTGGGGATCGAGCTCGCAATCCAGGCATGTGCCCTTGACCGGAATTGAACCTGGGACCCTCAGTCCACACGCTGATGCTCTATCCACTGAGCCAAACAGCTAGGGCTATCTTGGCCATTTTAGATGTCAAGAATTTCCCTCCCCCATCCCCTCCCCCCCCCCCCCCCCCCCCCACCTACTCACTCTCTTGGTCCTGGCCCACCAATTCCTGCTCCGGGCCACTCAGGTGAGAGTTACTAGGGGGGTTTGCTGCCTCCTCCACCTGTTAGGGTAACCCTGAGCTCCTCCGCTTCCCCTCACAGGGAAGTGGATCAGGCCCGGATGACAGTGTAATTATCGCAACCGTCAGAAACCTTTTCTGTGCCTTTAATCCACCTTGACAATCTGGTGGTTTGTCACTTCCAGGCCTTTAATTGGCTGCGTGATTGACGGAGTGTGGGGGGCTTTTATTTTAAGAATTGAGGAGAGCCTATGCTTTCAAAAGTAGCTCAGCTATCTGAAGTCAGAGACCTAGTTTGCACCCAACATGGGCTAGAATCTGATATTTGCAGTCACTCTGATTCCAGGTAACTAGCAGGAATGACGGAGCGAAAACCAAGCACCGAATGTGTCCTCAGCCCTGGGGTGACCTGACACCCCCTTGCATAAGCATTATGAAAAAAGACTGCTATGGTCTGGCTGTGTCGTCTCAGGATTCATGCTTTGGTTGCAAGGGACAGAAATCTAATTGTTATTTCGTTGTTCATGTAATTCAGAAGTCCAAGGAGTTGAGTTAATTGAAGTCATGGCAGGATTTGGACAGGACTTTGTCATTCTATTTCCAACTGTCAGTTCTGCCTTCCTTCTGGGAGGTTCTTCTCTTCATGGGGTGGGAAGGATGGCCCTGCCAGTGCCGGCCTTCCCAGACCCTAATGGTCCACTCTCCCAGACAAGAGCACACCTTTCTCTCAGGATCATAATAGCATAGCATTCAGGGAAGGCTCTGATGGTCCTGCCTGGGTCATGCTCCTTGCCTTGGATCAATCACTGGAAGCAGGAGAATGGCGTTCTATAATTGGCCAGGGACTGGTCATGTGACCAGGAGGAGGAAGGCCTGTGATTGGAAGTCCCATCAGAACCATATGAAATAGGGGACTGGCTTTCCCATGGACAGAGGTGTCTGGGCCAGAGCAAGCAAACAAAAATCCTCCACAGACGTTAGAATGGAAACTATTTCAAATCGAGTTGTCCTGGTAGGTCCCCTGTCTCCACTCTTCCCTCCGACAGCCTCGCCTATAATGACAACCAGTGTGGAAAGCTAGTTCAGCCTCTGCATTTTCAGGGTTTGGTGCTGGCAAAAGGGGCCAGAAGAGAGTCTTGCCTCACGGGAGGATGGCAGTGGCTGGGGCTCCTGGGAAAGGAGCTGATAAACACAAGGAGGAAGCAGCCGCCCCACCGGCCGGCCCCTCACTGACCTGCCATTGCTTCCAGGCCTGCCTCCCCCATGCCCTGTGGTCCTTGGCAATTTGGCTGCACTGGCCCAGCCTCGGAGAGAATGTCTAATCCAAGGCTCTGGTATCCTGGTGGTTTTCTCCTATCGGCCTTTCCTGAGTTCCAAAGAGAACCTTTCCTCGCTGGGTTTCCTCCCCTATCCCTGCCCGGGGATTTAATGGGCTCTCTAAACTAGAGGAGGGAGGAACAAAACCTTTGGAAGCTTGTTTTCACGGGAAATCGGCCTTTATTTATCGCTGCCTGCTGCAGATATAAAAACTTTAAAGAACATCGAGTCCTTGGTCATTGAAAGCTTCTTATCTGTGTTTTACGGTTTCTGGTAGAAAGACTGTTAGAAGTTGTCTGGTCCATTTCCCCCACTTCAGACTGAAGTCCCTGCCAGATCATCAAGAGGTCATTGAAATTTCAGCTTAAATCCCTTCCAGGATGGGGAGCTCATTCTTCGGTCTGCTGATTCTGTCGCTGAACATCTCCGGTAGTTACAATGCTCTTTCTTCTTTATTTGGAGGACACCTCTGCTCATCCTGCCTAAGTCTGACAAACAGATTTGTCTCACCTTCTTCCACAGCCATTTAAACATTGGAAGACTGCTTTGATGTTCCCTTTCCTCTCTCTTAGCTCATGTTTATTGAACACTTACTTTGTCCAGTGCTGTGCTAACTGCTTGATATGCATATGCTGCTCACCGTCCACCCTTGAGACAGCCTATGGCATAGGCAGCATTATTGTGCCCATTTTGTAAGTGAGGAAACTGAGGCACAGGAAACTGAGGCCAGGCTTGTCAGACTGGCTGCCGGGAGCCGGTCCATGCTTGCTGTTTCAAGGGACCTGGCATATATGGCATACTGTTCTTAATATGTTTGCTCACCTTCTTGGCACTATGTGTTTTAACCAAGGTCACCTCTCTGAGAAAGGTTGTTTCCCCAGGTAGGGATTTTCCCCTGAAGTTAGGGAGGGAATAAAACCTCTTAACTAAGTGCCAGGTGGGTAATTAATCACTTTAACTACGAATAATCATGCTTAAGCTACATAATCCTTACTCCCTGGAATGGAGATAAGAAACGCCCTAACCTTTGGAATAGAGATTGATAGGATTGGAATCAACTGGTATAAATACAGATGTAAGAAGACAGAACGGAGAGGGAGACAGAAATTGGCACAGAACCTACACAGAACGTTCTCTAGAGACAGAAGAACTTCGCTGGAGAGAACATGGCAAAAGATCCTGGACAGAAACCGGCCTCAGAACCTAGAGACAGAACCTAGTGAGAGAACATAGCAGAAGATCCTGGACTGAACCTGAGTACAGAAATTGGCAAGAGAACCTGAATAGAACCTGGTGACTGAACCTGGCTGGAGAACCTGGACAGAACCTGGCTGGAGAACCTAGCGAGGGAACATGGCTACAGAACCTGGCTGGAGAACCTGGAGAACCTGGCTGGAGAACCTAGCAAGAGACCATGGACACAGAACCTGGCTGGAGATCCTAAGCAGAACCTCTCTGGAGATCGAGACCAGAACTTGGCTGGAGATCCTGGATAGGCTGCTGATCAACTGAACGCTGTCTCCATGTCATTCCTTCTTTGCCAACTCTGTCCACACCTTTGGGGACCCCTGGACCTGCTGGGGTTGGACCCCAGCAACTGGCCTGATGCCAGAGCTCATATTATAATCTCAGGTGTTCCCCAATGTTTTAAAAACAAAATAAATGACATCGATTCAATATGCTGAGTAACCTATTATCGTTCATGATGGTTTTTTAAATCTCCAGCAGGCCTTGAGGAAGAGGACAAGCTTTATTTACGAGCAGAGCAGAGGGGAGGCGAGGGGATAAGGAGGCAAAACCCAACTGGAGCCCTCCTGGCACCTGGGACTCTACTGCTTGGGCGAAGCTGAATTGCAAGGGCCTAGCCCAGTGATGGCGAACCTTTTGAGCTCGGCGTGTCAGCATTTTGAAAAACCCTAACTTAACTCTGGTGCCGTGTCACATATAGAAATTTTTTGATCTTTGCAAACATAGTAAAATAAAGACTTATATTTTTGATATTTATTTTATATCTTTAAATGCCATTTAACAAAGAAAAATCAACCAAAAAAATGAGTTCGCGTGTCACCTCTGACACGTGTGTCATAGGTTCGCCATCACTGGCCTAGGAAGAAGTCATTGTCATACAAAGATCATGGAGGCTCAGGAGGCCTGGATTTTAATCTGGGCCATGCTAAAGTACCACACCTTGGTTTCACCATCTGAGAAAGGAAGATATCTTTCCTGTCCTTTCACATTCCAGAAAAGTTATAAGAAACGGATCAGCTAATACAAGATGGGTTTTGAACCCCTTGGGGGGAAAAAGTGGTAATAGAAAAATCCAACTTTACTTTTAGATAATGAGTCCACATTGGCCAGTTTCTGATGGCAGCATCAATTTCTCCTAAGACCTGCAAAGAGCCAGCCAGAAACCTGTGGCGTGATGAGTCCATTTTAGGATGCAGACTGTAAGCTGCTCCTCTCCCATGACGCAGTGATGGTGATGGGCTGAAGGGAAGGATCATTGTGTCTAATGAAAACACCCCCTTCTCTCCATATTTGTGTAAATAAATGCATCTTGTGCTTAATGGCTTCTTTGAGGATTCTCTGAGAGTCAATTTGAGGACAGTTTGTGACAATCTATGTGGCTGGAACACTTAATGTCTAGGCTCATTACTCTATTTGTTCTCTCTCCTCCCACTGGGCAAATTTAGCTTGCCTTAATCTCACCACTCAGAATAGTGTGCGCACAGATTAATCTTTCCCAAGCGTTCCTTTCATCCTGGTATTCCAGTGGTTTCTTACCTGCAGGATAAAGCATAACCCCACTAAAACATACAGTCCACAAGAATGTCTTATGTTGTATCCACAGCTCCTAAAACAGTGCCTAGTACATTGTAGGCACTGACTATATATTCTTTTAATAAATAAGCAAGGTGCTTAGGATGAGGCAAGGAGGAAGGAATGAAGAGAAAGAAAAGGTGTGCATCAAAACTCACAGTGATAACGATGTGCAGGTTCTCTAGACTCATTCACTACCCTATAACTTTGGGCAAGTTATTTGTATTAAGTAACATTATCAGTTTAGCTGCTCTACAAAAGGCTACCATAGTAACAGCTTAAACAATACAATCATTTGTTATTCTTACTTAGAAGTCCAAGGAGGTCTGGGGCTGGTGTGATAGCTCCATAATCATGAGGGACCCAGGCTCCTTCCATCTTGTTGCTCTGCCATCTTTAAACGGGGCTTCCAACTTGTGGCCCCAAAAAAGCGCTCTGCTTCCTCTAATGTCTACATTTCAGACAGCAAAGAGGAGGAATGAGGAAGAAGAGGGCCAGACCCTTCCTTCAAGGGCTGGACTCAGAAGTTACACTCGTCACCCCTATTCATATTCCATTGGGTATAACTTAGTCATATGGACACACTTGACTGCAAAGGAGTCTGGTAAATTAGTTTTTAGCTGGGTACTCATGTTCCCACATAAGGCATTCTATCATTAGAGAAGGGAGAAATGCATGAAGAGCAATCTCTGAGATTATATATATATATATATATATATATATATATATATATATATTTACCACCACTCTACTCCTAGTCCTCAACACTGTTCAGTTTCCTCTTTTATAAAACATGTGCCTCACTGTGTTACAATCAAATGAGATGAGTTATGTGGAAGTATCTCATAAGCTCCAAAGTTCTAGTTATACAGAAGTTACTAATTGTGAATAAAGAATGCCAACAAAGGGCCTTTGGAATCATAGAACAAGGGAGACTCATTTTAGCAGAAATGATAGAGGAGTTTATGGAGCAGGTAGTTTTTAAAGCTGAGCACTGAAATATTGATTGGCATTTATTAAGGAGGGAAATAAAGCCGGGGGAGCATGGAAAGTATTCCGAGTGAAGGAGAAGTGAGGTCAAAGGTAATAAGGTGGGAATTTGCATGCATGTTTGAGACTTTATGTGAGGTACAGTCAGAGGAAGTACAAGGGCAAGAGGAGGAAGCTAGACCACAGTAGGCATGCACAGGAGTTGGCGTTAGATGGGAAGTGGGAAGCCAGCGTTAGTCTCTGAGTAGGGGAAGGACATAATCTTCTCCACAGCGGTGCTTGTGGTCTGGAGGAACATGGCCTTGGCAAACTGGAGGCCATTGAGGAGGCTCTTCTGAGAGTCTCAGTAAGATGGTCAAAGGCCTGAACTGGAGCTGTGAGAATGGAAAGATAAGGATGGATTCGGGAACTATTGCACAGGTAGAATCACCAGACTCAGCAGCAAATCAGACAGAGAGAAGAGTAGGTACTGACGGGGAGTTTTACTGGGTACCGATAAACTAGAAGGGAGACCCAGAAAAGAAGGGCAAATTCAGGAGGAGGAATGTAATTTTGGGGTATCCAGTGTTGGTCTGAGCACCTCCCAGCTATGGGGAATTTGAGATTTGCTAATAGAAGAGATGACAAAGAACTAAAGAATTTACCAAAATGATAAAGATGCTTTATCCACCGCACTGTTGCCTCTTAGAGTATGATCTAATGTCTGACAGCTCAGGCAGCGCAAGTAAAATTCAGTCTCGGGGAGTTACTCCCTTCCCTTCTGCAGCCTGAGCTTTTGTCCCTCACTCTTTATGGCCACGTGAGGCTGGGCGGTGTCCTTGCTTGAGACGTGGAGGACAGTGACGAGCCCTGCAGGGTTAGGAGTGCATCTCAGCAGAGGCTGGGGAAACATTTGTTTTCCTCCCAAACGTCCTCCCTTGGTCTGAAGACATCCAGACTTTGATCCTCAGTCCGGCTGTGAGAAAACCTTTCTGATTCTTGTTCCCAGTGGCAGGTTAAAAACATCATCTTGAGCTGAATTGTGGATCAAAAATGTAAACAGGGAAGCAAGATTTTGAGGTTTCTTTCCTTTCAAAATTTCCCATCATTGCCATACAATTGATTATGCAAAAAAGTGCAAACTGTTTTTGTTTCAACATCACCTTGAGAGTTCTCCTGAACATTGGAAGGTCCCAGATGGACGTGGAGCCTGGAGATACCTCCTCAGCCCCTCCACGGTAATTGGCTGCATCATGTCACCCTGCCAAACTCACAGGGACTGTCACTTAAGTCTGGCTAATTCATCTCATCTTGTAGATTTGACCTTGAGCATCCTGAGCTGGGAGGCAGAATTTAGCAACCACTCTTGCTATTATGATGATGATTTCCCAATATAGTTGGACATCCATGTGGTGTCCAAGGCTAACAACAGTGTTATATTCATTGTCCAAAAAAACAAAAGTAATTAAAATGTAACTAAAATCTTCTATTGGCATCTCTTAACAGAGCACCAAAGATTGAACTCAATTATAATCTATCACAATACTTTGTATGCTCTCTCCCTACTCCCATATTCCCATGTGGCTTTTCTATCGCTCTCTCCCCAGCATCTCTTTGCACCTCATTACGGAATTCATCTGGCCTCTCTTTTAACAAGGAAAGTACTTCCGTTTTAGGGAGACAGTGAGCAAATTCAGGGATTAATACGTCAGTAGAGGAGAAGAGATCTGGGCACGATGACACTTTAATAATTTTTCCTGCCACTTATATATCGTGCAATTCATTATTTATATTATTAATGTAAAATGAATAACAATAGCCAACATTTATAGTGCCTTGCCATTTCCAAAGTGCTTCTATATCCATAACTCCTTTAATGCTCACAACAGGAAAAGCAGGATAAATATCACCCCTGTTTTACAGATGAGGAAACTGGGGTTCAGAAAAATGAAATGAACTTTGCCAAGTCACGAAGTTGGCAAAGAGAACCGTGATTCCAGTCCGGGTCCTATGGCTCCGAGAGCCTCTGTGACACCCTCAAGGGTCCTCATTGTCCCCCCCTTCCCCCACTGGATCTGGCTTCAGAAGCTCTGCTTCTCAGAGGGCCCGGGAGTTCTGTCCACCTTCTGGCTGGGCTGCAGGGCTGGGATGGGGCTGAGGCAGGTGAGGTGCCCACGACACATAGTTAAAAGAGGTGCTTGCTCATGCTCAGGATTGTGCAAGTGCACGGTCCTCACACTTTGCACCCTTGACCTCTCACTTGCCTCACTGTAGTGACACTGCTACTGGGCTCCTCCAGGAAGAAGAAACAAACCCCAGCCCCGCCACCCTCCTCCACAACAAGCACAACCTACCTTTTAAAACAGAGAATGAGAGGAGAGCAGCACCTTGTCAACCGCCACAAGCAGACAGGAGGCTACGGTCACAGTCATGGGCTTTTGGCAGCTGCAGGACACTGAGGAAGGGAAAGCAGGTATGGCTGACTTCATTGAACATAGAATAGATGTTTGTGGTGCCATCTAAAATATTTAACAAAATGTGGGAGCTCATTGGTGGCTGTGATTGTGTGTGTGTGTGTGTGTGTGTGTGTGTGTGTGTGTGTGTGTGTCTCAGTACTTTGCAAAGGTACGTGATTCATGTTCCTAATCTCCCTGAGGCAGGGAACCGATTTCAGGCTCAGCGTTCAAAAACTGAGACAGACTGTGGCTACTGCTAATGCTTTTAAAAGAAAACTAGAGGCCTGATGCACGAAATACGTGCATGGGGCTCAGCCCTCGCAGCCAGGCTTCGTCCAGAAGGCCATCCGGAAGGTTGTTCAGCTGCCCGGTCTAATTAGCATATTATGCTTTTATTATTATAGATAACAGCCTCCCCGTCCCCCCTCCATTTTTCTTTCCTTTCTCTTTTTTCGCATGTGACCTGGCCACCATGGCCTAAGTCAGTGTTCCCCTCTTCATCTGATGGTAGAGAAGGTGGAGAAATACTGCCTCGGACAAGAATAAGGCCCGCAGTATAGGAATGCCTCTGACTCAGGGTGAGAGGTGAGTTTAAAGCTCTTAATCCCAAGGGGTGAGGCCAGGTAACAGACCTATTGTCTACAAATATACTTTGTGTGATGGAGTGGGAAAACCCTGGTTTCTAGGCTGATTCTGACAATATTGGGTAATCTTAAGCCAATTTCTGGACCTCCGTTACCCCAATTATAAAAAATGAGAGCCTTGGTTTGGAGTAGAGATGGCCAGTAGACATTGTTAATAGCCTTGGACTTCTCCTCGATGCGCTGTGCCAGCAGCTATTATTGATCAGTGTAGAGTCGCATGTGAATTAACATGGTGTGCTGGTAACAACTGGCTCTGTGGAAAAAAAGCATGTGTGTCACGTTTGCCCATTTCTATGGTGTAAATACTCCCCCTGTGGCCGATTTCAGCCCTCCATGGTTAAGTCCTGAGCACACTGTTGGGAAGAGCTGGGCATGATCGGCTTTCTTCAGCTCCAGCACATCATTGCTTCTTGGCCTTTTCCCATCTGGTTTAGATGAACTCCAACGTGGTGTTCATTTCCAATAGTCTATAATTCTGAATCAAACTTTGGTCTGTAGCAACTCTTGGAAATTGGTGCTCCCTAAAGTCACTGCCTTTTGAGTTCCCCAAAAAGTAGATTTGTGTAAGGAGTGTTTTGAGGCAGTGAGAGTCCGGGGAGAAGTGAAGAATGGGAGGATGAAAAGCAGGGAGGAGAAAGAAGCAAAGCTAGGATGCGTTAAAGGTGACTGGCTGCCCCATCCCACCAGACTGCCTGAAAAGTCACAGGAAATGCATCTCTGAGATTAGCTGGAGGTAGTAAGAGGATGCCTATGTCCATTTGCCGCCCCCACCATGGGTCAAATGTTGGGTTGTGGGCTTTAACTCTTCTATGCTTCCAGGCTGTGCTTGCAAGGACCCAAGGCCAACAGGAAAGCCATAGGGCAGGAAGTAGGAGGCACAGGCTTGAGTGACAGAATGTGAGGTGGCCCCTGTACAGAGCTGGCTGGAGTCTGTGAAGAGCTAGTCACCTAGTGGTGTTGGAATGAGACCAGTAAGCAGGAGGATCTGAGGCAGAGAGCCTAAAGGGTGTCTGACACACCCTCATGGAAAGATAGGCAGGGGCTCTTTAGTTACTTCAACTTGTCCCTGGTACTCTGACCTATATGACAGTGCTCCCCCCTTCCCCCCCAACCCCCCAGCCTGCATTCAAATGCCGGCTCTGCTGCTAACCAGCTCCATGACCTTGGGAAAATCACTTAATTTCTCTGTGCTTCCATTTTCCCATCTGTAAATTACATGTTCTCACCTGTAAATTTGACACACAAAAGCACCTAGCCCAGTGGATTGTTGGGAGAATTAAATGAGTTACTACCAGTAAAGTGCTTTAAGACTGTTCTTGACATATAGTAAGTGCTCAATTAAAGTTAGCGTTTATTAGTGTTTCATATATTTGGAAGAAATTTATGCAAGACCTATTTGCCAGTACCTGTGGCAAGTTGTATTTTTCCAGAAATGGTCATCATAGTATTTCTGGGCCCATGCTTTTCAGATCATGCCACTCTACCCACTGAGTGAAAGAGTCTATGTCCCTTTCTTTGAATCTGGGCAGGGACTTGTTCTGACTAATGGAGTACGGCAGAAATGATGGCGCATGTCTTCTGAGCTAGGTCATAAAAAGGATACAACTTTTGTCTTGTCTGTCTCTCTGTCTCTGTCTTTCTCAACAGTTGCCCTGGCAACCCAGCCACCATGTTGTGAGGAAGCGCAGGCCACTTGAAGAAGCCATGTCTAGGTGTTCTAGCCAATCATTCATACTGGGGTCTCTGCCCACAGCCAGCACCAACCTCTGGCTATGTGAGTAGACAAACCCTCAGATGATTCCAGCCACATCCAGCTGAGGCCTCAGACATCATGGACGAGGGACAAACTGTTCCGTTGTGCCCTGCTGGAATTCTTGACCTCACCCCACTCCACCCAAATGTGAGATAATAAACGTTGTTGTCTTAAACCATTAATTTTTGCAGTAATTAGTTTCACAGCAACACATAACGACTAACCCATCACATTTTCATCCTAGTCCCGTTTTAGCCTTTGTTTTGGAAGAGTCCTCACTTGTGAAATCTGTCTTCATACAGGTTAGTACCCCACCCTGGAATTCTGGTGTCATGTGGCTTGACTTGTGGGGCAAGACTAGTTCTAGCAGAGTCCTGAGGACCACGACAGGGTACGCGAGGCCTGTGGGAGCACCCCCATGTTTGCGGCAGAAGCATGGAGTAGATGGGGGTCTTGGAAAGGAGAAAGAGAAGAAATGGAGGAGGAGAAAGGAGCTAGAAAGAGAGAAAGAGGGGGCAGGTAATAGAGGAGAGGGGCATATGGCTGAGGAGGCTGATGGTCCCCACCAGGTGGCCTCCGATTGCCCAGTTGTCTTGCTGACTCACTTCCAGGGATGTCCTGAATGACCCTTTCTCTGCAGGGAGCTGATGAGTCATACACACAGCCAGACAGAGCGTGGGAGAGTGTCTGCCTTCCCGCCTCAGGCTGGCGCTGGGGATGCCAGCTGGCATTGTTCGGTCTTACTGATTGAACCACCACTTCATGTCAGGCCCTGTGCTCGGCTCTGGGACTATGAGCTGCTCCAAGTCCCTGCCCTCAAGGAGTCAGAGCTCAGTCACTGCTCAGTGTTTCTTCTCAGGGAGACCTCAGCTAACATGCAGGTGGAAGTTCTGGCACTAAGGGAGAAGGGCATAGGAAGAAGGAACCTGACTGCATGGATTTATTTAAAACAAAAGTTCTGCCTTTTATTTTGAACGCACTTGGCTGATGTTAATTAACCAGCTGGGGTTGATTTGACAGTTGACTCTGGGGACTTTGGTACAGAAAATGAAAACAAATATTTTCAAATTGAATATCTTTTAAGTGTGATGATTGCTCTTTAGTTAGATACTTTTGAAGAGACTGAAAACCACTCAATTGGTTTGAGTAAAAAGGGAGTTTATTGGGAGTTGTAACTGAGCAGTCCAGCTCTAGATGCAGACCCCGGTAGATTTCATGTTCAGGCACATTCACGGAGACTTGGTTTTTCTCCATCCAGCACGTTGGCTTTACCCTCATGTTCCCCAAGATGGTTCTAACTTCTCCAAGCTCTTCCCTCCCAGTGGCAAGATGGCTGACCAGCTCTGAAGCCTTCTTTTATCGGAAAGAAGAAAACGACCTCCAGCCCCTCATGCTCTCAGAGTCACCACCCCCCCTAGCCCAGCATGCCCCGCAGAAGTCTGTGGTTGAGTCGTGTGCCCAAGTCTGAAACCATCCCTGTGGCTGGGGTAGGGCTGATTGACCAGCTCAGGCCTGCATCATGAGCCCAACCATAAAGGTGGGGAGACCAAACTACATGGACTTAGAGTTAGGGAGGTTTGGATCTCCACCCCAAAACTGGGGACTTTTATCTGAAAGAAAGGAATGAGTGCTGGGCAATGAAATAAATAGCCCAGAGACAGAGGCAATGGGACCTTTCAGGGGTGGAAGGCAGCTCAACACATGAGGGGACTCAGGCCAACATGGTCTTGGAGTCAAATTCAAATTGGCCTCTACTACTGTGCAGAGAGGCTTACTGGTCACACAATATATATATATATATATATATATATATATATATATATATATATATATATATCTTTCCTTTTCCATTGTAGAGTGTTTGTGACAGTCATGAGGTGTATTACTCATATCTTTAAATAAAAATGGCCAGTTAGCTACAAGGAGTGCAATTAGTTCTGGAGCTAAAGTGATGCTCCTCCAGGGCATCTCCCAGCCAATGAGCTGGGGGAGGGGTACTAGAGCTGGCATGCCCCATGTAGGACTCCTCTAGTGGGCAGTCTTTGTTCCGGATCTCCCTGTCAAGCTGGCTGTGACTTTGTCAGATCTGCTTTGCAGTCTGAGGCTTGATCCCTGAATCACTGTGTGGAAGACCTCCCGCTGAGGTCCTCCCATACGCCAGGGGAGAAGGGAGCTCTTTGGAGCCCCTTTTATAAGGCCACTAATCCCACTCAGGAGGGCTCCACCTCCATGACCTAATCACTTCCCAAAGGCCCCACCTCCAAATACTGCCACCTGGAGATTAGGTTTCAACATATGAATGTTGGGGGGACACAAACATTCCGTCTGCAGTAGCTGAGCAATTGCCAATAACAAATGTTTTAAATAATGTTTTCATAGAAATGGGACACATAAATGGAAAGGTGCACCAAACACAAGTGCACAAGATCAATGAATTATTACAGAGCAAAACATCCCTGTGCCCACCATCCAGGCCAAGAAGAAACATGTTCTCCTCCTAGCTGTCCCCTGCCTCCCCCACCACACAACCCCTCTCAACATTCTTGATAAGGTTCACATTCGAAGTTTAAAAGAGGAAGCAGGTTTGTCCAACCCCTTTAGTCAAAGGTAGAGAGAAACTGCCTTTTAATGATTTTGTTTGTTGACTTTCAGCTTAAAGAGCAAGTTTTACTTTAAGATGTTTTTTAAATCCCAGAACACTGTCAGGCATTGGATAAGGAAAAGGGGGAGAGAGAGAGTTAAATTCTGTTCTATCCTTGTTCAGGAGTCTGATCTTGATAAGCAAAGAATATAATTAAAATGGATTACAGACTACCAAACACAAACAAGAACAACATGATTGCAGCGTGTGCAAGCCAGTAATTAAAGCTTTAAAGGAGGAAAAAGTCACCATCACTTAAAATGTTTATTTGTCAAGGTTAGTAACAAATATTGACATGAGGGCTTTTTCCCCCCTTTTCTTTTCTTCTTCGCATTGGGCTCTCAGCAATTAGTGCGTATTCCAAAATCAATATGGCCTCAGGTCTGAAGCAGCAAGATCCATACATTTTAAAATTAGTTGGCGTAATAGCCGACTGGCTCCATAAAGCAGGCCCGCTGGTAGCATCATTCGATTAAGTGCTCATTAGAAGACAAAGAGAAGCATGTCAGGAGCGGCATCGCCTTAAATTGGTTTCATCTCAAAGAGGTTCTGATGATGACCATTAGGCAGAGACTCCTTAATGGCAAAGGAGTTTATAGTTTATCTTTGCCAATGAAAGCATTTAACCCGTAAAATGGAACGGTTCTTAAAAATATACTGCAGTGCTGAAAAGCATGGGCACTGGGGCCAGATGGCCTGGATCCCAATCATTTCTAACTATGTGACTTTGGGTAAGTTGTTCACCTCCTCTGTCTCTCGGTTTCCTCATTTGTAAAATGACAATGATAATCATCATATCTACCTTATAAGGTACTGTGAACAGTAAGTGAGATAATATATGCAAAGGTCCTGGCATGCAGTCTTAGCTGTGGAATTAGTCAGGAGAGGCTAGGTATGATGCAGTAACACACGAGTCCCCAAATCCCAGTGGCTTTACTCAATGAACATCATCGCTCACTCCAGCTATGTCCCCACCATGGGTCATGGCGGGAAGGGAGAGAAAAGAGCTTTGTTGTACGTAGCCGCTAAGGGACCCACCACTCCATAACTACACCAAGTAGGAGAAGACAGACAGTAGAAACCCACCCAGCAGAGACACACATGATTTCTAACATGTCTCACTATTCAGAATCAGTCTACTGAGTTCCTAGGAGCCTGGAAATGGCATGGGCAGGTAGAACGTTTAGTGAGTCTCTGCCAAATATATTGTTATCGTCCTCATTGTTGACGGTATAGGTTCCACCAGAATTTTACTGCATGAAATTTGGAGAATACAGTTTAACCTGTCATAGGACTGAATCCCCAGATAATTCATTCATTCGACAGCTGTTTGTTGATAACTATGATGTGGTTTTAGGTGTGAGACAAAGGGATGAATTTGACCAGATAAGGACCCTTGTCCCATGAACCTTCAAGTACAAAAATGACTCGACCCAAGTACATAAATCGGATCATATCTAATAGTATTAGGTTCTGGCACTGGGGTAAGTGGTTGATGGAGTGGGGGCAGTGGTACTTATGCTGAGACCTAAAGGACAAGAAGGACCCAGTCAGAAGGATGCCTAGAGTAAGAGCTTTCCAGGTGGAGGGAAATCCATAGGTTTCAAGAGTTGTAAACAAGGTCAGTGTGGCTGGAGGACCGAGCCAGGCAGAGGTGACAGGAGGGGAGATGACAGAGGAAGTGGGAGCTAACTGTTCACAGACCTGGAGGCTGGTTCTCACACAAGCGACTTGCCCATCCCACCAGTAAGACACCGGTGGGATTCACCTGCCCGTAAGTTTGAGCCTATACAAGGTTCTAAATAAGCTCCCGTCTCCAGGGCTGGAATGAGGATCAATGAGGTTTAAAGCCTTAAAGGTCTTGCCAAGCAGGGGTCAGGCAAGCAGGAGCGTCTATGAATCACGGAACAGACTGTGTTTGTCACGAGTGATATCTTTGGAGCATCAGGGCAAAGGGCAGCAGCCTGGTTCTGTCTTGAGACGAGAATGCTGAGATGTGATGGCCGAAGCCCAGAGTCATTAGATGTGCAGAGGGAGGGTGCCGACCGGGCCTCCCAGGGCTGCCAGTCAGGCCAAGGCCAGGCCAGAAGGTGGATTCAGGTCAGGAGAGAAGGAAGTGAGCTGCATTCATCACTTCCACAAGATCACCAACAGCTCAGGCTCTTTCCGACATCCCCAGGGTCTTCTGCCTTTGCCTTTAGGCTTGCTTCCTCAGGCTCACCAGCGGGCGGCCACAGTTCCAGGCATGGCGTGTCTGGCAAAAGAAACACTTTTTCTCCTTCGTCACATTTTACGGGGGAGGAAAACCCTAGAAGCCTCCAGCAGTCTGCTCCTTGGGTCTCATTGGCTAACATGGGGATCACCTGTTCTAGCTGCAGGAGAGCCTCAGGAGGCAGGTTTCTGGCACTTTCAGCCTTTACAATAGCAGGCAGCTGTGCAGCCAAAAAGGAGGGGCGGGGGCTGGGTCAGGGCTCTGGGGGAGGCCACAGAGAGGTCTATGAAGGGACCCTATCGTGTGCTTGCCACACACAGAGCTCAGCACATGTTAGTGGCTTTTGCCTTTTATCCTCTCATCCCACCATTCCAACCCCCCACATCATCCCTGTACCTTCAGTAGTTCTAACTTCCATCCAGGGACTGGCTCCTCTCCCGAGACTAAAGATACAGCGTGGCTGAGCAGATACTCACCCCCCACCCTCTGGGGGAGGGTGTCTTCTTTAGACCCAGGGGGGGCCTTACCCTGGGCTGTGAATACCTGTAGGTGTTTGGCTTCCTCTCTCCCCTTGGGTGAGACTAAGAATTAGGGAATAATGCTAGTACCTTCACATCAATAAAAAATGTCGCAGACCTGGCTGGTCCCCCAGCACTGAGCTGCAGTACATTTTTATAATGCACATTCCCCAGGGCAGGCTGGCCATCTGGAGAATTCCAACCTGCCAAGGTCACCATTGTGCTCACAATGGAAACCCCACAGAGCAGTAATGAACCATTCCCCAGGTAGGTCACGGCCCCAAATTAACAACATCTATGTCAAGTTCCATTAGGGCAACTCCAGGGCACCTGTCAAAATCTTTTGTTAACAAGGAAACCATTTCCTTTTAGAATACAGTCTGAAACCAGCCAGCTGCAGGCTGAGAATTAAAACGTCATGCTGGGTGGACTTTCAAACCACACTTGTTAAAGTTACAACGTGATAGAGTCACATTACAGAAACTTTGGGAAATAGAGAAAAGATACATAAAACCACCAATAATTTCACCACACAAACAACACAAGCACAACCACTATTGCCATGTTGGTGCGATTCCTTCTCAATGCGTTTCTTTCGCACAAGTGTTCTTACATAGTTATACTCATAGTGTGCATGTTGTTTTTATTCTACTTTTTCAACTTAAATTGAAGAAGTATTCACTGTGTATCTTATGGCACCAAGCTCAGGGTTAGATGGTAGGTGTTCAGTGGAGTACAAGCGAGGCAATGACAGGCAACGAAGACTATGCAATCTGATAAGTAAATGAAGTGTATGTCAGGAGTTATGGGAACCCTAGAGCAGTGGTTCTCAACCTTCTGGCCCTTTAAATACAGTTCCTCATGTTGTGACCCAACCATAAAATTATTTTCGTTGCTACTTCATAACTATAATTTGCTACTGTTATGAATTGTAATGTAAATATCTGATATGCAGGATGGTCTTAGGCGACCCCTGTGAAAGGGTCGTGACCCACAGGTTGAGAACTGTTGCCCTAGAGAAACCCTCAAACCAGACTTGTAGGTGGTGTTCAAGGAAGGCTTCCTGGAGGAAGTCCTCTGTAATCTGAGATCCAAGGATGCTTAGGAGGAAGCTTAGTTAAGAGAAACTGGGAGCAGTAGTCCCTGCAGAGGGAAGAGTGTTTTTCACAGCTTGGGTAAGGCCCGGGTTGATGAAGTACATAGTGTTTGGAGACATGTTATGAGAGTAATTCAGATGGTGGGGGCTTGGACTCACAGGCTTCATTGTGTCCTTCCACCCTGCTCCTAATTCGAATGTTGAAGCCTAATCCCCAATCTGACTATATGTAGTGAAAGGGTTTTTAAGGGGTAGTTAAGGTGAAATGATGTCAGTAAGTCTGGAAGCAAGGATGAAAGGAAGAGATGTATTGTAAGGAATTGGCTCACATGATTATAGAAGCTGGTAAGCCCAAAATTTGCAAAGCCAATGTCCCCATTTGAAAGTTGTCGGGCAGAATTCTCTCTGACTCTGGGGAGGACCAGTCTTTTGTTTAATTCAAGCTTTCAACTGATTGGATGAGACCCACCCACGTTAGGGAGGGCAACCTGCTTCACTCAGTCCAATTTAAATGTTAACCTCATTCGAAAACGCCCTTATGGACGCACCCAGAATAATGTTTGCCCATCTACATGGGCATCCCCTGGCTCAGTAAACTTGACAAATAACATTAACCATCACAGACTCCAAGATGCGGCAAAGTAAGAGAAGAGGATAGGGAGTTTGGCAAGGGACAGAGGTCATCGTGAGCTTCCCTGTTAGCCAAAATAAGGCATTTGTACTTGATTCTGACATCAAAGGGGAGGCACTGAATGGTTTTCATCAAGAAGTATTATGTTCAGAGTGTTCATTTAAAGAACTAGAGGCCTGATGCACGAAATTTGCGCTAGGGGCTCGGCCCTCACAGCCCCGGCTTCATCCGGAAGGTCATCCAGAAGGACATCCAGAAGGCTGTTCAGCTGTCCAGTCTAATCAGTATATTACACTTTTATTATTATAGATAAGGATGAGGCTGCAGTGTGGGGAGTACATTAGGATGGCTCTGTACAGATGGGCGGGTTAGGTAGTATGAAGCTCAGGTGTAGGCACCTTCCCACTCTGTTCTATGGCAACAGCACCTCCTCAAGTTGTGTGAGGTCTATATAGTGGCTCTGAACACACTCGCAGGGGCAAGACTGGAGGCAAGGAGCCCAGTTAGGAGGAAATGGTAGTACTGTAGGTGCAGAGTTTTCAAATGTTGCACATAATCATGAATTTGACAGCTTTCTCCTTAGAGATAAGCCATGATTTTCTTAGCCATTTTCCTGATATTGTTTCTAAACATGGTTTTGGCATAGCAGGGTTAGATGTAAGCACATCTGCTCTGCATTCAATGCCCCTCTATGACCATATAATTAATCATCTCGCTGGGACACTTTTGAAATCAAAGGGGCCATAAGTGATTCCACGGGGAGAACTGGCATAATCTATGGCTGTCTTGGGCACACCAGAATGAATGGCTACCTTTCCTCTTGCTTCTCTCTCTGGATATCAAGCCTTCTGTCCAGGGAATTTCATTTCTGGGAGAATCAGAAGCCCACTGCACATAATGTACTAACTAGTGTCAAAAAACTTCACTGTTTTTTTCTGTAGATTGAAACCCTATAATTTTTGTGCTTCATTCTATGTTTATTTATATTCCCTTCACATCTTCAGTAGCAAGAGATAGCTGAGAACATTTCATTCTCCTCCCACTAAGTTGCTATGATTTCCCAAAGGTGTCTTTTTCTTAAATTTTTGTTTTTGTTGACTCAGTGATCCTCCTCCTAACAGTAAAAGATGTGCTCTCTGACTCCAACGAAGTTATCCAAAAAAGGATTCAGGAGGCTTCAGTTGTCTGGCCATTCTCATATTAAGGTGACAGGGTTTCTTTTTAAACTTGACTGGACCACTAAAGGAGCTCTACCTTGGAGTAGAGGGAAACTACCCCTAAAAGAATGTGGCAGAGACTGGTAGAGCTCACCAACACCCATGTTCTAAACTATTTTGTGGACAGCATCCCACCCTTGAAGTTAGGTGTAGCCATGTGACCAAATTCTGGCCAATAATAGTATGTGAGCCAGAATGATGACCACCACTTTTAGGCATAATCCATATAAACCTCCCCCAAGCAATCCTTGCTCCCTTTCCCCATCTGCCTGCTGAAGGGAGAAGACTCTGAGATCCTACAGGTGGATGGAGCCACAAGATGGAAGTAGCCTGGTTCCCTAAATGGCTGCATGGAGTAGAGCACCCGCTACCTGGTCCACACTAGAGTATGTCAGGGAGAAATAAACTTACTGTGCTGAGTAACTAAGATATGAGGAGATGTGTGTTACAGAGAGGCTTGACTAAGATGAACAAATAACCCAGGTACCTCCACCCTATTAACTCAGCCAGATAGATCTACTGAACAATGACAGCAAAGAGGTTTGCAAGACTGAGTACTTATGGGCATGTCTCCATGTACCCATTTTGCTACCTATCAGGAGAGAGTGATTTAGTAGAGAAGACTCCAACCACAATTGCCTGCAGCCACATCTGCTTCCTTAAGAGAATGGCATGATTTCCCTCCAGACTAGAAGGGAATTTATTTAGCAGAATTCTCTGTGAGCCATTTGGTGGTAAAAAGATAGTCTTCAGCACATAACCTCGAAGTCATAACATAAAGAGAACATTCTTTTCTTTTTCATAATTAAAAAAAATACAAATTGAGGGTTTAGGAAGAGAATTCAGGATGAATGAGTTGAGGGGGAAATGGCACTGAACAAGATGGCAGGGACTGGCTGAGAAAGGAGAGTCCGATTTAGACCATGCTGTAATGGATCATTTTTCAGGTATCAGCCAGTCTGCATAAGCCCCTCATTTGTTCCTGCTCACCAAGCCTAGAGTCCCTGTGTCACTGGGAAAGGACAGAGGGGAGCTCCAGCCAAGTGAGCAGAGGCCCGAAGTGGGATGTCAGTGTTGGAGAGAAGTGCTGGAGACATGGCTCCACCCAGAATGGACGTGAGACAAACATCTCCCCCTACATACAGCAGAGAAAGAGTGACTCTCGGGATGGGCAGAGACCTCAAGGACCCAAGAAAAAGGAGTCAAATTACTTAGCCTCTGAGTAAGAATCCTCTTCTTCCTACAAAACCATTCTAAGTAGAAGATTTCACAGCACACTGGCTGGAGTCGTAGGAAGGGAGGGCCCCTGAAAGGCACAAGGTAAGTGGAATGGACTCCCCAAAGCCAAGGTCAATGTTGGCCGGGGGTCAAGAAGCCCTACAAGGTTGAAAAGCGTGTGTGTGTGTGTGTGTGTGTGTGTGTGTGTGTGTGTGCTGCACTCCTGCGTGTTCCTGGGCCAGCGTGGGGCATCCTTGAGAGCAATGACCTTCAGATGGGAGGAGGGGAGACTGGAGCTCGGGCTGGCTGCTGATCTTGTCACGAGGAAGTGGAGGACACCATCTTGATTGAAATTAAATAAGGCCTTTGCATTCCTGCCCCACTGCGGAGGCTGGGCATGAACTTGGCCAAAGTGCTAATGCAATTAGGGCAGCAAACTGGTGCCCAGCCACCCACCCCCACTCTGACTCACTGGCTGCAATGCCCTCCAGGCGACCCCTCTGCACCTGCCCTGGATGTCCGCAGCTCTCTCCCTGGACACTTCTCCAGCTTGAGAGGAAAATTCCTAGGATCGTCAGTTAAAGGAGCTCCCAACTCATAAGGAACAAGAACCCCTGAATGCAGTATTTTTCCTGCCCCATTTGGGACATGCTAGGCGACCTCCTGCATAAGCTGCCAGCTCAGTGAACGTCCACAGAGCCTCCCGCACAGAACCTGGCGCTTAGTGTGCTACCCCTGTTACCATTACTAATCAATATCAAACTTTCTAGGACCGGGCCTACCTCCCTACTGCCATGAAGGTTTGGATGTCTTGGCTGGTCCTGTTACCCTCCCGCCCTCCTCCTGCCAGTGTATCTTAGCCCCAAAGAGAGCCAGGTGCCTTCAGAATGGCCAGGATGCCCAAGTGATGCCTGATGCAATAACAAGGCTCAGGCGATCTGGGAGACAGAGCCCCTGGAGGAGACAACCTATACTGCTCATAGTTAAATAAAGACAGCGGACAGCTCCTCCGAGTCACAGAGCAACCCTTGTAATCAAGAGTCTGTCTTATTTGTTAGAATCTCATCGCTGGCTCTTTGTTCCATAGCTCCTCCCTCATCTGCCTCCCATGTGTGTTCTCCCCGAGGGAGGCAGTGAAGCCATCTGTCCAGGCCCAGGGCAAGGGCATATGCTGCGTTAAGAAGTGGTGTGAAGGGGCAGGAGCTTAGCTTTGCCCCTGCTCTGGCCAGGCCTCGGGTGGTGTCTGATGATCCTCAGTTCAAATATATCTGCCAGCTAGTCTAGGGCTGTGTTCAGCAAACTGCGACTTGCGAGCCATATGGCTCTTCCACAAAATACCACGTGCAGGCGCGCACGTACAGTGCGATTGAAACTTCGTGGCCCATGTGCAGAAGTTGGTATTTTGTGGAAGAGCCGGTATTTTGTGGAAGAGCCACACTCAAGGGGCCAAAGAGCCGCATGTGGCTTGCGAACCGCGGTTTGCCGAGCCGCAGTTTGCCGATCGCTGGTCTAGGATACCCAAGTCCTGCAGCATCTTTCCCACGGCCGGGAATCCTACGTGTCTCATGGGAATTTGGTAGGTGTGCAAATCCCTGCAAAGGGTATCAGCTGCTCTTAAGAGAGGATAATAACAAGCCATTTCATAGCCCAAAGCCACATCTCCATTGCAGGGAGAAAGACATGGGTGTGGACAGACGGACAAGGGCCCTTTTCTCACTGTGTTTTATCCTGGACCCTGTGGAGACCCTGCCCATCCACAGGAGCATCCTTCCTTCAGTCTGTCCCACCACCACCTCGCTGATGAGTGGCAGCCTGCTTCAATGCCATCCAGTCCTCAGAATACTCCCAGGCCACCCCACATGGACAGGTTGCTTCCAGACCTCCTGCACCTTGAGATGCGGAGTCTTCCGCAGGTGGCTGTGATCGTCTGTTTGAGGTTGGCTTTTAGGACTTTCATTGTCACAAGTTCACTTTTTATTCCCTCGGAACCCGAGTTCTATGGGCTCCTGACTCTAGAGCTCTGCATACTGGACACAGAGCCCCATGCAATTATTCTCATCCTTTTGCTGTGAGGCTGTTCTTTGCCAGAGGAAGGAGGTGAAGGGAGGTGCTGGATGCTAAGGAATTGGGCCTTGGACCCTCTTCCCCTTTTATGCCATGCACTCTCTGTTTTAAACACCTTCCGGGTTTGTCTGACAATTTTGACTCCAGAATCTCTATCTCTAATCTTGACCTCTAGTGATGTGCTGGAGCTGGCTTGGATGTACTCACAAAGGTGGATTAATAATATTTAGGAAATTTACAAGCTGCCTCTTAAGCCATTGGTAACTTGAAATCAGCCACGGAAGCCATATTTACACCATGGAAATTGGCAGATGCTGCAAAGCAGGGTGTTTTCCTTTAGAGAGCAGGTTTACCAGAAGACCGAAAGATTACCTGCCTCCTAAACTCCAGAAGAGCCAACTGCCTAGTAGACATCTCTACATATTCTTGCTCCTGTGGTGTCACAAATATTTCCCAAACCCATCCAGTTCTCTCCCCTCTATCTCAGGCTCTTATCTCACATTTAGCAACTGCAGCAGCTTCCTGCTAGTCTCCCGGGCTTCAAGTTTGTCTTCCTCAACCCCCTCCCTGCTGCTGCCAAAATGGTCCTTTGCAGCTGACACCCTTTGCAGGGATTTGCATACCCACCAAGGTCCCATGCTGACTCGTAGGATCCCCTGCCCTGAAGAAGATGCTGCAGGACTTGGGAGATTCCTGCCCATGCTGTTGGCAAGACTCCAGCTCATCAACCCCCTCCCCATCCTCTCTACTCTAGACACTGAACTCCCCGTGCACTGCACTGTCTACAGTGCCCGCCCTCCTGTACCCATTGGGCTCACTCTTACTCCTCATTCAGACTCTGCATCCTTCCCTCCAGGAAAGCTTCCTCCCGTCAGACAAGCTCCCCTCTTCTACTTACTGCTCCCCAAACTCCCTTGCATGCCCCTGCTGGGCATTTCTTGTATATTCTGAAATACCCATTTTATTCACCAGTAGTGGACATTTGTCTTTCTTTTTGGCCACCGAACATCTGAACCTCCTTCCTGTGCGTGGATCACCCCCTCTTTCTTATATGCCTTCTTCCCACTCCAGAAACAAAATTCCAGTTGCTCCTTCTCCTAGTCCTCCTTTCCTTAAAGTGAGGGCTCCTGACGGGTCTCCTTCAGTCAGATACCCATCCCCAGGCTTGACCCAGAAAGTTGTGGCACAGAGTGGGTGCCTGCAATCCTGGCCGCTGTTCCGGTGGCCATGTCTGGGGTCCTGTGTTGGTGCTACCAGGGGTGCAAGCTGGGACCTGACTTCAAGCTCTTGTCCTCTTCTGTGCCCCACTTGGCAAGCCCTCTAATATTTGTTTCCTCAATGCTGGTCCTGCTTAACTTGGCCAGATCCGGCTCTGTTGCCACCACGAGCCCTACTATGTTCTCCCCAGTGATACTGTGAGCTTCTCAGTGGCAGGACTATCTTCATTACCTTTGTATCCACAGTCCCAGCACACAGTGGGCATTCAGTCATTGTTGCACTTGTGCATAGACTGCCAATTATGTCCAGGCCCAACTCAAGCAGACTTTATGCATTTTAACATTTTCATCCCTTTGCTTCCAAGGAGGCAAGAATCAGGGAAGATAATAATTCTCTGTGTCTGGCGTGCCCAGATGTCCCCCTGCTCAAGGAAATGTCTATCCCCACTACCTCCATTCTCCCACCCCGGCCTCCTCTGCTGGGCCAAAGGCTTTCTCTCTGCATGACCCACTGTCATCAGCAGCCAACAGGTAATCTCTTGCCTCGGCTAAAGCATCTTCCCCCTTTCTCCTTTTATCTGGGGTAGGAAGGTTGAGATGCCCTTCCTTGCTGGCCCTGGCTAATGTATCCCATGCAATATTTATGTTCTGCACGTCCCTGAACGTCCCAAGCTGTGCTCTGTTTATGCATTCATGCGGAGGTGCACGCGATAATGTCATCTCATCAAATGGAGCTGAACCATGGCTCCATTTTAGGAGGGATTACAGGCTGGTTTTTCTTTATTTGTAAATGTGCCAGCCTAAAAAAATGCTGTGTTTTTGTCAGAGACAGCTGATTAAACACCTCTGAGTGTCTGTCAGTGCAAACGGTGAGATCATTCATTTATGCTGTAAAAAGAACGGCCGGGGAAGCGTGACTTAGCCTGGCGTTCCTTTCCTCATTTGGAACAAATAACGTTGACATCTTTGAGAAGAATTTTATGAAACATCACCCCAGTGGACCAATGTTTTCCAGAGTGACATCATCGGTGTCACTTTGGCGCTCACCTATTTAAAGCCTCAAAGTGGATATTTTAGTCTTAAGCAGCAGGTGTCCAGATATGGAAAAGCTTCTAAATCGACTTGGGTTGGAGACTCTCTTGATGTCTTGTCTCCATGGCCTTCTCTTTCTCCCTTCTCATTTCCTAATCACCTGCCATGGTCTCACCATTTCTACATAGTTTTGAAATGATTTTTGCATCTTGTTAATATCTTGCCCTGATTTGGAGATCAAACTGTTGCATCTCCTTGTGGAGTTTGCCTGGTGGGTTTGTTCTGAATGCTGGATTTCAAAGAAGTGTCAACTGGTGGCTTTTCAAACAGATAAAAAAGATAGGAGCCGACAACCTTCCTTCTGAAGGCGTAGTGGTTGCTTTTATTCAGTTGAAGTGGCACTTGTTTATACCATTTTAATTATGCATGCTTTACACCATTTAATGATAAACTATTTAATTTTAAATATACCTCATGAATCCTTCTCTTTCAACGTAGAATCCCGGTTCTTCTAACAACCTTTGTAGTAGCAGCCTATTAAATCTGCTTCTATGTCCCCAAACACATTTCTATGGGCTCCACAGTATATTCTGCTCCACATAAAAAAAAAACAAAAATAAAAACAGACTAGCCAGTTTGCATCGTTATAATACAACAAACAACTCAGTGATCTCATTTGATTCTCACAATAATCCTCTGAAGAAAACAGGACCCTGTTTTGCATGTGAGTGAGGAAACATCCCAGACATGTCTGGAAGGACTGGCTCAGGACTGCACAGAATCTGTAAGTAGTTTTGTTCAATACACAATCACCTTGCATATTGTACTCAGAGCTAAGGATACCAAGGTGTATTAAATGTAACTTCTGCTTTTAAGTTCAAGGTCTAACCAATGTGGAGCTAGGAACTAAACTCAGATCTTCTGATAGCAACTCCTTATCTCTCTTTGCTGCCTCAGATCTAAGGTTGGGACTCACTCTTAGGCAAAATCATCAGGTTTGAGAAATTTGCTTCTACTAAGCAGCCTGCTCCCTTTGTAAACTTCCTTTCTCTTCAAATACCTAACATCCTCATGCTTTCCAAGGCTCTCTCTCAAATCTGCCTCCCAAATTCCCCAGTAATAGGTCTCCCTCCTCTCCTCACTCAAACCCAGCCTGACTGGGTTTTACTCCTGCTATGTTGGCACACAGCTACTCAGCTTTAGAATCATTTTCTGACTTTTTGACCATGACCCACAGTAACAGGGCCACTGACATCCATAGGGTTTCTGTGAAAGAACTTTTAAAAGGTGCTCCTTCCCCAGGGGAGTCGCAGTCCTGCTCTGGGTTGCAAAGCTTAACATTACAGCTCGCTCTCACCCCTTTAGCCAAGCACCCCTGTGCAAGACACAACCCATAGGACAATACAGGGCAGTTGCACAGTCTGAAATGTACTTTGCATTGCCATGGGGACAGAAGGTGGTGGCACTCTAAGGAGCACTGCAGCTGCTGTCCATGGTTCTGAACAAGCACTGCTTACGAGGACATTCTATCTCTGGGCCCCAATGATTCTTGTAGAATGCTCCCACTGCTTGTAGGTTTTTCAGATTTTATTTTTTATTTATTTATTTAAGAGAGAGAGGAAGGGAAGGAGGAGGGAAGTAGGGAAAGAAACATGAGCTTGTTATTCCATTTATTTATGCATTCATTGGTTGATTCTCATATGTGTCCTGACCAGGGATTGAACCCACAACCTTAGTGTATCGGGATGATGCTCTAACCAACTGAACTACCTGGTTGGGATTTATTCTTCATCTTGATGAAAAATGTGTCCCCTTTTAAAAAACTTTTTAATAACAATCTTTTCTTTTCCCATTTTATTTTATTTTATTCCATCACCATTTATCCCTCCTATACCCTCTTCCACCTGCCCCCTCCATTCACCACACAATCACCATATTTTACTTTTTACTTTGTCACAATACAAACAGGACCCATGACTATGAGATGCAATTTATGAAGAAAAGTGGATTTGGGTGTCTGGATTTGAATGTCACACCCACTATTTGCTAGTGAGAGCTTGAGGGAGCTAGTCAGCTTTTTCTGAACTATAGTCTCTAAAAATAACAAATAGCCAATAGGTTTGTTTTGAGGATTAAATGTGATAATGTATGCAAAGTGTTTTGAGAATGTGTTGCTTGTAGGAAAAATTCAACAAATGTTTTACAGAAGTAATCAAAGCAATCATTCTGAATGTAATAATGAATGCAATTGTAGAAGTCATGTCATGTTTTCAATAGGACATTTCCTTGTCACCCAGAAGTGGAGAAGTATATGCTCCTTCTCTAGCTGTAACAGTCAGTACTGAGTCAGGAAAACAGAAACCATACTCATTCTTTTAACAGAGAAGATAATATAAATTTATTGAACAGATGTTGAAGGAAGGATAGAGCTAAAAGGGAATACTGAGCCCTGACCAGTTTGGCTCAATGGATAGAGTGTCGGCTTGTGGACTGAAGGGTCCCAGATTTGATTCCGGTCAAGGGCATGTACCTTGGTTGTGGGCACATCCCCAGTAGGGGGTGTGCAAGAGGCAGCTGATCAATGCTTCTCTCTCATTGATGTTTCTAACTATCTCTCTCCCTTCCTCTCTGTAAAAAATCAATAAAATATATTTATAAAAAATAAAAATAAAAGGGAATACTGAGGTAACACAGAGATAGTAATAGCAGGAAGCAGCTACCAACCCCAAGAGCTGGAGCAACAAAGGAGAGAGGTTGGGCCCTTCAGAGCCTGGAAGATTGGAAGAGGGACACCCCTATGCTACATGATGCTATTGATACATAATAAGAATTAATAACTGGCAATAACTTGGTAAATTATCAGTTTAGTTGACCAAGAAAGCAGAGCCTTTATATGACTTGAAACACTATCTCCTCTATACTATGCAATGTATCTTGTAGTACTCAATGCTACATAAGAAAAATTATTCAAAACTTGGGAAAAAAAGCAAAGAATGCCATATGCCCTTTAATGTCATATTGGGGACAATATCTAATAGATACTCCCAAGGATTACCTAATTCTCTAGGAAAATGCACCTTTGTTTTATTTGCTATTTACTATTTATTAGGGTCTAGCCAGTGCAAAGTTCAATATTAGCTTGAGAAAGATTGATAAGTTGCAAATAATTTTGTTCAGTAGAGATGGAAATGGTCTCTGTTTGGTATAAAAGATAGCCCCAAATATTACAGCTTTATTGCCCTATAGAACATTCAATAAACACTCAAAGATGGCAGCACCCACAGCCAATAACTTAGCAGTTTTATTTCAACATTCCTTTCCTGACAGGCTACGTATATGTTCCTAAATATCTTGAACAAATATCTGTTTGTGGATGCTCTTTGACCCAGCATTAGCCTCCTGTAGGTTCCTTCCTTAATAAGTGTGTTAGAGTTCTCCAAGGAAACAAAATCAATCCTATCTAATAAAGAGGGAATATGCTAATTGACCCTCACGCCATTGCAAAATGGCAGCACCCACAGCCAATAGGGAGAGAATATGCTAATTGACTGCCCCACCCTCAAAGATGGTGGCGCCCACAGCCACAAGATGGCAGCACCCAGTCCCCTCAGCCCCCCAGCTGCCCAGGGCCAGCCTGAGGTGCAGGCAAGCCTCAGATATCAGCTGCCCAGCCGCCCGGGGCCACCAGAAGCTCAAGTAACCAGGGCCAGTCAAGGCTTGTGCTGCTGGCAGTGACAACAGCAGAGGTGTGATGGGGCATTGCCTTTCCCTGATCGCTGGGTCGCCTCCTGCCCCTGAGGGCTCCTGGACTGTGAGAGGGGGCAGGCCGGGCTGAGGGGACCCCCCCTGCTCCAGTGCATGAATGTTCATGCACCAGGCCTCTAGTAGAATATATATATGGAAGAACTAAGTGTATTATAAGGAACTGGCTTGAGTGACTATGGAGGCTTAGAAGTTACATGACCTGTCATCTGCAAGCTGGAGACCCAAGACAGCCAGTGGTATGGTCTGAAGGCCTGAGAGCTGGAAAGCCAATGGTTGGATTCCAGTCTGAGTAGGAACACTTGTGAACCAGGGGCTCCAAGGGCAGAAAATTAATGTCCCAATTCAACCAGTCAGGCAGCCAGAGAGAAAATGAATCCTCTCTTCCTCCAGGGTTTGGTTCCATTCCAGCCCTCAATGGATGGGACGATGCCCACCCATAAAAGAGAGGGCAAATTTGCTTTACTCAGCTCATCAACTCAAATACTAATCTCTCCTGGGGACATCCTCACAGACACACCCAGAAAAATGCTTAGTCAGATAGCTGGGTGTCCCATGATCCAGTCAACCAGACACATAAAATTAACTATAAAATGAGTTTAAATATCTTTCACACATGTTCACAATATACTTGCACGAGAAGCATATTTTTATTTTTTTTATTTTTATATATTTTATTGATTTTTTACAGAGAGGAAGGGAGAGAGATAGAGAGCTAGAAACATTGATGAGAGAGAAATATCTATCAGCTGCCTCCTGCACATCTCCCACTGGGGATATGCCCACAACCCAGGTACATGCCCTTGACCGGAATCGAACCTGGGACCGACGCTCTATCCACTGAGCCAAACCGGTTTCAGCGAAGCATATTTTTAAAAATTCCATCTTGACAAGAACTGAAATGAGAGAGAATAATGTATTTGCCCAAAGTCACACAGTTAGAAAGTAGTCCAGTCACTCAAGTCTGGTTGATTCCAAAGTTCACATCATGATCTTTCAGTGCCTATACTCCAAACAAGATCTGTTTAATAGAGAAATTGTACAAGGAATTGCTGCCCAGCCCTTGCTAAAGATTGACCAAATCTGGAATCAGCTGGAGTGATAAACCAGTCTAAAGCACCCAGGGTGGATTTACAGATTGAGATAGGGCAGAAAAGGTCAAGTGCTTATGTAAAACAGGGAAGATAATGAAAATGGTAATGAGACTCTGAGAAGGACCAGTAGCTATGTTGACACAGACACCAGACTCCAGCTGTTTGAGACCTGGGCTTTGCTCCCCCTGGCAGACAACCATCAACCCCAGCTCCTTTCCTCACCCCGTGGTGGCTCCCATGGGTCACACAGGCAGGAAAGGCAAGGAAGCTCAACTGAGCTCTCTCTGATAAATTCTTTTTTTTAAAAATATATTTTATTGATTTTTTACAGAGAGGAAGGGAGAGAGATAGAGAGTTAGAAACATCGATGAGAGAGAAACATCGATCAGCCGCCTCCTGCACATCTCCAGCTGGGGATGTGCCTGCAACCCAGGTACATGCCCTTGACCGGAATCGAACCTAGGACCTTTCAGTCTGCAGGCCGACGCGCTATCCACTGAGCCAAACCGGTTTAGGCAGCTCTCTGATAAATTCTTAAGGCACTTCATGCAGAGTCAAGCAGAAAGGTGCTATTTGGAAATAAAAAGAAATGGCAACAGCCATGCAGGGGGCCAAAGCAAACTTATAAATTTTATTTAAAAATTTAGCACCCAGAATTTAGCTTTCAGTCAACCTCACAAATATATGAAGAATTCCCAGGTACAAGGCACTGGGGGAATCCTGAAGAAGAAAAAAAAAAAGAGAAGAAGAAGAAGAACAACAACAACAACAACAACAACAATAACTAGGAGAAGAAGAAAGAAAAGACTTGAAAGGAGCCTTAGAGAGCTCCATGTCTAAGATGTCAATCTTTCCTCTCAGTTATCAGTCAGCACAGCAGAGAACAAGAGCTATAAGGTCCTTGCACTCATGGGGCTCATCAACTAGTGAGAGACATAAGACATTGATATTATAATGATACCATTCTAATTAATCTAGTTATTAACAGGAAAGGAGCAAAAGGAAGGCCCAATGGTATAGGCATGCCATTTGGGCAGCTCTGCCAGGAAGCTGCAGTGTAACACTCCCCAGGGAAGCCAGTGGTCTATTCCCTGCAGAGCAGATCGCTGGGGAAAGGGCCTGGATATGGGGAGAACAGACACATGCCCAGTAAAGTCTGGGTGAAGTGGGGAGGGTATTTGTCTGCCTGTCACACCTGGGAGCAGGTCATTGGTCAGAGTAGGTGTGGCCACTGCAAATACAGGAAGATTTGAGCTATTTAATTCCCTAAATAAAGTACTTGTCTCTCTTGGCTCCTGGCTCAATTGGTTCTCACTCTCTTGGCTCCCCTCACAATGGACTAATGGACTGCAACTAGCCTAATGCTGAACCCAGTGTTGGACGCAATTCCAACAAGGAACAGAAACTCTGGACACTGGTGTTGCTTTTAGCTCACTGAGTCCCCAGCTGCACTGCTTCCAGGACTGGATTAAGGGAAATCGGACTTTGGAAACCCAGGGATGTAATTCCACGGAAACAAACCCACTCATCCTCCCAGGGGAGTCTCAGACAATTCTTTTTCTCAAAATATTGTAAGGACTCCACCTCTAGCACCCAGTGGGGAAGGGGATACCCCACTTCTGCTGACAACAATATTAGTACAAGATGAAATTACTATATTATTGATAGTTTTATATATAACATAATTATATATCATATGATATATAATATGATAATCATATCATAAGATATTGCTATTATCCATAATACATTACAATAGATTGATTGTATTTATATTTTATTGTTATATATTATTATACTAATATAAGATTTACTAAGCTCTCAGGAGTGAGTGATCAGTGCTATGGAGAAAATAGAGCAAGATTAGGGGATAGAGTTATGGTGGGTTTGAGAAGCTACTAGAGCAGTCAGGAAAGACCTTTCTAAGGAACTTAATTGAGTGGAGGAGCAAACTATTTGAAAATGTTAAGGGAAAGTTGTACCTGGCAGAAGTAACAAGTAATTTCACAGGCCTGGAGGAGGGAATGAATTTGGTGTTGGGCAGGATGCAGGGCAGGATGTGTCCTTGCAGAGCTCAGGGGTTGGAGGAGAGGAGAGACAGACACGACTTCAATCTGGGTGGGGTTAGGAACATGAGCCTAAACGCGGAGAGACAGGGTGAAAGCGCAATGGCCAGAACTGGGGTCTTGGGCTCACCTGGCACATCAGCGAGTGTGGCCACAGCGGCCCCTGGCCTCCCTGATGGAGCAAGGGCTGTGCTCTGGGCACTCCGCAGTGAGCACACCACCTCGGCTCATTACCCTCTTCCATCTCAAAGCCAGCACTGTGTTGCCCTCAGGTCTGCTTCCCATAATCGCCTGGGAGCTGATAAACCCCTGTACTGAGCCAGTACATCCCTGTGGAAGGAATGAATGAATAATTATGCATTTTGACAGCCCTGTAGGAAGCATATTGCTTTCTCGTCTTTGCCCAAGATGCCAAAGCACTCTCTATGTCAAAATCCACCTCCTCTCTGGAAAGAGGCTCTCTCTTCTTGTGAATGCTAAGAAGAGGCCTGTCCCACCCAAGGCCTTCTCTCGCCAACCCCTAAGCATTCCTGCTGCAGGTTGTGGGAGGCGGGAGGGGGTTGAAGGGGAGGCATCCTATTTTTCAGTGGCTGCAGCTGAGCTCGCAGGATGACAGAAGCCTCAGGTTGGGGAGCAGGCCTTTTCAAAATGACAAGAGAAGTTCACACGGCCCACGTGCTGACACACTCACGTCCGGGACACCTGCTCTCAGGCTTCCTCCCAATTACTCTGCGTTGCTCAGTGGGAGGGTGGGAAGTGGAGAGGCCTCTAATTACACCTTCCTTGCAGCCTTTTGGTTCTGTGACTTATTTCAGGGAGGAGGAGAATGATGTTGACGTCCTACTCTCAAAGAAGACACTCCTCAGAGGGCCCCTCTCTGCTCCTTTCTCAGTAAAAGCCTAGTTGCCTGATGATGTTCTGTTCCAGTTATCAATTGCTCTGATACAAAACGTAAAAAACAATCATTTTATTATGTTTATGATGGATGCAGGAATTTGGGTGGATCTCCTGCTCAATGTAGTATGGTGGCCTAGAGGATCCAAAAAGCCTTCGCTCATGTGTCTGGGACCTTGGGGGGCACAGCTGGATCACCCTCTCTTCCCATGTGATCTCTGGGCCTCCCACACAGTCTCTCCAGCAAAATAGTCAGACATCTTACATCAGTGCTCAGGGCTCCAAAAGCACAGATGCCAACCCTCCAGGCCTCGAAACCAGCACAGCATCACATATTCTGCTCGTCCTATTGGTCAAGCGAAAGGACACAGACCCTCCTCTTACTGGGAGGAAAATCAAGAAATGTGTGGCCACCTTTAATCCTTGTCGTAGTCCATTCAGCTTTGATATAAACCCCCAAATATCTGACTCTAAACATCTTTGGTCCTGAGGGCATCATTTTTAAAAATTGCCTCTGGGCTTAAATAATAATAATAACCTCAGAAGAGTTTTGGAAAGTGAAGTCCATGGTAACTTATTTTTAAAATAACACCTTTCCGAGATAACAGACAATGAATGACAACTTGTGATTTTATCAGCTGTCTCAGAAAGGGTGAAGCGGGAGACTTTAACAGGCTGACATGAGCCTTGTCATCTCTAGCAGAAGGAAATAGTTCTCATGAGGAGGCAGAGGAACCAGGGCTGCCATCCACCCACCCTCTGCCCCCCAGCCCACTTTCCCCCGCACCACATTGGTGTGCGCCGGATTGGCTTTTTTTTTTTTTAAATATATTTTATTGATTTTTTACAGAGCGGAGGAGAGAGGGATAGAGAGTTAGAAACATTGATGAGAGAGAAACATTGATCAGCCGCCTCCTGCACACCCCCTACTGGGGATATGCCCACAACCAAGGTACATGCCCTTGACCAGAATCGAACCTGGGACCCTTCAGTCCGCAGGCCAACGCTCTATCCACTGAGCCAAATTGGTCAGGGCATGGCTTTCTGATTTACATAACCACTGAGGCTGCACGGTCCAGAGCCTCGGATGCCCCCCCTCCCCCGCCCTCACTCCGCAGTTAATATCCCTGGGTCCAGGGCTAAGAAGGCTTAGGAGAGATTTTTGGATGCGTTTCATTATTTCCAGGCCAGATTAGTCGGCTCGCCCAATGAGAGCCTAAAGGCCCACTTACAGCTCCCAGCCAGGGGCTCCCTAGTGGTGATCAGTGGGGTCCTGAGGAGTGGGCCGCACAAAGTGGGCTGCAATTGCAGGGCAGAGGGACATTTGAGGGAGCGAAAGGAGATGCCTCTGTTCTGGGCACACCCCGAGGGAGGGACGCTAATAGAACAGACATCTTCATTGGGAACCAAGTTAATTTTTGAAGCAAAGGCTAAAATAGGCTTTCCCTTCCTCCTTTCTCACTATCTCCACCTCCCCCACCCCCACCTAACCTGAAATCCTAACAGAAGCGATTGGCAGCAGGTCTGCTATGCAAAACAGAATGAACCTGCTTCACGCCAAGGACGGGTTCTGTGAAGAGCACGTGGCCGTGTCTCAGATTGTTGGCTCAACTAAAAAAAGACCGCTGGCAGCAGAAGCGTGTCTCGCAGGCAGGCTCTAGATCCCATGGCCCTTTAAATCTATCACCCCACAGGGAGGGAGCAGACATCCTTTTTAGGGTATGTACTCAGGATTTTAATCTGTTTTCTATTTTTAACCTGTAGGAGAGATGATGAGACCCTGCAAACTGAAAGAAGCCATTATCTTTGCTAAAGTAATTTTAGCTCTGAGTGAGACAGAGTCCAATTTAGCTTTCTAGGTTGAGGATGGTTTTGTTTTGTTTTTTTAATTCCTTGCAAATTAGAGCAGGTGCTAAGGAAAAGAGTTGGGAAGCTGGGGAAATGCATCCTGTGGGTGCCAGGAAATAGGGACAGCTATGTCCATGGTGCTCCCTGAAACCACATATCACTCCTGCCGGCCATCAATCCATCTGAATGACTACGTATCTTCCCTGTCACTCCTCTCTTTAATCCATCCCGTTTCATTCTGTTTGCCTTTTTCCTCTATACTTGGTTCTCATCACACCATTTCTCTGCTTAAAAACCACAGCGAAGCCGAAACCGGTTTGGCTCAGTGGATAGAGCGTCGGCCTGCGGACTGAAAGGTCCCAGGTTCGATACCGGTCAAGAGCATGTACCTGGGTTGCGGGCATATCCCCAGTTGGAGATGTGCAGGAGGCAGCTGATCGATGTTTCTCTCTCATCGATGTTTCTAACTCTCTATCTCTCTCCCTTCCTCTCTGTAAAAAATAAAAAAAAAAAACCCAAACAAACAAACAAAAAAAAAACCACAGCGAACTCAGAAATAAATGCAGACTCTAAAGCAACGATGCACAAGGTCTTCCAGCTTTCTCCTGGCTCCCCCCTGCCTTTCCAGGCCATCGCTGTTCTTTGCAGCCAGTGGCCATGGCCTAGTACTGCACCTGCTATGCAATCCCTTACGTTTGTCCAGCCAATGCTAACCAGCCACTATCTTTTGCATTTGACATGTGTTTGTTTACACCTCTCCATGCTTTGCACATTCGGGCCATTCTCTTCGCCAGGAACAGCCTTTCTCATTCCATCCACTTGGGAAATTGGTACTTATTCTTAAGTCTCTAACTCAAATGTCACCTCATTTCCATAGCCTCCCTCTCCCCTCCCACACCCCCCAAGGCAGAATTATTTTGGGTTCCCATCTCTTTCATGCATTCTTCTGCTGTAGCAGTTCCTGTATTGTATTTTTATATATCCTGACCTACTACAAAAAGATCATTGGGTTCCTAAGAAAATTTACTTTTTCAAAATTGATTTACCAAACCAATGGAATCAGTGAGAAATAAAGGAGGTTGAGGTCAGGGTGTTTGAGGCTTGCAAAACAGAGTTAGTTCTCCTGCAGGATTTTCAATAATAAAGGTGCGGTATCACTATTAGAGTATTTAATGGCAAGCTAAAATACCAAGTTGCTTGATCAAGAAAGTAAAAAGTGAGCCCCAAACATCTCATTTGCCTCATAAGCCACACACTCACGAGTCTTCCAAACCTCAGTCATCTTGGCCTTGACCTTGCACCCTTGCTGGCAGCACAATTCATCACACACAGGAAACAAGAGCACAGAAGGAACAGGGTGTATGAAGGAAGAGATGCACATCTGTGCCTCCCAGCCCTTGGTTCTTGGTGCCTATCATCCTGCTCATCAAGGACTAATCCCCAGTGACAAGCCTGTTGTTCCCAATGCCAATCCGGGTAACGCAAACTGTGTTTCTGAATTCACCGACCTTATGGTCAATATCCAATTCAATTAGGAAAACTCTCTCTGCAGGGAGAGACCTCTCTTTACTAATCTATTACCTTCCTTTACTTGGGAGGACACCAAAAGCAAGGGTGGCGTCCTCGTCAACGTTGTCACCCCATATTGCTGAGTTGATGGCAAACGTCCTGCCTTATTCCGATAATGAACTTCAGTCTTGTCTTTGACTGGAGCTCGCTCAGTGACCAGACTTTTTTTGAGCATGAGTTGGATGCATTCCCATTCCTTCCAGATTTCTATATACTGAATACAAGATTTTATTGTCATGAAAGAAGAGTGACTTTAATAGACAACTAGCTCTCATATAAGTTTGGGAATTATTACCATACAGGTTGTACTTAAAGCTCCTCGATGGATAAACCAGTGAGGAATAGCATAGGGAGAGATTTAAGAAAAAATAAAGTGGCCCTAGCCTTTTTGGCTCAGTGGATAGGGTGTCGGCCTTTGGACTGAAGGGTTCCAGGTTTGATTCTGGTCAAGGGCACATACCTCGGTTGCAGGTTCCCCAGCCCTGGTCGGCGTGCATGCAGGAGGCATTCAATCAATGTGTCTCTCTCACATTGCTGTTTCTCTCTGTCTCTCCCTCTCCCTCTGTCTCTCTCTCTCAAAAAAAAAAAAATCAATGGAAAAATATCCTTAGATGAAGATTAACAACAACAACAACAACAACAACAAAAGTGGCTTTCTTCCATTTCCTTTAGATTTTTAGCCCAGTCTCTATCTCCTGCCACTCTTCCCCCATAATTACCCTTAATCAATCAATTAATTAGTCAATAAACCGAAAACATTTTTGAATGAATGGTTTCAAATCTGAGATCTTATCTGCATTTCTCTGTGTTCCAGTGTTTTCTTATTCAGCAATGGAGATTTAATGAGAATTAAATTGAATGCAATTTCAGCTCCAGCATCTTCTCCAAAGAGCCATTCTATGTGACCACACCAGTCTCTTAGCAGCTGGGCCAGTCAATACTGTGGCCAACACACAGTTAGGTATTGTTTATATGCATCTGTGCCAACTCCCCAGCCCCAGTGAAAAGCTCCCCAGGAGAATGAGCATAACCTGCTCATCTTGAAACCCAAGGATGGTAGGAGTGGAGACTTGGAGCTGGCTTTGGCCACAAAGAGGAGCCTATTGGCTCATGATATAAAAACCCAGGGAAAGCAAGGCTGGGACTGGTCTTATGGGACAGACACAACCAGCAACTCAAGTTCCCCTAGGGTCTCCTTCCCCTCCAAGTTCCACTTCTCACGGGGTGTTGGCCCCATTCACTATCACTGTCATAAATCGTCTTGTTCATTTATTTGTTTATCATTTGCCTCCCTACTGCCCACCCCCATCCCCATGGTGTAAACTCCGTAGAGAAGAATTACTAGTACATCTGTGTTGTTCATTGCTACTTTCCCAGTACCACCCAGAAAAGTGCCTCTCTCTAAGTGGAGAGTTTGTAAAAAAAAAAAAAAAGTTTATGAAAAAATGAATGGTTTTTTCATAAAATAGACAAGGACTCTGTCTCCATTTGCCCATCCTAAGTCCAATGATTACTCGTATGTCCAAGAGTTTGAGGTACTATGATTGAAGCTCATCTTGAGTCATGCCTTTGTGTCTGGGCATTGGGAGGGGATATGGGACCAGAAATTGGACAGAAATAAACTATTAGCAGAGAGGAGAGCTCTGCCCAACATTGAAGGCAAAAGGGATCTAATATAAGGTTGTCTTGGTCCTGCATTCACCTTGGAAAGGCATGGGGATTGTCTCCTTGAACCTCCTGGCTTTGGAGTGAGAGCTGTTTGGACATGCTCTGAGCAACCTATTTAAGCCTTGAATACAGCGACAATATTCTCCAAACCCAAATTCAAATACACAGTCTGACAAATATGAGGACAACAAGACGGTTGCTGGTTGCTCCAGGTGTCCGCTCCAAGTTAGCTGGGAAAACATTCGCCATTGGAGTCTTGACCCTCACAAACGGCATTTACATGGAGAAGGGCTGGCATAAGTTCACCCACATCATTTCCAGCCTTGCCCGCCTCTGGTATCCAGCAGTGAGTCCAATTTCCCTCAACCATTTGGAAAAGTGGCAAATTATAGGGAACAAATGTCCCTTCCAGCAGCAGGAGAGACACTTGCCTAATGAATCAGCAGATGGCACGATGGGAGAAACCAAGGAGGAAGAACCTGGAGTTGGCTTGTCCTGATAAGCAATTGGTGCCAGAGCATCTTCCCCCCTCTCTAAGCCTGCTGGGCTGGACCACATGGCTTTCCACACAAATGTAGGTCATTTAAAATGCTGTCAGCAAACTGCTGTTTATTGCCAAGACACTGGAAAACCTAAAGTGACTGGGAGAAATTACTTCCAAGCTGCTGCTTTTCACTTAAAACAGAGAATCCAGACTTTTAAAGCTGCGTTCTATACCCAGAACCATGATTATCATTCCATGTTGCCTAAGTAGCCGCCACCTTTATGGGTATGTTGGGGGTTGGAAATGAAGGTAGGGGGGAAAGGAGGGAAGGAAAGACAGTGGAAGGCCCTATTTTTAAAGGCACTAATTATAATTTTGTAATGTACTCTTGAAGGTATTTAAAAACATACTCACTTATAGAACGAATAAAAATGTCATCACTTATACCAAGATTTGAATATTAATTTGGCCCTTAGTTTGGCTGAGAAAGAAAAATATCTGTTCTACTGATTAAACTTAACCATTTTGCAAAAGTGCCTCTGTTTAATTCATGAAATTTAATCATAGCCATGCTGAGATTTATTGCTTCTCATTAATGCTTCCTTTGAAGATGAGTGGAAAGACCTAGGGTTGAGAGGAAAGAAAGATTCTTTCCAAAGTACTATAAGGCTTAATTTGGATTTTATTAAAGCTCATTAGTTCACTAATACAAAATTTATGACACTTTGGACAGAGAGTGGGCTGATATTTATCTTGGTTTAATCTATGAAAAAGTGATTTTTCTCTGCAGGTAAATGATATCAATAAGTCTTATGGGGATGTTCTATATCCTTGATAGAATATTCATTAGACGCTTTCTTTTATATACTAGTACAAGTACTATGCTAATTTCAGTTTTTAAAAACATTGTCATTAAAGAAGATGGGTGAAGGCTACCACTCGACAATACTTTCATACTTTGGCTTATTGCTGTTGCTTATTTATTTATAACTCTAACTCCTGCCCAAAAGATTTTGATCCTGCCTACAACAAATGGCATAATTATACAGGTGAAATGAAATGTTTGTCTAATGACCACATCATCCAAAAATGTTGAGACAGATTTTCACTAAATTTGGAGGATATTTTTGGCATGGTCTGCCTTAAAAAAGAGTTTGATATTCATTTTTGAAGCATTCTGGGAAGTGCTGCAAAGAAAGATAGTGTAACAATTTTATTAGAAAAACCAAAATAAGAGTGACTTCAACAGAATGAAAGTTTATTTCTGACTCACCTAAGAAAAACCTATAGCCAGGCAGGCCATGTTGCTAAGGGGACTTTCTAGGGGTCAGGGACCCAGGACCCATATATATAAATTTTTATTGATTTTAGGGAGGACGGGAGAGGGAGAGAGAGATAGAAACATCAATGATGAGAGAGAAACATTGATCAGCTGCCTCCTGCATGCCCCATTCTGGGGATCGAGCCCGCAACTTGGGCATATGCCCTGACCAGGAATCGAACCATGACCTCCTAGTTCATAAGTTGACACTCAACCACTGAGCCACAATGGCTGGGCCCAGGACCCATCTTTTTGTTCTATTGTCCTAGTGCGGCTTCCATCCCTTGGGGTACCTCACGGTCCAAGGTGGCTCCTGGTGTGCCAGAGAAACCACCCAGTCAACAGACAGGATGGAGAGAGGAAAGACAAAAGAGTCCCCCTCCAGTGGGTGGACAGCACCCTGTAAGCAGCCCTTCTGGAAATCCCACACTGAATTTATACTGACAGCTCATGGCCACATGGAAGGGAGCTTTCATTAATATGGAAAAACTGGGAAGTAGATATGGGGTGGAATGAACCAGTCCCTGTCATGAATACTAGACTAATTAACCATCCTTCTGGAGCAGCTAAAATTGTGTTATAATTTAAGGGGAGAACTAGAAAATTAGGAGCAAGAAAAGTAAAAAAAGAAAAAATTATGTAGTTACTATGACTGAATAACAGCTTTAACATTGAGTTTTTAAAACCCAGGACAAAAAGGAAATAATTATTTTTACTAAAAAAGTAATATATCAATTCCTCAGTAGGGGCAAAACGTATTCCAGAATTGTCTTCTATTATGTTTCTCTCCCTGGCACCGTATGTAAGCATAAGAGCCGCATGTCCTGAATTTTTAAATGACACTCGTTATTAAATATTCCATCCCATTGTTCTCTGTACACAGACTCACCCATGCATGTCCAATTTCTGTGCTGGAAAACATGATCACCACGGGTACTGGAAACAGTGACAGGCATAATTGAATGTTCTTGATAAGTTTTGCCAGGAGTGTGACCAGTGATTCTGTGGGACTCAGTAGAAGGGATGAACCAGAAATGCCAGAGTGGTGTCCTCCATGTCAGGCCTTTGTTTTATAGGCTGAGCCTCAATAATGCCAGGCAGGACCTGGAAGATGGACTCAGCCTAACTGCGATGCATGGGAGGTGGAGGCAAGGTCCGACAGCAAGGAAAATCATTGGCACAAAGACCGAGAGCGCCTTCGCTGGCACCACGTGTGCTTTCTGTCCCTCGACTGAAGGTGGGACTGGGGAAGCCACACTTGGAATCTGTCATGAAAAATCTCTGTCCCCTGGGTGAGAATTACTCAAAACCCCAACAACCAGTTCCTTTAATTTCATAGGCAGATCTACATGGAAATGCAAAGGTTGCTTTGAAGACAAGGAATTAGGAGATGTTAATTGATACCCTCAACCAGAGGTTCTCAACCTGTGGGTCGCGACCCCTTTGGCGGTTGAACGACCCTTTCACAGGGGTCGCCTAAGACCATCCTACATATCAGATATTTACATTACGATTCATAACAGTAGCAACATGACAGTTATGAAGCAGCAACGAAAATAATTTTATGGTTGGGTCACAACATGAGGAACTGTATTTAAAGGGCCAGAAGGTTGAGAACCACTGCCCTAAACATTTAATGGCATCAAGACCACCTGTTACCACACACATGTGGTAGTTTTGTGGTAGAGATTGAAAATCATGTGGCTAAGAGGCTTCTCTCCTAGACAGAGACTGAACCCCATGGCCAACATTGGCCCCTTTGCTCTTGTTTTTTAAGGCCCTCATGGCTACCTTGGGTGATAGCATTCTTCAATAATATTCTTACAGTTAATCAGTGTAGCTCATGTTCTTCGTACCTGAGAATATATTCTCTCTTTCAGGTGTCCTTTCACTTCCTTGCTTTTCTTTATCAAGTGTTTCTCTTTCAAGCTCACTCTGAGAGGGCATTTAGATTCTTGTGGGGGGCATTGTATTGACCAAGTACAGGTTTTCAAATGACCTTCCATAAATGTTAAGAGCATAGAATAAGAGTCTAGTGATGACCATTTATTGAGGCCTATTGTGTCAGCCACTGATACGAGCAGTTTTACTTATAGCTTCTTATTAAATCATGCAGCAAATGTGGTGGGAAATATTACTATTCTATCTTATTGAAATATGCAAAGTGTATGCAAAGTGTATTCATCTCCTAGGGCGCCAGGGCAAATTACCACAAACCTGGTGTTTTAAAACAAAAGAAATGTATTCTCTCACAGTTCTGGAGGCCAGAAGTCCAAAATCAAGCTGTTGGCAGGGCTACAGTCACGCCAAAGCTCTAGGGGAAAATTCACCCCTTGCCTCTTTCAGCTTCTGGTGTGGCTGCACCATTCCAATCTCTGCCTCCATCTTTGCATCACCTTCTCCTCTGTGTGTATTCGCCCCTGTCTTCTAAGGACACGTGTTGTTGGGTTTAGAGTCCACCCAGGTAATCCAGAATGACTGCTGGGGTCCAACCCCAGCGGGTCCAGGGGTCCCCAAAGGTGTAGACGGAGTCGGCGAAGAAGGAATGACACGGAGACAGCGTTCAGTTGATCAGCAGCCTAGCCAGGATCTCCAGCCAGGATCTCCAGCGAAGTTCTGCTTAGGATCTCCAGCCAGGTTCTGTGTCCATGTTCTCTTGCTAGGTTCTCCAGCCAGGTTCTGTTCAGGTTCTCCAGCCAGGTTCTGTAGCCATGTTCCCTCGCTAGGTTTTCCAGTCAGGTTCTGTCCAGGTTCTCCAGCCAGGTTCAGTCACCAGGTTCTAGTCAGGTTCTCCTGCCAATTTCTGTAGTCAGGTTCAGTCCAGGATATTTTGCCATGTTCTCTCCAGTGAAGTTCTTCTGTCTCTAGGTTCTGTGTAGGTTCTGTCTTCTAAGTTCTGTCTTCTAAGTTCTGTCTCTCTTGATTCTGTCTTCTAAGTTCTGACTTGTTACATCTGTATTTATACCAGTTGATTCTAATCCTATCAATCTCTATTCCAAAGGTGAGGGAATTTCTTATCTCCATTCCAGGGAGTAAAGATTATATAGCTTAAGCATGATTGTTCATAGTTAAAGTGATTAATTACCCGCCTGGCACTTAGTTAAGAGGTTTTATTCCCTCCCTAACTTCAGGGGAAAATCCCTACCTGGGGAAACAACCTTTCTCAGAGACCTTGGTTAAAACACATAGTGCCTAGAAGGTGAGCAAACATATTAAGAACAGTATGCCATATATGCCAGGTCCTTTGAAACAGCAAGGATGGACCGGCTCCCGGCAAATGATCTAATCTCAAGATCCATAATTTAATTACATCTGCAAAGACCCATTTTCCAAATATGGTCACATTCACAGGTTCTGGGAGTTAGGACATATGTTTTTGGAGGCCCATTATTCAAGCTACTACATAGAGGTTGGGTTTTGTTCCAGAACACTTAGAAACATGCATGGGGGTAGGGATGTAAAGGGTAGCATCTATTCTGTAGAGAATGAGCCTAGAGAGGTTATGAACCTTAAAATAGGACATAGCCTCACATGAACCCAATTGCCAATAGCCCCTGCCTCCAAAACCTGTAGCGTTCTCTCCCTGATAAGATAGAGGAGAGAACAATAAAAAGTGTATTTCTTGTTTCTGTAACCCTCTGGTGTACAGTTAGTCTCCCTACCAGGACTGCTTCCTCTTTGGAGGAACTAAGAAGGGACCAGTATGGAGAAGCACATCACAGACGAGCTAAAAAAAGATAGAATAATGGGGTTGAGTCTAAAATCTTGTTCTAATTCATAAATCCCCTCATTACTTTGATCTCTAAATACCGGGTGATACTATCAGAGGCCACATCACAGTTAGTTAGGTGGGTCAGTAGCAGTGCTGCCCAACAGGTGCACCAGCTTCTGTAGAGCATGGGCTGTAGGCACCTCCACCATGTGCCGGGCTCTGTGGTGTGTCTTGGGGATACAGGTAAATTCTTCCCTGTCTCTTATGGCCACGGTGCTAGGAGAAGACAAGCTGGTGATAAAAAACAAAAAACAAAAAAACACACACAAAACATGCAAGGATTGTAAAAGTAGAAATTTGTATAATGGAGTAACACAGAGAAGAGGACAATTCATTTCCAGCTGAGTCAGGAGTCAGGGATGTTTTAGCAGGAGGCACTGGATTCTTCACTCAAGATTATACAGCAGCAGGCCAAGCAGCTGGAATGAGAGCCCCTTTGTATCCAACTCCCAAAAACATTCTTAATGTTCTTTCCACTCCATGACGACATCTGTGCAAGGGCACAATTAATGAGGTAGAAGTATGTCCCCCACCTTAGTGGTCTGACCCAGTCCAAATTAAAACTTATAATGCCTCAAGGGGCAGATATAGTATTTGTCTACATCTCCTTTTCTGAAATACCACCTGTCTCAGATGGCTGCTGAAGATAGAAGAACTAGAAAAATATCCTAGGCTTCTCTCTCAGAAGATGTCCCACAGTGCTGGTGTGCTATCCCCAGGATTGTGGGAACAGACGACCCAATGGTCATGCTCTGTATATTTTCTTTTAAAAGTATTTTAATTGCATGTTTTCTCTAAACACTTAACCTTTTAACATTTAGAAGTTTAAACTGACTTCTCTCCATTAATTTAATTAGTGAGATACATTTGCATACTCTTAAGGATGAAGTGCCGTGTCCTCTCCATCGCTTTGGTCCCCACAGGTCTAGCCCAGATCCCTGCACAAGTCTACTGAATCCAATTGAGCTCTCCTTGTGCACTGTTGGCAGGAATGTAAAATGGGGCAGCTGCTGTGGAAACAGTATGGAGCTTAACCCATAGTCACAGACAATAAGGTGGTGATGGCCAGAGGGAAGGGAGAGCAGGGGTTGGGGGAAGGTGGGCAAAGAGGGGAGAGATGGGGACATCTGTAATAGTGTCAACAATAAAAATAAAGTTAAAAATATAATTACCATATGACCCACCAATTCTACTTCTGGGTGTATACCCCCAAAGAATTGAAAGCAGGGTCTCAAAGAGTTATTTGCATACCCAGGACCTGTGCTGGCATCTGGTCTCAGACTTCCATCCTTCTTTGAGAAATAAGGGTCTTTGTTGATAGGCCACCAGTCTATGATATTTTTGTTATAAGAGCCTGAGCTGACTAAGATAAGGACTCAACCCAATCTTGGAAGATGAGGGCCTTTCTCTGAAGACCAAGCAAGTGTTCCCTAGACTGTGAGAAGGGAAACAGAGGGAAAGTGATGAGGGTACGAGCACTGGTAGGTTCCTAAAGTGGGGGCCCCTGCTGTCTGCTTCCTGCTGGAGCCTGCAAGACCCCAGAGAGGACATGGCTGGTTGGTGAGTCTAGGCAGGCACCAGACTGTGACCCTGTGTAGTGAGGAGGGTCTCCAGACCCCAAGGACCTCTGCGGGCAGGAACAGGCACCTCTGTGGCAGCCTGCAGGGATTGGTCACCTCTCAGTAAATTGCCATAGACGTTCTTTCTAATAAGAAAGAAACAGCAGTTGAATAGCGGCTTCTACTCAGAATGGGTGTCTGTTTGCTTGGGAAGGGTTTGCTGAGCCCATAGAGTTGAATTCTGCAAAGTTAAATATGCATAGGACTCAGCTCCCCTGAGGCACCCAGAGTTGAGAAGGGGGTGGATAAACACTCATATTTAGAGCAGATGGGCACGATGCGCAGGACCACTTGGCAAATCTTATCACGACCTTTACAAGCACGTAGACTGTTGGACCCTGTACCTTTCCTTCTATAAAGTTATTTTAAGATATAATTCATTTTGTACTCAAGACTAAATCAATGACTTAATAACATGAATGTATTGTAGAGCATTGTTTATAACGGAAAAATAGAATAGGAAACTACCGAGATGTCCAATCAAAGGGAGGTTAAAGCTCTCTTACCCGTCTAGCAGAACTGACCTTTTCCTCTATAAAACCCGCTGGCTGAGGCTGTGGTCCCTTCCGTGGGCCAGTGGGCTCTGCAGATGAGTGCATCCCTCACTCCTATCCCCACGCACTGAGGTGTGTGCTTACGAAGAGCCCGTGCAAATTGTCCCCAAGTGGTTGATGGCAGTAGTATTTGGCATTTTCATCCCATGGCATCATTAATTAGTATGCAAACTCATGCAAGACGTCATAAGTCAGAGTTGCTAAGGAACTGCTGTGCAGTGAGGTATGGGGAAGATCACTGTGAATGAGTGGGGGGAATTAGGAGGTGGGAACTCAAAGACACAGCCATGTAACCCTTGGCTGTCTTTAGGTTCCCACCCCACAGAAACTGGAGCCGTAAATGAGGCATCTGGGTGGGGTTCAGGCAAGATACAGGCCTGGAAGTAGCACCATTTTAAAGAAAGGCCCTGGCTCTGTGCAAAAGACAGAGAATGAACCTACATCTATGTGTTTTTGCTTGAACTAAAAGGGGTCAGCATGTGTATGAAATCTCCCAGACTCCACAATCTCATCAGCTTTTTGCATGAACCCAGCAGCTGCCAAGGCGCTGGCTGAGAGGGAGCTGCTGCATATTCATGGAAAGGCATGCTCTTAGGTCATTAAAGAGGAAATTGCAGAATGCCTTTGACATGAAAAAACTTCCAGGGTAGGTCGTTCAATGAAAAACTCGGGTTAAAAATATGCATAGTATAATGCCATTCATGTCAAAAATAAACACTACACTTAAAAAAAAGTGGTGGGAATATGAATGACTTTTATTTCCTTCTTTGTATTTTTCATATGTCCTTATATGTCTACAATAAATATTTGTGGGGAAAATTATAATAAAAGTACATTTTTGGCTTAGAGAAAATACATACCCACACTCAGGACCCAAGAGAGGGGGAGGAGAGGATGGAGGGAGGATGGTTGAGGCAGGGGTATGGCGTGAGGAGCCCAGGGAGACAGGGATGGGCCACCCTGGGCCAGTGGCTTTCTCCCCAATCCTGGGCACTTCAGGTGTTCAGAAAGGGTTTGCTGATTGGTTCATTTTCCACTGTATTTGCTCACGGATCTGAGGTTGACTGGGCACAGCTGGGCAGCAATCATTTAGGATGTCTCATGCAATGACAGCCAGATGGCCACAGGGTTGGGGTCATCGCAAGGACTTCTTCATTCACTGCCTGGCACCTGGGCTGGAAGTTGGAACAGCTGAGGCTCCTTGGGCATCTCATCTCCTCCCCCTCCGCCCCCCTCCTCCTCCTTCCTCCTCCTCCTCCTCCTCCTCCTCCTCCTCCTCCTCCTCCTCCTCCTCCTCTTCTTCCTTCTCCTCCTCCCTCTTTCTCTCCCTTCTTGTACAGGTACCTGGATTTTACCTGGCACTTGAGGGGTCTGAGAGATTTGTACAAGCTACATGGCCCTTTCTAGTCCAGCCTTGTAAGTGATAGAGCATCATTCTGAAATTCATAGAGGCCGTTACAATGGCCCACCCAGGTTCAGGAGAAGAGGACATAGATTCCATCTCTTGATGGGAAGAATGTTGAAAAATCTATGGCCATGTTTCAAAACTAGCAACTCCCCGTGCCTACCACACTCCCATCTATCTATGCAATGGGGGTCGGTGGGGGTGGGGAATGGACAGAGACCTGTTCATCTTACCGCTGTAAGTTTGTGCCCTAATAGCAGCCTCACCGCATTCCCCCCACTCCCCAGCCCGTCTGTGGCTTCTTGGGCGCTCCAAGGACAGAGCTGAGTGGTTGCGATGGAAACCATCTGTCCCACAAAGCCGAAAATATTTCCAATCTGGCCCTTTCCAGGGAAAGTGTGCCAACCCCTCTCCTAGACTCCCAAGAGATTGATGTTGACTGGCGACTAAATGATTGGATAAATGGTCTCCAGTGTTCATACAGCTAAGCTGCCTGGTGCTAGGAGCTATTTTTGTACGTGAGATCCCGAGGGCAGGGATTGAGTTTTACTTTCCTTTTTTGGCTCCTGCACAGGGTCAGCAGGTCTTAAAAAAATGTTGATGCTGATTTGCTGCCTCAGACATCAGAGAGCAAAGATGTACAAGAAAGGTTCTGAGCGCTGGTGCCCCTTCGTGGCTGCACCGGGGGAGTCCTTTACCCTTGAGGTCGGGCCTGCAGATGCTCCGGAGTGTCCCCACAGTGGAGGGGCCATCTCCCCACACACTGCGGCGGAGGACATGAGGCTGGCAGACCTGCTAAACGTATTGGGGAACGTGGCCAAGTTAGCAGTTGAACATAGAATTTGACTTTCAGGGAAAAACCAAACACGGACCCAAGGAGAAAGTGTGGACTTCAGCTACTGACAGGGCTCCATTTAAACCTCGTCTGCGATCCTTGCTAATTCTGTGGCTTTAACACAAATTGCAGAACCACTGTTTTCTTGTCTGACCATGGAGACAATAAGTCCCTCCCTGATAGGGCAGCCCTAAGAACTAAGGAAGACAATACCTGTGTGTAAAAGGATGTTATGAGTTTTTCTGCAGGTCAGGAATTGAAACCAATACTCAATCAATAAGCCAGTAAATATTTATTAAATATCTGTTGTGCACCAGGCACTATCCTACACTATGTCAGTGAACAAAAGAGAGAAAGACTCTTCCCTTAAGGTGCTTATATGTTGGCAGAAATATACAATAACATAAAAACAGAAAATAAAACAATAGGACAAAATAAAACATAAAACACATATAAATTATTTGTTTAGCAATAAGCATAAACAGAAAATAACCTAAATGTCCACCAAGGGGTGAATGGATAAAGGAGATCTGGTGGACATGCCATGGAATATTATTCAGCCCTGAGAAATGAGGAAAGCCTGCCATTTGTGACAATATGAATGGACCTGAGGGTACTGGGCTGAATGAAATAAGGCAGAGAAGGACAAATAGTGCATGGCATCACTTATAAGTGGAATCTAAAGAAAAAAAATCCAAAGTCATAGAAATGGAGAGTAGAAAAGTGGTTGCCACAGGCTGAGGTGGAGGGAGCAGGTTGAGGTTGGTAAAAGGGCACAAACTTTCAGCTATGAGATGAGTAAGGTCTGAGGACCGAATGAAAACATGGTGACTCTAGCAGATAACACTGCGTTGCATAATTGGAATTTGCTAAGAGAATAGGATTTCAATGTTTCCACACACACAAAAGGTGAGGTGATGGATGTGTTAATTAACCAGACAGGGGAAATCCTTTCAAAATGTGTATGTATATCAAATCACCACATTGTACACTTTAAATATAGTGTACTTTTATTTGTCAACTACACCCCAATAAAACTGAAATATACAGAAAAAGAAAAGAAAAAGCACAGGCCATTGCTTTACATACAATAAACTCATTAGAAATTTAAAAACAAACAGAAAATAAACACGAAACATAAAACACATAAATTACATTGTGTATTAGCAGCCAATAAATATGGTGGAAAAAAAGAAAGAAGTAGGGCAGGGGATGGGTGTCTGGGAGTGCCTCCGTCTGATGCAATTTGTGATATTAAGTAGAGTGATCGTGGTGGGCCTGGTGGAGAAGAGGAGATTGAGCAAACACTTGGGAAATCAGGACTATGTCTCTGGAATGAAGAAGTGCTTGGCCTGGGCAAGTCATGTACAGGCACTGAGCCACCCTTTCTTTGTCTGTAGTTATAAAAACGGCTTCTCAGGATTGTGGTGAGTTTTATAGGAAATCAAATTCGTGCCAGCACAAGGCTTGGCAGATAATAGGAGCCCAATATAATAAATGCATATTCTAGGGAAGCAGTGGTGGTTTTGCTTTCTGGTGCAGGGTTGCGCACTAAATCAAGATGCAAGAAAAATTAGGAGATCCCCAGTACTTCAGGAGGAAGCCTCTGAGGCACAGGCGTGTCTCACAGAAATATCCCCGTGGCCCCGTGAACCTGTATGATGTGCCAGACACTGGGGATGCCAGATTCCTTTACAAATGTTGCCCAAATCTGAAGACTTGACTCTGGTGAGTGAGTGAGTGTGTGTGTTTGTGTGTGTGTGTGTTGCTGTTGTGATGAGAAAGTGGGTTGGATGCGTTGCCTAATAAGAGCTTTTGAGTCACAGTCACCCCCTATGCAGAGCTGGCTACATGATTTGTGGGGCTTATGCAAAATAAAAAAATGTGGGGCCCCTCTTCAACAAGCAGGGGGAAAGTACCATTAAAAGTACTAAAATATAAAGCATTTTTTTTCTTCCACAGTTCACTCTCTCAAGTTGTCACAGTGTCTTTTGTTCACTGTTCAGTATCGTGGTAGGTAAATACAAAAGAAGATGGGAGATTTTAGCATGAATTTTAATATTCATCTTTATACTGTGCAGTGTTAGTTTTAAAGGCTAATATATAAGAGGATGTAACTCTCAAGGAAACAGAATCACTACCTTGAAGTGCAGATATCTCTTCATGTTCTTTGTGGCATTATTTGCAGTCTCTAAACATGGAAACAACCTAAGTGTCTATTGACAGATGGATAAAATAACTGTGGTATGTATATACAAGGGAATACTATTCAGCCATCAAAAGGAAACCCTGCCATTTGCAACAACATGGATGGCACTGTGCTGTGGGTGAAGAAACACTTTATAGTGTGAGAGACAGAATGGGAGGTGAGATACAGAGGGAAGATACAAAACATCACATATGTTTGGGGGGCCAAAGTGTGGGCATCTTTGATGGGAGGGGCCATCTTTCCATGCTCGCCTATTCCAACACCCCCGTGGGATCTCCTAGTTTTGCTCTGGAGCTGATGCAGCCAGATAAAATTAGCTAAACCATTGCTCATAAAGTGACAGCAATCAATTAAACAGCTTGGTGTACCCCTGACTGATCTGACAATAACACCCTGCCTCCTGCTTCCGTCTTCAGGAAATAAACCTGGCGAGAGGCAGCTGTGAGCTGTGAAGCCATTCGTTAAAGTTAGGAAGAAAGCTCCCTACACTTTTGGCTTCACAGCTTCTCTGACAACATGAGAATATTTACTGGAACTGCAAACCATTTTCTTTTTAAGCAATTTTTAAAATAGTGTTTTTTAGAGTAATGCGTGCACAGGGTGAAGCTTTCCCACAGCACCAATAGGAACACGGGCCACAAGAAGCCTCTCTCCTGCTCTGGACCACCCGTCAGTCTGTTCATCACTCTCTCTCTTGGACAAAAGAATAGCAATCACAGCAACAACAATAACAGCGAGGACTTGCTGAGCATTTACCGAGCACCCAGTGGGGACTTGGTGTCCACATATGTCATCGCAGGGGATCTCATGACCCCAGCAGGCAGGTACCGGTGGTCGGTCTGCATCTCACGTGGAGAAATGAGGACCTCTATTCTCCAGAATCTCCTCTCCTGCACGGTCCCAGGTTAGAGCCAGCCAACTTGTGTGAGACTCAGATGGTGGGAGTGAACCCAGTCATTATTATCTGGACAGCTTTGAGACCATGCCAAGTAGAGGGGCTGGGCAGGTTCCAGCTGCTCCTTGTGGTCACCACTCTATAGCCACCTCTTCCTGCCAACTGCAGGTCCTGCTCACCCAGGTCCAGCACCAGCCCCTGGCTGAGGACCACAGTGGTGGCTACCCATTTCTTCCCTGTGTGGTCCCACTCAGGCAGCCGGACAAACTTGGCTTCTCCGATTTCCCTGCGAGCTCTAGCTTGTGCACTGACCCCAATGCTTCAGGAGGGCTGGAGAGTGCCATTCCTTCTGGTCCAACTCCTCCTTCCGAACCTTCATTCTTCATTTTCTCAGTTTCTCCCACAACTGTGTAAGGTTCCTATAGGCAATCCCTAAACCCTTCCCCTTATGGAGGTTCTGCTTTCCTAGTTGAACACTATTGCTACAGTCATCTACATTTTATTTTATATATATACTAGAGGCCCGGTGCACAAAATTTGTGCACTGGGGGGGGTGTGTCTCAGTGCAGCCTGCACCCTCTCCAATCTGGGACCCCTTGGGGGATGTCTGACTAAATCGGCAGTCAGACATCCCTCTCACAGTCCAGGACTGCTGGCTCCCAACCACTCTCCTGCCTGCCTGCCTGATTACCCCTAACCACTTCTGACTGCCAGCCTGATCACCCCCTAACCACTCCCCTGCCAGCCTGATTGACACCTAACTGCTCCCCTGCAGGCCTGGTGCCCCCCAACTACCCTCCCCGGCTGTCCTGGTCACCCATAACTGCCCTCCCCTGCAGGCCTGGTCCCCCCCAACTGCCCTCCTCTACCAGCATGATTGCCCCCAACTGCCCTCCCCTGCCAGCCTGGTCCCCCCCAACAGCCCTCCCCTGCCAGCCTAGTCCCCCACAACTGCCTTCCCCTGCCGGCCATCTTGTGGTGGCCATCTTGTGACGACATGGGGTGGCCATCTTGTGATGACATGGGCACATCCATCTTGTGACCAGGTGGGGATGGCCATCTTGTGACCACATGGGGGTGGCCATCTTGTGTGAGGGCATGGTGGTCAATTTGCATATTACCTCTTTATTATATAGGATTTGTTTCCCATTGATTTCAGAGAGGAAGGGAGAGGAAGAGAGAGAGAGAGAGAGAACCATCAATGATGAGAGAGAATCATTGATTGGCTGCCTTCTGCACACCCCCACTGGGGATTGAACCCAAAACCCCGCCATGTTCCCTGACAGGAAATTGAACCATGACTTCCTGGTTCATAGGTCCACACTCAACCACTGAGCCATGCTGGCTGGGCTGTCACCTACATTTTATAAATCAGGAAATGGGGTACAGAGAGGTGACACAATTAGCTCAAGCTTTCGCTACTATGGAGTGGTAGGAGCGGAACTGGAACCCAGGCAGCTCTGACTCCTGGCCCAGGGCACAGGGTCACTGGGGGAATTGGATGAAATCACATCTGTGAAAAGACCCAGCACACAGTAGCAGGGATGGAGGAAGGTCCCGGGCAAGAGAGGCCTACAGCACAAAGCATGGGAAGGAGCAGGCCATTGCTCTTGGGTAGGCAGTCAGCAGCGTTGGCCACCACTCCTCACCCTCAGGAGCTCCTTCTCTGGACTACGGATTCTACCCAAAGCCTCTCAGTCCTTCTAGACCCTGGGTCACCCACAAGCTGTCATTCTCATGGCATTTTGGAATCTCAAGGGGAAAATTCTCAATGCAAAGGTCTAAATGCAAATAGAAGTCCAATGCAACTAGAAAATCTTGATGAAGCAGGGAGCTCTGAGGTGTCAGATTACCAAAACTAATTCCCCTTGAGCAATCATACAGAAAATGGGTTTCAAAAGGAGCCAAGTGCAAGCACAGACCTAATTCTTGGGCTCAGAGGTTTTTAATGCGACTCAGGTGCTGTTGGTTTCTGGAAGCCTCTCCTGGCGAGATTGTGGTGTCGTTTCCTGGCACATCTCAGAGAAAGCCTTTTTTGTCTATAAAAACTGTTTTCATAAATATGACCCATCTCTTCAGCGGCGGGCCACTCGGAAGGTAATTGATTTATATGGGCTCTTCAGAGATGTGGTGCAGTTATTCAGGAAGATGAAAGGGAAGACAGAGCCCATTCTTCTAAAAATGATACGTGTAGGCAAGCGCTGAGCGAAATTGCATTACAGCTCCCAACACTTGCAGCTTCTTCCTTCACAATGCCCCGGGAGGGGGCGAGGCCTTCCACATCAATTGCTATCACTGCCTGGTTGACCTGGACTTGAAAAGAAACAATTTTCTCCTGGAATAAAACACCATCTGATTGAGCAGAAACAATGAGCAACATCTTACCACTAGGGAAATGTTTTTATTTGGGAGACTGGCAGCTATGTAATTCAGTTAAAACCCTTTGAGGTTTGTTCTAATGATATTAATGCCAGCGAGGGGGAGGGGGGCGGGGGGAAAAAAGATGATTAAAAGCTGGACTGGCCAGATAGTTAGCAATTAGTCAGCTTGGATGCAGAGTGACTCCAAGGGAGTAAATTACCAAAATCCATCCGGTGACTCAGAGTTCTTATAGGTGGCCAGAGTGAATACCGATTCCATCCTCTGGCTTTTGTTAGCCATCTAACATGCTAATAAGGTGTAATTAGCAGCCCCAGTCTTGGCCTCACACTGATGTGCTGGCATTTGAAATTAGGAATTAGGAAACAGAAGGAAATGTCTTCCCACAGCATGATAGGCCCTTGGCCTTGCTTGAACTTTGGTTCTTGGTCACTTAACCCACTCTGTGTTCTAGAACAGTGACAAAGGGAATAACTTATTCCCGGGGGGTGGGAGGTACACTGGTGGTGTTTTAAACTGATGGTATTTATTAACTGCCTGTGATATGCTATCAACTGCGTTAGCCCTTCTGGATACCATGACAAGTAAATTAAGATAAGCTCCCTCCTCCTATAGGTCTTCTGGTATAGTGAGGAGATAAGCATTAGTTTAAACAATGCACAACTAAACGTAAAATTCCAACTATAATAAGACCTCTTCTTTGGAAGAGGAAAATGGTGTAGGAAAGCAAGTAGCAAGAGAATTAAACCCATCTGAGGAGGTCAGGGAAGGTTCCCTGAGGAAGAGGCATCAAGCTGAGATCTGAAGAAAAAGAGCTAATCATATAAAAGGGTAGAGGGAGAAGGTTCTGGCAGTGGAGGAGGACATATAGAGAAAAGCCCAAAAGATATATGATGCTTATAGTAGTTAAGGTTGATGCTAAGTTGCTATGTCAAAGTACCCCCAAAATATAACTCAAATGAGAGCAATTTATTATTTTTCTCTGTAATAACCATCTAGAGTGAATAGGCAGCTGTTCCATGAGATCATTCACAGGCCCAAGTTCCTTCCATCTTGTTGCTTAGTCATCTCCCTATGAACCCAGGGTATTTTATTTAGCCACATAATCAAAGCTGGATCACCATGAAAAACCATATCAGCATTTCAGCCCAAATGAAAGGGGAAAACAGAAGCAAGCACCATTAGAGAGAACTTAATCATAGAGCTACTAGTAGACCCAGCTGCATGGGAGGCTGGGAAATGTGGCCTCCTGATGGCCATGAGCTCTGACAAACCTTATTTGGGAGTGGGAAATAGCTCTCCACTATAAGGGGGAAGGAAAGAATGGGCATCCTATATAATAAAAGCCTAATATGCCAATTGTCCCCTCAGGGGTTCGACTGAGAGTTCAACTGCTCACTATGACGTGTGCCGACCACCAGGGGGCGGCATGGAACATGGTGGGCATCGGTGACACAGCGCTGGCAAAGGGGGCAGCAGTGGAGGTGCTGCTGGCCCTGATGGGGCCAGATGAGAGCAGAATGGTGGCGGGATGGTGAGCGGGAGGCGCCAGGCCAAGGTGGGTGTGAGCGGGCTCCAATCACCCTGCCAACTGCCCTGCAGATGGCTACCAGCGGCGATGGGCTGGGGACAGGGTCACCACCCGGCTCCCAGGCGCTGAGGGAGCCAGGCAGGAGGTACAGCCCAATCGATTGCCCTGCAGGCGGGATGGTGAAGCAGGTGAGGGGGCGGCACCAGGCCAAGGTGGGGTGCCAGGTGGGGCTGCGGGGCTGCGAAGCTCGGGGTGTGAGCTGGGGCTGTGAGCCTGGGGGTGCGAGCTGGGGCCCCGATCCCCACAGGCCACCCTGAGGGACCCCACCCATGCACCAATTCGTGCACCGGGCCTCTAATTGGGATATAATAGCCTCTGCCACAAAGCAAAAGCACTCTCAGCATGTAACGATATCATCATTGAACTAACAAATATAGATGAATGTCAGTTCTTGCCTTGGTTCAGTTGCAAGGACTGTAACATAAAAATCATTTCATAATTCTATGAGCTTCCTGGAAATGTCTTTGTTGCAGCTTCCTATCTGTGCAGATCATGAATGAAGCGCTGATCTGGGGAAGAAACTCCCCCCAAATTCTACCATCTATTGGAATGCTTACTGTGCTGGGGACTGTGTTCTGTGCTTTGCACACTTTGTCTCAAATGAACCTTATAACAACCCACTCCACAGATGATGAGACTGAGGCAGAGAGAAATTAACATCATATTTCACATTAGGTCACATAATAGGCATATGATGGATTAGAACTCAGATGTGATTCTAAATTCCATGCTTTTAACAGGCATACTGTATGGCTGCTCTAGAAATTATGACTCTGATAGAAAGACTTTAAGAACTAATGCAATGTTATTAACCAATGTCACCCCAAAAACTTAATAATAAATAGAACTAATGCATAATGTATATCCAAATGAAACGGTTATACACTACATCAAAAGAGATATTTGCAGCCCCATGTCCATGGCAACATTATTTACAATAGCCAAGACATGGGAACTACCTAAGTGTCCACTGATGAATGAATGGATAAAGAACTTGTGGCATATAATGCAATGGAATATTTTATTTAGCCATAAAAAAGAAGAAAATCCTGCTATTTGTGACATGTATGGATCTTGAGGGCATTATGCTAAGTGAAGTAAGGCAGGCAGAAAAAAATAAATATTGCATGATCTCACTTATATGAGGACTCTAAAAATATTGAAATCATAGAAACAGAGAACAGATTGGCAGTTTTAGAGGCAGGGGACAGAGATTAGGAAAATAGGTGAAGGTGAACAAAAGGTAGAAACTTTCAGTTATAAGATTAATAAGTTCTGAGAATGTAATGTATGCATGGTGACTGTAGTTAATATTGTATTTCATATTTGAGTGTTGCCAAGGGAGTAAATGTTAAAAGATCTCATCACAAGAAAAAATTGTAACTATGTGAGGTGATGGATGTGCACTAAATTTACTGTGGCAATTATTCCGCTTGTATATACATCAAATCATGCCGTGTGCCCTACACTAATGGATTGTTATACATCAATTACATCTCAATAAAACTGGGAGTGGGGCACAAATTGAGGAATGACTTGGCAGAGAACAATGCATATATAACTGGTTAGATACTTTCTTTTTTATGTCCTTAGGAACATTCTGGAGTATTAAATACCTTGTTTTTGTTTCTTTCCTTCCTTCTCCATTCATGACTAAGTCTTCCATTTTATCATCTAAGGGACTAGTTTACAATGGACGTAGCATACTGATTTTTCAAAGAGTGACACTCTCAGAACAGATTACTTCTAATTTACTGAAGGGAATTCTGCTTTTTTGTTTTGTTTTGTTTTTTTGAGCTCTTCGAAGTTCTCAACTTTACTCATTCAACAAACAGTTCCTGATCACCTACTCTCGGCCCAGTGCCAGGATATATGAAGATGAATATGGCCCAGACCGTTCCCTCCAGAGGCTCTCAGTTTCAAGGTGGAGACAAACACACAACTGAGTGTTGCAGTAGTAGGACTGGCATGATACAAGAGCAAGGGCATTAAAGACTGTGTGGGGAGCAGGGGCGGGTGTTGAGGGCAGGAAAAGCTTCACAGGCAGGAGGATATCTAGGAGGAGGAGTCTTGAAGGTGAGAAAGACTCAAGTAACAGACAAGGGCAAGGAAGGCCTAGGAGGCAGAGGGAAACACAGAAATGTCTTATCTATGGACACCTGATTTACAAGAAAAGCCCTCTGGCGATCCAGTAGAGAAGAGGTTGTCTCCATCATTATTGCCGGGTCAATGGGATATTCAAATGGCGAGGAAATGAACTTTGATCTCTACCTCCCACCATACACAGAGCTCAATTTGTGATAGATCATAGAACTAAATGTGAAAGTAAAATCAATAAAGCATGTAGAAACATAGTAGGAACATATCTTCATGACCTTGAGATAAGCAAAGATTTCTTCATTAAAACACAAGAAAGCACTTGCATTTTTTAAAGATGGTAAATTGAATTGAATTTAAAATTTAAAACTTTGGCAAAACAAACAAAACACATTGAAAGAGTAAAAAGGCAAGGCACTGCATGGAAGATAGATCTATCCAATAAAAAACTTGTATCCAGATTGAATTAAGAACTCCCCAGCATCAGTAAGAAACAGACAAAATGGGCAAAAGACGTGATCAGGCATTTTACCATAAAAAGAGTATTGACATGGCCAATAAAGTGTGGAGAGGTGCTTGACATCATTGGTCATCACAGAAGTACGAATTCAAATCACAAAGCGACACCACTGCACTTTTAAGTGGCCAACTTTTAGGACTAGCAACATCCAATGTGGGTGAGAAGGTGGGACAACTGGGACTTTCTTCTGTTGCTATTAGGAGTGGAAATTGGAGCAACCAACGTGGGAAATTCTGGACAGGACCCAGGAAACCTAAACATATGTACGTCCTGTGACCCAGAAATTCCACTCCTGGGTGTACACCCAACAGAAATGAGCGCCATACCCACCAAAAGATTAGTATGCTAATGGCAACTTTATTCATGGTAAACGCTAACAGGAAACAACCCAAATGTCAAGCAACAGAAGAATGAATAAATAAATTGCGGTGCAGTCATAGAATGAAATAGGACTCTGCAATCAAAAAGCATACACTACCGACACCAGTATACAATGTTGGAAGAGAAATTTAAGACACAAAAGAATATATGCCGTATGACTGCATTTCTATCAGGTCAAAAACACGCCAAACTAACCTATGATGATAGAGGTCAGAATAGTGATTATCCTTAGGAGGACCGTCAAGGGGATAGAGAGAACCTTCGGAAATGGAAAAGCCCTCTGTCTCAATCTGGATGGGACACACATGTATGTCTACACGTGTGGAAATATTTATCAAGCTGCACAATTCACATGTGTGTGCATTACCTGAAGTTATTCCTCAATTTAAAAGCATTCTTAAGTGCAGGGGTGTGACACTGCCTGACAGGTTGGGGGTTGCCAGCGCTCTGGACCTACTGGAGTGTGTGGTGTTGAGGGTAGAATGAGAGGAGATTCGTTCATTTCAAAAGTCCTAGGTGTGAAGCTTACCATGAGGCACGTCACAGTCTCCACTCAGGATCACTGGCCTCATGGCGACTGCGTTTTCATGCAGGAGACAACACTAAGGGAAAAAAGCAACAAATACGTCATTTCAGGTCTGATGTAAAATCCACTGCAGCAAGGTAAAAGGACAAGAGTGAAAAGAGTTGCTATTTTCATAAAGAGAGGTCCAGGAAGGCCTCTCTGGCATTTGGCTCTTAACCTGAAGGGGCTGAAGTAGGGAGCCAGGCATGTGGCTATCCGGGGAAAAGAGTACTCCAGGTCCAGGAAGGGCAGAGGCCCTGAGGTGAGCTTAGGACAGTGCAGAAGGCAGAACCAGAATGGCTGGAGGAGAGAGAGAGAGGCAGAGAGAGGACAGTAAGAAATGACAGAGAAACAGCAAGGGGCTCATTGAAAAGGCTCTCCTGCATTCATGTAAGGCAAGGGCTGGGACTTCATTCTGCTGGCATGGGACGCCATGAGGGTGAGTGGGGCAGGAGTCTGAGCAAGGGAGGAGTGACATGATCCAATTGGGTTTCTTCGCAGCATGTGGAAGCAGGAAGACATGCTTGTACATGGCCCGAAAGATCAGGAGGTCAGAAAAGAGGTCAGTTGGTTCTAGGGAACCAACTGAAGCCAGGATGGGACTTGCTGAGATTCATTTTCTAGAAAGTTCACTGGTGGCAATGGAGAGTGACCTCGAGGTGAAGAGTGGGGTGGGAGCAGACCATTGTCAAGGAAGCCAGGCGAGTGACCACTGGAATACTTCAACATCTTCAGGATCGACATTCTAAGCATCTGTAGGTAGTTATTCCAGATGCTGAACAGAATGTCGAATGCATGCCAGAGAGCTTTCTCCATAGAAATCTCATGACAGCCCTCCTCCTCAATTTTTACCCTAAATAGATCCCCCCTTCCCCCCGCCCTTTTCTTTAAACAAAATGGCAACCAGGGCAGAGAACAGCAGAACCGTGAGAGTTCACCTGCTATTTTTGGTTTAGCCCAGTTTCCCTGTTAATAGTCACCGCCCTGTGGCCAAGAGGAGCTGGTTTATGGGCACAAAAATGAAGCCCAGCTGTGAGGGAGGCTTAGGAAAGAAGGGTCGTTATCATAGCATCTCATTTGAATTTCGTTGTAGCATGTCCAAACAACTGAGGAAAATTGGGAGATTAAATTCATTGGAAGCCACGTGGGACTTTCTTATTTGCAAAGAGAATCTATGTTCTGCTGAAACTGCTCGTTGGAAACATCCCAGAGGCCTGGGGACACAAGGCCATTTTCAAATACGACCGCTGGCAAAAAGACCCTCTTAGGGTCTAGGCTCGGGAACACAGGGTCTCCATCCACAGGAATGTAGGAGGAATGCTTCTTTTGTGCTTTATGTGGGGCCAGGGGATGGGTTTAACTACTGAACAATTATAAGTGAACTAGAATATTGCTGTCACAGTTCACAGCTGTAGAAATAATAAGAAAACCAGCCCCTTTCCTTTGAGAAGCGGGGAGCAGTAGGGTGGTTATAAGGAAACAACGGGGAATTTCGAGTTGGACAGGTCTAGGTTCAAATCCAAGCTTCACCACTTATCAGCTGAATGACATTTGGAATTTTTTAAAAACCTCTCAGTACAGTTTTCTTTCTGTAAAATAAGGATAAAATGCTTATATTTCAGAGTTGCTGCAAATATTAAACTAAAAAGCTCCCATAGGCCCAGCCGGCATGGCTCAGTGGTTGAGTGTTAACCTATGAACCAGGAGGTCATGATTCGTTTCCCGGTCAGGCCATATGCCCAGGTTGTTGGCTCAATCCCTGGGGTGGAGCGTGCAGGAGGCAGCCAATCAATGTTTCTCTCTCATCATTGATACTTCCATCTCTCTCTCCCTTCCTCTCTGAAATAAATAAAAATATATATATTTAAATGCCCATAAAAAACCAGGCATATTGTAGGTGCTCCATAAAGGAAAGATATTTAAATAATATGTTACCACTTACATAATGCCTTCATATATGTAATTAATAAAAAAATATATTGGAAACATCAAGTAAACTGGTCATCTTGAATGTTTGACCTGGTGCTTCAAGGGCCCATTATTACAGGACACTCCCTCTGTGCTAGACTTCAGACCAACCCAGGAGAAATTCCCAGGCACCCCAAGTCCCCAAAGGTCTTCAAAAGAAATAATGAGTTCCCAGGAGCTATCATTGGCATTTCAAGAAAAGGCCAACAGTTTTCTCTGTATACACCTGCACAGACACCTCAGAGGTCAAGTGCAGGTGCTATTGTCTGGAATTAAGTCTGCCCAGGTGTTAACTCATGTTGAGCAGGAGCTCAGGTTCTTGGCCGTGTATGTCTCTGGTGATTAAAAATGGGCAAAATAAATTCTGCATTTTTACCCAAATTGTCTTAGTATGTATGTTCAGGTGACTATAACAAAATACCACAACTGGGTAGCTTATAAACAGCAAACATTTATTTACCACAGTTCTGGGGGCTGGAAGCCCAAGACCATGGTGCTGGAAGATTCAGTGTCTGGCAAGGCCTCTCCCTAAACAGCTATCTTTTCTCTGTCCTCTCACCTAAAGTAAGGGGCAAGGGAGCTCTCAGAGCCTTTTTTTAAAAAAAATAAGGGCGCTAATAATATTCACCTCCCAAAGGCCCCGCCTCCTAATACCATCGCCCTTGGAAGACAGGATTTGAACAATTTGGGGGGATACAAACATTCAGACCGCAGCACAGATGAAATGTTTCTTATGAAAACAAGAGGTCAGCTGGGGCCTCCCTGCTCTTCTGAGAGCTGAGAAAATTTGGCTCAATTCTCTTCATTCTGTAGTTTGAGAAAGTCCAAAGCCTTTGTGGAGGTGTCTGCATAGCTCTGGGGCTTTTGTTCCCATGGTGACCTCACCACCCCCCTACTTCACACCCTCTACCCCACCCACTCCTGGGCTGCCTTCTCTTTGACTCCACTTCAATCTGTGGCTGTGTTGCCACACGCGCGTGCGCACACACACACACACACACACACACACGCACGCACACGCACGCACACGCACACACGTGCACACACACAATGTATTTCGTGGGTTTAGTGGACTTCACTGAAATTTGAAGTTCCCAAGGATGGAGTTCACAGGCAAGGACCCTCCTCTTACTGACTTTACACTAACACCCCCTTTCTTCCCTGTCCCCATCTTACCTCTGTCCCTTTGCGATTTCCTGCCTGGTCTCAGCCAAGCAGTCTAGCCAACGTCTTTTGTAGCTACGGCATTGTGTTCCTTTCCCCTCCACAAAACATAGCTCTCTTTTTCTGATGAATAGCAAAGAATAAAAAATTTCCCACTTCAATAAACTTCCTATAAATTTATTTGAGAAATAGCATCAAGAAAAGGAGTCTGTGCTAACAAAAGTACAGGAACCATTGACAGCCGTGGTTCTCAAAGTCTGGCCCCTACACCAGGAGCTAGGGCATCACCGGAACTTGTTAGAAATGCTACCTCTTGGGCCCCATGCCAAACCCTCAGAAGCAGAAACTCTGGGGAGAGAGATCCAACAAATTATTGATTTCAGAGAGGAAGGGAGGGGGAAAGAGAGATAGAAACACCAATGATGAGAGAGAATCATTGACCGTCTGCCTCCTGCATGCCCCCTCTTGGGGATCAAGCCCACAACCCGGGCATGTGCTCTGACTGGGAATCAAACCATTACCTCCTGGTTCTTAGGTCGATGCTCAACCACAGAGCCACGCCTGCCAGGCCAGCAAGTCCTCCAGGCAATTCGCATGTGTACTAATGTTTGAGAAGCATTGATCTAGAAAAAGGACTTTGGCTACAGCTGGATGGGTGTTCCACACCCAAGTGCCCATAGGGACCAGGCAATTATATAAAGAGGATAAGCAGAAGGACAGACTTGTGGTGGTGAAATTGAGGGAACTGTGCTGATTTTTGTCACATGAAAAAAAAAAAAATTCAGGATAGCTGGTTGTCTAACTGTTTAAGAGAAAAACAGAAACGTGAATTTTAGGTGCAATCTACAGATGTTTCTACATTAGCAACCGAGTCCTTTTGTCCCTCTCGGTTATTTCAAAGGCTTGCAGATGCTGCCTACGTCATCGCCTCATTTAAATGGAGAATCACAGGTTTCCTGCTTCTGCTACTCTCTGCAATTTTTAAAGCACAATTAGGAATGGAGAAGAAAAAAGAAGTGTAGACTTTCATTTAACATGGATTTTATGCCAAACATTAAAATGGGTTTTTAAGTTAATAGAGGGCTGCAGAATAGAGAACCTATAAAAAGGCAGTGAAATGGCAGTTGGACTAATGTGAGATATTGTTTCTGGGCAGCCTTTTATTCCCATCTGTATTTTCTCAGAAAGTCACCAGGGAATCCGTTTTATTCCCTGCATCGTGTTTAAAGCTGGGCCTATAGAATATACGCTGTGCTCTGCCGTTGCCATGGCGACCATTATCTTCTCCCTAATTCCTTTTCTTTTTCCAAAAATAAAGTGCCCTTTCTCAAAGTACCTATTTCTGGTTTATTTAATTTAAATCTCACTTTCTGCAGTGGCTCCGTCTCCCTTTGACCTGAATGTTACTTTTGTTTCGCTCAAGAAGAGACAGTGATAACACACATTCTGGACCTGCCAGCCACCTCCAGGTGTTCAATTAGAGGACTAATAAGAGCTCCAGACACGGGGGCTCCAGAACAACCCCAGCGATTTTATAGATGGGGGTCACAGTCACGTTCCTAAAGCACAGATACCAGTTGGAACAGGGTTTCTCCAGCCCATTATTTCATCTGCTGTTTCCAAAGAACTGTATTCCCAAGACATAAAAGAACAGTCAGAAGACAAAGAGACGGGCTGAGGGCCCAAAGCCAGGTAGCCTGATGAGGGATGGAGCCTTGGGCTCTCACTCCTTTGATCCATCACTAGATGGTCCCCTTTCCCTGGTCCCTGGTCCCTGTCACAGGCTTCCCATTGCCGACAGAGAGTCGTGATGATCCACTTCTGAGGTGTTTGAAGGGGTGGAGAGAAAGGAAGTGCTGAGCATTAGCCCAAACTCTGCAGCCTTTGCACATCAAAGACCAGGCCTTGATCAAGACATCCACTAAAAGCGATCGCTTGGACTTCTAAACCCATAGGAAATCAATCTATAGTCTGTCCTTTCTGGGGCCATCAGCCGTGCTCGGATGCTACAAAGACACTACAAAGATTGGGTCTTGTCAGGAGATAGAATGAAAAACCTGCCCAAGATGATATAAGACAAACAGGTGTGGTCCTGGCATCTAAGTTAATATAGGCTATGGAGTAAAGAGCCTATACCTGAAGTAGGCCTCAGTCATGTGTCCAATGACATCCATAAAGTAAAATCACGCAGGCATCCCTGGCTCTCGGGAGAATGTGTACTTGGAGATGTCTCCACGTGTGGGCCAGACTCCACACTCCTCCCTCTCCACCCCTAGCCATGGCCAGCCTATTCCTTGACAATCAAGCTTCTCTGTTAAGTCGTGATGATGAAAAAGGTGTTTTCCTTCCTTCCAAGCTAAGAATGAGAAGCATGACTTTGGCTCATAGAAACCACAAAGAGCTTTTGTCTGGGAGACTGTCTACAGGGGAGGGGGGGCGGTAAAGTGTGTTCATTATAGATAATACAGGATTAGGTGAAATCATTATTTTTTTTTCTTTTCCTCTTGCAATTTCAAGGGCTAGTTCTGCCCAACATTCTTTTCTATTATAATGTTGTTTATTTGGATGGTGACCCTTTGGCACTGCTAATATGAAACCTGAGCTTTGTGATATCTTTACTGACTGTCACTTGCCAGGACCCAAACTGTGTACCATGGCTGGTGGCCAGGCTGGATGTGATGGGTCAGCTACTTGGGGCTGAAAATTATGACCAAGAATTGGCCTTCTGGACTAGGCTGCAGCCGTGAAGTCCAGGACAGCAATTGGGGTCCTAGATCATATCTTCAGATGGACAAGTTGCTCACAGCAGGGAGCACTGAACGAGGTTAGAGGCAATGGACCGGCCACTAGGAAAGAAAGTCCATGGGTGGGAACTGCACTGTTGGAAGGTAGGGAACAGGAAGAAGGAAGGTGCCTTGCTCTGACCACTTCCCCATGAGTCTCATGGTCTGATCCCTATAGGTGCAATCACATACTCATCAGCCTGACCTTGTTTGGGTTAATGCTTGACCCAAAAGAATGGAAAGCAGGGACTCAAACAGATATTTGTACACCCATGTTCATAGCAGCATTCATTGCGATTGTCAGTCAACAGGTAAAGCAACCCAAGTGTCCACTGATAGATGAATGCATAAACCAAATGTGTCAGTCCATACAATGGAATATTATCCAGCCTTACAAGGGAAGGACATGCTGACACATACTACAGCATGGATGAACCTCAAAGACATGCTACTAAATGAAATAAGCCAGTCATGAAAAGACAAGGGCTGTATGATTCCACTTACATAAGGTGCTTAGAGTAAGACAGAAAGTAGAACGGTGGCTTTGAGGGGCTGGGGCAGTGGAGTGTGGAGAGTTATTATTTAATGGGTGCAGTTTCCATTTTGCAAGATTAAAAGGGCTCTGGAGACTGGTTCCACAACCACACGAATGTACATGGACACTGCTGAGCGGTGCACGTAGAAATGGTAAAGACGGTACATGTTATGTGTATTTTACCACCATAAAAACAAACACACACTCTTAGCACTGTGTGGCCTTACACTTGTCATTTAAGCTCTCTGTGCTTCAGTTTCTTCAACTTTAAAATGAGGGTGATGATAATCGCACCCACCCATAGGTTTGTTGTAAGGATTAAATGAATCTTTATTCACAGAGTGAGTGCTTAGGGAGGGCTTGGCACATAGGAAGCGCTCTATAAGTATTTGTTAAATGAAGCCCAGAAAGGATTTCAGCCCCACTCTATTCCCTGGCTTCTCCATTTGGTCTTCTCTTCCCTGTTCCTTCTATCATCTTCATTCCCTCCCTGAGTGGCAAGAGTGCTTACTGCGCACCCATGCCCTGACCACAAACAGAAGTCTTTTAGACCGGATTCCTGGCTGCTAATAAAACTGACTTCCCGACCTCATTTTCTAGTTAGTTGCCTAATTTAGCGGCCTTGTCAACTTGCATTACCTGGAAATAATGCAAAACCACTTCAAAGCCACTTGGAACCGTGCCCCGCAGCCCAGAGCTCCGAATCGTCAGAAGTGCGTTGCAACAATTGTAAATTATCCCCCGGCGTGAGACTTCTCCCTGGCCAGTTCGCTCATGATCACTGGGCAAGGGCACTTTTGGAGGTAGCTGCCTAGAAACAGATGTTCCCAAATGTGCCGTTTTCTACCCACAGATGAAAGTTGAGTGAAATGAAATGTTTCATCATCATGGCTTGGGTTCTTCTGTTGTTGCCGCAGCCCTTGTTCATTTATTCTCTTTCTCCTACTTCTGTGCTTAGTTTTAATCTAATAAGTCCCTGTTCCAGTTTTAGATAAAATAATTCAAATGCATCAACGCAACCTGCACTCACATTTTTTTAAAAGAACATCACAAGCCCCCTAGGAGCCCCGTCATGACTCCTCATAGTCACTCCTCCCGCATCTCCTAAGCATGGCCTGACATCTAAGTCTGACTGTTTTGATACTTTACACATGCATGGCAGCTTACAGAATGTATGGTTCCGTGTCTGCTTCCACTGGGCATTAGGTTTGCAAGATTCGCCCACTTTGCTGCTGCATGAAAGTGTAGCTAGCTCACAGTCACCGTTTACGCATGCGTCCCATTGGACGGAGTTTTAGAGTTTCCAGCTCGGAGCTCTTTGAATGATGCTTCAAGGAGCCTTCTAGTCCTTTGGTAAATGTGTACAACCTGTTTTGTTCAGTACCGCTGTTTTATCTCCCCTCTTTTCTAACCAGCCTCCCTCGCCTTGTCACAGTGAGGCAGGGTAACCCAGGGTAGAGGGTAGGAAAGGGAAGGAAAGGGAATCCTGGCTGCCTGACTTTCTACCCCACCTACTGTTACAGAAAAACCGGAGAAGAATCAAGCAACGCTTAGAGAGATGGAGTTACATTTATTACGCGCGGGCCCAGAGGAAAATGTCTCTCAAATTCTGGGTGAAATCACACACGAAGTTTCCCATATTTATACGATTTTACCTTCTTTGTCTCCCAAATATGGGTTTTTTTCCGGTTCCCTTTGCAAGTTCTTAAAGGGCCCTTTGTGCTGGGGCTTTGAGACCTCAACCAAAGGTTTGGCCTGGTGCCAGCACTGATAACTTTGTCTGGGGAAGGTTTAATGGCCTCTCTGAAAGGCGAGTAGTCTTATTTTCCTTATTATTTAAGCCAGCAAGCATTTACAGAAGCCAGAAATAGCAGGGTTAAAATTTCAAGCAGCAGTTTTTATATAAGATGGATGCTTCGCTACCTTTGTCCCCAACCGTCTTCCTCCACCCCCTCTCTCATACCTGGGCCCTGTCCTAGCCCAGACGGTGGCTTCCTCCTACCATGTGCTTCCCTGTGACATCCCCCTCCGAGCTCCAGCTCCTGCGCTGAGATGCTGCGACGCCCTCCTTCACCCGCCTGCAGGTCAGAGTTCCTGGGGCCTCAGGTGAGCCCTCTGAATGTGGCCTCCTAACCTCGACTGACAGCTCCGGCTGTCCCGGCTTCATCAGATGCCATGACTCCCCCGCTCTGCCAAACTTCCTTCAGTCCCTGAGAGCTGTGTCTTCTGGGCGTGTGGCCCCGGGACATTTGTCTTAACCACGTTTAGTAGTTATAAGTGTGGGATTTGAGGGCAGGAAACCTAGATTTGAATTTTGGTTCTGTGATCTAGTTGTGTGACTCTGACAAGTGATTTAATCTCTGTGTCTCAATGTCCTCATCTGCAGTAATAGTGATAATGGACACTGAACTCATCATAGGGTTCAGAGTTAAATGAGATAATGCACGTCTTCTTCTGGCAGACATGATTACATGTGCTCTGTGTTATGCATGCCACCTTTTGCCTTCTAAAGAGAAATCGCTGTTATTTTTTTTTTTAATCTACCAAGTCAACCAGTTCGTATCAGAAAAATTACTTTGAAGAATGCTGTCTAGAAGTAATCACAAAAGCCTGATTCCTTTGCCACTTTTTGAATACACTGTAAAGACAGAGGCTTTTGGAAATATTCACAATATACTGTTACATTAAAAAGAGGCGGGATAATAAATTCTATATACACGTCTCCTTTTACATTTTAGAAAAATCACAGAAATAGAGAAAGACTGCAAAGAAAGATATTAAAAGGATAACAGTATTTCCCTCTGGATGTTGGGGTTCTGGGTGACTTGTATGGTACCCCTTATATTTCTCTAGAGCCTCTGATCTATATAAGCACATGTACACAAATACGTGTGTGTGTATACACTTTTGTATACATACAATTATTATCAGAATTTTTAAATAAGCCTATATTGGGCAAAGGAAAGGAAACCAAATTAATGGGCTGATTATCTCCAGGAATGGTTTAATATTAGCTTCCTGCCTCTCACTTGCTTTTTTCTGTGGGTTACTGCCATGCGATGGGGCCAAGGAGGGATTCGTTGGCACCCAGGTGATCCACTTGAGCACTCCTTGCTACTTGCACCATGTCGACAGTAAGTGCACGGATGAGGCAAGCCCAGCCTGAGAAGGTCATGGTGACCAGAGGCACAAGTCCCTCAGGGATGCCAGTCTGGGTTACATCACCAGGTAAGCCACTGAGGGCAGCAGAGTGGTGGCTGAGGGTGAAAGGACACTGGGAGGGATGGTAGAGAGAGATGATGAGTATCTATGGTGGTTCTAAGACCAGCTACTGCAGCAGGGGCTCTAGTTCACCTCACTACCCTTCCTCTTCTAAGTTTCATCCTGGAAGACGGCCCACTGGACTGTGGAAAGAGCTGCTTCTGGAAATATTTGAAGAAAGGCAGATCCCACTGCACATGCGTGGACTATGGTGGTCACTGTGATGCATCAAAGAGGTCCCCTTTCAGGAGGGCTCGTTGCCCAGCTTCGGGGAGTACTGTTTGTGACTACCTTCAGCTGTGAGCCCTTCGGGGCAGAGAAATGACAGAACCAAATGTGTGACTTAGAGAGACTTCTCTGACAGCTGTTAAAGGGAATGATCTAGATCCATACACATCCACATGGAGAGATATCCCACATAAATATTGAGCAAAAATATTATGATGCAGAGAAATATATAGAGAATGTAACCATTTGTGTAAGCCTTGGAACAGATAACAAACATAAAACACATATTGCTTGTGTATACATATATATTAAGACATACAAGAAGAACACAATAGCTACATTTGCATTCATTTTGTAAACCTTCACATACATAAATATTTTGAATTAGTCAGCTTGTGCCATGTAACAAATAACCCCAGTATCTTAGTGGATTACAATGACAAATATGTATATTTTACTCACATTACATGAAGACTGCAGGTTGGCCATGGCCCTGCTCAATTCTGACAGGTTTTGTTCAACTATGGTGGATTTATGTTCTGCCTCAAGGAAGAGCAATAGAATGAGGAGGCAACAAATTATTGTGAAAAAATAAAAAAATCTACCATGCTTTATAAACCACACCAAACTCATGATGTTGATTTCCTCTGGAGGAGCAGGAAGGGGGATGAGAAAAGGAGTTAGTGAATAAAGGGGATGTTATCTAGAACTGTAATATAATTGTATGAAAGACAATGCAAATATGACAATGCTGGGTGATAGAAGTATGGATGATAGAAATATAGATGATTGTTTAATTATCCTTCCTACTTAGTTTCCTATTTTTGCAGAAATGATCAATTGATAAGGGATTGAGATTAAAGATGGATTTGGAAGTGAGTAGTTAGGAGGCAGAATTACAGGTAAAATGATAAAGACCTGAACTATGACCCTAGGAATACAAATTATAGAATAGAGTTATTCAAAAGCTAGAGTTGCCCAGACTTGATGATCAATTAAATGTGAAGGGTGTGAGAGAGAGATGAGTGAAGGATGCCTAGAGAGATAAATTCATAGTGACTGCAGGGCTCCCAGTTCAAAGGCCTGGGTGAAGGAGTAACCATTCTCCATGACAGAGAACAGAGCGGGGGCCGGTCATGGGGTGGGTGGGCCAGGAGGAGGTGATGTCTGTTATTTCAAGCTTTGATTGATAACTCTCTTATTATTATTATTTTACTTTTTTCCTGTTCATTTGTTTACTTATTTGTTCTTTCTCACTACTGGTTTGCAATTCAGGAATATATACATACAGCTTTAGATATTATTTTTTGTAACAGGGCCCTTCACCTAAGGGTTTGGGTTTTACAAAGACAGGGCCAATGAAGTCATGTAAGTTGGTCAGATAATAGGTTGCTCTGAAGAAGAAAGTGAACACAGTGAAAACTCAATGACTGACCAGCACATACTTACTGCAGACTTTTGTTTTGTTTTGTTTATCCTCACCCAAGGATATTTTTCCATTGACTTTTTTTTTCAGGAGAGTAGAAGGGAGAGGGAGAGAGACAGAAAACGAAACATCAATGCAAGAGAGACACATCGATTGATTGCCTCCCACACATGCCCCAACAAGGGCTGGGAATGGAGCCTACAACCAAGGTACGTGCCCTTAACAAGAATCGAACCAGGGCCCTTCAGTCCACCATCCATCGCTCTATTCACTGAGCCAGACCAGCTAGAGCCAGATTTTTTAACTTTGCTTGGGAGATTCACTTGCCATCATTAAATACATTTATGTATTTATTTAATATGAACCTGGAGTTTTCTATAGAGAGATACCTCCATGGCAGATTGTTAGACAGCAAAACAAGTCTTATAATTTACAATCTTGGTCCTCATGACCTTTTCTTGATTTGGGATTCATACTTGAAACCACTATTCATTTCTGTCTGTCATTTTACCTCACCTTCAGCCATTCATCCATAGACATACACACTCTTGGGACTTCCCAAAAGTAATTTTTAACCAAGCCAATCAATATTTAATCTCCAAATTGTTAAAAATCTCTCCAACTTTCCACATGATGAAATAACAAGCAAAAGAAAACAGGTAGCTGCAGGTTGCTTTATGTATAGAAATAGATCCTGAGCAATAAAAGGACCGCTTTTTCTGGGTAAAAGCCAGCCTGACATTACATCTGGCCTTGTCTTAATTCCTGCTCACTCAGCTGCACTTGAGGAAGAGACAGGAAGCCAATAGCTACAATTCCATCCCGTTCCACAATCCATCTCTGCTATCACTTACATGCCTAGCTCATGTTTCCAGCAGTGAAGTGCTGTAATCTTATTCCATTTAAAGGCAGTACTGGAAGAAAGAGTGGTACTGACATTGCTTGGAACGAGCCTGTTGCCTTCCATCGCAACAGTATGAACAGAGAATGAAACAGAAGAAATGCTGGGCTTGGAGACTCAGTCTCTTCTGTTTCTGGTTATGAGCAAATCACATAACCTTTCAGAGGCTCAATGACATCATCTGTAAATGGCAAGAATGATAACCACAATGCAAATGTTTTGTGAAGCTCAAGCCAAATAAAGTATGTGAAAGTGCTAATGTTTGTTAGCGTCTCAGAGCTTCTGAGTCATTGATGTGTATATAAAACATGGCAACAAAATACAGGTTTTGATTCTGTAGGTCAAGGGTGGAGCCTAAGGTTCTGAATTTCTCCCAAGCTCCCAGGTAATGCCAAGCTGTTGGTCCGTAGACCATAACTTCAGTGACAAGCTGTTGGTTGTGTTGTCCATTATGGTCGCCACTGGCCACATATGACCATTTAGACTTGGATTAATTTAAATTAAATTAATTTTAAAATCCAGTTTGTTAATTGCAGTAGCCACATTTCAAGTGCTCAATAGCCACCTGTGGCTAGTGGCTACCATATTGAATAGCACATGCATAGAACATTTCCCTCCTTGCAGAAAGTTCTGTTGGGCTGCGCTGTGTTCTAGATGTTGGAAAGCCACCAGCAACACTCAAACAGTATGTACTAAGCACCTTTCATGTGCCAGACAACTTTCTAGGCCAGTCGTGGGCAAACTACGGCCCGCAGGCTGGATCTGGCCCCTTTGAAATGAATAAAACTAAAAAAAAAAAAAAAAAAAGACCGTACCCTTTTATGTAATGATGTTTACTTTGAATTTATATTAGTTCACACAAACACTCCATCCATGCTTTTGTTCCAGCCCTCCGGTCCAGTTTAAGAACCCATTGTGTGAGAACCAAGATGGCGGCATAGGTTAACGACGGAGTTTGCTGCTTTGAACAACTACTTCAAAAGTGAAACCAAAAAACGGAAGGGACATCACCCAGAACCACAGGAACGCTGGCTGAGTGGAAGTCCTACAACTAGGAGGAAAGAGAAACGCATACGGACACTCAGAGGAGGCGCAGTGCTGAAGTCAAATTCTGAGGTGCGGAGTGCGCGGAGCGGGCTGGCGGCGGGTTGGCGTTTTCAATCGGGAGGGAGTCGCAGACTCTGAGCTCCAGATCCGGGTGAGTCTTTAGGGACCCAGACTCAAACTGGAGAAGCGGGACTGTCTGGCTTCGGTCAGAGCGAGTGCAGCTTTCTCTCCGAGGTTTGCAGCCTTTGCTGGGACTCAGAGAGGCAGAGCCCCTGGGGACAGGACTGAGAGCGGCCATAACTGCTCTCTCAGGCCCACCCTGTTGATCCTGTGCAACCCGCCCTGCCCAAGCCCTGCACAGAGGCATTTGCCGGATAGCCTCAGGCAAAGGCTAGATTAGCACCTCCGTAGAGGACAGAAGTTCTCTCACTGCTGACACAGCTGATTCTCATAGCCACTTGGCCTGGAGGTCAAACCCTCCCTGGAATTTGCTACAACAATCAAGATTTAACTATAAGACCGCGAACAAAGACCACTAGGGGGTGCACCAAGAAAGCATAACAAAATTCGGAGACAAAGAAACAGGAAAAAATTGTCAATGGAAGATATAGAGTTCAGAACCACACTTTTAAGGTCTCTCAAGAACTGTTTAGAAGCCGCCGATAAACTTAATGAGATCTACAAGAAAACTAACGAGACCCTCGATCTTATATTGGGGAACCAACTAGAAATTAAGCATACACGGACTGAAATAACGAATATTATACAGACTCCCGACAGCAGACCAGAGGAGCGCAAGAATCAAGTCAATGATTTGAAAAGCGAGGAAGCAAAAAACACCCAACCAGAAAAGCAAAATGAAAAAAGAATCCAAAAATGCGAGGATAGTGTAAGGAGCCTCTGGGACAGCTTCAAGCGTACCAACATCAGAATTATAGGGGTGCCAGAAGATGAGAGAGAGCAAGATATTGAAAACCTATTTGAAGAAATAATGACAGAAAACTTCCCCCACCTGGTGAAAGAAATGGACTTACAGGTCCAAGAAGTGCGGAGAACCCCACACAAAAGGAATCCAAAGAGGACCACACCAAGACACATCATAATTAAAATGCCAAGAGCAAAAGATAAAGAGAGAATCTTAAAAACAGCAAGAGAAAGAAACTCAGTTACCTACAAGGGAATACCCATATGACTGTCAGCTGATTTCTCAACAGAAACTTTGCAGGCCAGAAGGGAGTGGCAAGAAATATTCAAAGTGATGAATACCAAGAACCTACAACCAAGATTACTTTATCCAGCAAAGCTATCATTCAGAATTGAAGGTCAGATAAAGAGCTTCACAGATAAGGAAAAACTAAAGGAGTTCATCACCACCAAACCAGGATTATATGAAATGCTGAAAGGTATCCTTTAAGAAGAGGAAGAGGAAGAAAAAGGTAAATATACAAATTATGAACAACAAATACGCATCTATCAACAAGTGAATCTAAGAATCAAGTGAATAAATAATCTGATGAACAGAATGAACTGTTGATTATAATAGAATCAGGGACATAGAAAGGGAATGGACTGACTATTCTTGGTGGGGAAAGGGGTGTGGGAGATGTGGGAAGAGACTGGACAAAAATCGTGCACCTATGGATGAGGACAGTGGGTGGGGAGTGAGGGCGGAGGGTGGGGCGGGAACTGGGAGGAGGGGAGTTATGGGGGGGGAGAGGAACAAATGTAATAATCTGAACAATAAAGATTTAATTAAAAAAAAAAAAAAAAAAAAGAACCCATTGTGGCCCTCGAGTCAAAAAGTTTGCCCACCCCTGTTCTAGGCACTAGGGATATAGCAATGAACAAAAAAGACAAAATTCTTGCTCTCAGAGAGCTTACTTTCTATTCATTATGAATTTGAAAAAAATAAGATCGACATTAGTTGGACATGGATATGGCTGCTCCCCCACAGGATCACAACTTGACGCGATGACAGCCTTGCAGCAGAACGCAAATGGCAAAATGGCACAACCACTTTGGGGACTCAAAAGCAGTTCTGAGTATGGGAGGCCTTGGGCAAGTTTCATTGCAGCTCTATTTTCTCTTTCTCTTAGAAAAAGTATGTCAGGGACTGTGGCTAGAGCTAACTCTACAGGATTGCAGTGGGCAATGCCTCAGAAGAGACCTCCACCCTGATTTTTCACTTCCCTTTTCTGTTTTTCTGAAGGTTGACCTTGACATTCAGTGAAGTCTCTTTTGCTTTAGACCAAAGTCCTGGAAGAAGAGATGGGGAGAGAGTAGAGAGGCTATGATTTACCCCATGGTTTCAATAGGCCCCCAGGCTCACCCACTCACACCAGCACTGATGTTGGGTTCTGCCCTAACTCCCCTGCACCCTACGGCTTCAATGGAGGGACCACAAAGGTGGAGGCTAATCCTGTGGAGTAGGGCTGCCACTGGCTGGAGTCACAGGGAGAGAAGGAAAAGAAGCATCTCTGAGAGGAGTAGCACCCGTGGAGGCAGTTCCCATCCCCTTGGCCCTCAATTCACTCTCCTGCTTCTTTATCCCATTTGGATCAATTGTGGGCTCTTTCTCCCCTAATTATCTATATCTATAAAAGGCTAATATGCTAAGTGTCTGACCGCCCAGGTAATGACATCACGTAGCAACATCTGGCTTCCTCTCCCTATCAACTAGCCTCCTTTCAGTTTCTTCAGCCCAGGAACACAACTTGCTTTATAGCCAGGTGGAAACATTTCACACTATAACCAAATACCTGTGAAGCATTTTCCCATGCCTCATCTCATTTGGTCCTCACAGAAGTCCTGGAGTAGGTAGATAGGAGACTCGGTGGAATCCAGAGATTTAGAAAGCTTAGAAACTTGACCTGACTGAAAAGAAGTAAGAAATGGTGGACCTTGAAAATGACTTCAGCTTTTCTCATTGCACAGAATATAATCAAACATTGCTGCAGTTAAATATTTCACCTTTTGTTCTCCCTGCGTGATCTACAATAACAATGTGCTTTGTGTTGATATTTACTGCTGTGTTGCTGACAATTATCTGAAAGAGAAGTTGGGGTGCTTCACTGGGCTGGAAAAAGCTTAGCTAAATCAGAAAGCAGGTCTAATTAAGCAAATTTATTATATAACTATAAAAGGCTAAGTTGACTTGCACATGTGCGATACATATAAAGCTCTCGCTGGTGCCAATCACATGCATGTGTTTCCATCTGTCATTGTCAATTATAAATTTGGTTGACACCTCTATTATAGAGTAAGGGTGAATAACGATCCTAAAATATTTCATCTAATTAATTTCCTTTCAATGTGCATAAATCCGTGCACCAGGCCACTAATAGTCTATGAAGGCCAATTTTTCAATGAGGTGGTACCTAAATTCAGTCTGCACTTTATTCACATTACAGTTTGATTTGTAATAGCTTACTTAACTAAGACAGCCAACTCAGGTGAATCACCCTGCTTGTAAGGAGGTATTTAGAGTAGGAGGTGGGGGGAGGGGAGGAGTTAAAGGTAAACACAGATGTAGCATGTCACCCAGAAACTTCATGTTGGACATACTGAGTTTCAAAATATGGAGCAAGAATCCCAGTTGTACCCCATGTCTGGTGGGAGGAGTGTCAGGAGTGTCCCCTCTGCAGAAGGGATCCCAATCTCTTGAAAAAGAATTAATTCTGTAGGAATTAAAGAAGCCTGGTCTAAAACCTGACCCCATTGACAGAAGGAGGTTGCCTTACATGTTGTCATTCCCTGATTCATCCTCACTGGCACCCCAAACCATTGGCCCTGCATCTCCTCCACTGTCCCTCACCGCTCCATATCCAGGCTTGGACCCAACAGTGTATCATCATTGTCACTCCCTTGCCTTTGTCATTCTCTTTCTCCATTGGATTCTCCTTGCAAAACCCCAGCCTTCTCCCTATTCTGCTTCTGCCACGGAACCACTGAATGTGGCTGGAGAAAGGCTTAATGCCATGCTGGCTGTTCGCACATTCAATTCCTCGTGGGTCCCCAAAGGGACTCTGACTGCTGGTTGGCAATTCTATCTTGCACTAACCAGAATGGTCACTTCACACTTTCTCCTCTTTCCTCAAAACCTCCATTATCTCCCCCCTTCTCCTCACTCCCAGCTGGTGGTGCCCTTTATTTCCCCAAAACAGTAGGAGCAATCAGAAGAGAAAGTCACATGCTCCCACTGACACATCTTTCCTGGGCCCTAATGCTCTGTCTTCCCTCCTGTTACTATGGATGAAGCTGTCAAACCTTTTCCCAGAACACTTCCTCTCCGACCTCCTGCAATGGTCCCTCTCTGTCCTGCGTCACCAGGCTTCCCCCTTTCTCCTGGATCATTCCCATCAGTGTGCAAATACGATGAAATACAAACAAAGCAAAATGTAGAAATGAAAACCTCCCTTGACCTCATATCTCTAATCCAAACACTGCCCATTTCTCTCTCCCCTTCACAGAAACATTCCTTGAGAGGGATTATCTTCTCTCACTGACTCTACTGCCTCTCCTTCCGGTCTTCCTTGATCCCACTCAAGTCAGATTTTCATCCCTGTCCCTCCAGTGAAGGAATTCTAAGTATGGTGGCCAATTGTGAGCTCTCCTCCTCCATCAGAAGACTCACTTTGCCCTGTCAAGCACCTTCCCTCCTGAAACACGCTCCCCTAGGCCTCCAGCCCACCTGTCCTTCTCTTGGCCTCCTCCTTATCCATTGGCCTCTCTCAGCCTCCTTTGCTGCACTTGGTGATTTTCCCAATCCCCAAAGTTTGGAGGGTCCAGTCATCAGATCCCTTTTCTTCTCTATGACATTTACTTCCTAGGTCAGTGGTCGGCCAACTGCGGCTCGGCAAACCTTGGCTCGCGAGCCACATGCGTCTCTTTGGCCCCTTCAGTGTGGCTCTTCCACAAAATACCGGCTCTTCCACAAAATGCCGACTTCTGCGCATGGGCCACAAAGTTTCAATCGCACTGTACGTGCACGCCCGCACGTGGTATTTTGTGGAAAAGCCACACTGAAGGGGCCAAAGAGCCGCATGTGGCTCCAGAGCCTCGGTTTGCCGACCACGGGCCTAGGTAATCTCATCCAATGTAATGGCTTTACATACCACCTATTCACTGACGACTCCCAAATAGCTTAAACTCCAACTCTTGTATCCAACTGTCTCCTCAGCATCTCCACTTGGATGACTAATGGAAATGTCAAGCTTAATTTCAACTCCTGGTTTCTCTCCTTCATTAACTGTCTCAGTTACTCGAACCAAAAAGCCACAGAAGCATGTGCCACTCCTTTCTATGTCTCACTCTACATCTAACCCATCAGCAAATCCCTGGCAGCTCCCCTTCCAAAGTCTACCCAGCATGTGCTCACTCCTCCCTGGCTCCTCTTCTGCACCCGAATCCAAGCCTTCACCATCTCTCACCTGGATCCTGTGATCCACTCCACCCTGAGCTCCTGACAGTAAGAATGAGACGTTAAAAGTCATGCCATTCCTCCTGTCAGAGCCCTCGGATCACTTTCTGTCTCTCTCGGATAGAATCTAAAGCCTTTACCATGACCTTCAAGGCCCTGAAGGATCTGGCCCCTGGGGCCCCTGTGCCCTCACCTCGTTTCCTTCTTCCCCTCCTGCTTAAGGTCATCTCAGGCTGCCATGACAAAATACCATGGGCTGTGCAGCTTAAACAACAGAAATCTATTTTCTCACAGTTCTGGAGGCTAGAAGTCCAAGATCAAGTTCTTGGCAGGTTTGGTTTCTTAGAAGACAGCCATCTTCTCCCTGGGTCTTCACGTGGTTGTCTGTCTGTGCGTGTGCATGTCTATGTCCAAATTACAAGTCATATTGTACTAGAGCCCAGCTTCATCCATTCATTGCTAGCTCTGTATTTTCTCCTAAATAGATGAGTAATTTTGGCCCACTTAATCTTTCTGTGCCTCAGTTTCCTTTCCTGTAACATGAAGCAACTGGCCTGAAATCAATTACTGCAACTCACATTAAGCAATGTATTTTACATTACTACCCTTTACTTACATCTGCATGTATTAAAAAAAAACACTAAAGTTATAGTTTCATGACATAAGATCCCTGAGAACCACAATGTACTCTGATTTTTTTCTATTGGCAATTATTATGGACTAAAGGTGTGCATTCCCCCAAAATTCATATTTTGAAATCCTAACCCCCGATGTGATGGTATTTGGAAGTGGGGGTCTCTGGGAGATGATTAGGTCACGTGGATGAAGCCCTGTGACTGGATTAGTGCCTTTGTAAAAGAGACCTCAGAGATCTCTCTTGGTTCCTCTCTTTCTACCATGTGAGGATACAGTGAAAAAGTCCGCATCTGCAACCCAGGACCCAACTGGGCTAGGACCCTGATCTCGGACTTCCAGCCTCTAGAATTGTGAGAAACTTCTGTTGTCTTAGCCGCCCAGTCTCTGCTTTTGTTCGAGCAGCCTGGACAGACGAAGACAGTGGTCTACTGCATTAATTTCACAACCCAAGTCCTTGGGCAAGTAACATCAGCTTCCCGAGTTTCAGTTTCACCATCTGTAAAATGTGAGAAGTAATACTTCCTTTATAGGGTTATTGATTAAGTAAGGATTCACTGAAGCTCCGGGTTTAGCCCAGGGTTGATGCTAGCTTCATCTCAGAACCCAACTAGCGGAACTAGATCATACCTATTACCATGATTGCATTAAAATATATATAAAGAACAGGATGTGAAAACAGTCCCGGGGCGGGGGGGGGGGGTAGCGGGAGGGGAGGGCTGGACTTTGGGGGGACCTGCATTATTTATAATACAAGAATACTAGCTCTTGACAAGTAGTTCAAAACCTCCCCTTCAGTTGCAGGAACTCAATGTAGAAACACTCCCATGGCATTATACATGCTTGGGGGGTCTGAGAGTGAATGGAAACAGCTTATTTTGGAAAAGGATGCAATACCATCAAGCAGTGTGTCAGTTTAAATGTAAGTGAGAGAGTAGCCTTAGTTTACATGCCTATTCAGCATCCCACTGGGGTACTTTTCAGTCAAAATGTCTTTATAAATTTCCAGTTGCCAAATACCTACCTTCCATTTTAAAGCAATGTTATTTCAATAGTTTTTGCTCTCCAAGAGGTTGTGAGCAAATTGGATTTTTGTAAATCAGCTATCATGCTCCCACTGGCTTAAATTATAACTTGCAGAGGTTTTGTTTTTAATTCCTGATTCGTTTTCCACCCTAAGGCTTAATTGAAAGTGTCCCTGCTTCCTCCACCCTGCCTGCCTCAGTCAGAGCTCTTAGTTGAGAAAAATAGAATGCATTCTAGCAATTTACACAGAAATGGAATTTATTAAAGGATATGAGGTCACTTACAGAAATTCCTGGAGGGCTCGATTCAGGATAAGAGTAAATGAACATGCAAGCCAAGCTGCAGGGCAGCTCCAGCAAAGACAGTTACTGTCACTGGGTACAGACACTGTGGCCCCGCTGCTGACCCCAGGTTCTGGGTGTCAGAACTCTCTCTTCTCTGCTTTTGAAAGCTGAATGTCTTGCTTCTCCATTATCTGGAAATTGGATTCTAGGAAACAGCTCTTTCCTTTTCACTTTCTTACAAATTAAAGTGGCACATGCATACATCTAGTCAGAGAAGTCAAGATCACTTGTCTGCACTCTAGCTGCAAGGGAAGCTGGGAAAGAAAGTCTGGCTTCTATTTTGGTCAGTGGGGGAGGGGGGGAGAGGGGAGGGGATTTTGTCTTGAGAAATTCCCCCCAAAATACTGGATGGTCATAAAAATGACCATTATTTACTACGCACTGTCTTTACACAATCCCTTTCAGTGTAAGCAAAAATCTTCAAAGTGAAAAGAGAGACAGTAATTACCTACCATGAAGCCAGACATGTGTTTGGTGCTTTATGGAAGTTGACATGTGTAGAAAAAGTAATTCCATATATAAAACCTACTTTTGAAGGAGTTTATAATTTAGTTAAAAAATAGATAACCAGATAACTAAGGATGGTAAGTGACAGTGGTAGAGACCTTTGACATTCAAGAGGACAGTATCAGGAGACCTTCAGAGTCCCAAATTTGCAAATATGGATAATGTGTTCATTGAGAACTACATGTTTCCTGTTCATATCCTCATTGCCTTTTCAATTATATTTTCTCTTTAAACAAAGAAACAGAGTTGGTTTCATTTTCTAAAAATACATGAAATAATAATAAACTGATGTCCACAAAGCAAGTTGAGATGAGAATGCTGAGTGGGCCAGCTAGGTGTACTCAGTAGTAGAATCACTCAAGATCAAATTATTGTGCTTAAAGAATTAGTGAAAGGAGATCAGGGAAGATTCAATAGAGGAAGCAAAATAATCCAAACTCTTTTCTATAGATTATTTAAAAATTATATGATCTAGCCCTTATCAATTCTCTGACCTCATCTATATTATTCTCCCTTTTATTTTCTATACTTTGGCCACTCTGGGCTTCTCTTTGTTCTTCTGGTATACCAATTTTTCCTGCGTAGGGCCTTAGCACTTGCTGTTCCCTCTATATGGAATAACCTTCCTCCCTGATCTTTGCATGGCTAGTTTCTCCTCTCATTTAGGTCTCAGATCAAATGGCACATTCTCTGAGGGAACATTCTCTGAACACCAGGGTAAGTGGCCACTCCCTCTCTCTGCTTTCTAGCACATATTGTTTTATTTCCTTAAAAGTACTTCATTTATTCGTTTCCAATTAATTGTTGGTCTTCTCCTTCTTGAACATAATATCCATGAGCAGGGATCTTATCTCACCAGCTCTCTGCATCCAAGATAGTGTGTGGCTTCATTAGGTACTCAGTGGTTATGGAAAATTAATGAGTTGAACATTCAAGGAATATTTAAGGACAGGCATTCTAGTTGAAAGAATAGAAGAGCATATGTAATTGGCACTGAGGCATAAAACAGCTTGACGCTCTGTGGAGGTCAAATGTAGGCAGGCACAGGTCAGGAAAGCCACCTGTGTCATGCTTCAGAGAGGAAACTTACTCCTTCAGAGAGTGAGGAGCGATTGAAAGGGTCTAACCAAAGGGGAAAGGAAATATACTAGACTAGTGGCCCAGTGCATGAAATTTGTGCACAGGGAAGGGGGTAGTGTCCCTCTGCCCGGCCTGCACCCTCTCCAATCTGGGACCCCTCGTGGGATGTCCAACTGCCGGTTTAGGCCTGATCCCATACCTGCAGTCGGACATCCCTCTCACAATCCGGGACCACTGGCTCTTAACCGCTCACCTGCCTGCCTGCTTGATCACCCCTAACTACTCTGCCTGCCAGTCTGATCACCCCCAACTGCCCCCTATGCCAGCCTGCTCACCCCCAACTGCCCCCCCCCCCCTTGCTGGCCTGATTGCCCCTAACCACCTCTGCCTCAGCCCCGCCACCATGGCTTTGTCTGGAAGGTCTCCTGGTCTAATTAGCATATTACCCTTTTATTAGTATAGATGGGAGCATGATGTAGGTCGACTAACCTGGGGAGCTAAAGATGATGATAGTAGGGGTGCTTAACATCAGGGTGAAGACCTAGTGTTGAATCTGCTAGCTACAGGCACTTTTTAAAAGCCAGGTCATTAGATGGGTTTGGCAAACACTGTGTAAAATGAACTGGAGTATAAAGAAACTAGAGTCAGGGAGACTAATTAGGAGTTTTAAATATCCCAGATGTCACCAGGTCTAAACAAAGACAGCATAATTAGCAATGACAAATGAGGGGCCAAGAGACATTGTAAAGAATCAAAAGGATTTCACCCAGATTGACTATTGGGGGGTCAAAGAAATTGGTCAGTTTCCACTGAGAGCCCTCTTCCAGATTGCAGACTGCTAATATCTGGTTGTACCCTCGAAGGGCAGAAAGAGGACGGGAGAGCTCTCTGAGGTCTCCTTTATCTAATTCATCAAGGCTCTACCCTCACCCCCTAATCTTCTCCCAAAGACACCCTCTCAATACCATTACATTGGAGTTAGGTTTTGAACCTATGAACTGGGGGGACACAGACATTCAGTCCATTGCACTGGCCTTGGCCTTCCCTTCCTCCCCTGGCTCCCACCTGTCCTTGCAGCCTGGTTCTTCAGCCATCTCACCCTTTCTGTGGTCTCATTCCCATCCTTCTGGCCAGACTTGATTTCTATTGTGCTCAACCAACAATCCTATTGGCTCAGCACCTAATGAACTAAAGAGACTTACAAAACAAGATTAAAAACAAAGACATTTGACTACTACTTGAAGCAGTGGAAATAAAGAGATAAACTTTCTTTCAAGTGTAGAGTAGTTCAACCACACCTCCAATGGCTCCCCAGCAGAAATCCCTGTATTCGGAAGGAATGTGAAAAGAAAACAGCTGGAATGATAGTAAGATGCCAGCCCATCCCCAGCCCATCCTGCTCCAATAATCCCAAGATGCCTGTGGTTTAAACCAGAGCAACACTCTCCAAATCACTGTGTAGAGTGGATATGGACATATGCCCAGGAAATCGCTGAGATTTAATTCAAAAGTCTGCGGAGGCCCCCGGAGATCAAGGCTGGGCTGTTACATAGCAGTTACAGGAGACAAATTGCTACAGAACACGGAGCAAAAACAATTTAAGGTCTTCATCGGTGCAGCCGGCCATGGAACATGTCCTTCAGGATTTAATAAATTTAGATTATCCAAATCAAATGGCGAGGACATTTGCAAAATCAAGTTACTAGATAGCACTTTTAAATGACTCATGTTACCAGGAAGCTCTATAGACCTAACGGTGACCTGCATTATCCCTGAAGGGTGTTCCGCCGGTCGGGAGGCTAAGCTCCTGAAAAACCGATCACATATTAAACACAAAATTTCGGTTTGTGGTGGCACCTCTGGGTGCGGGGGATGGCGGGGTAGAGGGAAGACATTTCGTGAACATAATGAAAAAGCAGGTGGAGGCGGAAGAGGGCTGTGACCTTTTGCCCTAGAATCTGACCACTTCTCCTCACCTCCTGGTCTCGATTTCTGCCATGTTTTTCTAACTTGTCTCCTTATTTTCACTCTTATCCCTTACGGTCTATTCTCATCACAGCAGCCAGAATGACCCTTTTAGAACTTAAGGCCCATTATGCTCCTAATCCAAACTCTCCAATGATTCCTCGCCTCACTCAGAACAAAGCGGTCCTCGCAAAAGCTTCCAAGACCTGGATGAGCTTACAGGACCCTCCACTCGGACACACAGACACACACACCCTCCCGCCCCCCCACACCTCTCTTGTGTACTCTCCCCCTCCTTCAACTCCAGCCATACTGGTCTGCATGCTGCTCTTTGCACAAGTCCAAGCGTGCTCTCACTTAGGGCCTTTGCTTGAGCTCTCCCCTCAACAAAAACACTCTCCCCCAAGATGCACAGCTAGCTTACTCCCTTGGCCCTGCCCAAGTCTGTGCTCAGCTGTCACCTTGTCCATAAGACCCACCCCATCCTCTCTGTTTAAAATTGCTGCTCCCCCTCCACTTTCCTGACCCCTCTTCTCATGTTCTATTTTCCCCTAGCATCTGTCTTTTCCTAGCACACTATATACAGAGTGAGGCAAAAGAGGTTTACAGCTGTGAGAACATGAAACACTGAGTTCATTCTTACATCGCTATTTATTAATTACTGTGTTGTTTCCCTATGTTTGCTTACCTCTTGTTGCATTTATTGACGATTGTCTGTCTCCCTGCTAGAACATAAGCCCCATAATCTCAAGGATATGTGTGTATTTTTTCACTACCATATCCCCACAGCCTAGAAGAGGACTTAGCATTTAGTAGATGCTCAGTAAGTTTCAAGTTTCTAAAATTCTAAGCCCCTGAGCAATGCAAAGGTTTGGGTGCAGACAAAAATGTATGGAAGGACCTTGAAAGGCAAGATTCCTCCCTACCCACAAACTATAAAAATACTTGAGGGGATTGAAGGATGATGATGAAAGCAGAGTCTGGTGGGTTCTGGAGAGTGAAATCTATGCCTTACCTCACAGACAGAGCCCCGGGGAGCCTCAGGACCCCCAAGAGAGGCTGCCTGCCTGCCGTACCCATGTAAAGAAGACCCACCCCGAGACGGAACAGAGCAACGGAGAGAGGGGCAGGACCAAACACGGCCACATGGACAGAAAGAAGGGAGGTCTCAGTGTGGGCCCAGATATCCCCTCCCAAAAGCTGGCAGTATGTGGCCAACCCTCCCCCCAAAACCTTCACACAACCCCGGGAGAAGTGGGGTGATTTCTGAAAACTGTTTAATTCTTCCCACAACCCCACTGAGATAAAGGTAGAAATTATAACTAAGTTATGTAAAAATGAAATTCTGCTTCGTGTATGCCAAAGTTCCAACCTGCCTCCTTTTATTTTATGTCAAAACAACCACTAATATTTTAAGAAACAGAATGAATTTTAAAGACATCTTGGTCAGGTGCCAGGCAGAGACGAACTTGGTCTCCAGGAGTCTGGGACAGGCACTTTGTATCCTCGGCTGACCTTGTGTTCGCTTCTGCAGGGAAATTAGAGGAGCCTCAGGCGACTGCACACAGCTAGTGATTGCCATGGCAACCAAAGGCCCAATCACCCAAGCTTTATTCCAAACTGCTTTATCAGGAGTGAACTGCAGACAGTCTCAGAAAATGAAAGATGAAAAATTCATATTCTCTCTCCTTCTCCTCCTTTCTCTTGTTCTGAAAGTGGCCCATCCTTTCTCTCCCTGAAATTATTCTGGATGCCTTTTCTTTCTTTCTCTGATTTGTGGTCTGATTCATGGACCCTCCTGCTTGATGAGGTGAGGGTTTGGATAGAATTAGCACAGAGCGGTTCCCTCGGGGGTCACCCCCCGTGTCCCACATTGGCAAGGCTGGCAGAATGGCGGTGTGTCCCTGAAGAGGCCACCCTGGGGCAGGCACATCGCTGGTCTGTTGAAGGGGATCCACGACCCTGTCACTCTATTGTTGGGAGGGGACCTACACCGAGATAGAAAAGTTGTCATGTCAGGCTGTTTGTGGACTTAGAGCTGTGTTAATAAATAAATGATGGCTTTCTAACCTGATCTTTGTCAGGGTTTTTTTGTTGTTGTTGCTGTTGTTTTTTCTCTGATCTATCACTTAAAGTAGAAGACAGTAAACATAAAATTATGTGGCATACAGTTCAGGTGATGGGTTCTCTGGTTGCTATGGCGATTATTCTGCTAGAGGTCAATATTTCCTCTAAACACACTTGTACCACCTAATTCCCTCCCAAAGGCCTTACCTCCAAATACCACCATGTCGGAGATTAGGTCTTCAACAGATGAATTTTGGTGGGGGTTGGGGGGCAGGGAGCACAAACATTCAGTCCACAATGAAGGCCTTGAAGAACGGGCATTCGATGTGGCTCCCAAGAGCTGTTTCCCCTGACTAGGGGGGAGGTAGGACCAGGCATTTCAGCATCCTGGGCAAGTTCCTCCTCTGAGACACCAAAGGGAAGGACTGAACACCGTGCTTAAAAATGTGGCTTAAAAATGCTGTGACTCCACCATCAGCTAGTGCCTGGCTCCCGTGGGCGCTCCCAAACGGTGGCCCAGTGAATGAATGAATATATGGGTTGGGTGCCTATGGAGAGAAAGAAATCCCCTGGCCTCTATGTGCTTCCTAGACCCTTTATCAAAAGACACACTTTGGAAATGAAAGCAATCATCCAGGTGAGAAGCACAGCTATAGGCATCCAATTGTTTGAGTGGAAGATGTTTCAATGCTTTTCCTTTTAGCAGTTGTTTTTCACATAAGCCCAAAGGCAATACCATTTCCTGAATATCTGGTAAGGTTTATTGTTTCTTTTCTCTTGACCTTTCTACAGCGCCTACTGTGACCTGTGACTCTGGCTAGCAGCAGTTCTCAACCTGTGGGTCGCGACCCCTTTGGCGGTCGAATGACCCTCTCACAGGGGTCGCCTAAGACCATCCTGCATATCAGATTTTACATTATGATTCATAACAGTAGCAACATTACAGTTATGAAGTAGCAACGAAAATAATTTTATGGTTGGGTCACAACATGAGGAACTGTATTTAAAGGGCCAGAAGGTTGAGAACCACTGGGCTAAGGAATCATCTTAGGTTAGTAGAGTTGAGTGTTAGCTTCCCTGTACTTCATGATGATCTTGTCTGACACTCTGAGCCTCATACAAACCCTGACATTTTTAACTCTGAGCCCCATGCCTAGTTATATCAACACTCCATGCTTTAGTTCACCCAGCTTGAAGCAATGCTAGGTCATTTTCAGGTGCTTCCCCGCATTTTTGGAGAAAATAACCATAAGGAATATGCCTAGATGTGGTATTTGAGTTATACTGACGGAGAGACACACAAGCTAACACAGTGCCTGGTACAGAGCCTGCCTTCTGTGAGGGTTTGTTGAGTGAATAAACAACTGCCATCTAAACAATCTTCCCAAGACAAACCTTTCCCTCTGCCTGCTAACGTCCCTTCGCTTGCCAGTCACCCTGCCCTAGATTCTCGAGTCCATGTGTTCACCACAGACAAAGGCGTGGGCCTCGATTATACACGAATTCTGCCATGAACATCACAGCCCTTATTCCTCCCTGCAGGCTGTTACTCCCATGTGCACTTCAACACAAACAAGGTCCCTGGCTGGCAGTGTAGTCTTCCTGTGAGTCAGAGCTCTTTAACAAGAATACAAAACAGACGGGGAGGAGGAGGTTCATTTTTCCGGGCCCTGCAGGGTGTGTAGGTGGGGTTTTTTTCTGATTGGCAGGCAATGTCAGACCCTTTTTTATTAGAACATCTGCCCTGTCATGGCCCACTGCACCTACAGCAGCATTCTGCCCTACACAGCCTACCAAGACTTTTACTCCCAAGATTACCTTAAAATCTTCTTTCAGGGAGTGCTGGTCCCAGTCAAGGGGACGGAAAGCGACAGACTTCATTCAGAAAATTAGTTCATTATCATTCATACTGTGGTAGTGGGTTAAATAGTGTCCTCCAAATAATCATGTCCACCTAGAACCTCAGAATATGACCTTATTTGGAAATCGGGTCTTTGCGGGTGTAATCAATTAAAATGAGGTCATATTATTTGAGAGTGAGGTCATACCATATTAGCCCAATGAATGGTGTCCTTAGAAGAGGACAGACACACCGGGAAGGAGGCCATATGACAACGAAGACAGAGACTGGAAGGATGCAGCTACAAGTCAAGGGATGCCAAGGATTGCCAGCCACCTAGGGAGAGAAAGGCCTTGAGAGGGAGCATAACCCTGATGAGAGCTTGATTTTAGACCTTTCAACACTGCAGGACCCACCCTACCCCCGATTACATTCAGGTATGACAATATTGACTGGATTTTATACCAGGATGTCATCGGTCATCAAAGGCTTAGATCATTATTAGGGGAAGGGGAAGAGAAGAGAAGATCAAGCTCACACAGGCTCAATAGTAAAGCACTGAGCTAGATGTTTGATGTGTATACATCCAGAATTTTATGTAATACCCAAATCAAAACTCTGTGAGGTGGTCTATTAGGATGTTTTCAGGAATCTGACAAATTCAATAGGTTAGAAAGGCAGTGAGGACACAGACAAATTGAATAATAAAATAAACAGTTATTTGTATACTAGAAAGAAAGAGAAATCTGATATCTCATATAGAGAATATACATTTTATGTCCACAGACTACATACCAATCATTGTAAGGTAAGTCCCTCTGAGATTCTATAACCAGATGTCACTAGTCTCAAGAAGGATGGTTGAACAAAGAAATTGGTGACCATATAGGGAAATCTAAACAAGTGATAAAAGGAACAGAGGAGTATATTGAGAGATATAGAGACGAGGTGAGAGTAAAGTACTGGACATATAACATGTAAGATTGGAGGGTTTTGATTATGCAGGAAAAGGGTGGAAATATCAAATTCAATACAAACTTAAATTGTGTATGCCTCTTAATGTGAAGAATAACTACCAAAAGGGCACAGAAAGAGGCTGTAACACTTCCAAATCAGTAGAGAGAAGCTAAGGGGAATGTTCTCTGAGTCTTCTCCAGGCCACCTCGACTCCTCTGTACCCTTCAGCCCTAGTGCACATCACCAGGAAAGAACCTGGTTAGGGCAGCCCAGCCAAGGAATTGGCTACCCCTGGTTCCACTTGGCAGGAGGTGGGGGGAGGGGGGGGGGAAGAAGATGTTGTTTAAATGGTGTCTGTGGTTAGGGAGAGGATACTTCCAAGAGAGATGATGTCTATTCCAAGTGGCACACTGATGCAGCTAATCTGAGACCACATAGCTGTATGGATTATCTCTATATTCAAAGCAAATACTAGAAGATTTTTTATTTCCCAAGTGGTATCTATATAACAACTTTCAGGATCAAATTAACTTGCAATTTTAAAAAAAGCATATGATGTCCTCCACCATATATACACCTACACACACCCACACACCCACACACAGACACACAAAGTACACACCCCACAGAACCCCTAAGGTGCAATCTGTATGGCACCATGTGGGCAGAAATGGATGTGTGAGCAACACCAGCACAAAAAGTGTCTCCAAACACTTATTCTTCCCTCCCACAACCTCTCCAATACCATTGTGTTGAGTTTACAGCTTTGAAAATGTAATTACCACTTCTACTCATGGGAGAGTGGGTCCTGAGAATTTTAACAGGACATACTAGAAACAGATTGAGACCTCAATGAGCGGTGGAGAAAATCAGCATCTCTTGTCTCCTAGGAACCTAGAGACCAACCTGGGCGTAGGTCAACCTTTCCTTGAATCCCACTGTCATTGTCACATCCCTCCATCGGATTTGAAAATTAACCACACTGAGTACAGCTCCCAGCAAGACCATAGTGAGAGCCCAAAAAAGCTATTTGAATAAACAAGATCGAGAATGTTCCCGCTGTCTGCTGTCGCTTCCCCAGCCACGCCCATGCCTTTGGGATTTCAGGAGCAGCGTCCCTGCCGAGGAGGCTGCTTTCATGATATGAGCTAGGGGTGCTGAGACGCTCCTCTTGTCCCCGGATATCTGCCTTGTAAGTCTGCCATGATGCCTGCAAACCCATGCGAAACGACAGGTATTTTATTAAAAGGAAGAAACATAAAACTGTCCACATTGGACAATGACTTGGTGGGATCTTGAGGGAAGAAGACCCAGAACCGGCAACTTTTGGAGAAGGGACCCTGAGCCAGGCGGGGAAGGCCTCTGAGCCTGAGCCCGGGAAAGATGAGGGAGGAGGGGAGAGGAAGGCACTAGACAAGGCAAACTTCCCCCACTTAATTCTTCCACCTGGAGCTGAGGGATGGAAGGAGAGATGTGGACATTGCTGGGGAAACCACAGGACTTAGACAGACCTTCGTCCCAGAACAGCTGCTTTTTGTAAAGACATGAGGAATATACTACTTTTCTATGAAAACAATACAGACTTTAGGGTAAGGGAGGAGGGTACGGGGGTTGGGAGGTACTAGATGTTGATGACGGAGACTTGACTTGGGGTGGTGAACACACAGGACAGTGTACAGATGATGTGTTGTAGAACTGTGCACCTGAAACCTGTATAATTCCGTTAATTAGTGCCACCCTAGTAAATTCAATAAAAAATAAAACTAAGACAAAATACAGACTTGCTTTGAGGTTCACTGCAAGATCCACATGGCTATTTTAAAAGGGGGGAAACCAGGAGACTTCACCATCAAATGTCGCGCTTACAGTGGACCTCTTGACCCGGACTCAGATTTTCTTGGCTCACTCCCCTCACCGGCCCTGGCTAGTGACGTCACTGTGCACCTGGGAAAGCTGCTTGCTCATGAACCTCATGGATAAGAAGCGAAGAAGCCGACCCAAGGACGCCCCTTCTTCCAGCCTCCGGCCACTCTCCTGCGTCTTATCCAGTCACCACCTTCAGAAGCATCTTTGGGACCAGCCAACACACGGTTTGTTTTCTGCCTTAACTTCTTATTGCTGAACACCATGAGCTCCCAAATTCATCAGAATTATTCCCTCGACGTGGAGGCTGTGGTCAACCCCCTGGCCAACCTGCCTCTGTGGGCCTCCCACACCTACCTCTCTCTCGGCTTCTATTTCAACCTGGACGATGTGGCTCTGGAGGGCGGCGGCCACTGCTTCCACGAGTTGGTGGAGAAGAGCGAGGGCACTGAGCGTCTCTTAAAGTTGCAAAACAAGTGCGGTGGCCGCATTCTCTCCAGGACGAGCTGAAGCCTTCCCAAGATGAGTGGGCAAAACTCAGGATGCCATGGAAGCCGCCTGGCCTTGGAGAGGAACCTGAACCGGGCCCCTTTGGAGCTGCATGCTCTGGGTTCTGCCCGTGCAGACACTCAGTTCTGTGACTTCCTGCAGAACCACTTCCGGGGTGAGGAGGTGAAACTCATCAAGAAGATGGGCTACACCTGACACCTCCGCAGGCTGGCGGGCTGGGGGAGTATCTCCTCGAAAGGCTCACCCTCAAGCATGACTAGGAGCTTTTGGAGCCCAGAGGCACTTCAGAGGCCCCTGTGCATTCCCCAGGTGTCTGGCTTTCATCTGAGCCTCTTCTCTCTGAAATCCTCTCCCATGCTTTGGACCAAATGAAACAATAGAGCTTTTTCAGCAAAAAAAGAAGGAGGGGGAGGAGGAGGAGGAGGAGGAGGAGGAGGAGGAGGAGGAGGAGGAGGAGAAGCCGCCTTGTTCTGAGAAGTCAGTATTAAGAACATGAGTTCTTTACTATCAAAGTTCTTCAGAATTTGTTTTCTGTTTGAAATCCTATCATGAGCTATGCAACCAAAATAGGTCCTCTGGCCTGGCCGGTGTGGCTCAGCATTTGAGCGTCAACCCAGGAACCAAGAGGTGGCCAGTTCGATTCCTGGTCAGGGCACATGCTCACAAGTTGCGGCTCAATCTCCAGTGTGGGGTGTGCAGGAAGCAGCCGATCAATGATTCTTTCTCATCATTGATGTTTCTATCTCTCTTTCCCTCCCCCTTCCTCTCTGAAGTCAATAAAAATATATTTAAAAAAATAAACCCTCTGTATGACTGTAAGTTTGGATAGGTCGGAATTCAGGATTCAGGGCACGTAACACAGCCAGTTCAGGTCAGAGCCGGTGGGGATCTTCTGCTTCCTTTGGAACCAGAACATCCTCCATGTTACCCAGTGAAATGTACCTGGGACAGGCTTGGTACTGCTTGAAGTGACTGTGTTTCCAATCAGACTTCTCCCTTGCCTGGAAAGTTTAAGATAGTTTGGCCTTTCATTTAGTCTCTGTATCATTGACAGGCTGCCTGGTCAGGTAAGTGGAGATGTACTGCTGTCATGAGGAACAGAAGATGTGTTTACCTCCCTAATCTGTCTCTCACCAGCTGTGTGGCTGTGGTGGATCCTGTTATCACCCTGAATTTTGCTTTTCTTGTCTGTAAGGTGGGGATACAGATTGCTAGACTGCTGGGCCCACAGGGCTGCTGAGAGAATGAATCAGAGGAGATCAGGGAAGCACCTTGTGACCAGTACAAGTCATGGAACTAACTGTCAGGACCCTTCTGATGGGGCACATAGCATCATTTGTGAGCCATTTGTTCTCTGTGGCATCTCAGTGTTTCCCTAACCTGTGGGTAGCTACCACCTCATCTACTTTTGCTAGTTTATCTGTTATTAAGTGGCAGGAAAAAGATGGCGCACCAAGATGCAGATTTTACTACCTGGGTAACCTTGTGCAGGTGATGTAACCTTTCTGAGGTCATCACCAGAACAGTGGGAATCCTAATAGTTAACTTGTGGGGTTTCAAAGGTTACAAGCAGCAGGCGCTTGATACTTCATAATTGCTTATTATTATTATGCTGTCCTCACTCTCCACCTCTTGTTCTTCAGTTTTTCACAAGGGTCTCAAAAGATGTCCTGGACCCTTCACTTTAAAGCCCTCTGTCTTGAGGAACCTGGGACACTTCCCACTGGCACTGTACTGTTCACCTCCACTCAAGCTATAAAAATAGACGCTTTTGCACAGTGGTTCTCAACCTTCTGGCCCTTTAAATACAGTTCCTCATGTTGTGACCCAACCATAAAATTATTTTCGTTGCTACTGCATAACTGTAATGTTGCTACTGTTATGAATCGTAATGTAAGTATCTGATAGGCAGGATGGTCTTAGGCGACCCCTGTGAGAGGGTCATTCGACCGCCAAAGGGGTCGCGACCCACAGGTTGAGCAGATATGGGCTATTTAGGTTACCTTTTGCTTTTGAGGGAGCTTCAATAGTTGGTGCCTTTTGAGGACTTTAGAGGTGAAAGTGCTCTTAGAAACCATCTAGCAAAGTGGTTCTTATCACAGCCTCCCCTTAGACATGAATTCCAATGCAACAAATCGTAAAGTGGAGAAAACTGTGTAAGTATTCATGTTCTTCTTTCCCCCAAATTCCTGTGAAATAGAGAAATATTACATAACGAGTAGCCCTGCATTTGTAAAAAGACAACAATCTTGTTAAGAAAACTATTTGTTGCAAACCATAATTAACAAGGCACCATCTGTGACATCCAGTGTTCTTTGCATGAGCTGTGACAATCCAGGCATATTTTAGGCTTTTTTTTTGGCGCAGATGGGAAAGAAAAAAGGGTGTAACCAAGCAGAAGTGTGGCCTGAACTACCTGATCGGATGCATATGCTATGCTGTTGAGAAATTATTATTTATTATCTAGTGTAAATACACTCATTTTCCTAGAAAACTTTATTTGCAAACTGTATTCAACTTTATATTCTCCCACTAACCCTAAACATTGCCTTCAGAATGATTCTTACAAAATACCTGCTTCCTCTTCCATCCTCAGGTAAAGCTTAAACTCCTGAACTTGGGATTCAAAACCTGTATTTCAGTCCTTCCTGAGCCTCCAGATTTAGCTGTCATGGCCAGCCCTCTCTAGCTGCTGTTGCCCAATGCCCATCCCGCCAAGTTCATACTCTAATGGCCCCCAAATATGTTGACCCAGGAGCCTTGCCTGGAATGCCTCTCCATAGCCCATCTCTCCTCTCAGGTTGTCAAAATCACACTGCTCTTCCACGGTAAGACACTTCACCCAGTAATTTCTCTCGTCCGCTCTCAATGCTTTTTCTTTAAACATCTGTAGCGCTCCTAAACTCTTACAGCACTTAGACAGTGTCTGTAAAAATAGCATGGCACTTCAGTTACCTGGGATATTTGCATTTGCTTAAGTCAAGTCTATTGAAGTATAATCTACATACAGTGAAACTGACTTTTTTGTAAGAATGTAGGATTCTATGAGATTTTTGTTAAAAAAAATGTCATTGAAGTGTAATTGACATATAATAAACTGAATATATTTAAAGTGTAAAATGGGATAAGATTGGCATATGTATACACTGATGCGGCCACTACCGTAATTGAGATAACGAACATGTCCGTCACCCCAAAGTTTCCTCATGCACCTTTGTGAGTCTTCCCCCCCACTATTCTCTGTAGCCTCCTGTTCCCAGGCAACCACTGGTCTGCTTTCTGTCAATACAGATTAGTTTGCATTTTCTAGAATTTTATGTAAATGGAATAATACAGCATGTACTTTTTGTTTGGCTACTTTCATTCAGCATGATTCTTTTAATATTCACTCATGTTGTGCATATGTCAATAGTTCATTCCTTTTTGTTGTTTTGTATGTGTGGAAATGCTGCAGCTTGCTTACAAGTATTCCTTCACCTGTTGATGTGGATATCTGGATTGTTTCCAGTTAGGAGCTATTACAAATAAAGTTGCTGTACATATTCAGGCCCAAGTCTTTTTATGAATGTATGCTTATATTTCTCTTGGGTACATACACAGGAATGGGCATGGCTGGATCAAATGGGAGGTGTAGAGTTTAATGTTTTAAGAAACTGCAAACCATCTTCCAATGTGGTTGTACCAATTTACATTCCCACCACCAGTATGAGTATATAGTTCTACTTGCTCCATGTGCTAACCAACAGTTGATATGGTCTATCTTTTTAAATGTAGCCATTCTAACTTGATTTTATGTATTTATTTATTTATTATTTTATTGCTTAAAGTATTACAAAGGGTATTACATATGTGTCCTTTTTTTCCCCACCGCCCTTGACAATCCCCTGGCCTCCCCTACCCCCCAGTGTCTTATGTCCATTGGTTATGCTTATATGCATGCATACAAGTCCTTTGGTTGATCTCTTAACCCCCTCCCTCCTGCCCCCCAACCCTCCCGGGCCTTCCCGCTGCAGTTTGACAATCAGTTTGAGGCAGCTCTGCCTCTGTATCTATTATTGTTCAAAAGTTTATAATGGTCTCTATTATCCATGAATGAGTGAGATCATGTGGTATTTTTCCTTCATTGACTGGCTTATTTCACTTAGCATAATGCTCTCCAGTTCCATCCATGCTGTTGCAAATGGTAAGAGTTCCTTCTTTTTTACAGCAGCATAGTATTCCATCGTGTAGATGTACCACAGTTTTCTAATCCATTCATCTACTGATGGGCACTTAGGCTGTTTCCAGATCTTAGCTATGGTGAATTGTGCTGCTATGAACATATGGGTGCACATATCCTTTCTGATTGGTTTTCTGGTTTCTTGGGATATATTCCTAGAAGTGGGATCACATGGTCAAATGGGAGTTATTTCCTTAATGACTAATTTTGTTGAGAATCTTTTCATGTGCTTATTTGCCATTGATATAGCTTCTTTAATGAAGTGTCAAAATTTGTTATTTTGCCCATTTTTATTTTTTCTTATTGAGTTTTGGGAGTTCTTTATATATTCTGAATGTAAATCTTTATCAGATATAAGATTTGCAAGTATTTTCTCCCAGCCTATGGTTTGTCTTTCCATTCTCCTAACAAGGTCTTTCAAGTTGTAAAAGTTTTTAATTTTCATGAAGTCCAACTGCTTAATCTTTCTTTTCTTTTTAGTATGCTTTTGGTGCTACATCTAAAAAAAAAAATATGTAACCCAAACTGACAAAGAATTTCTCTTATGTTTTCTTCTAAAAGTTTGTACTTATAAGTTATACATTGAGGTCTGTCATACATTTAACTTTTGTATACAGTGCAAGGTCTGATCAGATTTGGAGAGGCTGCTGATGAATACTTTTACTTTGAGTTTAAAATGGCTCTGAAATATCCAAGTGACAATTCCAGTTGGAAGTTGGAAATCAGTATCTGGAGTCAGAAGATGAGACCCAAAACACAGACTGGGAACCCCTACCAGGGGTGGGCAAACTTTTTGACTCGAGGGCCACAATGGGTTCTGAAACTGGACCGGAGGGCCAGAACAAAAGCATGGATGGAGTGTTTGTGTGAACTAATACATGTTAACACTGCTGCTGGTGAAGGAGCGGAGGGGAGAGCAAGAGAACCCTCCGCTCTTTCAGCTCCGCGGGCCGGATAGAACAGCCGAACGGGCCGGATCCGGCCCGTGGGCCGTAGTTTGCCCACGGCTGCCCTAGCCTGTGTGTGGTAGTTGAAGGTTCTTTGAGAGAATGAGCATACTGAGGAATAAGAGAAAAAGTGAGAATTTCAAAGGGTGGAAAGTGGAACCCTGACTAACAACAAAATTTAAAGGGCAAGTAAAAGAAAAGGAATTAAGCTATTGGGCAATTTGGAGTCTTTCATGAGATTGAGGGGTGCTCTGAAAAGTGGGAGGAGAACCCAGAAAAGTGATGGCACTAAAGAAGTCAAAGGAGAAGAGAACTTCAAGAGAGTGAGCCATGCAAATGCTGAGAAAGGTCAAGTGAGATAAAGACTAAAAATGAACCACTGAGACATCCCATGTTCATGAACACACTTAATATTAAGATGGCGAAATTCCCCCAATAGATCTATACATTCAATAGAATCTGCTAATGGGTATGAGGCTTCTTTGGGGATGGTGAAATGGTTTTAAATTAATTATAGTGATGGCTGCTCAGCTGCGAATATATTAAGAATCATTGAATGGTACTAAAGAGAATGGTATGGTATATGAATGATATATTTTAAAAAGGGGTATTTTTTTAAAAAGCACCGCTGGATTTGCTCAATGGGAGTTATTACTGGCCTTAATGAGAGCAGTTTCCATAATGATGGGAGTACTAGAAAGGGGGAAGCTTTAGAAGGCCTGTTAGTCAGAGAGAGGGAGAGGGAGAGAGAGAATCTCATAGAGCAGGTGTGGGTCAGGTGTGGGGGGGGGGGGGGCAGTGACAGTGTGAAGTTCTAGAGCCCACTGAACTTGAGTTTCAAACACTGGGTGAGGGTCTATCTTGTCTGATTCAAAAAGGGAAAAAATTGCCCTAGCTGGTTTGGCTCAGTGAATAGAGTGTTAGCCTGCGGACTGAAGGGTCTCAGGTTTGATTCCATCCAAGGGCACATGCCCAGGTTGCGGGTTCGATCCCCAGTAGGGGGCGTGCAAGTCTCCCTTTCTCTTCCTCTCTGAAATCAATAAAAATATATTGTTTAAAAAAAGGGAAAAAATTTCTTCCTAAAATCTGTCTAGGTGTGGCCTTTTCTTCCCTAAGATAATGTGGTTGTTTTCTCCAAGAGTTTCCATCATTGACATCTTACCAACCAATTACTCCTCATTAGTCAGGATTCAGGTAAGGGAAAGGATCACACTGCAAGGAATGTTATAGTCCCGTGATTATAAATTAATCTTTATTTAATCTTTATCCTTTAATCTCAAGAATATGGCTTTAATATCAAGGAAGCAAAATGCCAGCATCTCTGAAAAATGTTGTATTTGCCAGCCAAAAAATAGGACTAATGCCATCTACATGGAAGAATATAAAACTGCAGTTATTTTCAAATTACTAAATAAATCTCCCCCACACCCCACTAATATCTGAACCTAGATAACCATTTTGGAACTCTAGAACATATCCAAGGACCATTCCAATTAACCTATTTCCTAGAATTTATAACCATTTGGTTATGGCCTTTTATCTGAACTCAATTTCTGGGTTCATTATAGTCCAAGGTTTGAGTGTTACCACAGTATTTCTAAAATCTTTGTGTGTGTTTTTTCTGAATGCTTAAACTCAGTCCCAACTGAAATCTCTTGATAAGAAATCCTTCATGTTAATAAAGAATTGGTGGTGGAAACTACATTAAAAGGATAGTGACGTGTCACCTTTATCAATTTTCCTATCTCTAAGCCATACATTATATCCTGATGAGTGCTCTGATCCTGGGATCAGAAATGTAACAACAATTAGTACCATAGGAGACTGGTTCAGATGTGATACTTTTGCAAAGGAAGAACTTCTAACCTCAGCAATTATTCAGTGTGGGCAGCCTTCTTGCCATATCTCATTTTCATCAGTCGGAAGCTCAATGATGTTAATTTTGGTTGAACAGTTTGCATATGGATTGAATACCTTTTTAGCCATGATTGAAGACAATTGTTAACCTTCCTTCTATAGGAATGTTGGCACAGAAGCCAGAAACGACGCAGTTCAGAAATAATTTTGTTACAGAGATGTATATAGCTCCTGACGCAGCGTTATGTCATCATTCTGCCCTCAGCCATCCTGACTCACCCTTTGCGTTGGTGTTCACATTGAATTAACATAAAGCCAGGACAAAAATATCTCTATGTCACCTTAGGACAGTGGTTCTCAACCTTCCTAATGCCACGACCCTTTAATACTGTTCCTCATGTTGTGGTGACCCCCAATTTCATTGTTACAAATTGAACATAATTAAAGCATAGTAATTCATCACAAAAACAATATGTAATTAAATATGTGTTTTCCGATGGTCTTAGGCGACCCCTGTGAAAGGGTCGTTTGACCCCCAAAGGGGTCGCGACCCACAGGTTGAGAACCGCTGCCTTAGGAATACTGACTCATTTACTTTTTGTTGTGTGACTATTCCCTTATTATTCACTTTTACTAATGCATATAATATTCATTTTAAATGATCGTAGCTTTATTTACAGGAGAAACACTGTGAAGTGATTTAACAGAGTGGTTAGGAACAGACACTCGGGGGCCACCATGCCTGTATTTACATCTCAGCTCTGCCACTTGTAACTGTTTAACCTTGGGCAAGTGGCCTGACTGCTCTGTGCCTCGTTTTTCTCACAAGTAAAATGGGAATAGCAGCACCTCACAGGACTGCAGTGGGAATCAGATGAATTAATCACATCAAGTGCTTAGAACAGTGCTGAGTGCACACACATCCTTGGTGTTAGCCACTGTGATTAGCTCTTATCTTACATTAACTGAGAAAACGGTTCACATTATAAAATGTCAATCTAAATAGTAAGTGCAGTACTAGGGCTGGAGGAAATTCCCATGAGCTAAAGCAGCACTTGCATGCCCTGCAGAAGGAAAGGTTAAATCCTAAAGCTCAGGGTCAGGACCATGGGTCCGTCATGGCTGTACCACCAGTCACTGGGCAACTCCGGACCCTAGAACATACCTTCCTTCATCTGCACCTCGAAGACACTCTCCACGTATTCTCGGAGGTTACTTCCAGCCTCTGACAATCTAGAATGCCTTAAATTCACATGGTTTTGTTCTATCAGCTCAGTAGTACTATTTACACAAATCTGAACAGAAACGAATAGGCACCTGTAAAATAGTGTTCAGGAAGTTAAGAAGTGAAAAATAACATGGACAGATTCCAAAGTCCAAAATGCACATTTGAGTGTCCCTGTCCCCTTGACACACGACCTTGAACAAACACCTTAAGGAGAGTTCCTCTAATACAGTCTGGGGCCCGTCCAGGATTTACAACGCACAGAACTGGGACCTGGCCTGACCTTCCCGGGGCTGAGCACAGGTGGACTCCTGGCCTGTGACCCCATTTCTAAACCTGAGGTTCTGACACTAACAATGTGATAGCCCAAATATAGCTTCTCAGGAACAAAACCGACTTGGTGGTGCATCATTTCAAATAAAATTAAAATGATGACTTGATTTCTAAGATTACAGACTTCTGAAAGACATTTTTATCTGAGCTCCCTGAAATAAAATCTCATGAAAAATAACAGAATAAAGATCAACAAAACCAAGAGCTGGTTCTTTGAAAGGATAAACAAGATTGATACACCTCTAGCCAGGCTCACCAAGAAACAAAGAGAGAGGACCCAAATAAACAAACTCAGAAATGAAAGAGGAGAAATAACAACAGACCCCATAGAAATACAAAGGATTGTTAGAAAATACTATGAACAACTCTACTCCAACACACTAGACAACCTGGAGGAAATGGACATATTCCTAGATAAATACAACCTTCCAAAACTTAACCAGGAAGAATCTAAAAATCTCAATAGGCCAATAACTATGGAGGAAATCGAAGCAGTAATCAAAAAGCTTCCAGCAAACAAAAGCCCGGGGCCAGATGGCTTCACAGGGGAGTTTTACCAAACATTCAAGGAAGACCTAAAACCTATCCTCCTCAGACTATGTCAAAAGATCCAAGAGGAAGGAACACTTCCCAGCTCATTCTATGAAGCCAACATCACCCTAATCCCAAAACCAGATAAAGACAACACAATGAAAGAGAATTACAGGCCAATATCCCTCATGAACATAGATGCCAAAATCCTCAACAAAATCCTAGCAAATCGGATCCAGCAGTACATCAGAAAGATCATACACCATGACCAAGTAGGATTTATCCCAGGGATGCAAGGATGGTACAATATCCGCAAATCAATAAACGTGATACATCACATAAACAAATTGAGAGAAAAAAACCACATAGTCATATCAATTGATGCGGAAAAAGCATTTGACAAAATCCAACACCCTTTCTTGATAAAAACTCTCAGCAAGATAGGAATTGAGGGATCATACCTCAACATAATAAAAGCCATATATGACAAACCCACAACCAACATCATAATCAATGGGCAAAAACTAAAACCATTCCCCCTAAAAACAGGAACAAGACAGGGATGCCCCCTCTCACCACTCCTGTTCAACATAGTACTGGAAGTACTAGCCATTGTGATCAGACACGAAGAAGAAATAAAAGGCATCCAGATTGGAAAAGAAGAAGTAAAACTGTCCTTATTTGCAGATGACATGATACTGTACATACAGAACCCTAAAGACTCCATCAAAAAATTATTAGACTTAATAAATGAATTCGGCAATGTAGCAGGATACAAAATTAATGCTAAGAAATCCATGGCATTTCTTTACACCAATAGTGAACTTACAGAAAGTGAAACTACAGAAGCAATCCCATTTACCATTGCACCAAAAAAATTAAAATACCTAGGAATAAACTTAACTAAGGAGGTAAAAGACTTATATGCTGAAAACTACAGGACACTGAAAAAAGAGATAGAGGAAGAAAAATAACAGAATGATGGTGTTTTACACACTGATTTATTTTAAAGCATAACACATAGGAAAATGTAGAGTCTCTCACAAAGTATCTGATAAATACTTCAAATAAATCTCTAATTAGAGTAAATATACACATTTTCAGTCATAAAAGTGCAAGTTTCAGACCTCTTTAGCTACATGATAGCTAATGGCAAGCTTAAGAACAGTAAAAATGTGCATTTATAAAACTTTGAGGAAATTCATGAAAATGGTTTATAAACATTATAAATAAACACCCACTATATAATGTGGGAGAGGCTTCATGATCTACTTACAAATGCAGAAATCCTGTCTTTTGTAATATTACAAAGTTATTATAAAAGTTTTAATTTACATTCTTGTTTAAACTCCCTCGTGTCATCCTCACTAATATCAAGCACAGGTTTGTATCACATATGTAAATAAACACACTTCTTTTTCCCTCATACAATGCCCCATCGTAAAAATACACTTGGTCTAAGGAGCCATCAGAGCACAGCAAAGTGCTGCTTTAACTGCTTAATTAAGTGCTGGGTGTCCACGTGATCCGGAAATGCGGCCTCAGACTTCCGAGCAGCAACATAGCTTCTCTGCAGATCTCCAATCTGCAAGAAAGACCAGAATAAGACCACAGAATAAAACTCCCAAAAAATGAGCAAGGGAGTCAAAACAAGACATACTATCTGTACACTGTCCAAACTCAAATGGTTCCCAAGGGTAATCTGCTTGATTATGCTATTTGGAATGTAGAATTATTTCACCTAGATGACAAGTCTGACTTGAAAAAACATGAGAAAAAGAAAATAACCAATTATATAAATAATTTCCTTGCTGTAAATGCCAATTACTGAATCCTTCCTAAACCCAGCAGCTCCTTAATGAGTATATTTTTAATGACTAAATGTCATATCTTAAAACATAAAATAATTCTTCTGCAATCCATAATGGTATTAAGTTTAGGCAATATTCGGTGATAACGTTCTTTAAAGTTTATTACAAGGTCCCTTAAGGGAAGACATATGTGTTTATAATAATTGTGTTTAAAAAATCATTTCTTTCCGGAAGTTATGGTTAGAATGCCCTTATTTATCTGTATGATTTTTTTAAAAACCAAATTGCTATAGAAAGAGAATACCTTATCAGAGATTGTTGCAAAATTAAAATGCGGCTCATACATGTGGGGTGCTAAAGATGACGCAGTTTGCAACAGCGCTCTTGCCTGTGTAAAGAAAAGAAAAGAAAAACCAAAGGTATCTGAGCAGATGTCAGCACTATATTTGTGGGGTTTTTTTGGTAAAGAATCCTTTACCCAAGATAGGACCTTAATAAACATGATGTGATAAATACAGATGACATTCCTCATGTAATACAACTTACTAATATACTAACTACGTATATTTTCCAAAACTAGATTAATACTAAAATGTTTCAAAATATGGTGAAAATAAGGGAACTGAAAACTTAAGTAGATTTAGTTATTTGAGAACTGCTGTTCCTGTAAAGTTTATATTTCAATATGACAACTCAAAATATAATCTTCTCAATGCTAAAAAAAAAAAAAAAAAAAAAAAAGTCTTGTTAATCCAGTGTGTGTTGCTGTTGACTGGTTTAGTGGGCTCCTAATGATCTGTTCTCTAATTCAACAACAAACACAACCAAACGCCACAGCAAATTTCAAAGCTCCATGGGTTCTGTGCTGGGTGGCAGTGAGCATGCATTTCCCATTCTGCTGCCAGTGCCTGAGGGTCTCCTTGACACCAAGTGTGAGAAGGAGGGGATGAAGCTGAGACCTCAGTGACAAAAAGAAAAGTCACTGCAGGATCTGCAAGAACTTTCCGAAGGCCCTAAAGTAAGGACAGTCCCTGCGTGTCTGCAGAGCAGCAGGCAGCTAACGTGTCCAGAAGTCAGTACGAAAGGTGGGCAGCAGTCCTCCCTCATCCACGGGGAAACGCTCCAAGACCCCAGCAGATGCCTGAAACCAGGGATAGTACCAAACCCTGTACATTCTATGTTTTTCTTATACATACACACCGATGATAAAGTTTAATTTATAAATTAGGCGCAATAAGAGGTTAACAACAATAGTAAAATAGAACAGTTATGACAATATACGTGCTATAAATGTCCTCTCCCCCCCCCCCCTCTCTCTCTCATAGCCAATCTGATAACTGAGACAGCTACTAAGTGACTGATGTGCAGCGTGGACGCACTGGACAGAGTGATGATTCCTGTCCTGGGCAGGATGGAGAGGGACCGCGCTCAGGATGGCGCTCAATTTAAAACTCCTAAGTTGTTATTCCTGGAATTTCCCATGTAACATTTTAGGACCATGGCTGAGTGCGAGTAACTGAAACCCAAGAAAGTGAAACCGTGGGGAAGGGGGGACTGTGGCAGCGGCAAAAGGTGTCATCTGAGAGGGAGCCAGAGGCCACATGCCACGGGGCCTCCTAGGCCAAGGGCTGAAGTCCAGGTTTTACTTCAAGTGAAAAGAGAAAGCCTCTGAAGGATGCTAAGCGAAGTAGTAATAAAATAATCTTGTTTGTTTCTTCAAAATCCCTGCGGCTGTCCTGAGGAGGATGTCTTAGAGGGCACACTTACTTGCTGACTTGGAAACAAAAAGACCAGCAAGGGGACTCTTGCATTGGTCCAGGCAGGAGGTGAGAGCAGGTGGGAGAGGGTGGTGGGGAGAGGAAGGTGGCCGGGTTCAGGACGAGGCTTGGAGATAGGCCTGACAAGGGCTTGTCAACCACGCTGGGGACATGGGGTGGCAGGAGAGGCAGTCCGAACAGGAGGTTTCCAGGGTACCTCCTAGGATTCTGGCTTGAGCAGCTCCCTGGTGGGTGGGGACTGTGAATGATGCAACATTTCCCTACAACAGGGAAGACTGGGGGGTGCAGGTCTGTCCTGATAAACTAGGTGCTCTGTTTCGGAGACAAGTGACTTGTGCCAGGTCACATCACTAATGCGTGACAGGCTGGGATTCAAACCCGGGCTCCCTGTTAAGTTACAGCCGGTGGAGGCGCTGCCGGGACAGCTTTTCTTTGGAGACAGCAGCCTGTCCACTGTGCACGCAGGGCGCTGACCTGTTCCACGTGGCCCTTCCGCATCTCCAGCACGGCCAGGTTGTTGTAGGCCTCGGCGTGGTGGTTGTTGTTGACCAGAGCCAGCCTGAGGCACTGGTGGGCCAGATTCGTGTCTCCTACTCCCTGCAAAAGCAACACACATTTCCGCACACGCCGATCCACACGCTTCCTCCCGCCACCTCCTCCCGTCCGGGCAGCAAGTGCCAATCATGGGAGTCAAGTGGGGAATTGTATGTGAGAGGATTTACCCCGGGAATACAAAATGAGTATGGTGACCCTTAGGAACCTCTACATTGCTACCTAAGACTGTTGCCAAGCCTGGATTCACAATTCCTGAAAATGCCTTCAGACGGACTTGCACTACCTTTCCTATGGCAGAAGGGATGTGAGAGGAACAACATACCACAGCTATATGTCCCAGGTTGTACCAGACATCAGCTGCCTCTTCTTCGTTTTCAGCCAGAGAAAGGGCACGTTCGAATGAGGTCAGCGTCATGTCGTACTGCTGGGCGTAGAAGCAGCAGAGCCCCAGGTTGTTGAAGAGCTGGCAGTTATAGACGCCCATCTGCAGGAGGCGCCTTTTTGAGAAGAGGAGACATGTTTGGCTGTCAGACCAACTTTACAAATGTTTAGACACATGTATTTTTTACAAAGTTAGAAATGAACTTATTTTATAATTTTAACACCCCCGAATAGAAATAGAAAGTATTGCAGTTGATGAAAAAGTGTTAAAGCAAATACAAAAGCATGCCTTTTTTAATAGTACCAGTTATGGGAAATGTGTCCACAGGCAAGGTCAGACACAACTTATCTAAGTTTTTTCCCTCCAAAAAGCTTGGTTAGAGAATCAAAATAAGACATAAATAGTCACGAAAAGTAAAACCCACACATTTTTGCTTCATAAAGCTTTTGTACCCACAGCTAAGCTCCTAAACCTCCTGATCTAATTTGAGGATGTTTAGCATTTACTTCCACGTTTTCAGTTGAGTGGGTCCTGTTTTTGGTGATAAGTATTTTGTGGTTTAGCTGCATCTACCGACCTCCAATGGGCTCCCACCACGGAAGACAGACCGCTACAGCTCAAGAAGCCCATTTGCTTCTACGCATCATTAATCCCACAGGACAAAGGACAAGAGTTCAGATAAGCAAATGAAATCCAGCCCAGCTGCCCTGAGGAACCCGTGACCCGCTTGGGGGCAGGGGAACAGTCAGCTGCGTGACTCAAGACAGCACTGACATGATCACTTATATATATCTGGGAAGAACTCTTGCCAGTTGCCAGTTACCTCCTTGTATTACCTAAGGGCTGAAGAGGAAATCAAAATTTAAAAATTAATCCAGAAACAAGCTCTTGGATAAAATAAGTCTGTGCTCAAAAGAGAACCAGAGAACAGAATTCATTTAGACTGAAAAATTTGTTGGACAAAAGTTGACAATACTTCACAAAACACGGGATGCTGTTTCAGGTCCCCATTGGGGCTCAGAACCTGGGGCCTGCTTCTCTTTGCAAATCTCACCCCCATCTCAGCTTCAAGGTCATTACTGTATACACTAGAGGCCCGGTGCATGAAATTCATCCATGGGGTGAGGGGGTCCCTCAGCCCGGCCTGCACCCTCTCCAATCTGGGACCCCCTCAGGGAATGTCCAACTGCAGGTTGGGATCGGGCCTAAACCAGCAGTTGGACATCCCTCTAGCAATCTGGGACTGCTGGCTTCCTAACTGCTTATTTGCCTGCCTGCTTGATCATCCCTAACCACTCTGCCTGCCTGCCTGATGCCCCTAACTGCTCCCCTGCCTGCCTGATCATCCCTAACCACTCTGCCTGCCTGCCTGATCACCCTAACCACCTCTGCCTGCCTGCCTGATCGGCCCTAACTGCCCTCCCCTGCCATCCTGGTCACCCCTAACTGCCCTCCCCTGCCGGCCTGGTTGCCCCTAACTGCCCTCCCCTGCCAGCCTGATCGCCCCTAACTGCCTCTGCCTCGGCCCCCGCCACCGTGGCTTTGTCTGGAAGTACGTACAAAAGGATGTCCGGAAGAGGTCCCGTCTAATTAGCATGTTACCTTTTTATTAGTACAGATTAGTATAGATAATGGCATTAATGAAGGCAGAGATGGTGAGATGGAGGTGCTTCCAGCAGCCATTAAACTGTTACTGGTCAATGACAAAATGGCTACTTTGTATGTGAGAGGATTTATCCTGAGAATACAAAATGAGTATGGTGACCCTTAGAAACTTCTACATTGCTACCTAAGCCTGTAATGCCATAGGGTTAAACATTCAGGTGATTATCGGGGTGTGTTTCTACAAGGTGCCAAATATCTGTGCATTTCTAAAGTTTTAGAGGTTACTTTTAATGCTCATAAAACACCTGGGTGTTTGAGTTTCTAGTCTCATACAGACATGGCTTATACACTATTTCTCTACATTTGCATTCCCTCTTTATTACTGTCTCGCCAATATTCCACAGGAAAGGAGTCTCACAAACTGAAGGTAGAGCTCACCTGTAGAAGCGGAGGGCGACTTCTGGTTGATCAGAATAAAAGTGGTTGCTCCCAATGCATGCAATGGCCTCCATGTGAGTGTTGTCCTGTTTCAAAACTTCTTTGTAGTATTCGGAGGCCGATGAGATATTGTTCATTTCCTATTCTCCAGCAAGACAGAAGAGCAATAATTGACTGATATCGCCAAGACGTCACTTTCTGACTGGTTTACATTTTCTCATTCAGTAAGTATTTATTAAGAACCTACCAGACTGTTCTAGGGCCTGGGGACACAATATAAACCAAAGAGATAAAGTTACTATCCTCACGGAGACTGCATCTGGTAGGGAAGAGCAACAAATGAACACACATGTGATGTGATGTTGGGCAAGGACCGGGATGGAGAGAAAGACAGAGCAGGGTGCGGAGAGGGAGGCTGCTGCTTCAGAAGGGGCCGCGGAGGGGTGCGGTGTGCACAGGCCTGGGTGAAGTGAGGGCTGAGGCCTGGGTGAAGTGAGGGCTGAGGCCTGAGCACATCTGCTGTACCTACAAAACATCTCTACCGGCACATGCAGTGTAGGCTGCGATGCTAGGACAAACTTCACTAGTGAACGCTGAAGCCGCTGGCACATAAAGAGAAAAAGGACACGCTGGAAATCTTTGTGCGGCGAACTATGCGCCAGGGAACTGAACTGTAGCTTCAAAGGGAATGCTGCATCCGACCAGCTCACGTCTGTGCTTAGTCCCGATCACCCGACGGGCGCCTGGCACTGTCCCCACGAGGACACTTTCCTCTCGACATCTTCCTTCCTCTGAGAGCGAAGTGAAACTCTCCCTTCCTCACAAAGCCCTCCCCTGTGCACCCATCACAGGATATGTTCCTCCAACTCCTGGCCACCGCGAAGCAGGGCAAGGAAGAAGGTAGCTGGTTAAAGGATCTGTGCCCTATCGCAGCCATGGCAACAGTGACTACCACAGAGGCGTGGAGGGAACTCTGACCAGCAACCACAGCACTCTCTGCCAGCACTTCCTGCCTAAGGAAGACCGGCCGAAGGACTGGGATGTGAGAAGACAGAGCATGAAGGTGCAAGAGCATCGGAACAGTCAACCCTATACGTGAATGCCACTGGGTTCACAGCCCAATTTATTACCCTTCCTTCCCAAGCTTCTTGGTCAAAATTCTGTTCAATGTGGAGTCACACATGTAAAGATACAGAAATATAGAATTTTTATTGAATGATCAAAGTTTTCTATTTACACTAGAGGCCCGGTACATAAAATTCATGTGTGTGTGTGTGGGGGGGGGGAGCGGGGGTAGATCCCTCAGCCCAGCCTGCACCCTCTCGCAATCCGAGACCCCTCAGAGGATGTCCGACTGCCGGTTTAGGCCCAATCCCACACCGGCAGTCATACATCCCTCTCACAATCCAGGACCGCTGGTTCCTAACTGCTTACCTGCCTGCCTGCCTGCCTGCTCGCCCCTAACCACTCTGCCTGCCTGCTTCATCACCCCTAACCACTTGCCTGCTTGATCACCCCTAACCAATCGCATGCCTGCCTGATCACCCCTAACCACTCTGCCTGCCTGCCTGATCACCCCTAACCACTCTGCCTGCCTACATGATTGCCCCTAACTACTCACCTTCCTGCCTGATCTCCCCTAACCACCTCTGCCTCAGCCCCCTGAGACTTCATCTGGAAGGACGTCCGGAATGATGTCCAAACGTTCGTTTGGCTGTCTGGTCTAATTAGCATATTATGCTTTCATTATTATAGATGTTTATCAAAACTATATTTCAAAAAGAAAAACCACCTTTCCAGACAATTCAAAAATACTGTTTTTCTTTTTTAAAGTGATGCATATTCATTACAGAAAATCTGGAAAATATTGAAACTGTAAAACCAAAAATGAAAATCATTCATATACTACTACCCAGATATAGAAACTATTAATATTTTCCACTCTTTTTCTAACAAAATAGTTTTTAAAATATCATAACTAGCATTTCAAGGCATTTAAAAGAGAACAGAGATGCTTCTATTAAATACTATATTGGAAGTCCTAAACAATAAGATATTTTTTAGTTTGGTAAGATAATTGAAATAAGAAATGAAACCATTTGTAGCTGATGATTATTTTATTACTTAGAAATTTTAAGAGAACCTGTGGATAAGGAATTAAAATTTAAAGAGTAGTTAGCCAGGTTGCTAGTATCAAATCTACTTTTAAAAATTAATGCATTCCTACTATCCAGAAATAATCAAACAGAAAATACGATAGAAAAGAGGATCCCATTCATAGTTATACGCAGGAATACATCTGTGCAGAAAAAGTTAACATAGCAGGTCTGAGACTGTTATTCCTAGAAAGGTCGGTTTACAAGGTTGGCCCCTGGGCGGCATCTCAGAACTTTGCTAGTTCCCTAGTCTGATATAAAACTTTCCCACATGGTAAGAGTGGCTCACCTCACCTACACCGTACAAACAATATCGTTTTTCTGAACACGTGTCTGACTTTTGGGAGTCTGGGATCTGGGTACATGATAGGCAGAGGGTGCCTATATGACCCGCCCCTAGTAATAACCTTGTACACCAAGTCTCCAATGTGCTTCCCTGATAGACACTGCTTGGCACACGTGGTCATAGCCTGTGGCTGAAAGAACAGGTGTGTCCTGTGTGAGTCCACGGGGGGTAGGAGGGTGGGGGGGACTCTTGGAAACTCGTGCCTGTTTTCCTCTGAACTCTGCCCCAGGTGCCTCTTCCCTTTGCTTCAGATCTTTCTAATAAATCACCCAACTTCAGGGTGGTTTTGGAGACTCCCCAACAAACCATTTTTATGAGATAATTACAAAATACGTTGCAAAACAAAAAAAAATGAGATCAAAACAAAAGGAGACATATTGAGAGTGGGAGGAGAGGCAGCCCACCCCACCCCCTCATTCTTGTATTCAACTCAAGTCCAATCACTATCCCTGCACAGTTATTTTTAATGGTTCTTGACAAGTCAGTCCTAAAATCAATATGGGAGAGCAAAGGGCCAAGAATAACAAACTGTGAAGAAGAATAGGTACAGGGAGTTATTGTAAAGCTAAAGTAATTAGGAAGCAGGCAGGATACCTCAATGGGGCTTTTCATGGAATTTGGCAACATGATGCTAAAGTTTATAAAAAATAAGCAAAGTCCAAAATAGCCAAAACATTCCTGATAATGATGAACAAAGTGCCCTACCAAATAGCAAGTTTTATAAAACCACAGTAATTAAGATGATATAATATTGGCATAAGGTTAGACAAACAGACAAATAGGACAGAATAGAAGGCCCCAAATCATATCTACCATATGTAGAAAAAAAATTATAGTTGACATTACAGACCTTACGAAAAGGTCCATAAATGTACAATAAATGTACTGGGACCACTAGCAATCTATAGAAACTAACTTAAATCCCTATTTCATACTATTCTCTATACATTTATGTATGTTTGAAATACTGCTTAAGAAAAAGTCAGCTTTACTAAATGCATACACTAAAATCTCTTACTCTGTTGGTAAACTACAGGCCAGCAGCCCAAGTTTTATAAATTGTTCTCCTTGCTAGGCCCCCACAGGACAATGGGCTTACTTAAGAAGCATATAACCTCAATTTTACATCAACTTTTTTAATACTATGAACCTCACCTCATAGATCCTGGCAATTCCACAAAGCAGGGTTACTTCTCCTGGAAACTTATCTAAGCCTTGTTTGAAAAGGTTTAAAGCAGTCACAGGTTGATCCAATGAGGTGTAAACCTAAAACCAAGACACAGTTCAGTAAAAGTACTGGTCCTTAAAATAATATAGTATTTGTTATGACAATTGGTTACATAATTGCTTAGTAACAAATTATCTCCTAGATATTACAGTAAAAATTGTGTAGGATTTCCAATAATGATGTTATCATTTTATCTTCACATGCTGTATATGAAGCATTCATTCATTTATTCCTTCAACAAATGCTTATTGTGGGCTTATTATTGTCACAAAGATGGAGCAGTGAGTAGACAAAGATCAGGCGGAACTCTTTTTAGGATAGAAGACATGAATATGTCTACAGGTTGGCCAAAAGAATCAATTATGAGACTGAAATTGAAAACACTGGAGAAAGAAGGGAACAGGCTCTGAGAAAGAGCAGCAGGGGAGACGTTGTGGAGACGGTGGTTTTGGAAAAGGACCCTCAGAAATAGAGGGGAAACAGATTTGTGAGGAGTGTGGTCAGGCTGTTGAGAGAGTTGGCACTTGATGGCTTTCATTTAATTAGCAATCAGGATATTAGCATGAATAACCCACATAGAGAATATGAAAGGAATCTCTAAATCAGAGAATTATTTTATGTATAGAAACATAAGATTATGGCTTTTTTCCTTCATGACCATGGGTCCTCTATTTCTTCCTCCACAGCTAGTTTGTGCTTTGAAGAGGCCCAAATAGATACACAGAAAACTGTTTACAGTGTTTATTACCGAAATATAAGACTAGCGAGAAAGTATGGGTGAAAAATTTTTCAACTTTTACCTTATATATTTTTAACTTCTTTTTAAAATTGAATAAATTATATAATTTAATATGCTAAGTAATATAAAAATTGACTAATTATTTTTAAATTAACCATCTAGAATTGTAAGAAATAATTCTGTTCCTAAAATCTGCTGATCCCTATTACTTAACAATCATTCCTTCATATATTAAAAAAATAAGTAAATTTTACCTGTATAGAGTCATGCAGACAATGGATTTAAACAAATTAATTTATGGAAAAATAAGTCAAACCATATAGTTAACATAGTTAAAATTAAAAGTACATCTTTTAACCATGTGGCAAGTGATTATCAACAAGACAGTAGTTAAATAGTATGACCTGAATTTTCATTTCAAGTTGTCAGAAAAGTTTAAGTCTACTGTGATTCTTAGTAACTTCTTTAAGAGTTGAAGTTTAATATATAAGGTGCAGTAGATTTAGGTACCAGACAGTTCAATCGTGTTTGGAACCACTGTACACGCACTAAGATTAGCACACTAAGTTCATAACACAGCTTACATTTGTTTTCTTTCAATATGCTAACGTTTAATACCTATTTACGACGTAGTAGCACTTCCATGTATAGCTCATCTTCTTTTCAACCTCCTTCACCACACTTTTCAATTGAAAAAATTCTTAGAGGTACGGCACGATGACATCACAGCCACCAATTCATCAAATGTTTCGTTTAAAGTAGCCTTGGTGAGGGTCAAGAAGTAACTTTACCCCAATACTGAAAATTCTAGGAGTGCCCTCACTTCTGCTGTGGCACGATGGCACGATGAGGCAGGGAGTAGGCTCCGGAATCAGAAAGTCCTGGGTCTGAATGCTGGCTCTCAACAGCCAGGTGACCCTGAAATCTCACTGACCCTCCTGGATCTCCTTTTCCTTAAGAGCAGAAAGGAAATAATAACCTTGTGGAGTTGCTGTAGGGGTTAAATTAAATGTGTATGGAACAGACCTGATACAATTCCTTACACTGAGTAGGTGGTCCATACAGGGAAAATATTGTTTTTGTTATTACGGCAGAGCCAAGAAGTAAAGGACCTATATAAGAACAACCCCTGTTTTACACAGTCTGCTTAGGTGGGAGACTGTGTTGTAAAAAAAAAAAAGGGGGGGGGGCCTCTATGGAGCCTGCACCCATAGGAGTGGTAAGCCCGTGATATTTTCTTCTGCTCTAATGGGCAATCTTTCAAATCTTTTTCATGGCCATCAATTTCTCCCGAAATGGTTCTTCTCTATATGGTTTCACATTCTCCCTTGCTAAAAAGAAAAATAAGTTAAGTCTGAACATATTAGCTTGCCAAAATATTCCTGAAGAACCTAGCAACTCTCCCCATGCGCTGGCCAGAATTTACACAGTTCTGAGGAGGCAGATTCCACTCAGATTGGGAACACTTACCTTTGCCAAGTAGAGATATGTATCTACCATTTCCTGCTGCTTCAGAGCTGATTTAAACTGCTTTTCTGCTTCACGATACATTCCTAACCTAAGAAAAGCCATTAAAAAATTAGGCATGCATCTTAAAAATAAATACTCTAATATGCATTCATCCCCTAAAGGCTTTGGATAGAGACAAATTACATCTATTAAGAGTAAGCACGTAGCCCTGACCGGTTTGGCTCAATGGATAGAGCGTCGGCCTGTGGACTCAAGGGTCCCGGGTTCGGTTCCAGTCAAGGGCATGTACCTTGGTTGCGGGCACATACCCAGTGGGGGATGTGCAGGAGGCAGCTGATCGATGTTTCTCTCTCATCGATGTTTCTAACTCTCTATCCCTCTCCCTTCCTCTCTGTAAAAAATCAATAAAAAAAAAAAAAGAGTAAGCACGTAAAAAGAAGGTAATGCCCCCCCACACACATATTAATATTAGCACGTAGTTTGCATAGTTTAGTAAAACATTGTCTAGTCCCATAGTCACTGTCTATCTAACCCTCAAATGCTGTGTAGTCTGCTGCAGTCTAGTCACAGCAGGACCAAGAGCTGCTGGTGAGCCGGGTCATACGGGTTCACCGCCCAGAGAGCTTATGACCAGCGGGACATATGGCAAGTGACCTGGATAAATGCTTAGAGTCTCTATTTTACTGGAAGAGCTAAAGGATGCCCTTTCTTAGAAACCGTCATTTGCTCTGAGACAAAAATCCAAATTTTAAAACCGTTTTTAAACAATTTTGATGTAAGTAGTAATTGCCACTTGAGTTATGCCATTTTGTTATTCTAGAAACATTTTCTTTTCCTCTTTTGGTGTCTGATGCCGACTGTCCTGGCCTCCCACTGTGAGATTTGTTCCTTGTTTAACTGTAACTGTCCTGGTGTCAATCCCCACCTCTTCTGCCCGAGAAATATTTCGTTACCACTAACTCAATCATTACAGCATACGCAGCCTGTCTTTAACAGGTTTGTTGGGCTTTCTTATAACTACTCCCTCCGCCTCCCCACCCCGAGCCCTCTAAGAGCTACTTAGGCACTTTAATATTGCTCTTATTTTGTGAAATAAAGTCAGGACAACACACAGTATGTTCCACTGTGCTGCTTTCACTTAAAGGCTAGAAAAGATAGCTTTGATCTCTTTCCTAACCTAAGCCTCAAGCATTGGTGTGGCTATACCCTAATAGCTATTGGAAGACACAGGATTAAAGGGGTTAAAAGTGACCCCCACACACAAAAAAAATGGCCTAAAGTTAGAGGATATATGATACAACAGAAGCCCCCACCTCTTCAAAGATCTCACAACTTTTACAAGGTGTAGTTATTAAAATTTTACCAAAGACGCTAGAAGTTCTGGCAAACAGCATATTTATATACATAACTTGAACTAAACGTGCAAGTCTGAAACACGTGGCTGAAGTTCATCACTGACTTCCAAGAACACCTCATTATCCACGAGAGTCTGTATATTTTTATCTAGTAAGTTGTCTCTTTCCAAAAATGATTGAAAAGGGATTACAGCAAAAAGACACATATAAACAAAAATATGAATACAGAAATAGCTTAAAAAAAAAAAAAGCAAGGAGATGGAAGCATAAACCAATTTTTTAAAAAAAAGCAATCAGAGATATTGAGATACCCAGAAACCAAAGAAAAGGAAGTATTTTATTACTGCATCCTTAGAGCTCACTTCTTCCAGTACTATCAAAAGGGATGTACCATCTGGGTTCCTGTGCAAAGGAAATGGAGTGGGCCATGTACACAGCAAGTGTAATGAAAACATCAGTCAAATTCATGAACACAGGCCAATATCAGAGTCAGAGTCCAGAGATAATCCCCACCAACTGCCAACGTTTCCTTAGCAATTTAATTCAATAATTATCAAGCACTGACTGCATGCACATTTCATGATGATAAGGAGACGCAAAGGTGAAGGTAACAACCATGTCCCAAAGGCACCAATAAAGACTGAAGTAAAACACGCTCACAGGTAAACTTCGTATCATGGCAATGAGAACCAAAGGTGCTTAGAGAGCTCAGAGGAGGAGCGGACCAATGCAGTTTCAGGGAGGACGCAACAGACAAGATTTTGACCAAGAGGTGAGGGGGAGGGGACATTTCAGACAAAAGCAAACTACCAGAATCAGCACACAGGCAGGAGAGTGCAGAGCATGGTGGGGATGCCAAGTTGTCCTGGCTTAGCTGAAAAGGAGGACACAATTAGGAATGGGAGAGGCGGGCAAACGTGCAGCCTGAGACAAGACCTTCATTCTAAAGGTAACGAAAGTTAGCCAGAGAAGCCAAGAGCTGTGCTTTCACAACAGTACATGGACAGTAGGAAAGACTGATGGAGGCAAAAAAAAAAAATACACACACACACTGAGTGGCCAGATTATTATGACCACCCCATCAGTACAATGAAGTGAAATAGTTATGCAAATAATAATAATAAAACCTTGAGAGTATTTGCTTAGGAAGTTTTCAATATTCAGTGTTTCTGCAAGTGTCAATGAAGTACTGATGGGGTGGTCATAAAAATCTGTCCACTCAGTGTGTGTGTGTGTGTGTGTGTGTGTGGGTGTGTAGTAGCAGACAATTCAGGTAAGAAGCTAATGTAATAATTCAAGCAAATGCACTAAATGCCAGAATGAGGGCAGGGGTGGGACTGGATAGTAAGGGAGCAACTGTGAAAGCTACTGCAGAGGAAGGACCAGAACTTTTCTGCAAAAAGACGGAAGTCAGTTTGGGGCTACATCGCCTGGTAGTCCATCCATCCTTGGCCTCCCCAGTTGAAATTAGGAGATGTCTCTAGGTTCCCACTGCACCTGCGCCTGCTTCTATCACAGTGGGATCCGGGCTTACTGTTGTTTACTGTCCTCTCTCCCCACTGGCCTGTAAGAAACTATCATTTAAAGGAAGAAACTATATCTAACAGGAGAGTGAATGAATGAGTGAACATTATAGCCATAATAAAGATAAGAACCTATTAAGGAACAGAGAACGATAATATGAAAAAGTACACTCATTTAAATGCCATCCTAAATGGATGGCAGAAGGAATCTGAGTTGTGCTGATCTTTAATTATTAAAGATTTCTAAAGGTCTTGCTCAGAAGCTCAAGATTTCAAGTCTGTCTTCAGGAATTATATTCCTGAGTTTAATGTTACAATGATCTAAAATTACCTTTTAACACAAAATACTTCCTCAATCTAACAACAGGAAAAAATACTTTAGAGTTCTATGTGAAATATCTAAACAGAAAGTAGTTTTAAAAGAAAAAGCAGCCCTTTGGTTCCATTTATATAGTTCCTTTTCCTCACAGTATCTGCTTGAAAACTAAAGAACTGAAGAATGGGCACAGTAACCAGTTTACCTTGTTTCACTTTGTTATATGTATGTATGTATGTATGTATGTATGTGTGTGTGTATATATATGTATATATATATATATATTTTTTAGAGGCCCGGTACACGAAATTTGTGCACTGGGGGGGAGGGGGGAGGGTCAGGCGGCGGGGTGGTCCCTCAGCCTGGCCTGCGCCCTTCTGCAGTCCAGGAGCCCTCAAGGGATGTCCAACTGAACCATGGGGACCGGGCCTAAGCCATCAGTCAGACATCCGTAGCGCTGCCGCAGAGGCAGGAGAGGCTCCCGCCACCACCGCTGCACTCACCAGCAGTGAGCCTGACTCAGGGCTTCTGGCTGAGCGGTGCTCCCCCTGTGGGAGCGCACTGACCACCAGGGGGCAGCTCCTGCGTTGAGCGTCTGCCCCCTGGTGGTCAGTGCGCATCATAGCTACCAGTTGTTCCGCTGTTTGGTCGATTTGCATATTAGCCTTTTATTATATAGGATGTTGATTTCAGGGAGGAAAGGAGAGGGAGAGAGAGATAGAAACATCAGTGATGAGAGAGAATCATCAATCAGCTGTCTCCTGCACGCCCTACACCAGGGATCGAGCTGCAACCCGGGCATGTGCCCTGACCGGGAATAGGATGGGTGACCTCTTGGTTCATAGGTTGATGCTCAACCACTGAGCCATCCTTGCTGGGCTAAAATCATATTATTCTAAAGGTGTCAGTTCTTTGTGCCACCCTGTGATAGCTCAGTAAATGCTTTCTCAAGTAAGCCAAAGATATTTCTTCATGAGAAAAATCTGTCTCTCACCCCCAACCCCCAAAATTATCAGGTTTAAGACTCTAAAATATGTTGCCACTTCTAAGCCCTTCACAAATAATCCAAATTTTACCTGTAGTAACATTTTCCAATCTGCACTTTCCACCACCAGTCCTTGTACTGAGAATGCTCTGTGGAAAGGGCAGCCAGATCCAAGGCCTTGGAAAACAAGTCATTTTAGGTTAGGATTTTTCTCTTCTAACAACAAACAGAAACAATAAATAATGAAATCAACCATATAATTTGCATCAATCAAAGCATGCATTAGAAATCAGACAGCAACTCAAGTTGCTCCTGTTTCCAGATGGCCCCAGGAATTTTCCCCAAATAATCAATTCCAGACCAGAGGGCTGACAGCAGATGACAAGTAAACAGTGCTTAACGGAAAGCAGATGTACAACATATTTGAATACAATTTTAATATACAAGGCACAAAAGTGGTATTTCAAAAATCCATACGTTTCCACCATTTATCAACTGTCTAATGATCCAAAATGCCTCCCAATTCAGTGTCAGTCAAACCTTTGGGGTGTTGGCCTGGCCCAACTGCAGGCTCCACTTTAATAAAGAGACACCGAGAAACAGAAAAAGATCAAGGAAGCAGATAGAAAGCGGTTTGGAAAACAGGATCATGAAGAAGCTGGGGTACTGGGGTAACGACCATCTTCAAAAACCTCCATTCCATTATTCTGACATCACCTCACATTCCAATAACTCCAAAGGTCAGACTTTCCTTTGCTGCAGACTGAAAAAAATCCCCCTAGTTGCTTTCATATTTTACGTGTGTTTCTCCCATCTCTCTCGTGTCTTCTAGCTTGTTCCTTCTAGTGTTTACTCAAGATTTGGCAAGGAATGACTAAACAGGAATGAGAATTTTATGTAGAGGCAGTGGAAACCATTTGGATAAGAGAAAAGCAAATCAATCTTTACACAGATTTGAAGCTCATAGGAATTTGAAGCTCATGCAAAGATTTGGTGAATAAAAACTCAGGTTATTAGTTAAAAGAGAATTCTGATTTTTTTCAAGTAATACTTATTGTTCTTTCTCTCAAGGTTGAAAAACTTTTATTCGTTAAACAGTGTTAGTGTAATGATGGCCAACACTTCAGTTAAAGGAACTTAGGTTTTCAGTTCTGTTATCTCAGAATATATCCCATATTATTGTCCATGTCTTAATATTAACCTTTTTCTGAAATAAATGCCAAAAATATTCCTTGGCTCTCCTACTGCAAAACTAATAACATTTCTTTGTGTTTCCCATCTTCTCTTGCTCCAGGGGAAACTTTTAAATATGCAAACTATTTATTTTTTTAAAAAGTGGTGGGGTTCTAATTGACTTGAAAAATCAACACCTCTACTTGAAAGCCATAGATATTCAAAAACAAGACACATATAACTTTCATATGCTTATTTTTCTTTTTTCCCCAAGTCAGAAATAAAAATGATGGAAAAAGCAAAAAATGATGGAAAAAGTGTAACTTCAATTAGCATTATCCCTGGAAATACTAGAAAAACATGTTTTCAATCAGCTAAATTCAGGGGTGTACTGTAAATATCTGCATATATTAATTTTAACAATCTTTATAAGATCTCTTCCAGCAAATAGATCAGATTCATTCTCATGTTTAATCTAATGACTTCTGTTTTCAGAAAAACGTCCTTCTAACTTCTTTACATTTTCTAACTTTCCAAGACAGGATTCGGTGCTTATTCCAGGCTACTGATTTACACTCACATACGGCCCTGAAACAAGTCCTCCTAAGAAGGATCTCCATGTTTGTGCTAACCCAATGAAGGAAATTAATATGAATTATTGATATAGAATAAAATAATAAAGATATACATTTAAATTATCATTCTTCATAGGAAGACGGAGGCTGCACTAGACAAAACCATTGGTGACCATTTCGAAAGGGCCCCAAGTCCCCTGAGGACAGGCATCCCTTCTTACACATCTCTCTTGCTGTGCTAAGAGGCCCTGAAGAATTGTTTATTGATTTACCTAATCCTATTCTTTATTTCTAATTTATGTTGAAAATAACTTAAACACCAAACAAATTATAGTAATAAGATTCATATTAACAATTTTAAATTTTAAAGTGGTGACAGAAAACCTATATTATTTCTTTAAAGTCCCAATTATTTATTTATTTTTAATTACAGTTTATATTCAATATTTTTTTGTCTTAGTTTCAAGTTTATAGCGTAGTGGTTAGTCAATCACATATACTCTACAAAGTACTCCTCCAATATTTCTAGTACCCACCTGGCACCATATATAGTCATTGCAATATCATTGACTATATTCCCTACGCTGAACTTAACATCCCCATGACTATTTTGTAATACCAATTTGAACTTCTCAAATCCTTCAACTTTTTTACCCAGTCCCCTAAACCCCCTCCCCTCTGGCAATCATCAAGCTAATGTTCCAATTTTTAAAAATAAATGATTATATATATATATATATATATATATATATATATATATATATTTATTTATTTAAGGATCTTTGAATCATTTAACCAATACAGAATCTCAATATCAATTGTTCAGAAGATCATAAATAAAAGCCATAAGTGTATAGAAGTCCATATGCAGAGTCTTCAGCAGATCTACACATCCTAATGGTTGTTGAAATGTCTAACTGAGCACCCCAATTGATTTCCTAATAGTGCTCCAACCACTAATGTTAAAAAAAAAAAAAAGAGGAGTCATCCTTTCACTATTGTTACAGTTGTGACAACTTCAGGATGATGAAATTAAAGAGCTTTTGGAAATAAAGATTCCTGAATCACCAACTTTATTTTGTCAATGCTGTCAAATTGCCCCAAAAAGGGAGGGGAAGAGGGAAGATGTTAAGAACTCCAAGGCAGACAAACAGTTTCCATAGGACAACTTTACTTCTCCTTAACAGTGAAATATCACTTCATAATATTCTCTAAAGTTATCTACAGTATTCTCCATATCTGTCTATAGACAAATACAGAATCACCAACTCACATGCCATTCTAGATTTGTTAATATTGGCTTCCCCCACAAATGGAAAAAGTATTAAGAATTCAAATATAGTTTTCCATAGAAGATCAACTTGATTTTTCTTGACATTTAAATACCATTTTACAGTATTTATCTAATATTTTCTAAATTTGTGTGAAATAATTTATTTACAAAGAAATTTGGAGGCCACCCAAGTAACCAGTATAATAGCACCTCTGATTTCTTGCATGTTGAAAAACAAATTTCCCTTTTTTCCCAGCTAAGTTGCAAAACATTCATTTAAAAAAAAAAAAAAAAAGAATGCTTCTGGTTCATTATTTAAATTCTTCTTCCATTCAGAAAATAACAGGATGTGGGCTCAATCCCCAGTTGGGGGTGTGCAGGAAGCAGCCGATCAATGATTTTCTCTCTCATCACTGATGTTTCTACCTCTCTCCCTCTCCCTTCCTCTCTGAAAGCAATAAAAATATATTTTAAAAAATAAAAATAAAATACAATGACATTTTAATGGAACAATCTGATCCAGCACAGAATTATAATGTGGCAAGCCCATACCAGTGGAAAATAGATACAGGGATTCTGTCTTTCTCAGTACTCCTAGCACACATCATAGTATCAATGCATAGATACTCAGTAATTACTGGTTCAAAGGATAGCCCAATCAAGTAACAAATCAATAAGTAAACTAGCCCTGGCCAGTTTGGCTCGGTGGATGGAGCGTCAGCCTGCGGCCTGAAGGGTCCCAGGTTCGATTCCGGTCAAGGGCATGTGCCTTGGTTGTGGGCACATCCCCAGTAGGAGATGTGCAGGAGGCAGCTGATCGATGTTTTTCTCTCATCAATGTTTCTGACTCTCTATTCCTCTCCCTTCCTCTCTGTAAAAAATCAATAAAATATATTTTTAAAAAAATAATTAAACTAATGAATAAAAGGGGAAACAGAGGAACAATTCGCGGTTTTACTAAATAAAAACAAAACAAATTGCTGAATTACACGTCCTATAAAGTAGTGTATATGTTCTGGGAGTTAGCAGATGAAAACTCCATCCAGTGGGTTTGAAGATATTAGTAATTCTCCAATCTTTAATAATTCGATCTGTTTATAAGGTAAGAAAGGTAGGAAGCAGAACATTTCAGAATTTAAATCCCCAAAGTCAGAAAACTTAAAATAAGAGAAAAAAGCATGAATTCAAAACTTACAGTCTTCACATCATTTTCATGATGAAAGATATACTCAAACAAAGCCTACAAAGAAAAAAATGCCAAAATACATTAGATTTTATTTTAACAAAAGCACTCTATTATTATATCAAAACTCAGGCAGTTCTGACAACAGCTGGATTGAACCAGAATAAGAAGGTACTCTACAGTGCCTGGGATTTATAAATAATGTGTCAATCCATCATTTGTCACAATTACCCACTACAAAATATGGCTATTTACAACTAATTCCTGTCTTTTACAGAGTACAATCTGGAAAGCTCAAACAACTGAACATTTTTTTCATATTGTACATACTATTTTATTAGAAAGAGATAAATGGGGGGGAAAGACACTAGGACTGCCAAAAAAAAAACAGATTCACCCCATTTTGACACACTTTACATATATTACACATTGATTATGATATTATTAATAATAACACTTTAGACATAGGAAAATCTGGACATTTCTTCTGAAACAGAGTAGAGTTTAAGGGTAAAGTGTGTGTGGGAGGGGTGGGGGGTTGCTTATTATTCAGATGACTCTAATGGGCAACCAGGGCTGGGAGCCATTATTTTAATCCTTCACCCAGCTCATGTGGATAAATAAGCATTTACTGGATTATCTGTTGGTAGGACTACATCTGTCCATAACAACATTATTTGCACTTGCAAAGAGGTTGGGACCCCTGGAAGATATCAAGGTTATTAACAGAGAAGACTTGGAAACAACAACAAAACATCAGAACAAGGTCTTTCTTTAAAAAACCATATGTACCTTTCCATTTGTTCTGTTATGCAGAAAAAGAAAAAAAAGTTCAAAATGCAGCTGGTGTTACCGCTGCCATGAAAAAGAAGGCACAACACCTGAGACAGTGCCAGGGAGTCGAGTCACACAGACACCCCAAGCAATAGGCCAACATTAGAAATGAGTTCTGAGGAGTCAAGCAAGTTGGGGACCAAAGACAGAAAAACCTGGCATCTTGTACTAAAAATGTACAAAATCTAGCTCAGTCTAAATCTAGTAACACAGACAGGTCTGTCCTGCAAGCATCAGGAGTGAACTGTGGGAAATGCCTCCGCTCACTGGACTTCGTGGTTAGGAAACAGCAAAGGTGTCGCCTAGCCATCCAGCCACCCCAAGTAAACGGCCTGAAAAGGAAGGAACCAGACATTCCACCCGGGCTGCTCCTAACACGCCACTCTCACAACAGAAAGGGAAATGAGCAAAGCTTCATGGTTCTGCTATGAAGCTGGCGGGACTGCAAATAAGCACTTGGGAAAATATCAGCAGCACTGTTCTAACCTGAGTCCCTTTCTACCTACTAGCATTTCTCTTCCTGGTTTAAACTCTAAATCTGTATAGCTCGTATCCATTTCAGTTTCCTAGAGTGTTTGATATTTAGCAAATACGTTAAATGCCATTGAAATTGAAATTAGGAATGAGCTCAGGGCTCATGTACAGAATTCACAGAGATTACAGTTAAAAATCCGAGCTAGGCTTAAACCAGTTTCCAGAAGATAAGTGCTCCTAGCCCTGAATTATTCCACACTCACCTCCAAGTATTTTTATACTGGAAAGGTCATGGGCTCTCTCCCTCTCCCTCCCCCATTCCCTCCCTCCCTCCGTCGCTCCTTCTTTAATTTAAAGGAGCATTTAATCTTTGAGTAGTTAGAATTACTAATGTACTTGGCTTGCCACTGTCTGGCTTGAGTAATCCTTATTGAGACGCCTGATTAAATACTAATTAGAAGGAGTATATTTTTTTAATCTTCTTTTTGACAGTCCTAAAATCCTCAAGGATAGAAAATCATTTTTCTGAGAATTGGCCAAGCTGAAAAAGAAAAAAAAAAAAATACACACACATAGAGGTGACCTCCTTAGCTTCACTCCCTGAAGATGCTGCTGCGTATCTGCTTTCCTTGCTCTACGTTACTGTTCTTTATAAGGAAAAAAAAAAGAATTTCCTATAATAACAGTACACTGTATACGCTTTATTTCTGACTGACTTTCCTTAACTCCAGACTAAGAGGAATTTTACATCTATAATAATTAAACATACCCTTTTCAATAAAAACATGGCCTTTCCTTCACAAATTTGTATCCAGTTCCTACAATGTTATTACGATAATACTTCTAATATAACTTCCTAACATAATTTGAAGTACATACCTTTGCCAATTTAGGTTTCTGGGCATATTTTGTTAAATTCAGTCTAGACAGATTTATAAAAGGTCCATCCGGACTTGTAAGCATGGAAGCCTATGGAGAAAATGATAAAACAAGAAATAGAAAACCTTCTCTTGAAACACAAATTAAAACTTATGCAGAAAAATTATAAAGGCAACATAATTAAAAAGAATCGCCTTTAAAAACCTTCCATATAATTCTCCACTATAACAACAGTGCAAAGTGATGTTACATAATGTTACTTCGGCAGTGCCAGGCTCTGACAGCTCACCGTGCCCAGCCTGACGAATCTTCCGGACGAGCTGGTGACAGGGCGAGCCGTGTAGGCGGTCCTGGGCGTTCGAATGGCCTGCTCCATGGTGCCTGGCCTGCCACTCTGTGTGCTGGGTCTAAGGAAACCTGTAATGGGTCTTCCCGCTTGAGTGATTGGCCTGTGACGATTGTAAATGGTTCAAATACAAAGAAGATCAATAAAGGAAGAGTCTCTAACGATCTGGACCATATTTAGTGGCAGAGGGTATGAAACAGAAACACATACCTGATGGCTGGACTAGGCCCTCCTGTCTGATTAGTTCCAGGGAGTTTCAAGGATGTTCCAGGGCCTATGAGATGAGACAGCGAATTCAACTTATGTATGATTTATATAACTGTAAAGACTGTCAGCTAATGAATTTTTAGAAATGTGCTGGTGCAAAAGACATTCATAACAGGAAATATATTTTAGGGAAATATGTTTGAAACTAATATTTATTGAGTGTCTATCAGGTTACTTATGTTATCATATTTAATCTTCACACTAAGTCTGTCAGGTAAGTAGTATTAACCCACTCAGCAAAGGCTTACAGCAGTGATTTTCAACTGGTGTGCCGTAAGAATTTTTTAAACATGCTATACCTGACTACATATTTTGTAAACACAAGATTTTCTCCTCCTAATGGCATTTCATTTACTTAATTGAAAAACCAACACTTACGTGGAACTTGAGCAATAGCATTTTCGTCCAGTATCATTTCCGCAATTCCTTCCTGGTCTACATCGATTTCATCGATATATACCATTTCAGTTAGTGCTCGTGCTTTCAAAATCCAAGCTGCCTACAAAGCATGGATAAAATAAGCACATATTAAACAGCATTAGAAGTACTGCAAAGCTTGCAGAAGCCAGCCATCCTTTATTATTATCTAACTAGAGGCCCAATGCACAAAATTCGTGCAAGGGGCTCGGCTCTCGTAGCTGCAGCAGCTTGCCTCGGCCCTCATAGCCCCGGCTTCGTCCAGAAGGTCATCTGGAAGGATGTTAGGTCTAATTAGCATATTATGCTTTTATTATTATAGACTAGAGGCCTGGTGCACAACATTAGTGCACTGGTGGAGGGGAGATCCCTCAGCCCGGCCTGTGCCCTCTTGCAGTCCGGGACCCCTCGGGGGATGTCTGCCTGCTGGCTTAGGGGGGAGCGGGCCTAAGCTGGCAGGCGGACATCCCCCGAGGGGTCCCTAGCGCTGCCGCAGAGGCGGGAGAGGCTCCCACCATAGCCACTGCGATCACCAGCCATGAACCCAGCTTCTGGCTGAGCAGCGCTCCCCCTGTGGGAGCACACCGAGCACCAGGTGGCAGCTCCTGCATTGATCGTCTACCCCTTTGGTCAGTGTGTCACAGTGACTGGTCATTCCGCCGTTTGGTTGATTTGCATATTAGCCTTTTATTATATAGGATTTTTTATTAAGCATGTTTACCACTTAATGCATTATACTAATTTAAAAGGCCATGTCAAGGATCTAAGAAGGAAAGGTCATTATTTATCATGAAACAACTAATACATCAATTACCTAATAAATAAAAGTGTGATAATTAGCTTGTGAGCCTTCTAACATGCCTTTTTATAGATAAAAGATCTTCAGAGGAAATTTTACTAGAATAATAATTTGAGAACAAATGGGTGAAGATACCCCTACCGTGCTCCTTCTGCCCTCCTCCTTCAGGATCAAGTCCTTCACGATGACTTCCCTTATAGTTCAACTCTAAACCTACTTCCCTCTCGTCTGTCCCACGGAGCATTCTCTTCAAGCTTCTATTATTATGTACTTACCATATCTGAAAAAGGCTATAATTATTTGGGAATAGGTTTAGCCCTCCATTCCCTAGAAAATGAGCTTTTTTCTTTGCTAATTTTTTAATTTTCAATAACATCTTTGATGATTTTTCTTACACAATAAGTATTTCAAAAATGTTGAATTAACTAAGATCAACTTCTCCCAATAATTAATCAACACAATCTTGGTTGCTATGTGATCTAGCCAGTAGAAAACCTGCTAGAAAGTGGGGCTGGGGAAAAGAAAAAATTAAGGAATCTAGAAAATATCAGCTTTGCTTTACCTTAAAAATTAGATATAAAGATGTGCACAATTCTATGTCTTGTTAAACACTTAAAACTACTTTATGAGGAGCAGAGAACAACAAAGCTTGGTGTCTGTCCTATGGACAATATGGAGAGAAGGCAAGTCTTGCAGTTGCAGCATAGAGCTGACTTATAGTCTAGAGCAGTGGTTCTCAACCTTCCTAATGCTGCGACCCTTTAATACAGTTCCTCATGTTGTGGTGAGCCCCAACCATAAAATTATTTTCGTTGCTACTTCATAACTGTAATTTTGCTACTGTTATGAATCGTCATGTAAATATCTGATATGCAGGATGTATTTTCATTGTTACAAATTGAACATAATTATAACATAGTGATTAATCACAAAAACAGTATGTAATTATATATGTGTTTTCCGATGGTCTTAGGCGACCCCTGTGAAAGGTCGTCCAAAGGGGTCGCGACCCACAGGTTGAGAACCCCTGGTCTAGAGGCAGTAGCAGCAAGGGAAACTTGGGCGGTTTAGAGCTCACCATACCTGCTGAGTGAAGGCAAAGGGACTCAGAGTGGAACACATGAAGGCACTAAGAGGTCCAAAGGGTCCTCACGGAACCCAAGAGGCATGCAGTGAGTCAGTCCACATCTATGGAGTACCTCCTAAATAGAGCATTGGGCTAGGTTCTGAGAAGGAAGCATGAGAATAAAACTTGGATCCTAACTTCCCTGAACACATCACCTATTGGAATATAAGGCAAGGCAAAGCAGTGCAAGTGGTATGGAAACTAGTCTTATAGGAATTAGAAAGTTGTGATTTCTTTGTAGGCTAAAGTAAATGGAATGTATATATTTTAAAAATTTAAAGAAAAGATTTTTTAAAAATCTTCATGCTTTCATTTTAATGGGAATAAAGAAGACTATCTTCACGATATATTTAGGCTCCTAAGGTGATGGCTTCCATTTTTCAGGGCATTCTTTGCTCAGCACCCTCTGGTGGACAGGAAGAAGGACTGCACATGTTCTGTTGGAACAGTAAAGCAGGAGGTGGGCTTTGCTGGTTCAGTGGTTCATTCCAGTACTTAACTCAGGAGCACCTACAGCTTGCCAGGTCCTGGGAACAGAGATAAGTAGGCCTAGTTCTAGCACATGAGAATTGCAGTGTTATGGGGAAAGTGTAATAACAACATTCTGGAGCTATTTGAGGGGAGAAAGGCACCCAGCTGCCTTGAGGTAGAGGGAATAGTAGAGAACAGTTTGGCTCAGTGGCCAAGACTAGAAAGCTTATGCCAGGTAAAGCAAACAACAGGACAGAAACAGGCTAGTTTGGCAGCTCTGAGAGAGTTGAGTATGGTTGGAGAATCAGGTCCAATTGAGGCAGCAGTCAGAGAAGAAGGCGGAGAAAATGGCAGAAGCAGATAGGTGATGGGCCCTGTATGCCACAGTGAGGTATATGAATTTTTATCCTGATGATGAGGAGCTAATGAAACTTCAAAACCAAGATATGGAGTCCTCATTAAGTGGAATTTCTAAAAGCCAAGTTTTTATAATTATAGTATCATTTATATACTAGAGGCCTGGTGCACAAAATTCTTGCGTGGGGGGTGAAGGGGTCCCTCAGCCCAGCCTGCACCCTCTCCAATCCGGGATCCCTCGGGGGATGTCCACAGGGATCAGGCCTAAACTGGCAGTCAGACATCCCTCTCGCACTGCCTGCCTGATCACCCCTAACCACCTCTGCCTCAGACCCCGCCACCATGAGGCTTTGTCTAAAAGGAGGACCGGACAACTGGAAGATGTCCGGTTGACCTGGTCTAATTAGCATATTATCCTTTTATTAATATAGATTTGGGTATTAATTATCCATGCACATATTTTTAAATTATTTTCATGTCCAGACTTTATCTCATAATTCACGCCATCATGGTTCTTGACATCTATCTTCCTACTAACCTCTCAAGTATTAAGGAGGTGCAAATATTCTTATGTTAGGCTAAGCAAAACATAGGAAAGTAAATCTACTATTCCCTCCCTACACAAATGAATAAATACTTCAGAAGCCAAATAAGAACATTTTTTAAAATTTTATTCCATAAGAATTCACTTTTTCAAAAAAGTAGAGCTCCAATTTCTAAAATCTAATTTTTAAGTAGAATGATGTGAATTTTTTATATTTAAAGCTCTATAATAAAATCTACTTAAACTGTTATTAAATTTTAAATTTCACCAGTATTTGAGGATATTAATCTTCCTGACTTTCTTTCTATCCTAACAAAAAATGACCTTGAAACTCACATATCACTGCTGGATTAAACATCGGATTGTATTCAAAGAACTGCTCTTGGCAATGTGAACAATTCTTGAGATTTTAATAAAAAACAGCAGATGGGGCTTTGGCTTTAAACAAATTTTTTTAAATTTATTTTGGAAAAAAGCCAAGTATGTTTTACAGCTCCAAAATCCTCTGCCGGTTTACATTATTTTTTAAGCTCAAAACTAATCAGTGATTAAAATAAAATGCATAATAAAGCACAATCTATGATCCCAAACTGCCCCTTGAATCTGAATAACAATATAAATTAGCTTTATCAGATATGTTTAACTTGTTGAAAAATGACAGGGTCAGGCAATTTATGTAAATAATTTGAATACCTATGTATAGCAAGTCCTGTGAAGTCCACAAAAAAATAATAGATGTATACGGAAGTTTTTTTAAAGAAGAAAAGCATAGATTCTCCCAATCTAACTGAGTGATTATCTCATCAATATTTTCCTTTTTTATCTGTGAAACTAAACCCCATCGGATCCACCAACTGAGTTAGACTGCAGGACACTATTCTGGAGGCAAATACCTGTTGGCTAATATCAGGAAAATACTGACTCATTCTCCCTTTTGTGAGGTTAATCCAATTTAGTTATAAAAATAAACATTTCAAAAGGCAAAAATTATACTGACTGAGGGCAACATATTTAAATTGTTCAGTTCCTCTTAATACAGAATGCAAGGCCAGTAGTTAAAAGCATGTACGAAACAATTCTGCTAGGTTATTATTAAGAACAGTCTGTCTGACCTGATTGTGACAACATAAAAATCAGTAACATTTGACACTGTCTAGGCCAGTGATGGCGAACCTATGACACGTGTGTCAGAGGTGACACGTGAACTCATTTTTTTGGTTGATTTTTCTTTGTTAAATGGCATTTAAATATATAAAGTAAATATCAAAAATATAAGGCTTTGTTTTACTATGGTTGCAAACATCAAAAAATTTCTATATGTGACATGGCAACCAGAAAGAATTAAGTTAGGGTTTTTCAAAATGCTGACACGCCGAGCTCAAAAGGTTCGCCATCACTGGTCTATGCTATGAAGGTGAAAATCTAAGCACAGAATATTGAATTATTATTGCAAAGCCTTATTTATCTTGAAGTTGTAAAAATGTGCCAAAGAAGAGAGAGGCAAAAAGTGTAAATAGTGAGCTCAAAAGAATCCTGTCAGCCTTGTCCGCTTTTTATCCTTTTAGCTCACTATCCGCTGGATAATTAGGTCTACAGTAACATAACAGGAAAGTAATACTAAATACAGATCTTTCATGAAGTCCCTGTGCTAGTTTGAAACTTTCAAATGCCATGTATAGTTTTAAAACCATGCCAACCATGCAAATTATTGAAGTTTTAATTTTAATCAAAATCTTCCAAAATTAGTGAAAACAAAAAAAACACACTACTTACTCTATTTATAATTTAGGTCATTCTTAAATGACTTGTACATAGTATGCAAAAAATAGTTTTGGTTATAAACATTTCAAAGACAAATGGCATACTTTTAAAGAACAGAGTACTACATTTTAACCTATTTATGGTGTCTCTTTAACACTCACAAGCCTCTTATAAGAGTACTTTGTATATTGCTTTCTTCTAAAAAAATTTCATGATTATCCATATGGGCCCTATATAAGGTGCAAATCACTTATTAACCTGAAAAACACTTAAAATTCTCTCTCATTTGGGAGGGCAAACACCTGGCAATATTTAAGCTCTCTGATTTACAGCTCTTCCCTCCCTTCTCCTTATTCTCACACTTCCTGGAAACCCACTTGGACTAAAAGCTTCAGTGGCCAGGTGCTCCCCTAACTAGACCCCCTCTCTCCCTCACTTGCTGTAACTTACCCAGTTAACACGCCCTCCTGACCACCACCCCCTTACCTCTAACCAAGTCGATTTGGTAGAGGTGGCTGTCTGGCCAGGGTCCCTTCCTCTCTTCTTCATTGTGACAAGCATCTCTGTCCATAACCAAGACCTTCTGAAGCAGAGTCGGGCTGTTCTACTCAAGACATGTCCCGCCCATCACAGTCTTTTCAGACACCTGAGGCTCTGCTAACTTCTTGCTCCCTTTCTAAGGTCCTGGTTCCCCTTGCTTCCTTTACTGTTATCCTTCTGGTCAATATCGGTTATTTCTATTGAAGCACCAGGGCTTACTGAATAGACTCTATGAGTTCCATAAGGCTACCCATCCACAGTCACAAAAGCATTAGCAATATAGTAGTTACATAAGAAGGTATAGAATGCCTAGATACGGCTAATTTTATAACACGACAGGTAGATAGGCAGCAAATGTTCTAGTCTATAGCAACAACTAAGCGATAATAATTAAAGTATTCTCTAAACTAAGGGCTGCAGCTAAGCCTTTACCTGAGATACCGGCAATTCAGGGCCTGGTTCCTGGGAAGCATTAAGAAGATAGCAAATATTTTTTTTTATTTAAATTCTTTATTGTTGGTAGTAAACATTTTAAAGAAATATAGTTTCTAAAATAAAAAAGTCTTACTGACTAACCAAGTATTTGTAGATGAATTCAAACTCACTCAATAAAAATCCAAATATTAACTTTAATTTTTCTACCTAAGTGTTCTCAGGAGTTCTGTAAAACTAATATACTCTGAAGAGTACTAAATTCTCTATGATCAGAAAATTCTAAGTACTCTAACTTCATTTAGAGCACTGAGAAGATATCTTAACTGCTCATTTAATGAAGACACAACAGCTTCCCAAATTAAAAATAATTTGACAATTGTACCAAGGAAACATTTCTTTATATGGTGGTTAAAATATCAGAATTTAATCACTTTGGGAGGAAAAGGAAAATCTACATACTCTAAACCAGCGGTTCTCAACCTGTGGGTCATGAACCCTTTGGGGGTCGAACGACCCTTTCACAGGGGTCGCATAAGACCATCGGAAAACACATATATAATTACATATTGTTTTTGTGATTAATCACTATGCTTTAATTATGTTCAATTTGTAACAATGAAATTGGGGGTCACCACGATATGAGGAACTGTATTAAAGGGTCACGGAATTAGGAAGGTTGAGAACCACTGCTCTAAACCCTCTAGTTCACATAAATACAATGGGATTGGTGGCTGAAGATAAAAAATTAATTCTAACTGTAATGTGCTCTGAGAAAATTTTATAAATAAACTATGTAATGTATATCAGTTCCAGGTGCTGATAACTCAGGGTATTTTCTGTCCAAATTAAATAGAAGCCCGTTGGTAAAAAATCAGACTTATAAACAAATTTATTTATAAAACATCTACACTTACATGTCTATATCAATAGCTTCTGTCGAATGCCTGAGTGTGTTTTGTTGAGGAATCTACTAAGAAACAGAAATAGGATCTTTGCTTGCCTTGCTTTCTACAGCTCTGAAATCCAAAAAAGAATACCCTACATATTTATTTAAGAATTACTATGTGTTCAGGCAATGTGTAAACCTTCTGGTCACCATGCGAGGATAAGCAATTTCTTTAGCGTGGCACACGGTAGGAACATGGGAGACAAAAGCCAAGCGAGGCTGGAAAGTGAGGGCCCTAGAAGGTGGGCTTTAGAGAATATTTATCAATCAGCTGAACCAAACACAAAACAGCAGCTAAGAATGCATAGCAACGGGAGGTTTTCAATTCCACTGTGCACAAGAAAGATGTAGGAAAAGTACAGATTTCCCACAGTCCATACTTAAAGAAACACACTGATTGATATACAGGAAATGAAATGACAGAAGTAACCCCTTTCTATTCTTTTTTTCTGGTTATTTGTATACATGTCTGTTGACCCATTATTTCACCTGAGTTTTGTAACAACCATCTGAGAGAGGCAGGTAAGTGATATTATTCACTTTACAGATAATAAAACAAATTCAGAGATGTCTTGTAATTTGCTCAAGGTTATACAAAGAGCCACAGCTCTTTCTTGCCAGCGCATCTTGGAGATAAAAAAAAAAAAAAAAAAAATGAGTTGGAAATAATAAAGCAGGATTGAAGGGTAAAGTGTAGGAAAAACATAAGTTCCATATACAAAGGGGGGAAAAGCTTACCAGAGGTGATTGTAGACAATGCTTGAAACGGAAAAGAAAACAACTAAAGGAGATGCTTGTTATTCTGCCAAGGGCAGGAAGATCCCCCAGTGGCCAAACTGAAACCGGCAGCTCAGCTTCAGAGCGCTCTGTTCCCGGATGAAGGCCTCTGCGCTGGCTCTGCCTCATTCCACTGTCCCTCAGGAATACATTTACAATTTACCGTACAGCTAAAAAGCATGTGGGAAAATGATGTGAAATGAGAAGGTGAGAGAAGAAAATTAAAGGCCTAGGGGATGAGAAGATGTGGAGGCAGGTGAGGTTGTATGAATGGAAGATGGAGACAAGGCCTGAAGGAGAGGGAGGCAGAGAACACATTCATTTCACAACATTCTCCCGGCATCCCTGGCACTCGGCTAGGCACTGAAAACATTCTATGGGGGAAAGCACATAATCCAATGAATTACAATACAATATGGTAAATGCTATATTCAAGCTATGGACCAATTATAGATGACTTAGTTGGAGAGGAGAAAAGAATACATGAGAGGTAAGAAAGTCAGAGAAAAGAGAGAGAGATTATTCTGGAAATTACTGAGTGCCAATGATTTTATAAACTACATTCAACATCATTTTATCATCAATTCACCGGACACTCCTCACAGATGCTTTCCATATTACCAACAATCCTTTGAGAAAAACATAGATGACAGAATCCTACATGCAAATATCACTAGCTGCATAGAGACAATAGCAGCTAACATTTTTGATCACTTACCATGTATTCATGAACTTAACCCTCACAACAACCCTTTGAGATAGGTACATTATCATCCCCATTACACAGATGAGAAAACTCTGAGGTCAAGGTGTACAGGCAGAATCTGAACCTAGACATTCAGGGCCAACAGCTGGTACTTTGCTGAGAATGTGAGGTCGTAGCAAGGCTGGACAGCAGACTACTGTGGGGCATGGGGAGACCAAGGCCAGGTAGGGCTGGCCTGGAGGTCCATCAGGAGTAGCAGGACTATGACAAGAAAAACTCAAAATGTTGTAATTTAGAGAGAAGGCAGAACTTTTTAAAAATCACTGAGACATCTTTGGATCGCTCTCTACTAGAGTTTTGTGATTTCAATTAATCCGCCCCTATAGGGAACCACAAGTTAGGTTCGCTTGGTCTAGCAAATAATTTCCATGGATATCCACACAGTTGAGTCAGAAGACCTGGGCCTGGTCCTCAGGAGCCACTTAGCTGCATGACCTGGAGCAAGTCCTGCAACCTCCATTACCTAGTCCTCCCCTCATAGTGGAGTAATAGTGCCCACTGTATGGCATAAAACTTTGCAGTTTTAAGAAAATTTAATCATTTTCGGAATTCTTTCATAGGTACGATCATTGTCAATGAAGTGTAAGGGTGGTAGCACCTTTGACAGGAGTTATCAATCACACAGAATTTCCCTATAAAAACATCTACATAATGAACGAAAAAGCACCAAACTCTCTATTACTTCCCTTGTCAGAACTGAGAAGGAACTCCCAGTTAGGCACACAAATTAAAACTTCTCTTTGGATCTCCTTCAAAGTGAGCAAGAGGGCATGGACAGCAGAGTGGCACCGCCGACAACCAGCAAATACTCATTAGCAGCAACTTCAATTCACATCAGTTTGTCTCCTCCCTTCCTCCCTGCAGTAAGGCTTTCTCTTCGGTTGCTGTTATTACTTCAGGGAGTTAAGTCTCCAGATAATTCTGAATGTGACTTCCTAATGGCCACCAATACTCACTCCAGCTAATGAATCTACTCTTCTGAGTTATTATTCAGAATTTAACAATAACAGGAAGGGGGGAAAATGTAAGGGAACAGAGAAATGGACAGATTTCAGAAGGTTAGGGAGATTGACTGACCAAGTAGCCAAGTGGGAATGTAATATGTACAATTCAGCAGGAATACAAAATCAGAAAAAGAACTGCTCCACAGGGTACAGAATCAAAAGACTAAGTGCGGCTAAGTCTCCATGGCCCCAAAGAGGAAATAAATTAGATAATCATCCAGAAAGATGCTTTTTGGCTTGGATCTCTAGATCGTTGTCTCAACCAGCGACTAACAGATAAGTCACTGGGGAGCCCTGATTCCCTATCTTTCATCTAAGCCAGTGGCTCTTAGCCTTTTCTCCACCTTCAAACCATTTACAGTATTAACCCCTTCCTCTCCGTAACATCTCTCACTATAAGCAGAGATGGGGGGAGGGGGGGGAGGAGAATGTGAATTACCCCTATTCTGATATACAGCTTCCAGAATCATTAATTTTAATAATTTGGAAATCTACCCCATTGTCATTAAAAACAAACAAAAAAACCCCCAAAAAACAGTGCCCAAAAAAACCTCCCTGTTTTATGACCTGTTTAAATATAATGGAGCTAAAATACCAGAACTGGGTTTCAAGCCATGAATCTGACATATGGAACACAAAGAACAGTAATCAGATTAAGCAACTAATCAGGATGACCCACATCCTTTAAAAGCAACCTTTCCCTCGGGGTCAGATGGTGTGTGGAAGGGGTTTCTCCCTTTCATATCTTATCGCTCTTAACCACTTCTTCAGTCAGGATTTAAAGAACACTTTGAAAAAAGACAACGCCTCTCTCTGAATTTTATCAAACGGGGAAACTATGCTAAATTAACCAATTATCCTTCTCTCTTTATTTTTAACTGATCAGAACCTTAATTAGTGCCCTTCATGCTCACAGACCCTGCCCTGTGTCTCACCATTCTGCTCCTGGAAAAAGCAGTTCAGAATCCATCTGCTTCATGAACCTTTTCCCATTATCAACCACCATATTAATATACTCAACCTACCCTTCAGTTCTTCTGAATCCATATAAAAATGTATTACTCTAAGGAAACATGCTATTCCATAGTATATCATACCTCTCTGGCCAACCAGACTACCTCAATTTTGACAAGAATCAAAATTAAATAAAACCCAAATGTCCTAATAAAAACCACAAGGCACTAATTAAATATGTTTGATGGAAGTATGCCAAAAGGATATCTCTTAAAGGAGAAGTAAATGTAAAATAGTCTCAAAGATAGGCTTCCTCCAAAAAGGCTGATGTATCGAGACTGAAACGTTATCTTTTTTGAAGCTCCCTGAACAAGCTTATACAAAGATTAACAAGTAACAAATCACTTCAGAGAGGTTCTCCTCATCGGGGAGAAAAACAAGCAAAAATAAAAAGTGGAAAAAAAACAACATCAAAAGCAAAAGCTATTTTGTTTTTGGAAAAAAGAAAGAGCAAAAATAAATTCATTTGGCACTCCGAAGAAATATTGTCATTTCCTTGCTCTTCTATGTATCCCAGCACTGCTTCAAAGTCACTCATTTGTACCCAAATCAGTTTGGTGGCACAGGATAAATCCCAATGAGGATAATCACTATTAGAAACACTCTCCTGGAGGAATCCAGGAAGAATTTTCTGGATTAATTAACAAGAAATGACTTAAGTTATGTCCATAATGCTAATACATTCATTTGAAAATATAAATGTACATTTAAGAACCAATGGTCCTGCCGAAGCCGGTTTTGCTCAGTGAATAGAGTGTCGGCCTGCGGACTGAAAGGTCCCAGGTTCGATTCCGGTCAAGGGCATGTACCTAGGTTGCGGGCACATCCCCAGTAGGAGATGTGCAGGAGGCAGCTGATCAATGTTTCTCATCGATGTTTCTGACTCTCTCTCTCTCTCCTTTCCTCTCTGTAAAAAAATCAATAATAAAAAAAAAAGAACCAATGGTCCTGAGAATTAAGGATGAGGGGCGCCCGGCCTGAGGGGCTCAGTGGTTGAGCATCGACCTATGAACCAGGAGGTCACGGTTTGATTCCATGGTCAGGGCACATGCCCAGGTTGTGAGCTCGATCCCCGGTGTGGGGCCGGCAGGATTCAGCCAATCAATGGTTCTCTCTTATCATTGATGTTTCCATTTCTCTCTCCCTCTCCCTTCCTCTCTGAAATAATATATATATATATATATATATATATATATATATATATATTTAAAGAAGAAGTGGGAGAGGAGGGAGGTCATTTAAGAAAAGAAGGATGAGGGGCAAGGGTTGGGGGTGACAATCATCAGGCAACTAGGATGATCTTCACAAACATAAGTAATGCCATCAAAATGCAACCATGCATATGATTAATGCACTTGTTCAGCAAATACACGACAGCCCCTGGGTGCCAGACTTTGTGAATACCTTACAGATCTGCCATCCTGGACTCATCCTAAGGAAAGGAAAGAGCATTTGTCATGTTTTTACTCAAAGGAACCTCCTTAAGCTTCCTAAAGCTCTTCCTTCATTACATCAGTACTCTTAACATAAATATTTACTTTTTTTTAATTAAGAAAAAAGCAGGATGTCTTCAAGCTTGGGAAAAGCAGACTGGGAAATATGTCCAAATTGAAATAACAATTGGGCCCAAACTACCTAAACTGGTACTAAGAAAAGCACACAGTCCAAAAGCGTGGTGTTTAAAGGTTGGCTCTCAAAAGAAAAAAAAAAAAAAGGTTGGCTCAAAGAATAACTAACATGAATGAACGCTGTCAACTTTCCAGCAGCCCTATCCCGATATCAAAAGCCCAGTTTTGCGAGATAACATCAAGCTAAACTTCTATTCCTGGTGAAACATTCCCCATTGTTCTGACCACATAGATCTTGAAAACCATCGTGCCCAGAACAGTGTCTGGCACATCACAGGTCTGTAACTAACTTCTGTGGTACAAATGGAAATGGGTCAATATTTCATCATGATTCCCCTGTGGGATCATGGTAAGTTTCTGCGTTGCTGTTTTTTTAAACCGCATCTGTGGTACTAGTGTCCCAAGAAGCACACTTGGAAAAATACTTGCCCACAGAAACACAATCCTATCAACTAACACAAACAGAACCTAGCTTGGCACCTCCACTACCGTGGATTGTTCTAGGGGAGATGCACAATCTATCTGAAGGCCAAAACGTTCACCTCAAAAGGTTACCCTCCATCCATTTGCTGGGACCTATGGCAGAGCCTGATGACAGTGTTCACACTCACGCCTGGGCTTATGCATCGCCCCTCATTTTTTTTTTTTCTAACTAGAGGAAAAGCTGGCAAACACGAACTCTGTTTTGCATTTACTAGAAGCACTGACAAACTGCCACAGCTCTGCTCCTATCCTCTCTTTTTCTCCTTTTTGCCTCTTCCAGGAACTACCTGTCAACCAGACCTGCACCTCTCACATGCATTAAACATACGACCTATTCATCCGCTTTACTGAATATTACACTTTAAGAGAAGTTAAACTATCGCTGTAGTTTACTTAAAATCTCTTTTCATCAATGCCACCATTTAGGGGGACATTTCCGTCCCTTCCCCAGTCTCTCTCTCTCCTAATAATAAATGTACCCTTTCCCCCTCCTAGGTTCCTCTAACTTGTCTTATTGGCAAGCTGCACTCATGCCCCCAAATCAAAGGCTCCTCACTCTTGAATAACAGTTTAAGGTGAAGTGGAAGGATCACACATTTGATCCAAAAGAAAAAAGGCAGCTATGGCAACGGGAGGTAGAAAGTTTACAGATCGTTAAGTTTATATGTCATTGTTTTAGAAATGAACAACGCACATGCAGCGAGCTTAAGAGCCCATCCGTATGCAAGTAAAAGTCAGGGACTTAGGGGTTCCTTTCTGGGACGCTTGGAGGAAGTAAATGCCGGGAGCCGGTCCATCCTTGCTGTTTCAAGGGACCTGGCACATATGGCATACTGTTCTTAATATGTTTGCTCACCTTCTTGGCACTATGTGTTTTAACCAAGATCTCTGAGAAAGGTTGTTTCCCCAGGTAGGGATTTTCCCCTGAAGTTAGGGAGGGAATAAAACCTCAACTAAGTGACAGGGGGGTAATTAATCACTTTAACTACGAACAATCATGCTTAAGCTACATAATCTTTACTCCCTGGAATGGAGATAAGAAATGCCCTAACCTTTGGAATAGAGATTGATAGGATTGGAATCAACTGGTATGAATACAGATGTAACAAGACAGAACATAGAAGACAGAACCAAGAATACAGAACCTACACAGAACCTAGAGACAGAAGAACTTTGCTGGAGAGAACATGGCAAAAGATCCTGGACTGAACCTGACTACAGAAATTGGCAAGAGAACCTGACTAGAACCTGGTGACTGAACCTGGCTGGAGAACCTGGCTGGAGAACCTGGAGAACCTAGCAAGAGAACATGGACACAGAACCTGGCTGGAGATCCAGACCAGAACTTGGCTAGAGATCCTGGCTAGGCTGCTGATCAACTGAAAGCTGTCTCCGTGTCATTCCTTCTTCGCCGACTCCGTCCACACCTTTGGGGACCCCTGAACCTGCTGGGGTTGGACCCCAGCAAGTAAAGGCACCGCCAACGTTTCAGGCGGGGGGTTGGTTATCCTGGCACAGCAACCGCGGGTCCCTCCGGGCCTCGGGTACGCAGCGGGCAGGCGCCCGCCGGACACGGCTCCCGGGGTCTGTGCTCACCACACAGTCAACCTGCCTCTCGGCCTTCCTCCCCGGAGCTCCCACCCGGAGGCCTGGGCACCCCCGGAACCCTCTGCCTCGTCCCCAGGATCCGCAGGGCCGATGGGGTCTGGCGGGTACCTGGTCGTAAGGGGACTTCTCCAGCATCTGCGAGCACACAGCGGCGCAGAACTGGAACTTCCTGCGCCTAAAATAGCTCCAGGCCAGGAACAGCGGTTCCATCTCTGGGGCCATGGCTGCCGAGGGCTGCCCGGGAAGGGCCGCGGCCGGACCTAGGGAGGGCGGGACCCAGGAGCCCGCAGCGTCCAGCTCTGCCCGGCAACTCGGCGACAGGGGCCTAGTCACAGAGGAGCCCGCATTGCGCCTGAAAACAGGAGAAAGAAAAATACACCGCAAACAGAACTCAGCCGCAGGCTTGCCCATACGCTAGGGCGTGCCAAACGTGGTGCAAGACAAATGTGTACTTTTAAAGACTACATGTTTCATTAATTTCGAGAAGGCAGTGTAACTGAATTAAGAGGCGGTACTTAGACACCTCGGACTGGGGTCCTCAACCTCCCCCTAGACGCGCCGTTGCCTAGCAGCCGAACGCTCTTCTTACACTGCCAATCACAAAGTAGACCCTCCTGCAGGTCACTGTCTTACTCTTACTCCTTCACCTATTTTTATCCCAATCAATTACCCTTCCGACTTCAGAAACACCAGCTTGCAAACCGCTTTTTCAACACCATCCTGCCCATTCGAACCCAAAGCCCTACCTAAAATCTTAAAACTCTCCAGTCCGTTTCTCGAAGTCCTTCTCACCAAATCCCAAAGTCCAAATTGAAAGGAACATTGAAGATTGCTTAGTTCAATGCATTCATTTTTTACAGATGAGAAACTGAGGTAGGCTGAGGAAAGAGAAATTTTTTTACGTTATGTCTCATGGAGTTAGGGATCTGGGCTGTAATCTGTGTGGCTGCCCACAGGCTGTTATTACTGTTTGTTAATTTGATGCTGCACAGGGATTCTGAGTTATAAATTATTCATTTTTACCAAACAAGATAATGTGTGCAAAAAATTAAAAACGAGCTTTTGAAACACCATCTTCAAGCACTTGCTGTTGGTCAAATGTTTACTTGTGCAGAGAATTTCTTCAGGCACAATTCTGACTTTGCTCAAGATCAACACACATGACAAATATCTTTAATGGTTATGAAAGGAGAAGTGTGACTGGGTTAAATCCAGGTAGACTTCATTATGGAAGACTAGGGGATCTTTATTCTTTGCCTCCTTCCTACCGCGGTGGGAGAGGCAAGAGAGGAAAATTAACTCAATACTGAGTAACTTTCTGATCAGGTCTCAATCTCCTTTATAGATAAGAAACAAACTGCCAACAGCACAGATATTTATATATTTCATAGATGTAAAAATTAAACTTACCTTTCTGAGAAATGGGTTGTTTGTTTGTTTTTACTCCTCTACTAGCAGTCTTTCTTGAATTTTTGCATCTTGGAGGCAATTAATTTCAGGATTATGCTTATTATAATTACGTATTAAAATGAGTGCATTGCTTTTCCCCGGAGTGCCTCTAGAAATGTAACCTGTTCTAATCAGCAGCTTATTGTTTTAAGGTGGCAGATTTTTAGGGCCACACATGCTGGCATTTGGCAATTAGGCTCAATATTTCACAGGGTCTTTTCACTAATATCCTTTTTCTCTCCCAACATCTCACTTTAGATACAATATTCTATTTAGTCATCATGTCTCCTTTGGCTCCTATGGTCAGTGACAGCTTCTCAGACTTTCTTTGTTGAGGAGTGCCGGTCAAGTATTTCATAGGATGTCATGGAAGTTTCTAAAAATATGATGCCCAAAGTCCATCCCCAGATATTCAGTAAATGGTTTGAGGTAGGGCTGAGGAATCAGTATTTTTTTAAGTTTCCCAGGTCATTTTAATGGGAAACCAGGGTTGAACAACCACTGTGTTGAGTTCAAAATGGCCTTGTATATATTGAGAGTATTGCCAACTTCCTAGAGGGAAATAGATTTTTGCAAGTAGGATACAAAAAGTATTTAAAATATATAAAATATATATTTAATATGGGGCAAAATAGAAGCATTAAAGTATCTTAGGAGCATATAATTCATCTTAGCTTCTTTCAGAAGGTTATTCTTTCTCCTTTAGAAAAGTCAAATGGATAAGAAAAATTATAGAATGCTTAGCAAATTGCAGAATGTTATGTCCAAATGTAGCATAAAATGTACCTTTAAAGGTAATAAACATGTTATTTTTAAATCATGTACATGTATTTATGTTAATTTTATGAATGTATTTTTTATCATTTCTAATAATGCAGAAATCATTTTAATATCATGCCATTAATAAGAAAAATTGCTGTTGTAACAGTTCTTGGTGAAGGGGGTAGATAAGAATTACTGGGGCCATTTTCTTACTGGAGAAAAGGAAGCATAGCAAAACAACATAATTCCTTTGAAAGGGTCAGTTTCACAATCAGAGCTAGATCTCAGTTCACGGATCCTTATCTTTAGCTCTCTAGCAACTGAATATCACTTTAGGTTAATTGGGCTTGAAATCAGATACTGGAGATCATGTAACTTTAAATGTCAAAAGTTAAATTTTCTTAAATGTTAAATTGGAGTTATTCAGGCCATGAAAACTTAACCCAAAAGAAAAGCAAAAGTATAAAATAAGATATTCTCTTGGTCAACTATTATTTGTGTAGGCCCTATGCTTGGTGATAAGAATGCAGAGATGAATAAGACAGGTGCCCCACCCTAAGGTTATTTATGTACAGAGTGGAGCAAAATAGGTTGCCAGTTGTTCATATGGAAAATAATACAATAATTTATAAATAATAATACAAGAATAAACTCTGTGCTTGGCCTACTCTCAATTGTTAATCTACTTTTGCCCCACCCTGTATAAAGAGTAGTCAGCGGAAAGAGCATTGAACTTCAGTTCAGACTGACTGTGTTTTCTCAGGCAAATTAGCTATTGCATGGTGATTAAGAAGTGGGCTCCGAAGCCAGATATCCTATATTTGAACCCCTTATCACCAGAAAGGGACCAGGCTGAGGCAAGCCTGCCCCAGCACAGTTTGGCAGCATTCTTGACTTCGTTCAGGAAAGAATTCAAGACATGAATCCAGGTGATTTGGAGAGTAAACTTATTAAAACTTGGGACAGTAATTCTTATCTACCCCCTTCACCAGGAACTGTTACAACTACTATTTTTCCTATTAATGTTTCCTATTAAAGTCTAAACCCTAAAGGCAGGGCTTAGAATAGAACCAACAGTAATAGGAGTGAGCCCAGGGTGGGCTGCTTTTGGCTCACTGAAAACTTAGGCAAGCCCTGGCTGGCCAGCCCTAGGCCTGCACATTGGAAGGTTTCGGCCCAATTTTCCCAACGGAAAAAAGATCCTCGGGTGAGGTTAACAAAAAAACAAAACTAACAAACAAAAAAACAACTTAGGCAACAGGAGGGCTCTTGAGCTTAGGAGGAAGTAAATTGCACACAGGAGGAAAGGGAGGAGCGGGTGTGGTCCAGGGAGGCAGGTGGTGTACTTAAAGGCCACCACAGTCCCTCCCCACTGCATTTAAAACGGGGGATGATGGTGATGATGATATGAGAACAGCGATGATGGTAGTGGCTATTTATGGGCTGGTTGTGGAGATCAAATCAACTTGATTCAAGTAAGGTGTAATTACATTGTTTTTTTCAAAGGAACATAGAAATGCTCTGAGGTGGGAACCAAACAATGTATGCAACCAGGGATCTCCTCAATTTTCTGTCAGACAACATTTATTTCATGCTAGAGCAGTGGCTCCCAACTTTTTTGGCCACGCCCCACCTAAGCAACTCTAAAACCCTGATGCCCCCTCTGTGACACACAATTCTTGTTATTCAAAAAGTGAACTCCTATTCATGTGGAGGAAGCCTAAAAGGCCATTGACTAGGTCTAAACAAGCTTCCAAAGAACATGGCATCCATGAAAGAGAAAAATAAAAGAATGAAAGGACAGTTGAAGTATTGAGGAAGAAATCACTAAGAAATTGTTAAAAAATAATAATATGAAGTGATAAGAAAAAATAGCAAATAAAGTTTCAAAACATAATAGAGAACTGAAATGCATAAATCTGTCACAATATATATTTATATACAGTATAAGAGACCCCTAGAACCGTAAGAAATGCAAAAAATTCACTGTTAACTCATTCTCGAATTGCCCCCCTTAAAAATCAAATTGCCCTCCTGTGGGACATGTGCCCCACGTTGGGAACCACTGTGCTAGAGATAGAGCACTTTGAGGCAGTATCAAAGAAATTGAAGGTTGGTTACATTTTTCCAGTTTCTTGCCGAGGTATTTAATATCTATTGATACTGGTATTTATGCAGACCTGCTTTTAAATACATGCAAGGGACACAGAGTAAATAATGCATATAAACAATAAGTTCAATAGAACCTATCCAGGTGAATAGGTACAGTAGAGGCACAGGGTGGGGCGATTGTGCCCTTGCACAGGGTAATGAGCTCTGCAGTCAGCAGCTCAGGAAAAGCTTCACAGCGGCATGGAATCCTGTGGCCAGGAAAGTGGGTGAGGAAGGAAAGAAGAGGCAAAGGTAGGCTGAGGACAGGTCATCAAGAGTGGGGAGCACCATGCCGTGGAGTTTGCATAGTCAATGAAAAGCCATCAGAGAAGTTTTACCAGGATAAAAACAACTCGAATAACTGGGAGCGAAGTCAGGGAGGTCACTTCAGATACTATTGCAAGAGTCAAGGTGCAAAATGCTGGGAGTAATGCAGATGGACAAAGTGGACCAAATATATTAAAGAAATAGAATGGCCCCCGGCTGGTGTGACTCAATTGGTTGGAGCATCATCCCATACACCAAAAGGTTGTGGGTTCGATTCCCAGTCAGAGCACATAACTAGGTTGCGGGTTTGATCCCCAGTCGGCGCACGTACGAGAGGCAACAGATCGATGTTTCTCTCTCACATGGATATCTCTCTCTTTCTCCTTCTCTCTGCATCCCTCCCTTCTTCTCTCTCTCAAATCAATAAAAACATATCCTGAGATTGAGGATTAAAAAATAAATAGAATCAATAGGACTTGGACACTGATTGGATATGTGGAGGGTATTTATCTAAGAAAAGAGAGAAAGCTAGGCTGTCTCCAAGGTTTTCAGGTTGTGAGTGTATGGTATGGAGGAGAAGGAATGAGTTGAGGGGAAAAAAGAGATTAAATTCAATTGGGGTATAATGATTTCAATGTTTTGGGACAGCCAGATGAAGATGTTCTGTTGATAACTGGACATAGATACATAAAAAGAGGTCAGCGGTAGAGATAAAATTTGACTCATGTACTTATACATCTTTTCAATGGAGAGGATGTGATTTCCCCACTGAGAGTTTGCTTAGAAACTTATAGTCAATTCAGTGAACAGAATATGAGGTTTAGCTATTGGAAGAGCAGAGCGAAAATTTTTATTACTTGCCAATTGCTGATCGTTGGTTTTCTAGGAAATTTGTCATGTAAGAAAGCTCTTGTGTGTGTTTTTTATATTTATTTTGTATTCTGCAATTTATTGGATACTGGTTTAGTCATTAGGAATGCTACCTTCATTACATGCTAAATTCTAGCATAGATGGTATACTGTTTCTGGGTTGTGTACTCAGGGCCACTGCTGTGAAGGTCCATATTTATGAAGGCATAACACATTTTAATTACTGTAACTCTATTTACAAATATTCACTTTTTTTCAGGTCTTCAAATTCATGTGAGCCCTTATTCACAGAAAAACTATTGTATGCTATAAAGTTAGTCACAATCCACTATTATTGGCTTCAAATACTTGAACAATAATTTTTCCTAACCTGGTGGGAAATATTCTGTTAATAGTCTGCTACTCCAAAGCAAAACTCCAAAGCAAAAACACTATAAAACTAGTGACATCCCTGAAAATAAATGAAATGCTCCTCAATTTATGTACGTGAGCTGCATTACACCCACCCCAAATCACTGGCCATCTGCCAGGACCCCTTTCCCTCCTGTGGCTCTCCAATGAAGTTGCCACCTGCTACTTTGGCAAAGGTCTTAAGAAAGTAGAAATTCAGTTCTTAAACATTCCCTTTTGTTCTAACTTTGCTTGTTTCATTCTGAATTTCACAGGCAATTACACACCCACTAAGGTGAGCCATCTCGAATGTCCTTAGAAATATTTATCAAGTCCCTCTGATGCATATTATACAGGACAGCCTGCACAGTTTGAAAGAGAGGTTGATTACATTCAGCTGCTTTTCCCATCAAGCTTCTTGTACTCTGAAAATCAGATTCTGAAGACTGAAAATGAATTAATTTTCAACAATTGAAGTGAGCTTAGAACTCTGTTGGTATACATTTTATTTATGTGACAACCACTTCTGGCTGCATCTTATCCGCATGCAATTGAAAGTGATATGAAAGAGTGCCTTATTTTCTATTCATTGGGAAGGAGTCACGCAGATTCTTTTAAAATCATTTTCTTAAAAAATAGACCTAGAGTCTTTTTTAAGCTAAAACAATGACATGTTGATCAAACCAAAATCAAATGGCATAAGGAATCTGGGTACACATATTTAAAATGCAAAATAAGAGTACTGATTTTTATAATGCAGTATACACTATATTCATACATTCCTGCCTTCTACTCTGATCTGCCACAAGGACACATATACATGTATGAGAAGAAGGCAATGAGTAAGAAAGTATCTTTTTTTTTTAAATATATATTTTTATTGATTTCAGAAAGGAAGGGAGAGGGAGAGGGAGAGAGAGATGGAAACATCAATGATAAGAATCATTGATCGGCTGCCTCCTGCACAATCAGGGATCGAGCCTACAACCTGGGCATGTGCCCTGACCAGGAATCAAACCTTGACCTCCTGGTTCATAGGTCAATGCTCAACCACTGAGCCACCATGGTCGGGCAAGAAAGTATCTTTGATTTGGCTAGGGTACTGCTTTTTAAAAAAAATAAATAAATAAGTTCTGGAATATTCTAACACCACCATCCAAACTCCTTACTAAGTCCTAAATGTCCCACAGATTCTAGCTCCTGGCTACCTTTTTGACCATATCTCACCCCCCCAGTCTAACTTGGTTGTTTCACTTGGGGGACACTGGCCTCCTTGCTGGTTCTTGACTGGGTTAGCAGGGCAATCTTGTGCTTGCTGTTTGCTGACAGCCACACTCTTCCCCTAGACAGCCCCCTGCTTCTCCCTGTGTCTTCTCTCATTTCATAAAGGTCCATACTGAAACGCCACTTCACCAAAGAGGACCTCTTACACAACACCCCCACCTCACTCCCCTACCACATTTTTCTTCAGAGTGCCTACCACAACATGACATAGTGTGGACCATAAGATTACCTTCTCTCTCTACCACTAACTCCTCTTCCCCAGAATGCAAGCACCAAAAGTAGACACTTTGCTGCATCCCAGATGCCTATTCTAGGCACATAAGATGTGCTCAAAAAATGTTTGCTGAATAAATGGAATAGAGTAGAGAAGCCAAAAATGGCTGCGGATATGTGATAAATTAGCATATGATGAACATGGTATTTCTAAACAGTGAGGAAAAGATAGCCTTTTCAACAGATTGAAGGGGACAGCTAGCTTTCTGTTGGAGAAAAAAATATTGAGTCAACCTCACCAGTATACAAAAATAAAGATCTCCTGGAACAAATGGCAACAGTAAAAGAACAAAAGTTAAGACGCCTAAAGTTGCTGTTTTTTGTTTGTGTTTGTTTGTTTATCTTGGACTGATCTTTGCCAAACAGTTACAAAAACCCCAAAATCATCATTGAAAAGACTGACTTATTTGACTATATAACAAATTTTAAACTCCTCTAAAACAAAATAAACTAGGAATGAAGTAAATAAATAAACAAATAATAACCTAAATATTGTAAAGTACATGATAGACAAAAGGTAAACATATAAGAAGTTACTCTGTCTCCCTATTAATCAAGGAAATAATTAAAGTAATAGCTTTTTTTCACTTGGCAGATTAGGAAAAAATCAGAAAGATGAAAACGGTGCTGGAGAAACCAACCCTCTCATCCACTGCAGGTTTATTGGGAATTCTGACAACGCTTTTGGAAAGTAACCTTAAGTTTAAAATACAAAACCCCTTTGACTCAGTGATGTCACTTTTGGAATTTTATCCTTTAGAAAAGAAACACACTTCTAACATTTCTTTAATTTTTATAAGAAGTATTTATGTACTGTTTTTATAATGTTAATTTAAAAAAAGATCATGCCCTAGCTGGTTTGGTTTAGTGGATAGAGCGTCGGCCTGTGGACTGAAGGGTCCTGGGTTCAATTCCAGTCAAGGGCACGTGTCCGGGTTGCGGGGTTGATCCCCAGTAGGGGGTGTGCAGGAGGCAGCCTATCAGTGATTCTCATCATTGATGTTTCTATCTCTCTCTCCCTCTCCCGTCCTCTCTGAAATCAATAAAAAAAATATATAAAAATTCAGTGTCAGTCTCCCAACCTCCGCCCTCCTGTGAACCCCTATTCTTTTTCATTCCCAGGATGTCCTCCTTTGTCCTTATCTACCTATCAATTATTTGGCCCAACATAAATTACTTCTCTCTAAATGTTTGCTTATTCCTGCCAAATATACTTGTGATCTTAAAAGCCAAAGTTCTTACGCCCGCTCATAAGGCCCCACATGATCTACCCCCTCCCTCATCCACTCCATCTCTCTGGCCTGGTCTAATGTCACTATACATTGGCTCAGTTTACCCAAGTGAAAAAGGCTTCTGTTCCTTGAGCAGATCAAACATAGTCCATCTCAAGTTATTCGCACTTATTCTTTCCTCTACCAAGAATGTTCTTTCCCCAGGCGTCCATGTAAATTGATTCCTCGTTTCCCTCATGTCCCACATCAAATGTTTACCTTATAGAGTGGTCATCCCTCACCACCAGGACTAGCTACATAATTTATGGGGCTCAGAAAAAAATGAAAATTCAGGGCCCCTAGTTATTAATAATTTCAAGACATCAACAGGAGCGCCTTAAGCCAATCATGGGACTCTTCCAAGCATGGTGCCCTGTGAGACCGCCTGTCACACACTCACGAAGCCAGACTGGCTGAGAATGTCACATAAAATAGCAACTTCAACCTATATTTCTTATCTCCTTAAAAAAAATAACAACATATTTTTATTTATTTCATAGAGGAAGGGAGAGGGAGGGAGAGATAAAAACATCAATGATGAGAGAGAATCATTGATTGGCTGCTTCCTGCACACCCCCCACTGGGGATGGAGTGAACCACCGGGGCATGTGCTCTGACCAGGAATAGAACCGTGACCTCCTGGTTCATAGTTCGATGCTCAACCACTGAGCCACGCCGGCCTGGCCTCCTCATTTTCTTTACAAAGATAAATATTTACATCATTCTCATTTGTGTTTCCCACTAGAATGTAAGCTCCATGAAATCAGGAATGTTTGTCTCTTTTATTCACTGTCATGTCCCAAGGACTTAGAACAGAGACCGATACACAGCAAACAAGCAATACATATCTGTTGAATGAATGAGTAGTTCGTCATAATACATGGCACAAATTGTGGAAGAAAAGTAGATGAGCCCATATTTAGGAAGCAAAAATAAGATTAGAAGTATGAGTTCACGCTTTTAAGAATGGAATTAAGTGTACAGTCAATGAGTTGTTTGCTTTCTAGGAAAAGGTTCAAAGTGACTACATATTTTCCTGTCACTGTATGTTAAGCCACAGCCACAAAAGGATGACAGCTAACTTTCGTAGTGTTAATAATGTGGTTTTATTGTCTGTTACATGCATTAAGACACTCTAGGATTATGTTGTTTCAACATCTTTTATAATTAGTCCAAACAGTATTTCACAAGATATGAAGCAATAATTATTAGAAAAATTAATGATTATTTAAAATTGTACCAGATCATGTCAATATTCAGTAGTATACTTCCTAAGCTTTTCCTGAAGGTAAATTGTGTTCAGCCACATAATTTATGATTATGTGGCTGAAAAAAGCCATCTCATGTTCTCTTCCTACTACAGTAGAATATTTTCTAAAAAGTGATTTCTGACACTTTTGCTGAAATCTGAACTTAGCACATTGCATTTTTTATTTGTTATCTTTATTCCACAAGGGACAATCCATGATTATATGTAACTAATCCAGACTTCCATTCTATGGTACAGATTTTCATGCAGGAATATTACCAGTCCTTGTGTGTGACATCATTTGAAAAAAAATTCACCTCTGATAACGACAATAACATAGTAACAAGTATTACATAATACCTTTTGTGATGCTGGTCTCCTTTTTGATCTGCCAGTTCATTGGAACTCAACTGAGGTTCCTTTAATGTCTATCAAACTGGGAATTATTTTAATTTAATTAAACTAAGGAATATTCTACAAAATAAATGATCTGCATTCTTCAAAATACCAAGTTGATATTATATAAAAACAATTCAGAAACTTTTCCAGGTTAAAAGAGACATGGAAACTAAATGCAACATGTGACTAGAATTCTGGATCAGATTTAAAAATCCTACATAATAAAGATGTAATATGCAAATGATCATTATGCTGAAAAGCATAACGACCTACCCCATCACAACCGGATCAGCAGGAGGGTGGGGCAGTGAGCTATTAGCGGGCGGCAGAGAACTACAGGAGCAGGCAGGGCACCAAGCTATGAGGGGAGGAAGTGGGAGCTACAGGAGGGCAGCAGCAAGCTACTGGCGCACAGATTTGTGTGCAGGGCTACTAGTTTTTCCTATAAAGGATATTAACTGGAAAAAGGCAAGATTTTAATAAGATCTGTAGGTTAAATAATGGTACTGTATTGATGGTAATTTTATGATTTTGATAATTATTCTGTAATTATGTAAAAGAATGTAATATTAAACAGAAAATACACATGAAAAAGGGAAGAATCATGTCTACAACATACTCTTAAAGCATTAACACATATATATATATACACATGTATATATGTATATGTGTGTGTGCATGTAAATATATACATACACATATATTTACATACACACATAAGGAGAGAGAGAATTATAAAGGAAATGTTATAAATGTTAATATTCAGGGAATCAAGGATGTGGATAAAAATTAAAATATACAAGAATTATTTTTATCATTTCTGTCCAGCCAAAATTATTTCAAAGTTAAAATAAGAAGTTGGAAGAAAAGAAAAACTTCATATCAAAATAAAATAACCGTTTTATCCAAGGTGAGATCCAGTCTAAAACAAATTGATACTTTAGCTTGTGGTGGAAAGTATACAATTGCCTTTCTATATCTGAAGGAATACTACTCTCACATTATAAATGTAAAGATATTGCTTAGAAATAGTGTTTCATTTGTTGGCTAAAATGCTTTCCCAGTAAAGTCTGTGACTTTAAAATATACATGACATTTTACTACAGTCCTGTCCTTTATGTCATAGCTCTATCTTCTTTTATCTCCAATTATCATATCTCCTTTTTTGAGAACTGTACTATATTCAACTAGACTATATTTGCTTCTCTAGGAAATGTCCTCCTCCATCAAAATCAGCTTAAAACTAATCTTTTCATAAATACTTTTCAACTAAGTTTAATTTTTTGCACAACTATGACAAATCTACTTTTGTTTCTTATCTTTTCTACATCCATTTTTTAAAAAAATATATTTTATTGATTTTTTACAGAGAGGAAGGGAGAGGGATAGAGAGCCAGAAACATCGATGAGAGAGAAACATCGATCAGCTGCCTCCTGCACACTTCCCACCGGGGATGTGCCCGTAACCAAGGTACATGCCCTTGACCGGAATCGAACCTGGGACCCTTGAGTCCACAGGCCGACGCTCTATCCACTGAGCCAAACCGGTTAGGGCTCTACATCCATTTTTTAATGCAATAGGTGTTAGTGACCAGTAGAATTCAATAAAGTCTCTTTTGATAAGATTATGTTTACTCTATAATCTATCATTTTTTACTACGGTATTTAATATATACATATATATTAATTTATATATTATTCCCTTGTTTATTTTTTCATTTGTTTTTAAAAATACATCTTTTTCTTGTTTTCCTTTTTCCAACGTACATTCTCCAAAGCACAGACTGAGAGTTCATTTTCCCTGATTACGCCTCCATAGTACCAAGCCCAATCAATGATTCACACGTGGGTGCTGAATTTATGTTTAGGAATGATTAGGATTGTGTTTAGGAATTATTTTTCTTTCTTTCTGTGGCATGCTTTCGAATAGTAGAATTTTTAGTGATAGGCTGGAAGGCATTAGAAACCTGAGAACTTGGAACAAGCCGGCAATAACAGGATAATCGCTACTACAGTTAATAACAATGTCTTTCAGTATCTGTGCCAGCATCCACAGCTACTTCCCTGTTTGAGCACAGTTGTTTCTGGTCCTGAAGGTGTTCTGTTAAAAGCTTATTGAGCAAAAATTTCTCATGTCTTCTTTTATTAGATTGATGTCAAAATATGCTTTTTACTTCTTGCTTATAACTAGTCATACCACTGCTACACTGAGAACGGCAGAACTCTTGGTCTATAGCAACTCCATCCAAACCACTGCACTACGAGACCAAACTAGCATGGTTCTAGCAGCTTCAGGCTATGTCCCTAGACTGACCCCAGTCCCCCTTAAAATGCCTGCCTGGGAATCAGCTCAACATGGCCAGGACAATTTATTTGTTCCAGCCAAAACCAGGTGTTAGACCCCTGAACTCCCTCTTAAAGCAGATATGTCAGAAAGCTTGCAGTTAATTATAAGTCCTTTCTTCTGCCCTTTGAGATGTAAATCTACCACCCCTGTTTCTTCAAGGACTTGAGAGCTGTCTCTTTGAAACACTGGCTCACTCTCTGTCCCTGTATCTGCATAAATAATTTCCCAAAATTCAACATGATAATTGCTAAGTGGAGGACAAGGGTCTAACTTCAGTGGCTGCTTTGCTTCAACTTGCACCACTGCCTCCTGTGGTAAAGATAGAAATTTATTTCCTTCCCGATAAGTTCCAATGAACAAACCCGGGTGTCCTGGTCACAGGGGCTGATGCCCCTGAACACCAACAGTGCCTTTCCCTTCCCACACCCAGCCTGGAAAAGGTCTCCAACCCTTTGTTTCAGGGAAGTTGAGTTCAGCTTACTCTGGACCCTCTTCCCTATTGCAACATAGTCTGACTGAATAAAATATGTCCTTTCCAGCTTAGCCTTGGACAATATTATGTTGCATTACCTGCTTAACTCAATATTCTCAGTGGCTGCAGACATGAATGTTACATGTGGATCACAATTTGGTAGCCTGTCTACTCCGGGAAAAAGCAGGTGAAGCGCTGCAGGTTGGATCTCTGTTGGGAGAGACGTTCCACAGGTCTTCCCTGTTGCTGCACATCTTCTTTGCAGAGGCACTGACTGCCTCTGTTTCTATCTTTTCTAGGATGTTTGTGTAGCGAACAGCCTCGGAGGATAAAGACAGCATCTTCTTCTGGATAAAGGGGAGGTTAGCTCGTGGTCCAGTATAATCAAGAAGATGTCTCCCTTCAGGGCCCTCAGGTCAGGCTTCCCGCCCTTTACAAAAAAGATTTGGGTGCCCTGACCGTGGTGGAGATTCCTCTCCTGTAATGCAGCTCATTGTGTATGCAATTGCTCTCTGGCCCTCTTTGCCTTATCCTGTGGGAATTGGGGCTCAGGGAGCCAGTGGCCCAAAGATCACAGAAGCTAGATGATGCAACCTGGAAATGTGGGCATTCACTGCCAGGGTTGACCAATGGGAATGAGGAAACAGGAGGGAGCTGCATCAGTAAATCCCCCTCCTCTCTCCTTCCTCCTTCCTGGAGCTGCTCTAGGCCACAATTGGTCTTTGCTGTCTCCTACCTCAATCTAGATGAGAAGCCCAGTTTCTCTAGTTTCCACGAAAAAAAAAAAAGTAACCTAACATTTCATGAGTTTAGAAACTTTAAGATTTGAGAGGTTTTGAAGAGAGTTGCATGGAAAAACTGCAGCTTGGCCGTATTTCTGACTTGCTTCCTCCCTCATCTTCCTGGTGCAACAAATTCTTTCTCAATCTTCATGCAGAACAGTTCTGTCCACATTTGGCTCCTCTGGGATCTTATTTTCTATATACCAAGCACCCATTTGGGCAACCCCTTCCCCCCAAACAAATGTAGTTCCCTTCCCATGAGGAATTCTGAGAAAAAAAATTATCTCATTATATGTATATTTTTAAAGAACTTAGAAAACATACCAAGAAGTGTGTAAAATTACCCATCATATTGCAAAATTGCTAACATTGGCATCGTTGTTCCTGTCTTTAATATGTTTCATAATTAGGCTCATTTTGTACATCCATTTTTTATCCTGATTTTTAAAAAATGTTTTATATTCTGTTATGGAAAATTTCCAATGAGCCAACATTTTATTTGAAAACCTAATTTTCAATGATTTTATAATATTTTTCATATGCTCTGAGTCAATTTAAAGTTTCCATATGGTTGGATAGCTTGATAAATGGTAGCTTGTGCCATGATAAATATTTTGGCACATAAATCTTGATCTGCATTTTTAATTATTTTATTAGCAGGTAACTAGATGATAAATTAGCGAGTCAGAGGATGACAGTTCAAGGCTCAAGATGCCTATTGCTAAGTTGTTTCTAGAAAAGTTTCTTGGAAAGGGGATGATATGATCAGACATGATTTTTACAGATAACTCAGATTGCAAAATCTATGGAAAAGACGAGAACTTGAATTGAACTATGGCAATTGGGATTGGGAGAGTCTGGATGTAGAGATGCAGGTGACATTTAGGGATATTTCTAAAATAGAGTCAAAGGAGTTGGTAACTGGCTATAGGGAGGTGCGAAACAGTAAGGAACCAAAGATAACTGCCTAGCTTTCCAACCTGCCGACCTAGGGAAAGTTAGTTAATTAGTTAGTTAATAGACAAACTAAGATCCGTAACTTGGCTTGTGATTTCTTTGTTTGGCCTGCCTGGCATCTGGGGCTAGCTTTAGAATTTTTTTTCAGGGGAGGGTCTTTGGGTGGCAATCTGGTTAGAAGTCTTGTCCTAAAGCTGCATTTATTTAGCAGACACCTGTTTTTTAAATTTAGATTTCATGTGTATTTCGTTATATAAGTTGAGATTGGAAGATGATAAAGCATCAAAGTCAGTCATAGGTAGTCACTGCTGGCATCCATTCCTTCTTATTCTTCTATTCCCACTTCAATTTTCCTTGGGAGGTTCACCCATCTCTCACTCCCCCTCCCTGTGGTTTTACTGCCCCAGGTGCTACTCTGTGGATCCAAGGATAGGCACGTAATTCAAGTCAACCAATCAGAGCCAATGGGGCTGAAGTCTAGGCGTTCCCAAGAGAACTGCTGAGAAGAATGCTCTTCCCACAGGAATTGCAAAGAGGATAGGATGTATACCTGGAGCTACTGGCCATTATTTTGCTTGTCTGGCAATGCAATCAACCCAAAGGGAAGCAGAAGTGAGTTAATCCTGATGACCTGGTTCGGATGGCATCACTTGAGCCCTAGTATCCAAGTGCCATTGATGCAGTCCTATGAGGTATTAAAATTCCCTTTTGATCTCAAGCCATTTTGAGTGAGTCTCTGTCACATACAACCAAAGAAGTCCTGGCTAATACAGTATTGGAGATCGGAAAAGGTTCAAGTTTTCAAAAGTTTCAGCTATTCAAGATAAAACTAACAGGAGTCCTATCATGACTACACAAGTATTCTCATTTATATTTAGTGGCTGACAAAGGTGCATGGGGCATCTATTGTAGTGTCAGGCACTGTGTTAGGCTCCAGACACAAAAACAGGCTAATTAAAGATATGATCACAAAAATGTTTTTATAGATAGCTTATTAAAATATCATTACAACTCCTAAGTTGGTTAAATTAGCTAGCTAGAATTAATAGTGTGAATTTTGGCTTTTAGGTTTCATGTACTTTGCTTTATATTTCTTTTGTAGACATGAGGATAGCTAAAATTGGTAGCCAGCAAATAATTTATTTGCATTAATTTCAGAAATATTCTGGAATAGAAAACTCCATACTAGGAACTCAAGTTTCATGAAATAGATTTCCAAAGGGCATTGTAATATATTTAAAATGCCTAACAATGCCACTCATTGGTATGTGGAATTTGGGGGGGGGGGTCTTTCTCCTGCATTCTGATTTTCATTACTTTCAAAGGGCACAGATAGTGGAATCTCATTTAGCAATAAAAGCTTGATTAAGCATTCTGATGTGACATTAGTAACAGATTATATAAAGTTGTGGTTGTAAGGACTAATCAGGTTTCCCCCCTCTAATATTAATGAAATGTGTCATTTTTTAGTCACTTTTGTGCCTCAGCTGTCTCTTTTGGTCCTGAGTTGTCAGTTGAAGATGGTTTAATTAAGAATATTTTTGCTTCACATTCCACCCTTGGGTCATTAAAAATCGTAATGGAAAATAGGATAATGGAAAAAGAAAATATTTAAATTTGTTATTAATATGAGTACTTAAATATGTATCATGGGATCCAGAATACATTGTCCTGAAAAATCTAAAACACAGGGGAAAGTATTTATTCTTCACCATCCTACATCTCATAAAAATTACATGTAACCAGAAATTAATGTACCACAAATGTATAGCAACAAAATACTCCATCTTTTTCTAAGTTCACTGCTTAAGTTTAAATAATCAACCACTTTTTCTTTTTCTCACCAGGGACTTTCAAGGAACTCACTAGTGAGTTAGCAAACATTATTAAAAAACAAACAAACAAAAAAATCTAGGTGCACCCTGGTCTTATGGCTTCAGAGCCACTTCTTGGGCCTGAGTTTGTTTTCTTTCCAGCAGGTGCCAGAAACCCAATCTACATCCTCACTCCTTTCTGCTAAGATTCTTGTTACCCCTGACCAAAGACAAGCTGCAGAGTGGGCACGTTTCCCCCAATCTTGCTCACTCCTCTCTTCTAATTCTTGGCTGTTCCTGAAAATTAGGACAAGGGCCTCTTCATTACAAGAGTTTTATAGCTAATCACTCTGGGAATTGCAAAAATATAATAAACTTGAGGATGTCTGAAAGCTTGGGAATTTTATGAAGTTCTTACAATCACTTTTTCCTGCATTGTACTTCCTCACCACCCTGTTAGATGCTAACGGTGAACTACAGTGCATTGGATTTCTATTTCCAGCCTTCCTAGCAGAGTTCACCAAATCGGCTCATTTCTTGAAGTTTGCTTTGCATGACATTTATGTAGATTCCTTCCTCTGAGATGGCCCTTCTCCCCTGCAATTGGTAATTTGCTTCTTTGAGGAAGTAGAGGCTGTGTAACATCCATTCTAAGGTATGGGTACCATATAGGAATCATCACCTTTGAGCAGTCACTTCTCAAAAAATTCTCACCCGAGGGCATTTCTATTGATGAGAGAGAGAGAGAGAGAGAGAGAGAGAGAGAGAGAGAGAGAGAGAGAGAGAGAGAGAACTTAAATATGTATCTATTGGTTGCCTCCAATGGAGATGGAACCTGGAACCTGACTGAGAATTGAACTGCACCTTTTGATGCTGCTCCAACCAATCGACAGAGCATAAGCAGCCACTTTCTTGAAAGGATTGTTTATTCTAGCTTTTGTCAGATTTCCAAGTTTTAGTATTTCCCAGGGAAACCAAAGCAGTGATTTTTATTTTTATTTTTTTAAAATATATTTTATTGATTTTTATTTATTTATTTTTTTTTTACAGAGAGGAAGGGAGAGAGAGAGCCAGAAACATCGATGAGAGAGAAACATCCATCAGCTGCCGTCCGCACACCCCCCACTGGGGATGTGCCCACAACCAAGGCACATGCCCCTGACCGGAATCGAACCCAGGACCCTTGAGTCTGCAGGCCAACGCTCTATCCACCCAGCCAAACTGGTCAGGGCCAAAACAGTATTTTTAGACACGGGAGGATTCATATTTGTATTTTATTAATATTTCCTGTTGTAAACCTCATGGCTCTCATTCTGCACTTAAAACCTCTTAAAGGATGGATTTCAAATATTTTATTTTTTGCAGGTGTTGGTTAACCTTGGCCATATTCCCATGAGAAAGGGGTCACTTAGAAAACTGAGTACCAGAGGAACGGGCACAGCCTAGCCAGGAACCCACTGCTGCCAGGGCTTTCGTTAGCGGGCGTTCTCCAGGGTCACCATTCCAAGCCATGACTACAATGCAAGGAGTATCAACAACGTACCGCTGTTCAAAACAGAAATATTTAAAAATTCAGGTACCGTTGCTATGTATTAACAAGTCGGATCTGGCGTGTTATTTTACGACCTAAATTCCTTCAGCTTTGAGGTCACCCACACAAATGAGAAAATGCAGTTAGGGGGTCGGGTTTTATCCTCACTCAGGGTCTGGTGTAGTGAGCAGCGTGAAACAGCAAGAAACACACACACACACTCACACACACACACACACACACACACACTCACACACACACACGCACACACTCACACACACTCACACGCACTCGCACACACACACACTCACACACACACACACACACTCACACACACTCACACGCACACACTCACACACACTCACACGCACACGCACACACACACTCACACACTCACACAGACACACACTCACACTCACACACACACTCACACACACTCACAGACACACACTCACACTCACACACACACACACTCACACACACACACTCACACACACACACACACTCACACACACACACTCACACACACACACTCACACACACACTCACACACACACTCACACACACACACTCACACACACACACTCACACAGACACACACTCACACACACACTCACACTCACACACACACACACTCACACACACACTCACACACACACACACTCACACACACACTCACACACACACACACTCACACTCACACACACACACTCACACACACACACTCACACACACACTCACACACACACACACACACTCACACACTCACACACACACTCACACACACACACACTCACACACGCACACTCACACACGCACACTCACATGCACACTCACACACACATTCACACTCACACACTCACACACACTCACTCACACACACACTCTCACACACACACACTCACACTCACACACACTCACACACACACACACACACTCACACTCAGAATTCGAAGAAGAAAAAGAGCTTAGCATCCCGGTGCTGCTCCTCCCGGCGCAAATGCAGCCCCGTCCTGGTCCCCGGGCCTTGCAACCCAGGCAGGCGCTTCCCGGGCGAGGACACCCAGCGGCAGGGACGGAGTCGCCGAGGGTCCCCGCGACCTGGGGGTCCCCGCGAGGGCTCAGCTCCCCGCGCGCGGGCGGGCGGGGCGCGGTCTGGGCATCGGGGTCGCTCGCCACGCCGCCGGGGAGCGGGTCCGGACGCGGGTGAGCGCGACGGCGCAGGAGCGGCGACCCCGGACCCCGCCGCGTTCCCGAGGCTCCGCGCTGGGCGGGGCGGGGCGGGGCGGGGCGGGGCGAGCGCGCAGCGGCGGCGGGGGGCGGGGGCGGGGCCGCGCGAGGCCGGGTGCTGGGCTCGGGGGCGCGCGGCGCGGGCCCGCGGGGCAGCGGGACGAGGCGGCGGCGGGGCGCGGACGCCGCAGGTGGCTCGGGCCGGGCGCCGGGAGCGCGGGCGGCGGCCGGGGCGTGGAGGCGGGAGGCGGCCCTCGCTCGGCTGCGTCTCCCCCGGGGCGCTGCGGGCTGAGACCAGCGAGCCGAGGCGGGGAAGGGCGCGCGGCACCCCCGGGACGGCCCCCGGCATGTTCCGCGAGGCCGGGGCGGTCCTCCCGCCCGTGGGCTGAGGCGGCGGCGGCGGCCCGGAGAAGCGACATGCACCTGCCGGGCGCCGCTTAGAGGACGCGGCCGGCGGCGAGTCCCGGCCGCCAGCCGGGGGGCTCCCTTCGCCCGGCCGCCCCCCGCCGCCGCCGCGGGCCCGAGCTGGAGCGGCGGAGGGGGCGCCCCGACATGGCGGCCCGGAGCGCCCCGAGCTGCCACCTGCGGCTCGAGTGGGTGTACGGCTACCGGGGCCACCAGTGCCGCAACAACCTCTACTACACGGCGGCCAAGGAGATCGTGTACTTCGTGGCGGGCGTCGGCGTGGTGTACAGCCCGCGGGAGCACCGGCAGAAGTTCTACCGCGGCCACAGCGACGACATCATCAGGTGCCGCGGGGCGGGCGCGGGCGCGGGCGCGGGGGCGGGAGGGGGCGGCCGCCGGGAGCCCTCCCGGGCGCGGTGACCCGGTGCCGCCGGGAGCGGCGCCGCGGAGACAGACAGCCCGCGGGCGCCTCGTCCGAGGCCAGCGGTCCTCCCCCTGCAAACGCCTCTCCGCGTCTTCGGGCGCTCGTCTCCCTCGGGGCGGGGCGGGGACACCCAGTCCGGGGGGCTCCGGGCGTTCGGCGCTCTGGCTGGGTACCCTCCTGCCTCCGCGTTTGCGAAACTGCAAAAAGGTTATTTAGGTAGCAGTTTGCTCCTTTACATCCCGCCCGAGGTTTCTGGTTCAACGGATTCTTCAAGCGCCGGGGGGAAGTCCCGTGCCCGATAGAGGACTGATCGCAACCGGGGGCGCGCACCTCTCGGCCGCTGTCATTAGTTCAGGTTTCGCCGCCCGCGGTTCCTTAGCGATCAGCACTTGCACCCCCAAAGGCAGTGTGGGAATATAGGTGTCATGGGAAAGAAGCTTCCGTTTCCCAATCCCCTGGTTTCCTCCTCTTTAAAGCACCCCTCAATAAGTTCACTTTTGTATTTTGGGCTTACGTTACATTTTTTTAATTTTAATTTTTATTCTCCTTTGGGCGGTATTCCGTGCTTGTTGACATTTCTTTAGTGGATGGTGTCTTTGAAATGTAGGTTTCAGTCAGGGTCTCGGCAGGAACTTTGGTGGCAAATAGAGTTAAAAGCTGCAGAAATTGATGACTGCCTCAAGCACGGCGTACGTGTCGGTGATGGACGCCTTTGCTTAAACTATTTGGAGCATGTGTTTTGTGTGCCGCTTCTGGGTTTTTCATAGAAATTCTGTGATTGGATTTGGTCACGCCACAGGATTTAAATTGGGCATTCCAAATCCAGTATCTGGGTTTGGTGTCTTACAGGCAAGAAACATAAGTTCCATAAACGATGAAGTTCTTTTATTTTGTGTGTACATCCGTGATCCGTAGGGAAAAGGGGTAAGATGGAGTAAAGGTACTGAGAGCAGAAGTTGAGATTGTGGAATAGGGAATCGGGGGTTGTTTTGGGTTCATTGGTTTGTTGTGATTAATCCCAAGAGTAGACTTCATGCCAGTTCTCTGTCTTTTTCATGATCCTTGACAGTTTCTTTCTTTTCCGGGTGTTAGGTCGCCCACAGAACAGGGGTTAGACGGTTAGGTCGTAACTTTACCTGGTTGAAGCAACCATCCTCCAGGTACTCAAGTCTATTAGGCTGAATTCAGTGGGTGAGGGAGGTGTGAAGTATTTTGAGGTCTTCTCGGAGCGTACCTACCTCTGTTGTATGTGTACTCTTTGGTATTTGAAAGCAGGATGGTATGAGGGTCTTTGAAATCTAGATACGATTTATTTGATGGGGCACTAGGTTTTTGTGCATCCAGTAGTAAGTGGAAGTTATGTCATAGGTCACACTGCTTGAATGTTTATAATTGTGTTTCAGTAAGCCCTAAGGAAGGTAATGCTTTTGCTTTCCTTTCACATAGGTAGGTAGGAAGATAGATGTAGTTGCACAGCCCATACATTGACTCACAATATTGCAAAATGGCGAGTTACTTTTCTATAGATAAAAGATTTATCCTTAAAACAATTTGTAACACTAAAAAGGTTTCCTGAAAAAAATTGCAATGGGATCGTAAAATCGGACTCATATTGCATCTTGAAATTGGTGGCACAAATTTAATACAGTACTAAGAGTATAGATTAAGTAAGAATCAGTGAAAAGGCTCTGGAAATTTCATATCGAACAATGACAGATCATTATTGCTTGTGAAATAGATCAGGCAGATGTTCAGGCTTTTTCATTTTCTTTCAGTTCAGTGCTTGAAATATAAATATAGAAAGTACTTCAAGAATTTTCAATTATTTCATAGCTAAAAAGGTAATATTCATAAATGTGATGCATAGTGGAAAACAGTGTTGTTGAAATGTTAGCCTTAGTACTAAAAAGTTTACTGTTTTTATCATCTGTTTTGTTTCCATATTTGCTTGAAACTTAGGTAAAACTTATTGGTCAAATCTGACTTAGTCTGGGGCTAACCGGAATGAGCCGGTTATTTTCTTTACGTTCTGAAACTGTAAATGCTATATGGCTTGTAAAGAATGAACCACAACCAGTCTATCATTTACTTACCAGTTTTTCTGTCATCTTACTACATCTAATATTGCTAATGATGGTGCCACATGACTTCTCCTTTTTGTCCATGTTGCTTGTTGTTTTACTTCTTTTTACCACATATCTATACTTCTCTAGTAATTTATCCTTTAGTTGTATTTATATCAGTACTGATTTATATAGAAATTAGTTTCACTGTCAGAAATAATACAGGAATTTTAGGGTCACTTGTTCTTATTTTTACAAGGTGGGGGCAAAAGTAGGTTTACGGTTGTTCATATGGAAAATAATACAGTCATTAGTACAAATACAAGCATAAACTTCGTGTTTTGCATACTCCCAGCCATAAACCGACTTTTGCCCCATCCCATATTGTAATCACGAGACTCTCCAGGGGACTGTATGCTCAGGTGATCAGGTGAACGGGGGAGGGGAGCAGAAAGCTGTCTTCCAAAATACAACACTGGCCTTCAAGATTTGTCCCAGCAGCTTCTAGTTTACTTGGTTATTTTTAAAAAATGACACATGGCTGGCAGTTGCTTCAACGTATGGTCCTCAGACCAGGAGCTTCAGCATCACTTGGGAGCATCTTAGGGATGGAGATCTCCAACCCCACCCAACCTACTGAATTAGATGCTGAATTTTAACACTCTCAGCTGATTGTAAACATATTGCTGTTTGAAGTTTGAAAAACACCCTCTATCTCAGTGGTTCTCAACTTTGGCTGCACATTAGAATCTGACAGTTGCCAGATATTAGCAGTGGGTTTAATCAGATTTAGGAAGTTCTCTCTCTAAATTTCTTAGGTTGTTATGTACTTTTATCATAAAAGGGGTTAAATTTTTGTCAAATGTGTTTTCTATATCTGTTTCTATGTGTGGGTTCTGTTGTTATTTATTAATATGACTAGAGGCCTGGTGCACGAAATTCGTGCAGGGGGGGGGGTGTCCCTCAGGGACCCCTTGGGGGATGTCCGATTGCCGGGATCAGGCCTAAACAGCAGTCAGACATCCCTCTCGCAGTATGCAGGACCACTGGTTCCTAAGCGCTCACCTGCTTGCCTGCCTGATTGCCCCTAACTGCCTCTGCCTCAGCCCCCACAACCGTGTCTTTGTCTGGAAGGACATCCGGAAGATGTCTGGTCTAATTAGCATATTACCCTTTTATTAGTATTGATATGTTGGTTAACTTCAATATGTTGAACTAAGTTTTATTCCACTTACCTTTCCTTTTACTATTCATTTAGTATGTTCTGACTTGTTGACTACTACCCAAGCCATCTAGATGTTCAAACCAGAAACCCTAGAGCAGTGGTTCTCAACTTCTGGCCCTTTAAATACAGTTCCTCATGTTGTGACCCAACCATAAAATTATTTTCGTTGCTACTTCATAACTGTAATTTTGCTACTGTTATGAATTGTAATGTAAATATCTGATATGCAGGATGGTCTTAGGCGACCCCTGTGAAAGGGTCGTTCGACCGCCAAAGGGGTCTCGACCCACACGTTGAGAACCGCTGCCCTAGAGTCATCATAGACCGTTTCCTTTCCCTTTCTTCCTATATTCAATCAGTTGATTCTGTTTTAATACCCTCCTAACTTTTCCCTCTTTCGTTACATCCTCCACCCTGATGCCATTTGTTTTCCTCCCAAAGGTGAATCTCATCATCTAAATCTACGTATAGAAAAGTTTATCAAGGAGAAATTTATATTCATTCCCTGTCTTCTGCTGATGTATATAAATCATTACCAACGGTTAGGTCTTTGTCTTGTATTTAAAGATTCATAGATTATTTTATAGGAATTATGGGTGACGTTTTGTTTCGTAAAATGTGATTTGTACTTTAATAGTAATGTTATTGTAGGAGTTCTACTAATACTATTTTTGGACACTAAAGATATGATCTAACTTTATCCAATAAAGGAGTAAAATGGGAAAGAGGGCTTAAAAACAGATGCATACCAACTGAGAGAGTGGAATGTGGTAGGGTTGCTACTGATTTGTTGCTGTGGTTCAGTTGATCCTTGTGAACATCCTGTTTTTGGAGAAGTTTACACACACTGTATCATATTACAGGGATTAGGAGGTCTGTCACTAACTTTATCACATGTACTATTGAAGTAGTAACTCTTAGCCTGAATTTTTATAGAGGTTATTTATTTTAAATCCAGATTATTTTAAATGGATAAGTAAAGTCTAATTTTCACATTGGTATATGTTATAGATACCAAATATTTTGAAATCTCTGTAACCAATTTTAAGTCTTCTGCTTGTTTGTTTTGCAGCCTTGCATTGCATCCTGAACGAGTATTAGTAGCAACCGGACAAGTTGGGAAAGAGCCTTATATCTGTGTTTGGGATTCATACACGGTACAGACCATATCGGTTCTGAAGGATGTTCATACACATGGTATAGCTTGCTTAGCATTCGACTTAGATGGCCAGGTATGTGATAATTTTTTCTTTTTTTGTAATTGTGTGTTAAGAATGTGTACTATAAGAAATTATTATAAATCTATGAATATTAAATCAGAAAGCAATGATGACAAGTATTTGTTCAAGGGTGGAGGAGGGTAGGTGGGATGAGTGGTTGGTGTATATGAGAACAATGAGGTTTTTTAATTTTCTCAAGAACTTTTCAATTGAATTAATTACTATCATGAAAGCTAAAGAGACCCTGATGCAGTGGAATATTATCTGGTTGCTCTAGAAAATTTTACACACAATTCTTTTCCAGGTTGTGTATATTGATAAGACAAATGGAAGACATCTTAGGAAAATTAAGTTTAAGTAGAGTTGTATACATTTTAATTTTTAGTTATTTTAAGGTTTTCTATTAAAATTACATTTTTTTATTGAAAATAACAAGGCAGTTCCTATATGAACTGTTTTTAGACAAAAATCAAAGTTAAAAACAAAGGATATAATTATAATTTCACTTACTTTACTAATCAGTTCCCAAATTATTATTTACTTCTAGACAATGACTTTTTAAAAAATTAAACAAGTCAACAGCTTTTTGGTGGTGTTTTCATGGAACTTATTATACCTAAAACATATTTAAGAAGTGATAAAAAGTTGGCTTTTGTAGGTGTGCAAAACTTTTATAGTCTTTAAAAGTTTTATGTTAAAATTAGAGTTTAGCCGAAACCGGTTTGGCTCAGTGGATGGGGCGTCGGCCTGCAGACTGAGGGGTCCCAGGTTCGATTCCGGTCAAGGGCATGTGCCTGGGTTGCGAGCACATCCCCAGTGGGAGATGTGCAGGAGGCGGCTGATCGATGTTTCTCTCTCATCGATGTTTCTAACTCTCTATCTCTCTCCCTTCCTCTCTGTAAAAAATCAATAAAATATATTTGAAAAAAAAATAAAATAAAATTAGAGTTTAAAAATTATTTTAACCTTTAGAAAAATTTTTTAGCTGCTTTTCAATTCATAAAATTAATTTCATAGGTCTAGATTTAACAGGAACCAATTACATTGTGATCTCTTCCCTTGAAAATGATATCCAGTAGATGTTTTATTTATAACTCTGAGGAATAGCTTCTTTGAGTAGCATAGATACATATGACTTTCTGATAAGAGTCTGGTAAGAGATCTATAAAGACTTAACTGGAACCTCTCATTTGGGGAAAAGTGTGCTTCTAGGTTTAATATCACAGTATAGCAGTGATCGTCAATTACAGAACCTTAATTTGTGTGCCATTTTTATTATTTTTTCAAGTCCCTTAATGTCCTCATATCAGAATTTTATTTTATTTTTTTAAAAGGAAGAGAATTATACTCTTTACCTATTTTACAGGAGATGAGATTTTATGAAATAAACCTATAAAGTTGTTTTTAAATATCATTTACTAAAGGTGTTATGAAATCCAAGATGTTTTAACTATGTGTCTGTATGTTTTAAATGTAGATGTTTTCTTCTTAATTTTAAAATTGCCTTTTCTAAATGTAATATATTACATTGCTGAGGAATTTCTCTTATATGTGTAAGGAGAAGTTATGCCCACCTATTTTCTTAGTTGGAACCTTTAATTTCACTTATTTTAAACAAGTTAAAAGTCTTGGGCACAAGTATTTTATTACCACAGATATTCATGAGAATGTGTTACTTAAAATTTAAGCTTATAAAAAAACATGAGAGCTAAAAGTTATTGAGCACATACTAAGTATAAGGCATTGTCTACATCATTTCATTTAATCCTCACAACCCTATGAAATAGAGACCGTTATTATCTCTACTAGAGGCCTGGTGCACAAAAATTTGTGCACTCGGGGGTAGGGGTCCCTCGGCCCGGCCTGTGCCCTCTCACAGTCTGGGACCCCTCGAGGGATGACCACCGGCTGGCTTAGGCCTGCTCCCTGGGGCATTGGGCCTAAGCTGGCAATCAGACATCGCTCTGGCAGCCCGGCAGGCCTCGGGGGATGTCCACTTGCTGGAGGGGAGCAGACCTAAGCTGCAGTCAGACATCCTTAGCGCTGCTGAGGAGGCAGGAGAGGCTCCCACCACCACTGCTGTACTGGCAACCATCAGCCTGGCTTGTGGCTGAGCAGAGCTCGCCCATGTGGGAGCGCACTGACCACCAGAGGGGCAGCTCCTGCATTGTGTGTCTGCCCCCTGGTGGTCAGTGTGTGTCATAGTGACCAGTCATTCCCAGTCTTTCTGCTGTTAGGTCAGTTTGCATATTACCCGTTTACTATATAGGATAGAGGCCTGGCGCACGGGTGGAAGCCGGCTGGTTTGCCCTGAAGGGTGTCCTGGATCAGGGTGGGGGTCCCGCTGGGGTGCCTGGCCAGCCTGGGTGAGGGGATGATGGCTGTTTGCAGCTGGTCACACCCCCTTCAGGGTGAGGGTCCCCACTGGGGTGCCTGGCCAGCCTGGATGAGGGGCTGATCGCTGTTTTCAGGCTGGCCACACCCCCTTTAGGGTGGGGGTCACCACTGGGGTGCCTGGTCAGTCTGGGTGAGGTGCTGAGTGCCGTTTTCAGGCTGGCCGGCGACTGATGCTCCCAGCCTCTCCTTTTTTTCTTTTTATTCTGGGATCTATTTACCTTCTATAATTGAAACTTTGTTGCCGTCCTGCTCGCTCCAACTCTGAGGCCACCGCTGGCTGAAAGCAGGTATCTGGGGTTTGTTTAGCTTCTATAATTGAAACTTTGTTGCTTTCAGAGCTCAGAGGTGGGCCGCAGCAGGCGGGGAACCTTGGCTTCCTCCATCACTGGAGCAAGCAAGCCTCTTGCTCGCTTCAGCTATGTGGCTGCCCGCCACCATCTTGGTTGGCAGTTAATTTGCATATCGCCCTGATTAGCCATTGGGAGGCATAGCGAAGGTACAGTCAATTACCCTTTTTGTCTTTTATTAGATAGGATTTTACAGATAAAGAAACTGAGACTTAGAGAGGTTAAATAACTTGCCCCAGGTTACACAGCTAGTAAATGGAACCAGAGGTGGAACCCAGGTCACACACACTCCAAATCTCATGTTTGTTTGTTTTTTTGTGTTTTTTTTTAAATATATTTTATTGATTTTTTACAGAGAGGAAGGGAGAGAGATAGAGAGTTAGAAACATCGACCAGCTGCCTCCTGCACATCCCCCACTGGGGATATGCCCGCAACCCAGGTACATGCCCTTGACCGGAATTGAACCCGGGACCCCTCAGTCCGCAGGCCGACGCTCTATCCACTGAGCCAAACCGGTCTCGGCCCAAATCTCATGTTTTTAACCGCAATCCTCAACTGCCTCCCAAAAATGAACTTAGAAGGTGCTTATTTATATTTCAAAAGGAATTTATCCATCTTAAGTACAGTTAAAGCTTGTAAGGAACTGCTTCCAGTTAAAGATTAAGAAGAAAATATCTGAAATTATATTAATGAGAAAATGCTTTAGTTAAAAAATATATTTTAGTACATATCTCTCCACTCTTATATATATATAAACTATTTATGAGATACCAACTAGGAAATGCTGTATAAATTTTCCATGTTCTACTATAACTGAAACTATAAATGACCAATTAAGATTTATCCAGTGAATTAGTTTTTTCCTGTTGGTAGCAATGCTGGATGTTCTTTTCCTAGAGAGGTTCTTCTGAATGGATTGAGTATCTATGCTAACGCTGGAAGTCTCCCTTATGTAGAATAATTAGGGCCTAAAAAGGCTAATTATATAAAGCCACATCAAACAAGGGCTAAAATTTTATAGTAAATGGAGGAGGAATAAGAGGAAGGGAAATTTAGTACTTTATCTTGAAAATATAACCATAATTTAAAATAATAAAAGCACATTTCTCATATTCCATAAAATCTGTTATAGTTACAACTTTGCTAATTTGTAGAATGAACCAAGAATAAAGAATTAACGTTTTTAACCTAATTTGTCAACTATATGCTGGTACAAAATGAAATGCTTTGGCTTACCATTGACTTTTGGCACGTAATTATAACGAGGGTCATTTTTACAAAAATATTAGGGGATTTCACTGTTTTGTTTTGTTTTGTTTTTCAAGGGCCTTCAAATAACCTCCTGATAATCTAAACATACCTCAAGTGCCTATTGCATTTTAAAAAATTTTTCTTGTATTGCTCTTCCAGATCCTAACATCTAATTTAATGGCTTTCTGTATGATTTGACCGATATTTACTTCATGAAGTCCTGTGTCTTTTTCAAAATGAGTGATTTTTACTTTGTAACGTTGTAACAGTTAGATCAGCAGTTCTCAACCTGTGGGTCACGACCCCTTTGGGTGTCGAACAACCCTTTCACAGGGGTCGCCTAAGACCATCGGAAAACACATATATAATTACATATTGTTTTTGTGATTAATCACTATGCTTTAATTATGTTCAATTTGTAACAATGAAAATACATTCTGCATATCAGATATTTACATTATGAGTCATAACAGTAACAAAATTACCGTTATGAAGTAGCAACGAAAATAATTTTATGGTTGGAGGTCACCACAACATGAGGAACTGTATTAAAGGGTCGCGGCATTAGGAAGGTTGAGAACCACTGCGTTAGATCTTATATATTGGACCCTGAGATCACAAAGATCCCCCCACTAAGGTCTTTTAAGTTTAATTGTCCATTATTTGAAAGTATTTCACAATTGCAGGAACACATGGGATGCGTCTAGCTGTGGCTATTGGAATATTTTTCTTATTTGAGTATTTAGTATGCCAGAACTTTTTACTAAAAACTTCCATGGAGTTTTAAAGCTTTTAGCCAGTTGTGACTTGCTTTGTGTGTATGAGGAGTTGAGCCAGAGAGAAGAGGCAATGGTAGAAAGGACAGAGCCCCTCTGTTACTCACTTTATCGTTGTCTTGTGACACTTTAATTTCTACACAGTTTGCTGTAGCAAGAGGTGAATATCTTTGTTTTAGCTAGGTGTTTGTTGAAACCTTCTTGTTCTCAAATATTAAAGATTCACCTGAGTATATTTTTTTTGTCATTGATATAGACAGAGTAGAAGGGGGGAGGGGAAGAGAGAAACAGATCAATGTGAGAGAGACACATCGATTGGTTGCCTCCTAAATGTGCCCCAACCAGGGCCGGGGATTGAACCTGCAACCCTTTGGTGCAAGGGCTGATGCTCTATCCACTGAACAACATCAGCCAACCAGGACTATTCTTTCTCTTTTCATGTGAACCATTCATTCTACACATTTGGGGTTTAAATAGCAACTGTACTTTGCAGAAACGGTTTCTAACAGGGTACTAGATGACATTTCTCATTTGGACAAGAAGAGAAAATAGGTTCTTAAAGCTAATTATAATTATGGTAAACTGATGATGATGATAGCAAACACTTATATAACATTAACTATATTCCAGACACTCTTCTAACTCGTTTATATACAGGGTGGGGCAAAAGTAGGTTTACAGTTGTTCATATGGAAAATAATCCTATCTAATAAAAGAGAAACAACATGGTAATTGGCGTACGACTGCTACCCTTCCCATTGGCTAATCAGAGTGATATGCAAATTAACTGCCAGCCAAGATGGCGGCCGGCAGCCAGGCAGCTTAAACTGAACATGAGGCTTGCTTGCTTCAGTGACGGAGGACTGCAACGTTCCCTGCCTGCATTGCCGACCTCTGAGCTTGCAGTTTAAAAAACATTGTAACAAATACAGAAGCTAAACAAAACCCCAGAAACCAGCTTTCAGAGAGCTGGGATCTCAGTAGATACAGAGATACAGAGTTTCGATTATAGAACTGAAACAAACCAGATACCTGTTTTCAGCAGCTGAGGCCTCAGAGCTGGAGCCAAGCCTCAGAGCTAAAGCTGGCCCAGAATAAAAAGAAAAAAAGGAGCAGTTGGGAGCTTCAGTCCCAGCCTGAAAACAGCCCTCAGCCCCTCACCCAGACTGTCCAGGCACCCCAGTGGGGACCCCTACCCTGAAGGGAATGTGACCAGCTGCAAACAGTCATCATCCCCTCATCCAGGCTGGCCAGGCACCCCAGTGGGGACCCCCACCCTGATCCAGGACACCCTTCAGGGCAAACCAGCTGGCCCCCACCCATGCACCAGGCCTCTATTCTATATAGTAAAAGGGTAATATGCCTCCCAGCACCGGGATCAGCGGAGCTGAGAGGCCTCCCGGCACCGGGATCAGCGTGACAGGGGGCAGCGCCCAAACCCCCTGATCACCCTGCGGCTCTGTGTGTGACAGGGGGCGGGGCCACACGCTCCCTATCGGCCATGCTCTGTTCATAACAGGGGAAGGCACCCCAACCCCCTGATCGGCCCTGCTTTGTGCCTGATAGGGGGGAGCTCCCCAACCCCCTGATCACCCTGCGGCTCTGTGTGTGACAGGGTGCCCCGCCCCAACCCCCCCACCCCACGGGCCCTGCTCTGTGTGTGACGGGGTAGGGCCATAACCTCCCCATCGGCCCTGCCCTGAGTGTGTCAGTGGCGGCGCCCCAAACCCCTGATTGGCCCTGCTCTGTGGGTGATAGAGGGCGGTGCCCCAACCCCCTGATCCACCCTGCCCTGAGTGTGACAGGGGGCGGTGCCCCAACTCCCCTATCGGCCCTACTCTGTGAGTGACAGGAGGGAGCTCCTCAACCCCCTGATCGGCCCTGCTCTGTGCATGATGGGGGAGCTCCCCAACCCCTTGATTGACCCTGCTCTGTGCGTGACAGGGTACGGAGCCCCAACCCCCCTGATGGGCCCTGCTCTCTGCGTGACAGGGGTGGCGCCGCAACCTCCCCATCGACCCTGCCTTGAGTGTGACAGGGGGCGGTGCCCCAACCCCCCAATTGGCCCTACCCTGAGCGTGACTGAGGGTGGCATCGCAACCTCCCAATCCGCCCTGCTCTGTGCATGACAGGGGGTGGCGCCCCAACTCCCCAATTGGCCCTGCTCTGAGCCCGACCAGGGGCTGCACCTAGGGATTGGGCCTGCCCTCTGCCACACGGGAGCAGGCCTAAGCCAGCAGGTCGTTATCTCCCGAGAGGTCCCAGACTGCGAGAGGGCACAGGCCGGGCTGAGGGACCCCCCCATTCCCCCCCGAGTGCACAAATTTTTGTGCACCGGGCCTCTAGTACAATAATAAATAACAATACAAGAATAAACTGTGTTTCACATACTTACAACTGTAAACTTACTTCTGTCCCACCCTGTGTGTATATATGTTAATTGTCATATTGACCCTATGAGGTACTTTTATTATCCCCTCTTAATAGGTAAGGAAACTAAAATACAGAGAGGCTTAAGAACTGTCCAAAGTCATCCAGTTAGTGAGAGATGGGGCGGTGTTCAAATCTAGGCAGTCAGCTACCAGAATCTATGCTCTAAACCAGAGATTGGTAAACTTTCTATAACAAGTCAAATAATAAATAGTTTAAAGCTTTGTGGACTCTGTGGTCTCAGTGACAACGACTCAGCTCTGCACTGTAGTGTGAAAGCATCATAGACAGCTTGTAAAAGAGTGTGTGTGGCTGTGTTCCAACTTTATTTACAAAAATCGGGATGCAGGTAGAGTTTGGCCTGAGAATTGTCGTTTGCAACCCCTGCTTCTAAATCAGCGCTTTTCAAAGTCTGTGTTGTGGGTTGGTCCTTGTGATTTCTTCTTTAACCCTTCATTTACTAAGAAGTATGTCTTGTTAATTTACAAATATTTGAAGGATTTTCTGTATAAACTTCATACTATTCTGATTTCTGTTTTTGTCAGAAACCAGTACCTTATTTTTCTTACCTATTAAGTGGAGATAATAAAAGTACCTCATAGGATAATAACTTCATGCTATTCTGATTTCTGTTTTTGAAAATACAGAAAACGTACTCTGTATTTTCATTTAAAAAAATTCGTTTAGGCTTATTTTGTGATTCAAAATTTTGTGATCTTAATGAAGCATCATGTACATTTGGAAATGGTAGGGAAAAATATGTCTTCTGTTTCCTTTCCTTCTATTTATTGTACTGTTGTTCTCATTCATTTTATTTCTACATGTTTTGTAAACCCCATAATAACTTGTTATTTTTGCCTAGAATAGTTAGTTTTAAAGGCAAATTAAAAATAAGAAAAATCATATTTATGCATTTACTATTTGGGTGCCCTTCATTCATATGTGTAAATTAAGTCTTGAGTGACTGACGCTTTGTGATCTTTGGGAGTTTTTTGGCCTAGCTTCTTCGTAATTGTTTTTTCCCCTCAGAATTTGTTCTTTGCTTGGCCTCAGGATTTTACCCTGTGCATGAAATATTGGTGTTCTCAAGGGGTCTTATAAACTGACTTTATGGAGCTTTTTCTCTGTTCTGCAAATTACTAGCCATCTTGGCTTCTCTGAACTCTAGGCTGTCTTCTCAAATCAGCAAGTCTGCTGGCCTCTGTTTGGATTCCACCCTCCTGGGCTGTAGTCTGGAAATTGCCTTCTAGATAAAGGCTGGGGCAATTTCACGACTCACCTTGTTTGTTTCCCCCCCTTTCAGGATTCACAGTTCTTCACTTCCTATTATGAATGTCTGAAAACATTTTGTTTCATGTACTTTATACAGTTTTTGGATTGTTTATAGCCGAGGATCAGGTTCAGACCCTAATACTCATTCATGGCCAGAAGTTCATCTTTCATGTTTCTTAACCCCTCTCCTACTTTCCATCTCACTGTCTCCTCTTTTCAAGTCTCTCTTTACTCCCCTCTAATCGCCTATTTAACTCTTCCAATGAGTTTTTAATTTCATTTATTTTTTCATATCTAGAAATTCTCTTTGCTTTTTCAAATCTGCCTGGATACTTTTATAGCCTCCTATTCTTTGCTCATATGAAGATATTTTTAAGTCTTTTTTAAAAAAAATATGTTTTTATTGGTTTCAGAGAGGAAGGGAGAGAGAAACATCCATGATGAGAGAGAATCATGGATCGGCTGTCTCCTGCATGCACCCCTACAGGGGATCAAGCACACAACCCAGGCATGTGCCCTTGACTGGAATCGAACCCAGGACCCTTTAGTCTGCAGCCTGACGTTCTATCCACTGAGCCAAACCAGCTCGGGCTATTTTTAAGTCTTATTTTATATAATCTGATAAATCCAATGTCTGATGTTTTGCAGGACTGATTTTGCTGTTTGTCGTGACTTTCTGATTCTCACTCATGTCTCTATGTGATTATAGGGAACAGGTTGTTTATTTTTTATTTTATTTTTATTGATTGCTATCTTTACAAATACTTTGAGGGATGGGTGTTTTAGTCCTCCACATAGTATTTATATCTGCCTATGTAACATTGTTGAAAAATGCTTGAAGATTCTGCAATCCTTAGGACCACTCTAAATGAAAATTTCGGATTTATGATTAATGTGGATTTAGGCCTTACAGCCACAGGAAGGCTGCTTGTGGCTACAGATTTTCAGGGTAGTGTTTCTCCCTTCATGCATTGCCACCCCTCCTTAAAATAGGATAGTTTCTTGTTTTCCCTTACTCTGAGGAGTTAGATGCTTTAGTTAGAGGTTTGCATATCAAATCCCTACCTTAGGCGTGTCTTAAACTTTATTTCCTATTCCTGTTCAGCCTACAGAACAAAATCAGGCTTACCAGGACTTAGCTGACACCTTTAGAGTAAAGTGGATGGACGTAGGAGCTCTTACTATTCCAGATTCCCATATGAAACAACTTTGTTTTTGTTCTCAGATTTCTTAATTTTTGACAGCTCAGTAGTACATTTAAAAGATGTTTTTACATTTTATCTAACATTTTTAGTTTTTGACAGGAGAGATGTTTAGGGTATTTTGTCAATCCTACTGTTAGACATGGAAGTCATCCTTCTGTTTCTTAATGTGAAGAATCACATATATGTGCAGATATTAACAAGATGAAATATATCCAGCCTTTCTCAATAAAGTCTATAAAATATAACTATTTTGATGTTTATAATACGAGTAGAATTTGCAATTTATAATTTGGTTCCTTTTTTATCTGTTTGCCTGCCCTTCGGGACTTCTTGGAAATATTTCAGCGCTTGGTTTCAGTTGGACTCGATTCAAAAAATGCAGTTTGTGTTTGGGATTGGAAAAGGGGAAAAATGTTATCTATGGCTCCTGGTCACACGGATAGAGTAAGTATTGCCTTTCTGGTTTCTAATGGGTACTGCATGGGAAACGGCCAGAGGGTGTCAGGGGATTTTATGTTTCTGTCTTTTGTTATTGACCAATAGTTCATATCTAATTAAAAATTTAAAGTACAGTTGTAATTAGAATGCATATGTATTGTAGACTCAATAGGTGTAGTGTTAGCACAAAACTTTTAACCTAGTTGCTTCAGCAAAAATGATGAATTTTGTGACACTAAAACCTCAATTTAAAAATTGAATGGTAAAGGCCTATGGTCGGTTTAGTTTGGTTAACCACTGATTTGTTACATATATTTCATAGTTAAGATGAAAACGATATTTCGTGTGTGAATTTAAAATTATGTATTAGGCCGAGACCGGTTTGGCTCAGTGGATAGAACGTTGGCCTGCGGACTGAAAGGTCCCAGGTTCGATTCCGGTCAGGGGCATGTACCTGGCTTGCGGGCACATCCCCAGTGGGGAGTGTGCAGGAGGCAGCTGATCGATGTTTCTCTCTCATCGATGTTTCTAACTCTCTCCCTTTCTCTCTGTAAAAAATCAATAAAAAATATATATATATATAAAATTATGTATTAGAATGAGGGTTTTTAGAGACCTAACCTTTTTTATTTATGAAACTTGTTAAAAATATATTATTCTAAGATGTTTAAAATTAACATAAAGAATATGATGTCAGCTTTTGAATTAAATATTATACTACTTTTATATAAACATACATCAGAATTTTATCATAAACTCTTTAAAATGTCTGAGTTCTTTGTGTGTAATAAAATGTTTAGCTGAACCAGCACAGGAGGGATAGTCATTGATTCTATTTCGGGGGAATCTATGAATCTGTAAAAGTGTATAGAAACATTTGTGTGATTTGCGTTTTGGAAAAAAAACCTTTGGTTTTTAGCAGATTCTCAGAGAGTCCTGTTACACACAAAAAAACACAATTTAGATTATTAAAATGTTAAGTATAGCTTATTAAACAATTTTGTATTCTGACTTAGAACAAAGCATTTCACACATTAGTACTTTGGATTTAGTAAATAGATTGATTATTATGAAAAAATGATACTGTCATTGGAACTTTTAAAACTATTTTGTGGTTAGTATTTTAAAGTTTCATCAGTATGTTTTTCACTTAATCTGTTTTTTTGGTGAGTTGCTAACCATTAACTTATAAGATGTATTCTTTCTTCATTATCACTGAAGGCTATCACTTAGTGTATTTTTAGAGGTACTGAGCATTTTACATCATTGTGCTGGCAGGTGTCAAAGAAATATGATGAAGACTACCAGATAGCAGAATTATTTTCTGCTATGAAATTATTTTTCAAATATTAGTTTTTCTTATATTTATTATTAAAGTACATGTTTCTAATGCATGTTTGATTTCATCTGGGGTTTTTTCTTGTTTTTGTAATAAAAATGGTTTGTGTGTATTTAGAATTTATGGAATCTTAGAAAGGAACAGAGCCTGGGGATCTCCAAAATTTAAGTGCATAAGTTAATTTTGTTTGACTTATAAACAATAAAAATAAAAATAGAATTTGCACTATGAAATAAATATTTGGATTCTTTATGAAAGTAGTTCTGCATGATAGAAAGCTTTCTGGCTGTATGTGTTAAGTGTGTGTTCCATTCAGATTTTTCTTTTGTAGAAATGCCTATGCCCTAGTTGTATTGAACCATTCTTGTTATTTATGGGCCTATATTTTTTTAAAATATATTTTATTAATTTTTTACAGAGAGGAAGGGAGAGGGAGAGAGAGTTAGAAACATCGAAGAGAGAGAAACATCGATCAGCTGCCTCCTGCACACCTCCTACTGGGGATGTGCCCACAACCAAGGTACATGCCCTTGACCGGAATCAAACCTGGAACCTTTCAGTCCGCAGGCCAACACTCTACCCACTGAGCCAAACCGGTTAGGGCTATGGGCCTATATTTTAAAAAAAGAATTAAAAATAGAGTTGTTAATTGCCATTCTACTACTTGCTTCATAAGTTCATGTAGTTGTTTCATAAGTTCATAGAAACTAAGAAATAGTTTTGTTTTTTTTTAAATAAAGAACAGCTCATCTTTTTTTAAAAAAAAACAACAACATTTTGATTGATTTCAGAGAGGAAGGGAGAGAAAGAGAGAGATAGAAACATCAACGAGAGAAAAATCATTGATCAGCTGCCTCCTGCATGCCCCACACTGGGGATTGAGCCCACAACCCAGTCATGTGCCCTGACCAGGAATCAAACTGTGATCTCCTGGTTCATAGGTTGATGCTCAACTACTGAGCCATGTTGGCTGGGCAAGATACAGCTTTTGTTCCTTATCATTTATGTATTTACTTTATTTCTCATAAGATTTTTATTATTATTGAGGAACATGACTTTATGATAGGTAGAGTTTGGGGGTTATTTGGTCTTTTGGACAGCATTGTTAAATGATTCTGAAATTAAGTATTTTAACCATAAATCTGATTTGTTTACAGATATTTGATATTTCTTGGGATTTGTACCAACCAAATAAACTTGTCAGCTGTGGTGTAAAACATATCAAGGTACTAGAAGGTTCTTGTTGTATAAGAGTCACTAGAGGCCTGGTGCATAAATTTGTGCACTGGTGGGGTCCAGCCAGCCCTCCCCAATGGGGGCCCATTGGGGGTGTGCTGGCTGGGGCGGGGGGTCCCCTGGGGTTGGGGGCGGCCGGGGTGAGAGGCCATGGGTGTTCCGCTGTTCAGTCGATTTGCATATTACCCTTTTATTACATAGGATGTTAACTTCCTCTCTGCCGCTGAGTACATATCACACTATTTACAATTTAGGATAGTTTTAGGATTCTGACAGTACTTATTTTTAAATGTCAACATTTTTAATATCTTAATGTTCAGTCTAACAAATATTATGTAGTTACTGTGTGAGGAACCTATGAGAGGGACATAGATATAAACAGAGAATTAATAGAACACTTCCCATAAAGGAATTTAGAGTCTAATGAAATAAGGTTTTGCACTGTTATTTTGCTGCTGCATGTTTCACTTAGAAAGTAAAATGTGAGAATAGAAAACCAAGTAAACTGAGTTTTCATTCACAAAGATAAAACACTGTGGCAGAAGCATCAGGGGTAGAATTGGCTTTGCCACCTACTAACTGTTGACCTGGGATGAGTCATTAATCTCTGAGCTTTTTTTCACATCTTAAAACGGGCTGCTGTTCCACCCTCAGAGAGGTGGTGATTCAGTAAGACAGTATATATGTCGGAGTGCCTGGCACCTGGTCAGCTTTCTGACAGGGTTACCTTTTCTTCTCTATAAGTTCTCTTATTTGATTTCAGCCTTTGATAGTCACTGTTTACTTTGCATATGGAAGCTTTGAGTTTTGTCTCATAATTATAGTTCAGAATTTGAAGCCCATATAGTCAGTGGTATTCACTCTTAGGTTGATAATTACTTTTAAATCCGTAATGCAAATTGGAAATATTTGCTTTTCTCCCGATATCTGATGTAACAGTTAACTAACTCTTAGTAAGTAGGGTTTTGTGCGGACATTCTTCTGATACTCTCACTTACATCCACATTTTCTCCAGAGCATTTTTGGCTGCTGCTGCAAATCTGGGTCCTGATTTGATAATGAGTAGGCTCTGTGCTAGGTTTAAAGTATATAGTATAAGCGCTATGAAGGTAGAAGTTTTGTCTTGTTCATCTTCTATGAACATAAGTTTGACACAGTACTTGATATATATTAAGTCAATAAATTGTTGGCAAATTAATAAATAGAGACCTTACTGTTGTTATAACTATAAAGCTGAATTTTTCATTTTCAGATTAAAAAAATCTTATCTTCTCAATTAAACTAAACAAACTATATATATATATTTTTTTTTACTGTATTTCCTTACATTTGGTAGAGGCAGTGAATAACATGGTAGCTCTCTGCAGACAATACATATGAGGAAACTAAATCCCAAAGATGCTCTAGAACTACACTGGCCAGTACAGCTACTTAAATTAAATTAATTACAATTAAATAAAATTTAATACTCATTTCTCAGTCACACTGGCAGTATTCTCAAGAGCCACATGTGTCAAAAAGAATAAAGGATTGATTCTAGATGCATGTATATAAAAAAACCCACATTTGTCTAGTGATTCATCTAAATACTGTCTCCATTTATCTCAGTGGGGACCAGATGTACTATGTTTTATCATTTCCCCCAGGTTATTCTAATGTGCAGCCACAGTTGAGCATCACTGTTCTAAAAGAAAATAATAGATTGAATTTGGGACTTGCTGAAAGAAAGAAAATCAACTATCCTTATGCACAAAATCATGGAACTTTAAAATGTAAAAATCATAAACTTTCTTTGATTAAAACATTCATTAGTTATTTGAGTAGATCAGCATCATAATTTTTAGTTCTTTGAGGCTTCATGTTTTAAATTAAGATCTTTAGGTCTTAAAATAAGATCTTGAAGGTCAGGTGAGATTTTTAAGTATATAATATTAACAAATTATATTATTTAAAATAGTAATTTAGTTATTATAAAGTTGAATTTATTCTTGGGGCCTAATTACCTTATACATAGCTATTTTATATATCTATAATAATAAAAGCATAATATGCTAATTAGACCAGACAGCCAAATGACCTTCCAGACCAGGGATGGGCAAACTTTTTGACTCGAGGGCCACAATGGGTTCTTAAACTGGACCGGAGGGCCGGAACAAAAGCATGGATGGAGTGTTTTTGTGAACTAATTTAAATTCAAAGTAAACATCATTACATAAAAGGGTACGGTCTTTTTTTTCAATAGTTTTATCCATTTCAAACGGGCCGGATCCGGCCCGCGGGCGATAGTTTGCCCACGGCTGTTCTAGACAGTCCTTCCTGCGAAGCCATGGCAGCTGTGGCCAAGGCAGATGTGGTTAGGGGCGATCAGGCAGGCAGGTGAGCAGTTAGGGAAGATCAGGCAGGAAGGCAGAGGGGTTAGGGGCAGGCAGGCAGGCAGGCAGGCAAGCAGTTAGGAGCCAGCAGTCCCAGATTGTGAGGAATGTCACAGATTGTGAGAGGGTGCAGGCCGGTCTGAGGGGACACCCCCCTCCCGTGCACAGATTTCATGCACCAGGCCTGTAGTGTGTGTGTGTGTGTGTGTGTATGTATGTGTGTGTGTGTGTGTGTGTGTATCTGCCTTTGCCCCAATTTTGTTTTTTTTTCTCTCTGCAAACTATTAAAATTTACCTGAATTCACAAAGAAGAACAAATTTCTGGTCATGAAGATTTATATTTGACCTGTTTCACTTCCCTGTGTTTTCCCAAGAATGAACCAGTTATTCCAAATATGTATCTCTCTTATTTTTTAAGCTTTGAAAAGATCAACGGGTGCAACATACTAATCCTTTTATTTTTCCCTGTCTTTGCTGTCTTTATCAGATTGAACATTAGGTTTGGTTCTTTTTCCTATTAGTATATAGTATCTTCATTGCTAGCTCATTCCCAACTTTTCAACCTAAGTTTCGTGTGGTTTTCTCTTCAGAAACCTAATGGAAGCATAGCATATTTAAAAAGTAATGTAGTTCATCCCGCTGCCCCCCCTTCCCCCCTGTTATTCTTATAGATAAGTATTGAAACCAGTGACTTATCTGCTCTAACTAGCTGTTGACAACACTAGGATGAGGATGTGAACCTTGAATGCTATTGTATCATAAGGGAAAATCTTAGGTAATTTCTAGTCTGCTGCTCTAAAGTAGCATCAAAGTATTGGGAATGTTTTACTTTATTTTATAAGCATTCTTTGATAATCTGATTATACTCTGTATCTTGTAGTTCTGGAGTTTATGTGGAAATGCTCTGACCCCAAAACGAGGAGTCTTTGGTAAGACTGGCGACCTTCAAACAATATTGTGCCTGGCCTGTGCAAGGGATGAGTTAACATATTCTGGTGCACTCAATGGGGATATATATGTATGGAAAGGAATCAATCTCATTCGAACAATACAAGGGGCCCATACTGTAAGTACATTTAAATATTTCCAAACACTTTTTGATGTTAACTGCTTATCTTGTCTTAGAACAGAAGATTACATAATATAGAGAACGTTCTGATCAGTCCAGTGACTTGGAAAATGTTATAACAGAATTAATTTTATGCCTATCTGTAATTAATTTTTATAGGATATAAGGTTTAACTTTATTTTCTTTTATGTTATGTGCATATCATTAAATACCTCTTTGGTCATATATTGAGTTGCTATATATAATCTATTTCTAGATTGTATAGATTTTCTTAAAATGTAAAATGTTAAATTATTTCCTTTTCCAGGCAGGAATTTTTAGCATGAATGCTTGTGAAGAAGGCTTTGCCACTGGTGGCAGAGATGGCTGTATTCGTCTTTGGGATTTAACTTTTAAACCAATTACTGTGATTGATCTCAGGGAAACAGACCAGGGATACAAAGGTAATAACAAACCAAATAGTATCTCATTACTAGGCAAATTCTAAATTTACCTAGGATTGTCTGTTTCAGGAAACATGAATGTATGTTTTATAAATATAATGAGACATTTGCCTGTTCACAGTGTATACATTTCATTGGAATTTTTCTGTTGAAGAGAAATTTTGCCTAAAGCCAGTCTAGGTTTACTGTTACGACAAAGATTCTTTCATATCTGATGACTGTTATAATGGACCTAACGAGAGATGTGATAGATACTTACTTGGTAACCTTGGGTCTTGAAACGATTTTACTATTAGAATGCTAGATGTAACTTTAGCAAATAAACTGTTGAAAAGAAAGTGTGTCAAGGGTTGAAGGAAACTGTACACAGCACCTCTATGTTGGTCATAATGTATAGATAAGAAAACTGAGAGAAACATTAGCTTTCCCCAGGTTACAAAAGGAATTGTGAAGTATACAGTAAAAGCAGAAGTCTCTTTTTCTTTTTTCATTAAAAAATTTTTTAAACCTCATACTCGGGTGAGAATTAAAATAATAATAATAAAAAGAGAAGTATTCCATATAGAAAACAATACAGAGAATTGAAAAAGATGTATGGAACAGAGACTTACAGATTTCTCTTATCTTACATCTAAGGTATAGAAAGGTATAAAAATTAATACCAGTTTAGGCCATCGGAATTCTGTTATTACAGCATTGCTCTTAAATACAATTCACTTTTGACTAGGTTTGTCTGTGAGGAGTGTTTGTTGGCGAGGTGACCACATTCTAGTTGGAACACAGGACAGTGAAATTTTTGAAATTGTGGTGCATGAAAGAAAGAAACCCTTCCTAATTATGCAAGGGCATTGTGAGGGTGAACTCTGGGCACTTGCCATCCATCCTACAAAACCTTTGGCCGTGACTGGAAGTGATGATCGTTCAGTCAGGTAAGCCAATTATAAAATAATAGTGTAGGCTGGAATTTGTTCTTAAACATAAGAAAAACTTTTTAAAAATACATTTAAATTTTGTCAACTTTTGTGATATAACAAATGAACATAATTAAGAGGCACTTAAAAATTAATAGAATTAACTATAAAATTTGTTTTTTTCCCATTAAAAAACATTAAGTTGGAGTTGTTCCATTTCAAAATATACAGAGCTACCTCCACCTTTTTAATATCCTGTAATATTCCATTGCATGGATATGCTGTAATTTATTCAACAATAAATTGTTGTCCAGATAACTTCACCACAGTACTGGCTGCACATATAAAGGCTGCTTTTGCCTTATAATTTTAGATTGAATTCATTAAGAAACAGTATCAAATCTGTAGCAAAAGCTAATTTCCAACGCCACTGTTCAGTGTTTAATAATAGTAATTGAGAGCAGTTCTGGTTCAGAAAAATTTCATTCTTGGCTCTGAGATCAAAATACAATAAAAACTTATCACTGCTAAGCCATTAAACTGCTGTTTAGCAGTGCAAGTTAGAATTTTTCACTTCTATTACTGACAAAAATGGAGGTTAGATCCACAAGAGCAAATGAAGCTCAGGGTTATCACTATTGGTTCAAAGAAACAATTCAAAATTTTTTTTTGTTGAATACTTGCTAAAGAATAATACAATGAATACATAGGCTTTGTAAGAATTAATAAACAGAAACCTCATTTAAAATGAAGTCAGGAGGCCAGAAGGGGGAGCTCTCATTCCCCAGGGTCAAGGAGACCAACAGGAAGAATTTTTTTTATTTTGTGGGTTTTTTTAAAAATATATTTTTACTGATTTCAGAGAGAGAGGAAAGGAGAAGGAGGGAGAGAGAAAGAGAGAGAGAAACATTGATCTGTTTCCTCCTGTAGGCGGATGAACCCAAAACCTGGGTATGTGCCCTATCTGGGAATCAAACCCAGGTCCTTTTGGGTTACCAGTACTTGCTCCAACTAACTGAGCCACCCGTGCCAGGGTGGGAAGAGCTCTGTTTTATAACAGCTCTCACAACTTCTTCTCCTTTATAAATGAGTTTCCTCTCCTTTGTTTCTCTGGACTGTGTGGTTCACCATTAGACAACATGTTCCAGTTACAATTCTTCTTTGTAGTCAAATAAACCCATTTTACTGGAGAAACACCTGGCTGTTTTCACAGGCTTTATAAACTAGTCTGAGGCATTTCCCCCCATATTTTTACCACCATTTGATTCCACTTTATGTGGTGTCAGATTAGTGCTTTCTCACTAATGCCTTTAAAAATATTCTAGCCTACAGTTGTTCCACACAGACTGTTCATAGAAGCTATTTGTTTATCACTGCAAACTTGGCATTGGCACCTCAAGTAAACAACTGAGTAGTATCCATAACATCTGTGGATTTATCAAAATTCAAGGAAAACCAACCACTTAAAATTATTTTCCTTGTTTTTAATTAGTTGTTGGTGTTGTTCCCAACACTCTCATCATCTCCTTGAGCAAACTGTTCTCACCAAAAAGCTAATAGTCTTACTTTTATTTTCTCCAGACACATTTCTTCAGCTGCTGCCATTCAAAATAATTTAGTTAATCCTTTACCAATAAACAGTTTTCTTTGCTTGCCTAACAAATGAGCCACTCAGAAACTTACTTTTGTGGAAACCTCATTTTAATTTTAAAGAAATTCTGCAATGACATATTTTGTTTTAAATTTTCTGACCATTGGTTTCCTGTGAGTTGAACATATTGTGATGAGCGCTTAGTCTGAAAGTAACACATATTTGTATTCTTTTTAAAAAGCTATTGTGTCATTGCAAAATAAACACAATGCTTTACTAATTCAGTAACAGTATAATTTGTAATTAGCTTTAAAAATGTGCCTTAAAAATGCAGTACTCAAAGTTTACTTTTCTGTGTTTTGTTTTTCTTGTTCTGACATGGATGGGTATGTACTAGAAATTAAAAATAATATATTGTCACCATATGATAATATAGGTGGCACTCAAAATTATATCAAATTATAGCTGTCAGTTTAGTGCGCTGAAGGAGTGTGCAAAGTGATATGTCACACACTGTCCGCCGTCTCTTTTGCAGTGGGTGACTCAGCACTGCCTCCGTAGTGTAAAAGCAGCCATAGACAATATGTAAACAAATAAATGTGGCTGTTTCCATCAAACTTGATTTACAGATTTGATTTTGACTTGAATTTCATATGATTTTCTCATGTCTCAAAATGTTATTCTGTTAATTTTTTTCAACCATTTAAACATGTAAAGAAAACTTCTTAGTTTGCAGACTGTACAAAAATAGGCAGTGGGCCCCCTTTGACCCACCAGCTCTGGTTTACTGATCCCTGTGGTAGAACATAGAAAGTCTTCAGTAATTATCATATGTCTGTCATGTGATATATATATTAAAACTTTGAAGTTTTTCCTTTGAAATCAGGAAGACAATGATTTCCACTCTCACCATTATATTCAGCTGTAGAGTAAAAGTCTTTGTTAGCACAGCAGGGCCAAATACATATGTGTGATATACTATTTATGTGTTTATGTATAGGGTGATATAGATATTTGGATTGTAAGAGAAGAAACAACTCTCATTTGTAGGTATTATGATTGTATATGTAGAAAATTGAAAGGAAGATACAGAGAAATAATTGGAATTAAAAAGAATTTAGCAAATTTCCCTGGATATATAAAAATATACAGAATCATTTTTCCTATAAGACAGCAACACACAGAATAGTTTTTTTTTAAAGATGCTGCTAGAAAAACATTTAAGAATTACTTAGTTTTACTGATCTTTTCCTAACCTTTTGGGGTAGATGCCTGTTCATTAAGTTGCTGCCTTTGTTTTTATAATATCTGCAAAGTTCCTCCTAAGTACTGTGTCAGCTGTATCCCATAAGTTTTGATATAAAACAAGTTTGTAATAACTTACTTCAAAAGAGTAACTACTTTTCGTTAGGATTTTGTCTTTGTCCTTTAGGTTATTGGGAAGTATAATTCTTAATTTTCAAACAATGGGTATTTTCTTTTTACATTTTTGTTGTAGATTTTTAACATTAGAGTCTGGAATAGACTCAATTTGCATAGTCTTAATTTGAAAGACTGTATACAAAGGATATGCCATGTACCACTATATTATATCTAGATCTTCCCTTTGATCAGGGTAGAAATCATCTATTTAAAAAATTAATGTCATTACATTGTTTTAAAATAAAAGATTCTATCCCCTCTTGTCATTTTAAGCATAAACAGTATTTCTGTTTTCATGGATAAGAATTCCATGAAGTATACAGTTAAAATCTAGATTTATCTTAAAATGAGATTATTATTTTAACCAAAATGTTTTCATAGAGTCTATTTTTTAAGCATACACCAGTTAACTATTCTTATATTTTAATTAAATGTTACAGGATATGGAGCCTAGTAGATCATGCATTAATAGCAAGGTGTAATATGGAAGAACCAATTCGTTGTGCAGCTGTAAATGTAGATGGAATCCATCTTGCCCTTGGAATGAAGGATGGCTCATTCACTGTACTTAGAGTAAGGTATGGTATTGGGGGAGAAACAGAAGCAGATAGTAATTTTCTAATACTTATTGTTTTACCCATTTCCTTTTTAATTAACATATACTTCCGGTACTAGTTTCATTAAATATAAAATTATATTTATAAAATGCTTTGTCAGAAAATTAAGTTAACTCAGAAACCTTGGTTTGGGGGTTAAGAATGCTTAATAGATTAATGGCTGAAATTTGTACTCTAAATTTGGGTCTTGACTTTTAATTCCTTGGTGGTAGTGATTTTCAGTAATGCTCCTCTGTCATTGAAGGGGGTGGGATGGACATTGAGCCTTTAAAAATGGCTGAATGGCTTTGTTGTTTGAAAAAAATTCCTTCTGTTTTTCCTTTGTTTGGGTCTACTTTGAAGAATTTGTTAAAGCAATTAACATCTAGTGTTGAATTATAGATATGGTATAGATAAGTATTTATGAAATCTTTTTATTGAATTTATTGGGGTGACACTGATTAACAAAATTATATGGGCTTCAGGTGCACAATCCTATTTCACATCACGTCTCTGTACACGTCTCTGTCCATCATCATTTATCCCTTTCTTTCCTCCCCCATCTCCCCTCCGGCATTCACCACACTGTTGTCTTGGTGAGGACCGCCCAATCCAGAAACCATTAATTCATTTCTCCCTTTTGCCTCCCTGGTTTGGTGGAATGGTATTTCAGCTGGTCTCCTTACCTCCTGTTTTACTTACCTTAAAACCTTTTTCATCCTACAGCTATAGTGATGCTTAACACATTTGTTTGCATCCCTCCTCTTTCTGAAGTACGATAAAAGCTTTGGACTGTCCTTAGGATGAAATTCATAATCCGTAGTTAACATAGACTGAAATGCCCATCTCTCCAGCCTATTCTTTCTACCTCAATCTCTTTCTTGGAACATGTATAAAACATCTTTTACTTTTTCAGACACATCCTCTTCTCTCGTACTTCTGAGTTTGTATAGATGCTGACTCCTCTTTCAACATAAAATTTTGTGACTTTATTTCCTTTATTGTATGGCTCCATAAAGTTAATCTGAATCTCTAAACTGCTTGAAGTAATTCAGGAAATGAAATTTAGCATTTTTCACCTGTTTCCAACTATATTGTACTTATATATTTCTGTTCAGCAAAATAATTATTCCTTAATACTACTTGTCTCACATTTATTTTATTGTTTATGAATACTTGATACAGCCTCACAGTCATTTTACACACATTTGGAAACAACTAATTCTGTAGTGACTTTTTTCATATGGTTTAATGTTTTTTTTCTTTACAGAGATATGACGGAAGTTGTACATATTAAAGATAGGAAAGAGGCAATTCATGAGTTAAAATATTCACCAGATGGAACTTACCTTGCTGTTGGATGCAACGACAGCTCAGTTGATATTTATGGAGTTTCTCAGCGTTACAAAAAAATGGGGGAATGTGTGGGATCACTTAGTTTCATCACTCATCTGGACTGGTCCTCAGACAGTAGATACTTGCAGACTAATGATGGAAATGGTAAAAGACTTTTTTATAGGATGCCAGGTAAAAATTTCTAATACATTATTCACAAATTATAGATTTTTAGTGCCTGTAAATTATTCTAGGATTTCACTAGAAACAGAGTTCAGTTATATTTGACTATAAGAAATCAGTGAAGACCTGAATTAATATTTTGGACATTATGATCTTTTCCATAAGGCTGCCCTAATTAATTGAAGTCTTTTTGGTTCTTAATTAAAGTTTTATTGCTTAGAGCAGTGGTTCTCAACCTTCCTAATGCCACAACCCTTTAATACAGTTCCTCATGTTGTGGTGACCCCAATTTCATTGTTACAAATTGAACATAATTAAAGCATAGTGATGAATCACAAAAACAATGTGTAATTATATATGTGTTTTCCGATGGTCTTAGGCGACCCCTGTGAAAGGGTCGTTCGACCCCCAAAGGGGTGGCGACCCACAGGTTGAGAACCGCTGGCTTAGAGGATCTAGAACAAGCATGTCAAACTCGTGGCCTGTGGGCCACATACCTCGTTTATTTGGCCCATATTAGCTCTGAGTTTGACATGCTTGATCTAGAACCTTCGTTGAATTCCATACCATGTACATTGTACCAGTATATGGTAAAGTCCTTGTGTGTGTTAGGAAGTCAAAAATGCAATTTTTATTGTGGAACTTCTATGTAATTGCTACAAATGTCTAACCTTAAGTTGTTTGGGTATTTGTAGTTGCCAGTATTAATAAGCTAATAAATTAAATTTGAAAAAGTTTTCATCAAAGATTTAAAAAGAGATTTAAAACAGAGCAAAATATTCTTAGTACTTTAGTATGATAGTGAGTTAGTCACTTTTGCAATAATTAATTTGATAAAACTACATAATTAAATTAATGCATCTCAATAGTGTTTACTAACAATCTGTATGTAATGAACATTGAATCAATCCTAAAGTCCTGCTACCTAATGTAAATGTATTACTTCCCACTCGTCTTTCCCTCCCAGTCCTTTTCAAAAGCTCTCTTTTCTCAACCATGTACCTTCTTAGGTTTCTTTTTGAATACTTGATTTGTCATTTTCTTAGAGCTTTTGCTCTTTCTTCTAACTTACCCTGTTGTGACTAATCTGTAGCATGACTTTAATAGGGTTTAGTTTTATTCTTCACATGGTGAACCTTCTAAGCTGCATCCAGTTAAATCTGTGTGTGTCTCTGAATCAGTATAATTTTGGCTTTTTAAAAATTTCTAGCATTTTATTCTCTCCTCTTCTTACCATATTTACAAACATGTTCATGGGTTCTATTTTTAAGTGGAGTGGGAGACTATTTAATTTTTTTTTTAATTCCTCACCCACAGACATGTAGGGTTTTTGTTTTTTAGGTGATTTTTTTTTCCCCAGAGAGAGGAAGGGAGAAAGAAAAAGGGAGAAATATTAATGTGAGCAAGAAACATCAGTTGGTTGCCTCCTATATGCCCCCTGACCGGGGATCAAATCCGAAACCTAGGTATGTGCCCTGACCACCTTTTGGTGTACAGGACTGCAGTCCAACCAAGTGAGCCACCTAGCAGGGTGGGAAGCTATTAAAAGTTTTGGAGTTTACCATGGTATCAGTACAGTTTATGCTTTAGTAAAAATCAAATGAAATAACTTACTAAATTAAGACTGATTTCTTTTTAGGAGGTAAAGAAGTGACAAATAAAGATGAAACAAAAGGTGTTCACTGGGCTTCATGGACATGTGTTTCAGGCCTTGAAGTAAATGGAATTTGGCCCAAGTATTCAGATATTAATGATATAAATTCAGTAGATGGAAACTATATTGGACAAGTTTTAGTTACAGCTGATGACTATGGAATTGTAAAATTATTTCGATATCCTTGTTTAAGAAAAGGTAATTTTTCTTTCAAAGTACTATTTTATAGGACTTTTAAGTTCTTGCAAAAAAGTTAGTCTTGAGATAAATAGAGGGTTTATATTTTTGAAAATATGTGCATTGATAATTTGGTGAAGTTGCATTAAAATAGACAAAATTAGCTGCTTTTTTATTTTGCTAATTAAAAATTACTGCCATGTTACTTTTTTTCACATGACATTTTTATTAGAAAATTATTTTTGAATTCATATATTATGAATGGACTAATACTTTATCTCTTTCTTTTTCTTCCCACTTCCAGAATTGCTTCATATTGTCAGACTGTACACTGATGTTTATTCTTTTCTTATGGTTTATTATCTTTATTTATGCAACTCGTTGAACATATATCTTTTAGGTGACATTTTCTTATGTCTTTTTCTCAAGAATTCTGATGAAGTAGTGAACTGTACAAGTTCATGTCATAGTTTGGAATCTGTTCATTTGTTGGTTGGTCTCACATGCGAGTGTGTTTTCCTTTTAATCCTTAATATATGTTGTTTGCCATTTGTTTACTTTCTATAATCATGGGGGGAAATAGGGGTTATTTTTTTTTTACTTTGAAGGCAGTGATTTATTCATTTATTGAGTCATTTAAAGTTTTTTTCAATTATAGTCCTTGCTGGTGTTGGCCAGTGGTTAGAGTGGCGGCCCACGCACCACAGGGTCACAGATTCAGTTTTCTGGTCAAAGGCACATGCCTGGGTTGCAGCAATGATGTGTCTCTTTCACATTGATCTTTCCCTCTTTCTCTCTCTCTGTCCCCCTCCCTCCCTTCTTTCCATTCTCTAAAAATCAATGGAAAAAAATATCCTCAGGTGAGCATTAACAAAAAATAAAATATTTTTCAATTATAGTTTACATTTAATATTGCTTTGTAATTAGTTTCAGGTGTACAGCATAGTGGTTAGAGTCTAACCGTTAGACAGTCATATACTTTACAAAGTGGTCCCCCCGGTACTTCAAGTCCCCACCTGGCACTGTACAAAGTAATTGCAATATTGACTATTCCCTGTGCTGTACTTTACACCCCTGTGACTGTTTTGTGACTACCGATTTGCACTTAATCCGTTCACCTTTTTTGCCCAGTCCCTCAACCCTCTTCCCCTCTGTCAACCGTCAGTCTGATCTCAGTATCTATGAGTCTGTTCCTGTTTCATTACTTTATTTTGCTCTTAAGATGTAAGGGGTTATTTTTATATATCGTCTCTTTTTCTTGGGTATCTTCTAAAATGATGATATTAATCATTTTTTTCATAGTCCTGGGGAATAAATGAAATTCTGTATTTGTCATTTATTTCATGCCTTGTTCCATAAAGTATTTGAGTCAGCTTATAACAGGCCCATAAGTACTAAAATAATTGTATGAATAAAATATTAGTACCAGAGCAAATACCATAGTATTAAAACCAGATAAAAAAATAACAGTAGCCCCTGGCTGGATTGCTCACTTAGTTTGGCCGTCATCCTGATGAACCAAGATTGCAGGTTTGATTCCCCAGTCAGGGCACATACTAGAATCAATGAACTCGTAAATAAGTGGAACAACAAATCGATGTTTCTCTCTCACATCAGTAAAAAAGAAATAAAGAAAACAATAGTAGTCAAATATCAAAATGAAATGTGAGCTTCCTGGAAACCAAATTAATTTTAGCTATATTTTTAAAAAAGCATACTTGCTACTCAGGGAAAGCAAAATTTCTTTAGAGGTTTGAATTTACAAAGAGCGCTCTCCTGTTGTATGGGGCTTTATATTAGGTGCAGTGAGTGTATTTCTAGAGCATTACCATCTATAGCAGATGCAGTAATAATTTTAATCTGGTTGTTAAAAGCTTTGGACAACTGTTAAATGCAGTTTTAGTAAAAGGTGATTATGGGAACAGCTGAAATAGTTTTATTCAAATAAGCAGTCCATTGATTCCAACATAAAGGCCCAGTTTTCCTCAAAGCCTAGGCTGATTATTTCTGTGGTGCCTCTAAAGTGGTGAGTTCCAGGTGCTGCCAGCTGTGCCATGTTGTTGATCCCTGCCTATGAGGTGTTCGCTTCCTAGATGCATGTGAAAGTGCATCCATAAGTAATTCAGGCCTTCTGTAACTTAACATAAAACTTTTAAAATGTTATCAAAATGAAGCCAAACCTTATATACCCAGTGTGCTTTATTTATTTATTTATTTATTTATTTATTTATTTATTTATTTATTTAATGTTTTTGTTTCAGAGAGGAAAGGAGAGGGAGAGAGAAATAGAAACATCAATGATGAGAGAGAATCATTGATTGGCTGCCTCCTGCATGCCCCCTTCTAGGGATCGAGCCCGCAACCCAGGCATGTGCCCTTGACTGGAATTGAACCAGGGACCCTTCAGTCCACAGGCCGATGCTCTATCCACTGGGCCAAACGGGCTGGGCTACCCAGTGTGCTTTAACAGGATTGTGTATATGTTGCCAAATATCAGATTTATTTAAGCAGGATATGGAGAATGTATTCTAAACTTAGATCCACAGAAATGGTTTCCATTACACATTTTTAAAAAGCTCACCACAAAGGAAAACAATTCCGTTACACTTGACAGAGTCTGGTGCATACCACCTTAACCAGATGATATCACCTGACATCATTAGTGATAGCACGGAGCCGTTGAAGTGATATATCCAGAAGGACCCAACACTGCCTATGCCAAAAATGGCATCTGAATCTAATCATGAAGAAACACCAGGCAAACTCATATTGAAGGATAGTATACAAAATGTAGAGATTTAAACATGACTATAAAGGACAGTTGTTGGGACAACCACTGGGCATATTTTATTTTGATTAATGTGGCATATTACATTGATTAGTTTTTGTATGTTGAATCAACCAATGCTTTCCTGGCATAAATCCCATTTGGTCATGTTGTATAATCCCTTTTATATGTTGCTTATTAGGTTTGCTAGTATTTTGTTGATGACTGAAGTTTTAAAAGGATCCTGTGGCTGCTGGGGCTGAGAGTGGTGGTGGTGGGGGCGGGGGGGAGTAGGCTGGTTTCAATGTCACTTAAGACCAAAGGCCTCAATGCAAAACATTCAGATATGTTAATATGAAATCAGTTGATCTTGTGGCTTGCAGGCTTTTTTCAAAGCAGTAAGATCATGCCTCCCAGCCCTGTGGTTCCTATTAAATTATATTGTGAATCAGCAGAACAAAGATTTACATCCTTGATGTAGACTCATATTTGTTTATCCAACAAATTTTGAATTAACATTTTCCTTTGATCATAATTAAGATAATGGAAGAAGGATGCATTGGTTCAGGTATAGAAATTATTTTTTGAGGTGGTTTTTTTGTGTTGGCATTTGTTTATCAACTGAAAGGTATACTTTTTGTTATAGGGGCCAAGTTTAGAAAATATATTGGCCATTCGGCTCACGTAACTAATGTCAGATGGTCACATGATCATCAGTGGGTTATTTCTATCGGTGGAGCAGATCACGCCGTCTTTCAGTGGAGATTTATTCCTGAAAGAAAACTAAAAGATGCTCTTCACATAGCACCCCAAGGTGAGTAGCAGTACTCACTGCCTGACAGTTTCTCTGTCAAATAACTCTTCAGTAATCCCCAAATAACATTTTACTGTTGAAATGTAATCTAGCCTTATGGTATAGTGTATTACTGGAAATTTTAAATTAGACTATGAGGTCTATATGCTTAAAGTCAGATTTCACAGAGCCTGGAATACAAAGTAGATTTGGTTGCATTTTAATCTATGAAATGATGGATGAAGAGACAGTTACATTGGCAGAACAAACATTTAATGTATTCTATGGGAGATGGGTATCTAGGTTCTGTATATAGTTTTCTTTCCCCAAAGAAAAGTTATTTAATGTCAATCATCTGTTAATCATAGTATTTTCTAGCTAATTATAGATTAGATTATTTTCATGTTAATTATAGATTGTATTCACTTATATTTGCACAGACATTTAAATTTGATGTAGCAGTCGTTGGGGAGAGTGAGGGTACATAAAGGAGCTATTGAGTTTGCAGTGAGTGGGGAGGAAGGTAACCTGTAGTACAGTTTACTGACATCTGTGTCACTTGAATGGGTAATTTCATCTGAGTGTTTATGGCTTGTCAGCACAGTCAGCTCTTAATCATTAATGTTACGGTGCTGCTTTGAAAATGGATCTTTCTTAAACAAATAATGTTTCATTTCCTAAAATTACAGAAAGTCTGGCTGACTCTAACAGTGATGAATCAGATTCAGATCTGTCTGATGTTCCAGAACTGGATTCTGAAATTGAACAAGAGACACAGCTCACTTACCGTCGGCAGGTAATTTTTCCCTGAAAAAGTCTAGTTTCTTTTTCCTCTTAACTCCCTGTTGATTGCTCATCTGTTATCTTTTGTGGTTTTTAATTTTCCAAGAAATATGTGGCCATTTGCTTTCCCTCTTTAGGAGTTAAACTTTTGTGAAGTGTTCTTTGATAGTAAGTGCTTGATAGATTAAGTGTGCCTGTATTTTATTTACCTATAGCTTTTTTGTCACAGTACACGTCTATTTATTCCCTTTAAAATATTCTCTTAAGAAGTACAAAAAAATCATGGAACATTAAATATGCACTTGTCAGTGTTACATAGAAAATATAAATTAGTTTGTTCTTCCCAAGGAAGTAAGTTTCATAAAGTACCTTCCTATTTAAGACAGTTGTTAAAACTTTAGTAATCAGTAGTAAACACGATGTCTGAAAGTTACATTAGGAATCTGTGAAAACCTTTGTTAATATATATTCTAAAAACATTTCTACATTATTTAAAGGTTTACAAAGAAGATCTACCTCAGCTTAAAGAACAATACAAAGAGAAACAAAAAAGTGGCACTTCTAAAAGAAGAGAGCGGGCTCCAGGAAATAGTATTCGATTACACTTTGTTCATGGGTATAAAACAACAGTTTTTCATTTATGTTTGAATTTGGGCTTACATTTATTAGCTGTGTGACTTTGAGCAAGTCACACAACCTCTTAGTGCCTCTGTTTCCCCATCTGTAAATGCAAATAACAGTATCTACTTCATAGCGTTCTGATGACGAGTAAATAAGTAAATAGTTATGACTTAGAAGTTGTCTGGTACATAATAAGCACTGTGTAAGTGTATATTAAATAAAAAATTAATTTGTTTTATGAGAGCTTTATATTTATAGAAATGGATCGCCTGTCTTTAAACAAATGAGTAGTAAAATGTAAGAGAGTATCATCACCTCTACATATGTCTAATTTGGAATGATATTGTGGATTCAATTGGCCTGAGCATTTTGGCCTTCAAATTTTAATTTCGATAAAATACCGTTTATGGGTTGCCTGAGAACGTTTGGCAGTACAGGTCTCACCTTTCATCCTGGAACAACAGATTCTCCAATCCAACTCTTTTCTTTCTCCTCACCCAGTATAGTGCTTTCAAGAATTTCAAAAAGGATTTATTTAGCAAAAGTATTTTTTCTGCCATGGTAAAAGGCAGTATTGCCATGCAGTTATATTTTATGAATTGATTTTCTTTGACGTGCAAAGAAAGGTTGCTATAAATGGAACTGTAATAACCATTTTAGGAAGATTTGACTACTTTTTTCCAGATGAGTATAATATCTTAAAATTGCATAAATTTATTTTTGGAATATATATTATATTCTCATAGTTCAACAATGTGTATAAAAGAGTACACTTTAAAACTCCTCCACCCCCCTCTGCTCTCCAGCCATCATTTCCCTGCACCAAGAACAACCACTGTTACTTAGTTCCAGAAATATTTATGCATGTACAGACAGTATACAAATATATATTGTTTTCTGTACCCTTTCACTTATAAAAAGCATCTATTTTTGTTTTATTATATGCAAATTTAATACTGTACTTAAATGCAACTAGTAGTGTACTATTTACCTCCACCTTGAGTTTTTTTTAAATTCAATAGTGTAGCTTGGATTTAGCTATTTGTAATTAGAGCAGTTCATAAAAGTTTATGTGACCTGAGATTTTGTATTTTGTTTTAATGGCTTAGTATCTTATAAAATTAGAAATTGAATGACCCAAAAGGTATACCTCCTTTTCCTTTATATAGTCCATATTTATCAGATAAAGGCCAAAGTTCATGTTATATGTTTTCTACGTTTAGTTACAGAGGTTATGACTGTCGAAGTAATCTGTTTTATACTCAAATTGGTGAAATTGTGTACCATGTGGCAGCAGTGGGTGTCATTTATAATCGACAACAGAACACACAGCGCTTCTACCTGGGTCATGATGATGATATTCTCTGCCTGGCTATCCATCCTTTGAAAGACTATGTGGCAACAGGCCAGGTAGGTCCTCTGAAAAACTGTTATAACAGGTCTGATAGGTTAGACCTTTGTTTGGCTTTAAAGTTAGGTAAGTCCACTTTTTAAAAATCTATCTTTTATATTCTAGGAAATAAAGAGTAAAGAATTACGGCCCTAGCCGGTTTGGTTCAGTGGTTAGAGCGTTGGCCCGTGGACTGAAGGGTTGTGGGCTCGATTCTGGTCAACCAGTCGATGTATCTCTCTCACATTGATGTTTCTCTCTGTCTCTCCCTCTCCTTTCCACTCTCTCTGGAAAACAAATGAAAAAAAAATCCTACGTGAGGATTGAGAACAAAAAAAAAAATAGTGAAGAATTCTTTAGAATGGGATTTTATTTTCATATTACAAATAAAATCTACCCTAACTTTTCCCCTACAGTTTTCCTTAGAGGTTTAGTTATTGTTATTTTAATTTGAATTTGGAACTAAAAAGCTCTGGCTTATCCTCTTTCTGTGAGGATATTAATTTTTAAAAATTTGTGAGTAAAAATTACAGAAAACATAAAGACTAGAAATACAGTTTATTTAGGTTATCTAAAATACTATAATAAGTTACCTAACAAATGTTCTATGACAGACAGGATCAGTATGCTTTTGTTTTACAACCATGATAGGAACCTCTTCAAGTTTACCAAAGTACAAAGCAGAAATATTGAAATAGAAAACACTAAGATAAGCCTTAACTGATACCTCTCTATATAGACATTCTTAGAGAAGGATGAAAAGGGGTAATGTTGCAAAAACCGGTTTGGCTCGGTGGATAGAGCGTCGGCCTGCGGACTAAAGGGTCCCAGGTTCGATTCCCGTCGAGGGCATGTACCTTGGTTGTGGGCACATCCCCAGTGGGAGATGTGCAGGAGGCAGCTGATCGATGTTTCTCTCTCATCGATGTTTCTAATTCTCTCTCTCCCTTCTTCTCTGTAAAAAATCAATAAAATATATTTAAAAAAAAAAGAAAAGGGGTAATGTTTATAGATTCTTACTGTATGTCAGAACTTTACGAGTTTCTTAAAGTATATTTATTTTATTCTCACCTCAAGGAGAGTGAAACCACTTTCTCCAGTGTATAAATGCTTAAGTTTAGGATTAAAGAAATGAAATAATTTTCAACTAATAAGTAGTAAATCCCTTATTCTGTCCAGCTTCAAACACTGTGTAAATATACTTCCTAGGATATAATTTGGGTGGGGGGCTGGGCAACTGGCATCATCCTATATGGCTCCTCATAGACAACGGCCTGAAGCCCTGGCCGATCGAGGTTAGCATGTGGCCATCTCTCACCTCCAGGATCACATCCTTAAGTATAACCAGATTAACAACACCCTCAATGTTGTGGTCCCTAATGGTGAAACTCCAGACTGTAAATGGAGCAAGTCCTCCCAAAAGGAAGTTCTTGGCAATTATGAAACTCTGTACGATGAAAGCTGACGCAGGACGACAGGGCTGACCGAGATGAGAAGTCATTCTGGCCAGTCGCTAGGGCCCAAAGGGGACAGGTAGAGAGAATGGGGGAGAACTGTTCTCTCACCCAGGAAGTGACCACCAGTGAGGGCAAGACTCCAGCTGGACCCACCACTCACTGCACCTGGGCCCTCACTAAAGACCTGTTTTGAAATTTCCTTTTTCTAGTTCCTTTTCCTTTCCTAAGCTCGGTAAATAAAGGCACTTCTTTGGAGGGGGAGGGGATTGATAGTTTTCTTGTGCTTTAGCAAACGTCATAAACCAAATTAAAAGGTAGGTGATAGAGTGCTGCAGTGAAATTGTTTATTCAGAGCCTTGTGTACCTGCTTGGTGCTTGAACCCCTCTGATCCTTGCTTACACCATTGTACGAGGCTAGAAGTGCTTGCTTCTCTTTTATTCAAGACCTGCAAGGCCCAAGTCAAGTATCATCTCTTCCATGATTTTCTTCCCAACATTTTCATCTTCATTAAGCATATATTACCAGATGTTCTTATTTAACTGAAAATATCTTCTTGTCCCACAGTGTGAAAATACCTTGTTGCACACAGTTGAGTGTGAAAATACCTTAAGATCTTAGTGCTTAACTATATCTCTCATAGGAACACTGCCAATAGTAGGTGCCCGGTCACACTATCTTTATTGGTGAAGCATAAGATAAGATTTAGGAGTCACATAGTCCTAGGATATTGCTAGAAACACTGAGCCTAACCTTATTAGCTCTTCAACAAACATCAGAAAAATAGTCACATATGCAGTCTAATTTATGTTTTTCATTTGATAAATGTCAATAGCAAATACAAAAAAGATTATATAAAATCTGTTTTATTTCCTCTTAGAAAGATATAAAAATAAATAATTTGTATAAAATAACTTATACTTCTTTCTATTGTAGGTAGGTAGGGATCCCTCAGTTCACATATGGGATACAGAGACCATTAAACCATTGTCTATATTAAAGGGCTACCACCAATATGGTGTCTGTGCTGTTGATTTCTCAGGTAAGGCCGTTTTCTATCTCAGTAAGAATGATAAAAATGCAGAGACAATACATAGCATTTTAGTCTAAATCATTGTTTCTTAGCTCTGCCAAATGTGCATATTCTTTTCCTGACCAATTAGGACCAATCAGTGTGGGTTTTCTGACTATTTTGTAATTATAATTCAATGAGTATAATTTCTGATACCCATTAACATAAATATGTTTCTATTAAAATAAAAATGTTTGTGTAACGTCTAAAATTATCTCAATCACTAGCAGTATATAGCTCCCCCTTTGGGCAGACTGACCTCGGTGTCATAGCCACAGAGTAGACTTTGAAAATGTTTAGGGTGAAAGCTAAGAAAGAGGTGAGACCTGAAATATTTCTTTTATAACATTTCTATGAAGTGACAATTCCAAGCTGTCTTATCTAAATAATTTCAGATCATGTTAGGTCTGTTGTACATGTAAACGTTTAACAATTATAGATAGCTCACAATACGAAAACAGATGTACAAGGAAAGCTAGGCTGTGGATCAGGAAATGGGGTGCCATTAATAGGGAATTTTATATTAAGAAACAGTCAATTTGTGCTTTCTGCTGCTTTCACTAAAGTGATAATTGAATTATTCATAGTGGAGACTTTTGGGGAAAAAGTATATACACATTTTGGGATCTGCTACAAGTCAAGAAATCCTATATAATAAAGAGGTAATATGCCTGAATTGACCATCACGCCCTCGCACAAGATGGCCACCCCAAGATGTCCGGCAGGGGAGGGCTGTTGTGGGCAATCAGGCCAGCAGGGGAGGGCAGTTGGGGGCAACCAGGTTGGCAAGGGAGGGCAGTTGGGGGCAACCAGGCTTGCAGGGGAGAGCAGTTGGAAGCAACCGGGCTGGCAGGGGAGGGCAGTTGGGGGCGACTGGGCCAGCAGGGGAGGGTAGTTAGGCACCAATCAGGCTGGCAGGGGAGTGATTAGGGGTGATCAGGCAGGCAGGCAGGAGAGCGGTTGGGAGCCAGCAGTCCTGGATTGTGAGAGGGATCCCAGATTGGAGAGGTGCAGGCTGGGCTGAAGGACACCGCCCCCCCGCCCCCCACCTCCAGTGCACAAATTTCGTGCACTGAGCCTCTAGTAAGAGAATAAATGGCAAACCAGGGAGTCAACAGGAAAAATACCCCTGGTTGTGATAATGAACTGGTTTACCCCTGGTTGTGATAATGAACTGGTTGGGGTTTTCAAAACCATGGCAGAGCCATGGCCAGTGTTGCTCAGTTGGTTGGGCATAGTCCCGTGCACCTAAAGGTTGCCAGCTAGATTCCCAGTCAGGGCACATGCCTGGGTTGCAGATTTAATCCCTAGTAGGGAGCATGTTGGAGGAAGCCTGTCAATGTTTCTCTCTCTCTTCCTCTCTCTCTAAAATTCAATAAAAAATATATTTTTAAAAGTATGGCAGAGTGGCAAACATTTTCTTGCAGTTTGAGCCTTTATAACTTATAAACACATGCACATCTGTCAGCTTGACTAACTTACCTCAGTCATTTGTCTGACACATTTATTACTTGTTGCTTGATGATATAACAAAATAATTGGCCGAAACCGGTTTGGCTCAGTGGATAGAGCGTCAGCCTGCGGACTGAGAGGTCCCGGGTTCGATTCCGGTCAAGGGCATGTACCTGGGTTGCAGGCACATCCCCGGTGGGGGATGTGCAGGAGGCAGCTGATCGATGTTTCTCTCTCATCGATGTTTCTAACTCTCTCTCTCTCCCTTCCTCTCTGTGAAAAATCAGTAAAATATATTTTTTAAAAAAAACAAAAAACAAAAAAAAAATAATTGGTCTTTACTAAAAATAGTCATATTAATGGCAATATGTGACTGTAAATACATCTTTTTCACTTGATTAACTTTTCATAATCACTGTGAGTCTTTATATTACAACTAGAGGCCCAGTGCACAAATTTGTGCATGGGTGGGGTCCCTCCTGGCTGACCGGGGCCATCTCACCCAGTCCCAATCAGAGCCGGCCAGAGGGAGGGACCGCAGGAGGTTGGCTGGCCACAGGAGGTCAGCTGTGGTAGCACATTGACCACCAGGGAGCAGCCCTTGCATTGAGCATCTGCCCCCTGGTGGTCAGTGCACATCATAGCTGCTGGCCGGTCATCTGGTTGTCCAGTCATAATGGTCACTTAGGCTTTTATATATATAAACTAGAGGCCTGGTGCACGAAAATTTGTGCACTTGGGGAGGAGGGCATTCCTCAGCCTGGCCTGCACCCTCTTGCAGTCCGGGACCCCTCGGGGGATGTCCACCTGCCAGCTTAGGCCTGCTTCCCAGGGGATCAGGCCTCAGCTGGCTCTCACATATCCCTCTGGCAGCCTGGGAGCCTTCAGGGGTTTTTCACCTGCTAGGTTAGGCTCGTTCCCTAGGGGATCGGGCATAAGCTGGCACTCACACATCCCTCCGGCAGCCTGGGAGGCCTTGGGGGATGTCCGACTGATGGCTTAGGCCCACTTCTCTGGCCTAAGGCACAGTTGGACATTCTTAGCTCTTCCAAGGAGGTGGGAAAGGTTCCTGCCACCGCCACTGCACTCGCAGCCATTAGCCCGGCTTATGGCTGAGCAGAGCTCCTCTGTGGGAGTGCACTGACCACCCAGGGGCAGCTCCTGCATTGAGTGTGCCCCTGGTGGTCAGTGTGCGTCATAGTGACTGGTCATTCCAGGTCATTCTGCCATTAGGGTTAATTTGCATATTACTCTTTTATTATATGGGATAGAGTTCTTATGGTGAATTTAGTTGAAGTGAATGTTTTCTTCCTTTCTTCTTTCTTAGTTTTTCCTTCTCATTTTTTAAATCTTTTTTTTCCACTTTTCTAATCTTCTTCCTTTCCCCCATCACATCCTGGGGGGTAAGGTGAATGAAATGAGAGAAAATGTCAGCAGATATGCATTGAGAAATAATTCTCCTCTCCTTATAAATTCTGGTGTGTTTTTTTATAGCTGTATGTATACCTAGCATTTCACATTTTTTATAAAAGTTTAAATATGATGCTGTGATTTTTATGTACTGGATGGTTTTTATCTTCTGAATTTAATGGTCAGCATGTTTCTCTGATTAATTGTCAGCGGATGGGAAACGTTTGGCTTCAGTTGGAATAGATGAGAGCCACACTGTTGTGCTGTGGGACTGGAAGAAAGGCGAGAAACTTTCAATAGCAAGGTAGGGAAAAGGTTGATAGTACATTGCAATATACTGAAATTACTTTGGGCTTAAAATTTAAAAAAATTAAAATAGTTTTGAAATCAAGGAAACCTAACCTTTTTCTATCACTGCCATCTTTTTCATCATTGAATAAGTAATGCAATCATAGTAAAAAGACTAATGTACATGTAATATGACATTGGAAATAGCTATTATCTAAAATTTTCCATTTACAGGTAGAGTGAATTCTGTATGATAAGCTATTGCGTAGCTATTGGAAAGCATGATAAAATGCTCATATTATATATTTGTGTGAAAGAAGATATATACATACACACATTTCACAAAGAGGTTATAGATTTTTAAATCTCTTCTGTTACTTTCATTTTCTAAATTTTCTATAATGAGCTTGTATTTTAATAATAAAAAATATTAACAATTTCTTTGAAGTAGGAAATAGTCAAGTGTCAGATTATCTTTTTTTAACTTTTTGTTCCTCAAAGTAAGACATTAAAGCATTAAGAAAATACAGAAAAATGCTTTTTTTTAGAGTATATAGACAGTGCCCAAATAAAAGATAGTTTAAGAGCAACTTTGTATTTGGAAAGGCTGTATTAAGCTAGAGCAAAATATTTTTTTAAATTATCTTTAATTCATTCATGCCACAAATAGCATTCCCAATGCATAGTGTTATATAGTAGGTATCATGCAAAAGAAGTCAAATTTTAACTGTTCCTTTCTTTTAAGATTCTGCTGATTAGAGTTAATAGTAAATTAAAATAATGATGAAATAATTTAGGTACAAATGCATGATTACATAGCCCAAACCTGAGAGTCATGTGGGCCAACCATTGAGTAATGGGGGAATCGAGATAGGGTATGGATTAGGCAGATTATCACAGGAGAGGTTTAGCTTAGAATTCAAACATTTTGGTATTTATTTCAGAGGCAGTAAAGATAAGATTTTTGTCGTAAAGATGAACCCCTACGTGCCTGATAAATTGATTACAGCTGGAATTAAACACATGAAATTTTGGCGTAGAGCAGGTAAGGAAGTGCTTCTTTTTATTTCTTTGAAATTTAGGAAGTTACTACTTTTCTAAGTGATTTAGCTAAGTATAATGTGATATTATAGATTGGATCCTGGAACAGAAAAGAGAGTTGAAAAACAGGTGAAATCTGAATGAAGTCTAGAGTTCAGTTAATGGTAATACAGCAAACATGTTGGTTTCTTAGTTTTTGATAAGTAGTCTATTGGAATGTAAGATGTTAACATTTGGGGAAACAATAAGTATTGTATATGAGATCACCGTGTTATCTTTGCATCTTTTATGAAAATATAAGATTATTCAAAATAAAAAGTTAATTTTTAAAAAAGTGATTCAGAGTTGCCTTGATATATTTTAAACAAATATAAGATTTATTTTATCATTTATTAGCTGCATTGATGTAGTATTCATATTTGCAAAAGGATGCAACTTATGAAACTAACCAAGTGATATCTGAAGTCCTTTTTTGTTAAAGATATTTTTTTAAAAATTCTTTTTTTTTTTTAATATATTTTATTGATTTTTTTACAGAGAGGAAGGGAGAGATAGAGAGTTAGAAACATCGATGAGAGAGAAACATTGATCAGCTGCCTCCTGCACATCTCCTACTGGGGATGTGCCCACAACCCAGGTACATGCCCTTGACCGGAATCGAACCTGGGACCTTTCAGTCCGCAGGCCGACGCTCTATCCACTGAGCCAAACCAGTTTCGGTTAAAAATTCTTTATATGCTATGAAATGACATAGAAATGGACTTTATTACTTTAGTTATTTGTACCTGGAAATCAGTAACTGTGGAATTCACATTTTAAAATGAAAATGTCTCTTTTCCACATAGATTAGTATACTTACAAATTCCAGCAATTTGACATCAAAGTCTCAGTACTCTTAAACCTTTCTGATAAAATATGTAAATATAGGAAGAAGTGAAACATATATTAGGAAAGAAAAGGCTTCATGAAGACATTTTTCAAGTTCAAGTAACTTTCAAATTGTAAACCACATAGAACACAAATCAGTTTTCAGGGATTTAATACTTCACAAACTCATCTGATCATAGTGTATACACATTTACAAAGTAAAAGAAGTATTTTCATATTTGTAATTTTCATTCCTATACATTTAAACAAAACTTTTAATTTGCGTGTCTTTGTTACTTGGAATTGCAATTAGCAAGCACATAATGCTTATTATTTCTATTGAAAAGAGCTATAATTATTTTTTAAATAAGAGACTTAAAGAAAGTAAATAGCCTTAAAATGAAAAGATGTACAATTGAATAACTTCTTTCCTTAAGTTTGAGAAGACATATAGTAGACCTGAAACTGAATCATAAATGGATAAATGATAAGACTTTGGTGTGCCTTTCAGCCATCCTCACTTTTGGGGTTCTGATCCACAGAGTGTACTAGCCAAGTGGGAAATGATCACTTATTAGTCTTAAGTGCTGCCTAACCCTCTAAATGCATAGCTTTATGTAAATTAAGTTAAAGATTACTTAAGCCTGAGGCTAGGGGGAGATTCTTACCTCCTATTCTGGATGTAGGCTTTGAGGATTCCAAGTTATGAATTATTAATCTCTCCTCTAAGGAATTTGAACTCTCCTTCATGGCTGGTGGGGGCAAGGAGCCACTGAAAGTTTTTCTAGTGCAACAGTGACATGACCTTGTTATACTGTGTCAGAAAACCGAACTAATGGTTGTCTAAACCAGGACTGCTAAACTCTTTCTCTAAATGTCCAGAGAGTAACTATTTTAGACTTTCCAGGCCCAAGATCAACCATATTGCATTGGTATTTATAAAACAAGAGAGAGAACTCCTGCCCTGCCTTATCCGTTTGCACCCAGAGGCCATTAACTGGAGACATTGTCTCCAAGATCAGCCTGCGATGGTGAAGGGGACTGGCAGGTTGGGGTGGGGACCATGTCAGCCTCCCTCTGCCTCAGTGACACATAGATCCTCCCGGAGAGGCCTGCCTTCTCAACGTGGGCAGCTGGCCAGCGGCAAGGCAGCTCCTGTGATTCCACTGTTAGGGGCCCAGCAGTTGCCATTAGCAAAGTCCTGTAGATGGTGACCAGCTCAAGCCCTGGGAGCTGCTATCTAGCAGCCAAAAGTCAGAGAGCAGAGAAGGAAACAGGCGTGGCCTCTGCAGCTCTCGGTGCAAAGCTGCTCCAGTGGGAGCTCTACAAATGCAGGTGGTGGCAGGATGTGGCCCCGAGCCCAGAGTTTGCCACCCTGCTCTAGATGCATGGTCCACGCTCTAGTGAAGGCCAGCCCTCCCATGGGCACTAGATTCCTTTTCCTCTCACTTACTCAAGGACATCACTCCAAGCTCTTCGCCCCTTTCTCTCCACATCATCCGTTTTTCCTCTACTGTCTTTCCTTTCAGCATTTAAGGCAGTGTTACTTCTCCTTCTTAAATAAGTAACTCAACAAAAACCTTTCAACTCTCCCCTCCTATTATTGATCAATTTCTCTTCTTATCTATGTACTAAAACACCTCCGAACAATAGTTTATCCTTTCAATTGGAGATTTATGTCCAAGGTTGTGGTGTGGGTTTGATCCTCAGTTAAGGTGCATATGGGAAGCAACTGATGGATGTTTCTCTCACATCGATGTTTCTCTCTCTCTCTCCATCCATCTGTTCCTTCCTCTCTCTCAAAATCAAATATATCCTCAGGTGAGGGCTGGAAAAAAAAAAGGCTATGGCCGGAGGGCAACCCTAACTAAGTATGTCTGCCTCAGCCAGACAAGGTGTTGCTCAAGTCACTCATTGAGAAAACGTCTTTTTCTTTTTAACTCTTCTTTTTGTTCCATGTCTTTCTATGTAAACAACAACAGAAGGAATTTTACTGTCTTACGTTATATATTTGAAAGTGGTACTTTCATCATATTTTTGTGACCCAGGGGGAGGATTGGTTGGCAGAAAAGGCTACATAGGCACACTGGGGAAGAAAGAAACAATGATGTGTGCGGTGTATGGATGGACGGAAGAGATGGCTTTTTCTGGAACGTCCACAGGAGATGTGTGCATCTGGAGAGACATCTTTCTTGTAAAAACAGTTAAGGCACATGATGGGCCCGTGTTCAGTATGCATGCATTGGAAAAGGTAAGTCATCTAAAGATAATCTTAAGTTCAACAGAATTTGATCCTGCAGTGTAGAGCATTTAAACAAGTAAAGGGACAGTGGCATTCAGCTTAGTTGAGCCACTCAGTAATAATCTATGAGCTAGTCTACCTGACCTTGTTTTATTCCTCTTTCAAATGCCTGAACCCAGAGTGAAATAGGTCTGCTGTTTTAAAAAAAAGTCTAAGTTAATATGTATTAATCACTTACTATGGGTCAGAAATTATTTAAGTGCGTTATATATTATCACCATGCCCTATAAGGTAGCTCCTGATACTAACCTTTCTTTTTAAAGGATAGGATTATGAAGCCTCCAGGAGAATAGATGTGACCTGCTGAAAGTAGTAGCGCTACCTTATGGTTCCAGCTTACAAACTGTGCTTTTAAAGTCCTGTCCTAAAAGTTGCATGTATTGTGTCACTGTAAAAATTTTTGCAGGCTCCATATTGAAGTTTAAAAACATGCAGTGGATTCTTATACTAATTTCCATTTATTACAACCAGTAACTTTTACCTATAAATGTTCTTTCCTCTAGAATTTTTCAATACAAAGAGGCTTATTGTTTTGAAATACTTGTATTTTTATTAACTTGACACCTTTACTTTTGTAGGGATTTGTTACTGGAGGAAAAGATGGTGTAGTCGCACTTTGGGATGACTCCTTTGAGAGATGTCTCAAGACCTATCCTATAAAAAGAGCTGCTTTGGCCCCAGGATCTAAAGGTGATTTGAGATTTAATTTACTTTGTAGGAAAAAAGAGTAATGGCTCATTAACACCTGTGGTCACTGAGGTAGAGCACATGCAGTAAATTGTTCCTTTGTTACTAGACAGGCATCAGAGCTAAATGGGAGAAGCCACTTAACTGAATGCTAGAATCACTGTTGTCCTTTCAAACTGTTATCTGTGACATACGTGGCAAAACGTTAACCAAAAACAAGATTATTAGTGTTAATTTTTAACATTTTTAATTTTCCAAAGAAAATTGCCTCCTGAACATCACATTTACCACCAATCAGGAGTTTGTTTGGTTTCCTCTCGGTGTTTTAGTGACCCTGCCTGTCCAGCCTTGCAGGCCCTCCTCTGCTTCACCCTTTCTCTCAGCACAATCAGCCACCGGGTCACACTCTCTGACCTCCAGGCCTTTCTTTCTATATGCTAGTGCAGTCGTCCCCCCTTAGCCATAGTTTTACAGTTGCAGTTACCTGTGGTGAACATTGGTCTCAAAATATTAAATGGGAAATTTCAGAAATGCACAATTCGTAAGTGTTAGATTGGTGCTGTTCTGAGTATTGTGATGACATCTCGTGCTCTTCTGCTCAGTGCTGCCTGGGATATAGATCTTTCCTCTGTCCAGAGTCACCATGCTGTATATGCTCTCCACCCTTGAGTCACTTAACCACCTCGGCTATTAGATCCACTGTTGTAGAATCAGTTTTTGTGTTCAAGGAACCTTTATTTTAGTTAATAATGGCCCCAAAGGCCGAAACTGGTTTGGCTCAGTGGATAGAGCGTCAGCTTGCAGACTGAAAGGTCCCAGGTTCGATTCCGGTCAAGGGCATGTACCTGGGTTGCGGGCACATCCCCCAGTGGGAGATGTGCAGGAGGCAGCTGATCGATGTTCCTCTCTCATCGATGTTTCTAACTCTCTATCTCTCTCCCTTCCTCTCTGTGAAAAATCAATAAAATATATTTTAAAAAAATAAATAATGGCCCCAAAGCACAAAAGTAGTAATGGGGCAACTCAGGCATGCCAAAAAGAAGCCATAAAAGTGCTTCCTTTAAGTAAAAAGGCAAAAATTACTAATTGATAAGGCATTTTATCATCTCACAGCATCACAAGAAGGGTGAGTACAGTATAATATGATATTTGGAGAGAGACCACATTCACATAACTTTTATTATAGTGTATTGTTATAATTGTTCTATTTTATTATTGGCTATTGTTGCTAATCTCTTACTATGCCTAATTTATAAATTAAACTTTATCGTAAGTATGTATGTATAGGAAGAAACATCGGGTTTGCTACTATCCACAGTTTCAGACATCCACTGGGGGTCTTGGAATATATCCCCTGGGCAGGGGGAGCTACTGGACTTTGGCCTAGATTTTGCCCTTCTCCCTTTTGCTCCCTCCAGTTACATGGCTGAATATTCATTTTTCAAATCTCAAACATTCTTTCTTCTAGGATACCTTTCCCTCCAATTCTCCTTCCAAAAAAGGTTTGATTCCCTTACTGTATGCTCCTTTTCCAATACTATGCTTCTCATACAGACAGGGTCTGCTTTTCTCATTATATGCCCTGTGAGGGCAGGAGCTGGCTCTATCATGTTTACCCAGGTATTTCTGAAGCCTGCCTTAGGACACAGTAAACACAAATGGATTCATCTGAAATTGAGTTGAATTAAAATTACTAACCAGAATATTATACATGCTCTTAGAGGGTCAGAAGGTGGATACGGAGGTACAGATATAAAGGGAAAAGAAACAGTTATCAGAATGATATTAGGGGATCTGTAGTATATAGGTGGTACTTGCATTTGAGATTAGTAAATTGAATGGGGAACATGCAATGCATTTATTAGAATACTTAAAATATAGGAGAAAGCAACCTTGTAATGTGATTTTCATTGTCAGAATAGTATCATTAGCAATATACTATATAGCCTTGTACTATTCTAATTGATACCTAGAGGAACATCTACATTTAACATTTCAGGTCTTCTCTTGGAAGATAACCCATCTATACGTGCCATATCGTTAGGACATGGTCATATTTTAGTTGGCACAAAGAATGGTGAAATACTAGAAGTGGATAAAAGTGGCCCAATAACACTTCTGGTTCAGGTAATTTCCCAAATGTTAATATGCTTTTTATCCCTTAATATACAGTTGATATAATACCTAAGAGCCTAAGTTGATAGTGGTGAAAATGATGTTAAATTAATTAGAGAAATATTTGTTAATGTTACTATATATCAAAAAATTTACATTTAATTAGAGCTAAATGCATAGCTTCAGTAAATAAATGTGCATGATATCATGGGGATAATAACCAATATTTTAAGTAATTTGTTATTGTAAAACAAACCAATGGAAAGAAAAAACAGTTTAGTTAATTTAATCCAGTGCATTTATTTCATGTTTAATTTTATTTCTTTGAGGTATATTTGTTGAACCTATGGCCATTGTTTTTCTGTGAAACTTCAGTTCACTTCATTCTTTCTCAAGTTTCTAACTTAGAAAACTTAAAAATGAATGTATGCTAAAAATGTACTGCTGAAAACATCAGTGAAAATGAAGGGTGGGGCTGAAGTAGGTTTACCGTAGTTTGTATGGAAAATTTCATAATAAATAATAATACAAGAATAAACTTTTGTGTATTCACAGCTATAAGCCTTCTTTTGCCCCACCCTGTATGTCAATAATAAAACAAAAAATCTAGAAATATATGCCTGGTGGTTTGGCTCAGTGGTTGAGCAACAACCCAGGCACCAGGAGGTCGAGTTCAATTCCCCATCAGAGCACGTGCCCAGGTTGCGGGCTCCATCCCCAGTAGTGGGCGTGCAGGAGGCAGCTGATTGATTATTTTCTCTCATCATTGATGTATCTATCTCTCTCCCATCCTCTCTCTGAAATTAATAAAAACATTTTTTAAAATTCAGAAATATAAAAATGTGTGTGGTAGAAATGTAAAATGAAACAGCAGGGAATGCTGTACTAATTTTTCACATGTACATTTTCAATATGTATTATTTTTTTTGAAAAGTAGGGAGGGAAATAAATTGACAGCATAAAATACACTAAGTGAGGTAGGCTCTACCCCAGCGATTTTCAACCGTTTTCATCTCATAGCACACATAAACTAATTACTAAAATTCTGTGGCACATCAAGAAATATGTTTTTTGCCAATCTGACAAAAAACAAATAAGTATAATTTTGTTTCATTCACACAGGATAACTATTGTTGTGTTGGCTGTTGTCATTTTTTTTATTTGACAGTCCAAGGGAAAAGAGGTCAGTGTCACTGACTAAATGGTCAGGTATTGCATGTTCTAAAACATCCTTGCTGCGCACCGATTGAAAATCGCTGATTTACCCTAATGAAAAATTGTCCTCATGCAACTCTATACAGTAACACCAATTTTGGGTTTGCCTTTTACACGTAAGAATAATTATGTTCTTTCTTAATACAGACTTTTTTTTTCTCTAACTCTCACTTCACTCCTGTTAAGATACCAAAGAGGACACGTAGATGAGAATATTGCACATACTTCAATGTTAATATACTATCCTGATGTACCAAAGAGAATTTATAAGCAAATAACATATTTTATATTAAATTAACTGTCAAACTTTCATGTCTTATACTTTAATTTTAGTCACATCATATTCCATTGAAGTAAAGAGATGATGGCGTCGTGGAGTTTAACATGTTTATGATTTCTTGGAAAATAATAACATAAGTACACTTCTACAGATGAATCCATAGATGGAACTACTAAAACACACACCCACACATAATTTCACAATTATAAAATGACACCCTAATATTTTTATATTTATTATAGAGTTTAAGGTTTCAAATATACTCTTATGCATTAGGAACAAGATAAGGATACCAGTTCTCGCCATTATTGTTCAACTCTGTGTTGGGTTTTAGCAAGTTTAGTAAAACAAACAAAATTAAAAAAAAGGTATGTTAGAAACAATACTTTCAATATTTGCAGAAATTATAACCCTATACATTGACTGTACAAGAGAATAAACTGAAAATTTAGTAGAACTTATTAAGAACTTATGTGCAAAATCAACACATAAAAATCAATATAGTATTTCTATATATTAGCAATAACCAGTTAGAAAATATGAAACAAAAAGGGTACTCATAAAGAAAACTATACAGATAATCAGGAAAAAATACCGGTAAAAATACGCAAGGCCTGTATTAAGAAAAGTATACAATTTTACTAAAGACATAAAAGAACTGAGTAAATTACAAATTCAGTATGATCATAATCTAAATCCTAATGAAATTTTTTTACAGACTCTGAGACTTTAAAAAATATTTTAAAGTGGTCAAGAAATTTTTGAGAAACTCTTCATGCTAGAAATAAATATAAAACTGTAGTAATTAAAAGTGTAGCAATGTATGTATACAATAGGAGTATTCGTATGTATATACCAAAAAGTATGGAGAGCAATATTAGTAGCTGCAGAATTCTGTGGATCAGTGTGGGAAGTGTGCCTGTTAACAATATCAAGTACTGTAATCCATGAACATGGGATTTCTCCATTTACTTAGATCTTTACCTTTTTCAACAGTGTTTTATAATTTTCAGTGTACAAGTCCCATATTTATTTTATTAAAGTGACTTATTTATTAGTTCTAATAGTTTTTTAGTGGACTTTTTTAGGATTTTCTGTACACAAGATTGTGTCATCTGCAAATAGAGATAGTTTTACTTCCCCCTTTTTAATTTGGATGCCTATTTCTTTTCTTTTTTTTTAAAATACTTTTATTGATTTTAGAGAAGAAGGGAGAGGGGTAGAGAGATAGAAACATCAATGATGAGACTCACTGATGGGCTGCCTCCTGCACGCCCCCCACTGGGGATCAAGCCTGCAACCCAGGCATGTGCCCTTGGCCGGAACCGAACCTGGGACCCTTCAGTCTGCAGGCCAACGCTCTATCCACTGAGCCAAACCAGCTAGGGCTGGATGCCTATTTCTTTTTCTTGCCTAATTAGTGGCCGGACTCTCTGCAAATGTTGAATAGAAGTAGTGAGAGCAGACATCCTTGTGGTGTTCCTAATTTTAGGGAGGACGCCTCCAATCTCACACCATTAACTCCAGTGTTAACTATGGATTTTTCGGAGATGCCCCTTGTCAGATTGAGGAATTATTCTTTTCTTCCAAGTTTTTCTCCAAAGTATTTGTCAAATGCTTTTTTCTCTATCGAAATTATCATGTGGTTTTGATTTTTTACTTTATTGATAATGATGTATTACGTTAATTGGTTTTCAGATTTTAAACCGTTGCATTTCTAGTATGAATTTCATTTGGTTGTGGTGTATCATTCTATAATGAAATTAGTTTGCCAGTATTTCATACGGGATATTGGCCTGTAGTTCTCTCGTAGTGTCTATCTGGTATTGGTATTAGGGTAATACTGGCTTCATACAATGATTGGGGGAGTGTTCTTTCCTCTGGAGGTCTCTTTCCCTGAACACCACCAGCCGTTAAGGCTCTATTGTCTTCAACATTTCCCTGGAACATAAATTGCCCCACAGACTAAACCAATTAAATGCAGGCTTCTTAAAAGGAATAGTTCCCTAGGTTATCGTGGGATTTTTTTTGTTGTTGTTTATTTTTTATTTTTTTACTTTTTAAGCAGTCTCCTCTCAGCTATCCCTGAGTTTTCCCAGCTTCTCTTGGATAAGCTAGCTGACTTTCGGTTTAGTCTGTATGTCCCTGGAGTCTGCCAGTTACATTTTATCACCACCTGCTGCCTCCATCGTTTTTTGAGACCACCTCTAGGCCAGAACTTTTCCACATTAGCAGTAAATAACATAGGTCCTTTGAGAAGAGATTAGAAGCTCTTTTATGGCTTTCTTCTCACCGCAGTCAAAACCTCTATCCAAGGTTCTGGAGTTGAGGGCGAGGACTATGGAGTGCTCTTTCCTTTAGAAGATGAGTGCTTGGTGTGTGTGTGTGTGTGTGTGTGTGTGTGTGTGCAGTAACTTCAGGTCTTACTGGTTGACACTGAGGTCTCAGTATGCTCAGGGGCACTGCAGCTGGGGTAGGGCAACATTTCAGAGTGAGGATGGGCAGAAGAGGGGCAATCCCACCTCTCAGCAGCACCTGCATCAGTAGCAGATACTGGGGGCAGGGTGAGAAATGCTGGCACCTGCCCCTTCTGGGAAGATACCCTCTAACTAATAACTGGTGAATTGGAGAGGGAGTGTCCTTGGTTTCCTCGTCTGTTGTGGCGCTTCCACATCAGTGAGTTAGGAAGAGGGAGAAGAGGATGGGTCTCAGCTCCAATACTGCAGACGCTCACTGTTCATCTCAATTTTCTGAGTAAATGTTGCTTCACTTGTTGCTTTTCCTTGGAACCATATCCAGAGACCTGAAATGTGTGGTGTATTTTTGTTATTATTTTCACCACATTTACTGGTGAGGAGGTCTGTGGAACTCCTTACTCTGTCATGCAGGCTGTTCCCCCTACGTGGCCTTTATTAACATTCGAGGGCAGCCAAGTTCTACTTTCTTCCTCCAGTGAATGTTCTAGGATTTTAAGCTACTTTTCACAGTAGCTTGATTGTATTGTAATTGTGGAGATAAAGTTGTTACAAAGGTGTTTTATAGTGTATTCTGAAGATAAAGAGAAAAGTTTTAGTAGACTTACTCATTATTCATTGTTCTATCATTATCACATATTATCAAAAGTTGTCTTTCGTTGTTTTCTAAATCCACATAGCTTTAGGTTAAATTTATCTTAACTATGTTTTCTATATAGGGACACATGGAAGGAGAAGTGTGGGGTTTGGCCACACATCCTTATCTGCCCATCTGTGCTACTGTAAGTGATGACAAAACCTTGAGAATATGGGATCTCTCTCCTAGTCACTGTATGCTGGCTGTCCGGAAACTGAAAAAGGGTAAGAGGCTCTCAGACTTGAACATAGAGTAAGTGGTCACAATTTTTATAGCCCTCACAGATGTAAGAAAGCAATGGTCAGTATATTATAAAAGACTGAATATCCAGTCTATGTCCACTTGATCATGATGCTATATAAACAAAATTAATTATACCCAATCTTTGCTTTATGGGACCTCCTGTGCTCATGCCTATCCTGAGCCAGTTTTCAGCTGGTTTGTGTTGGAAGAAAGAATATAGGAAGAAACAGAAGCTAAGCTTTCTACCCTTTATGACTGGGGAGTATGTGTAATTCAGAATTAAAAACTAAGAAAGAACGCCTTAACTTAAAAAGGTGTAGCAGAGGGGGAAATGGGACATATCTGTAATACTATCAACAATAAAAAATATATTTAAAAAAAGGAGTAGCAGAGTTGATGGGAGGATATTTTAGGGTGAAACAGAACTGAGCACATTTGTAGGAGGTAAATGAGGCTGGCCTATCAGGGGGTAGAGAGGCAGAGGGTTCAGTTGATGGAGCAATGGTGTTTCTATCAGCTGAGGGCCGATGAGGATCTACAGAGCGCTTCAGATTTTTTAGTAAAGTGGTAGGGAATATTATTTTATAGTATGAGGATAATTATAGGCGGAACACTGGTTGAAAAAGTTAGAAATGTGATAGAATCAGTAGATGAAGGGCAGGATCTGTCTAGATGTACTAAGGGCCTGCTGAAGTTATGTAACATGAATTTGTAATTTAGTCATTTAATTTACTTCCTTCTACTAACTTAAAAGTTACAGAGTCTATCCTCTTCTTCTAGGGTTACTGTTAAATATTTAACATGTATCCTTAACAAAATCTGAAGCTAATCACAATCCCCAGAACACTTGAACTCCAGCCACTGTACTTCCTTTTTTTAAAGTTATTGATGTGCAGCCTTCTCATTCTTTGGTGGTTTGTTTGTTGGCAAGAATTAGAGAGAATTACCAAATATTTCAGTGGTTCTGTACCACTGAATTATAAATGTGAAAAGTTAAAACGGATTCCAAAACCACAGTCACACTTCTGTGTACACAGAAAAACCGTGTTACCAAATACTCTTTTCTTCACAGGGCCCTAGAAAGTCCTGATTAGTCAAATTTGGACCATACTTGGTTTTAACACCCATCAGATTTTCTTTCTTTTTTTTGAATGAAGTATAAGTGGCATATAACATTACGTTAGTTTTGGATATACAGTGATTTGGTATTTGTATATAATGTAAAATGATCACAATAAATCTAGTTAACATATACATCACCATACAGAGTTACAAAAATTTGTTTATTGTGCTGAGATCGTTAAGGTCTGTTATCTCAGTAATTTTCAAATATGAAATACAATGTTATTAACTGTAGTCACCATGCTGTACATTACACCCCCATGGCTTATTTTATAACTGGAAGTTTGTACCTTTTGACTTCCTTCACCCATTTTGCCCACCCCCAAGTTCTCTGTATCTATGAGCTTTGGGTTTGTTGTTTGTTTTAGATTTCACATGTAAGGGAGATCGTATGGTATTTGGATTTCTCTGTCTCACTTACTTTAGTATTAGTAGCACAATGCCTTCAAGGTTCATCCATGTTGTTGTAAATGGCAAGATTTCAGTCTTTGTGATGGCTATTTAAATAATAGCTCATTGTGTGTGTGTGTGTGTGTGTGAGAGAGAGAGAGAGAGAGAGAGAGAGAGAGAGAGAGAGAGAGAGAGAGAGAGATACATTTTCTTTATCCATCCACCCATCAGTGGACCCTTTGGTGGTTTTCATATCTTGACTATTGTAAATAATGCTGCAGTGAGTAGAGGAGTACATACATATTTTTGAGTTAGTGTTTTTGCTTTCTTCAGGTAAATACTCAGGAGTAGAATTGCTGGATTATATGGTAGTTTTACTTTTTATTTTTTTAGGATTTCTGGGTTTTTAATCCACTTCAATTGGATATTATTGTTTTATGCAGTCAGAGTTTACTTAGGTTATCTATGCTTATACATTTCTTTGTTCACCTTTTCTTCTTATATCTCAGACTTTTTTCTTGTATCAGTTTCTTTCTTCCTAAAATACAGTCTTAGAGTTCTTCAATAAAGATTTGTTGGAAATTCCTTCAGCTTCCTTTGTCCAAATCAGTGGCATAGTAAAAACAGACTGGTGGGAGTGGTCCATTCTGGCAGCTGAAGTATTTTATAACTGACATCACAATTCTTAAAAAGCAAACTCTTTTTATTCAGTTTTATTATTGTTGTTTTAAATTCTCATTAGGCAGTGCATTGCCACTCAGGGTGGACTATTGCCACCACCCTGCCCTTAGTACTCTACAGTCTGAACATGTTTTGATTTTTTACTTTCATTCTTAAATGTTAATTTAACTGCTTCTGGAGTTTTTAGTTGAGAGTTATAATCCCTCTGGTTTCTACTATCTCTTTTACTTTTTTGTATAGTTCTGTAATTTAATAAAATCATGAATGCATGCATTTTATTTTAATGTATTCTGTTTAGGATTTGGCGTGCTTCCTAACTCTATGGATTTATGTCTTGTATAAGTCCTGAAGAATTGTCTGCCAGAAGTACTGGCTCCTTTTAGGACTGGATCTTTATATTAGACTAGAGGCCCAGTGCACAGTGCACTAGTAGGGTCCCTAGAGGCTGCCAGCTGCTGGCCGGGGACTCCCTCCCTTCCCCCAGCCAGCCCCACCCCCTGCTGGAACTCCTGGACGAACTCCCAGTTGAGGGGACAATTTGCATACTATGCTTTTATTATTTAGGATTGCAGAGGAGAGTCATGATTCTGTATTTCTGTTTTTACATATTCTTCTCCACTTTTTAAAAATGTCATCATTGATCCAAGAGAAAGTCAGGTGGATTTTTATAACTGCAAAGGGATATGTATGATTTTATACTGGTTGAGTTAATTATAACAAAATTACTGAAGTTATGGTCCTGAGGTTTAACATTTTATTTTAAAAGTCATTATAGTTAATGTAGACCACCTTATGAGAATTTTGCCAAACAAATAATTCAATTTTTTAGTAACTAGTTATAGAATAACCAGAAGTTTGAACATGCAGCATGAATAATGTCCATATTCTTGATGTGTGTTAATACTTTCTGAATATTTGCTAGCCTTTTATATGTATATGAATAATGGTGTATTGGAAAGTGCCTGTTAGAAATTTTTATCCCCTGGCTTTAGCTGTTAATTATAATCAAACCTGAATTTTTAATAGACTTTTTATTTTTTACTTCTACACTATTATTTTATGTCTTGGCTAATTTCATATTTTCTTTCTGTCTCTCTGTGTAGTGTTCTGGAAATTTTCTTAAGATATTCTAGCTCTGACATTTTTTTTATAGCACCATCTATTTTACCTACCCATTCTGTATTTAATTCTGATAATTCTCATTTTTAGGACTTCTGTGTGTTTTCATATTTGCCTTAGATTTTTTATATTATTCCTTACTTATATTTTATATTTCCTCCTTTATGCCTTTAATCTTATCTAATCAGATAAAAAATCTAAAATGTAGTTATTTGCCCAGCCAGTGTTGTTCAGTGCTTGAGTGTCAACCGTGAACCTGGAGGTCACTGTTCAATTCTAGGTCAGGACACATGCCCAGGTTTCGGGCTCGATCCCACTAGGGGGCATGCAGGAGGCAGCCTATCAATGATTCTCTCTCCCTCTCCTTTCCTCTCTCTGAAGTCAATAAAAACATATATTTTTTTTAAAATCTAATTACTTGACAGCCTTGCAGATCTGACCACGCTATGTTTTTCTTTATGCTGTTTTGAGATTATTTTCCTGCTGACTCCATCCTGGCAGTCCATTTTCTTGTGTGCTTGAAAATTTGGATTTTACGTTCATGTTTGGTTGCTTTCTTTACCTGTGGGAATCCTCTGAGGTCTGAATTGAAGGTGTGTTCTTCTGGAGATTTTGCATTTTCTTCTGCCACGTGCCTGGGATGCTACCATCCAGAACTACTAACAATTAATTTCTTTGACTGGGATTGCTTAGATCATGTCAATATTATAGCTTCAAATCTATGATCTACACAAGCCACCCCTGTTCGTGAATTCTCAAGTATGATTTTTCAACTCCTCTAGCACCCAGGCCAGGGTAGACACATCTATGTCTTTCTTTTCTGCCAGGCACATTTTTTTAAAGTCTATTCTTCCCTTGAGATAGGATTGTATTTCTTTAAGTCTGTTCTTCCCTTGAGATGGGATTGTATTTCTGGAGCAAAATGACAATACAGGTATTTGGAGGATATTTTTTGACACACACACACAAATTATGTAATTAAATATTTGTATTTTATTTCTTAAGTTATTTACAAATCAAAAGAAAAGCTATGAAAGTAAAAATCAATGAAACTAAATAGTATATTTAAATAGAGAATTTGTAAACATAAGTAATCGAGTTAACCCTGTTCTAAATTTTCTCTTTCATATTCATATAACATGATCTCTTCTGTGATAGCTTTGAGGGCATTTTTTTAATAACTTTTTTTTTCATGGAAACTGCAGTATGTAGTTCTTTTGTTGATAGCAAGCTACGTTTGTTTCAAAGAAAGCATTTCCAATCCTCTTTGTCTTTATTTTTTTTTTTAATTAAATCTTTATTGTTCAGATTATTACATTTGTTCCTCTTTTTTCCCCCCCATAACTCCCCTCCTCCCAGTTCCCGCCCCACCATCCGCCCTCACTCCCCACCCACTGTCCTCATCCATAGGTGCACGATTTTTGTCCAGTCTCTTCCCGCATCTCCCACACCCCTTTCCCCCCAAGAATAGTCAGTCCATTCCCTTTCTATGTCCCTGATTCTATTATAATCACCAGTTCATTCTGTTCATCGGATTATTTATTCACTTGATTCTTAGATTCACTTGTTGATAGATGCATATTTGTTGTTCATAATTTGTATCTTTACCTTTTTCTTCCTCTTCCTCTTCTTAAAGGATACCTTTCAGCATTTCATATAATACTGGTTTGGTGGTGATGAACTCCTTTAGCTCTTTCTTATCTGTGAAGCTCTTTATCTGACCTTCAATTCTGAATGATAGCTTTGCTGGATAAAGTAATCTTGGTTGTAGGTTCTTGGTATTCATCACTTTGAATATTTCTTGCCACTCCCTTCTGGCCTGCAAAGTTTCTGTTGAGAAATCAGCTGACAGTCGTATGGGTATTCCCTTGTAGGTAACTGAGTTTCTTTCTCTTGCTGTTTTTAAGATTCTCTCTTTATCTTTTGCTCTTGGCATTTTAATTATGATGTGTCTTGGTGTGGTCCTCTTTGGATTCCTTTTGTTTGGGGTTCTCCGCGCTTCTTGGACCTGTAAGTCCATTTCTTTCACCAGGTGAGGGAAGTTTTCTGTCATTATTTCTTCAAATAGGTTTTCAATATCTTGCTCTCTCTCATCTTCTGGCACCCCTATAATTCTGATGTTGGTACGCCTGAAGCTGTCCCAGAGGCTCCTTACACTATCCTCGCATTTTTGGATTCTTTTTTCATTTTGCTTTTTCGGTTGGGTGTTTTTTGCTTCCTCGCATTTCAAATCATTGACTTGATTCTTGCGCTCCTCTGTTCTGCTGTCGGGAGTCTGTATAATATTCTTTATTTCAGTCAGTGTATGCTTAATTTCTAGTTGGTTCCCCAATATAACATCGAGGGTCTCATTAGTTTTCTTGTAGATCTCATTAAGTTTATCGGCGGCTTCTAAACAGTTCTTGAGAGACCTTAAAAGTGTGGTTCTGAACTCTATATCTTCCATTGACAATTTTGTCCTGTTTCTTTGTCTCCGCATTTTGTTATGCTTCCTTGGTGCACCCCCTAGTGGTCTTTGTGCGCGGTTTTATAGTTAAATCTTGATTGTTGTAGCTAATTCCAGGGAGGGTTTGACCTCCAGGCCAAGTGGCTATGAGAATCAGCTGTGTCAGCAGTGAGAGAACTTCTGTCCTCTAGGGAGGTGCTAATCTGGCGTTTGCCTGAGGCTATCCGGCAAATGCCTCTGTGCAGGGCTTGGGCGGGGCTGGTCGCACAGGATCAACAGGGTGGGCCGGAGAGAGCAGTTATGGTGGCTCTCAGTCCTGTCCCCAGGGGCTCTGCCTCTCTGAGTCCCAGCACCCGCTGCAAAGCTCGGAGAGAAAGCTGCACTCGCTCTGACCGAAGCCAGACAGTCCCGCTTCTCCCGTTTGAGTCTGGGTCCCTAAAGACTCGCCGGATCTGGAGCTCAGAGTCTGCGACTCCCTCCCGATTGAAAACGCCAACCGCGCCCTCCGCCGCCAGCCCGCTCCGCGCACTCCGCACCTCAGAATTTGACTTCATCACTGCGCCTCCTCTGAGTGTCCGTATGCGTTTCTCTTTCCTCCTAGTTGTAGGACTTCCATTCAGCCAGCGTTCCAGTGGTTTTGGGTGATGTCCGTTCCGTCTTTTAGTTTCACTTTTGAAGTAGTTGTTCAAAGCAGCAAACTCCGGCGTTAACCTATGCCGCCATCTTGGTTCTCCCCTCTTTGTCTTTAGATTTGCGATTGATGGAAGGAAATTCTAATTCATTGTTATTATGTCTAATATGGGTTGAATTGTGTTCCCCCAAAAGCTTTGTGGGAGTCCCCACCCCTAGTGCCTGTGAATGTGACCTTATGTGGAAATAGAGTCTTTGCAGATACAGTCAGGGTAAGAGGAGGTGACACTGGAGCAGCATGGGCTCTAAATCCAGTGGCTGTGTCCTTGTGAGAGGGCTACATGAAGACGTAGGGACACAGACACACAAGGAGAATGCCATGCAGTGGCAGGCAGAAATGGAGGCCTGAGGCATCTATAAGCCAAGGGCAGCAGTGACTGTCGGCAACCTCCAGAAGCAAGGAAGAGGCAAGAGTCTTTCCTAGAGCTTTCCGAGGGGGCGTGGCCCTGCCAGCACCTTGACTGGGGTGTTCTAGCCTCCAGAACTGCGAGAGAATAGACTTGTGTTGTCCTAAGCACCCCCAGTTTGTGGTGGTTTTGTATGGCAGCCCTAGGAAACCAATGTTCCACTTCACAAAGTCTTTGGAGTAGAGTAAGAATTATTCTCAGCCGAAACTTTGCTTAGTTGACTTTTCTCTATAAAACGTGAGAGAAGGAAGAAACTAAAGAAGCGTACTTTATATAACCCATGTTGAATTTTAAAAACTTAATATAGTATATAACTCCACATGTGTCAAGGTGCTAATGATTCAGATATCAGAATATTTTTAAATTTGGAAATAACGGTACTACATTTTCACTACTGGTATTTTGGAACTTAAAATTAACATCAGATTTGGAAACCAGTATTATATGAATACAATGAGTATATAGCTCCTCAGAAATTCCAGTTTTATTCAGGAGGCGCTGAGGCAAGACTAGTTTCTTCTGCCCTCGGGGATATGTGACTTTATTCTATCGCTTTTGTTTCCTGCTCCCTTTTTATTTTTGATCCCTGGGGAGTTTTTGTTTTAGTTTTTAAGGATTCTTGTTACATGAATCTTTACTTAAACTCAACTTCCCACCTGCTGTATTCTGTCCCCAGCCAGCTGAATAGGGTTGAGTAAAATGCATCTGTGATGCTTGGCCGCACCACCGCCCTCCGTTGTGGCAGAGCTCCTCAGAGCACAGTAGCCAATACTCCCGTCACCAACCACTGCAGTTAGGCTTTTATCTCTGTCGGTCCATTGAGCCTGCTGCCAATCTCCTGGTCAGCTCTCAGTCCTCATCTTAATCACCTACAGCTAGATTTTGATGTAATTGATTATTCCTTTCTCTTCTGAAATGCGTTCCTCACTTGGCTCAGGTTCCCCCTTCTACTTCACTGCCTTCTTTCTTTGTTTCCTCTGATGGTCCTGCCTCTTCTTCCCGCTCTCTACATGCAGAACTGCTTCTGGGTTCTCTCCCTGGCCTTCCTTTTCTCATGTGTACACTCCCACTTCAGGTATTTTATCAGTCATTGTTCAGTCATAACACAGAGACCATGCTAGTCATTTGAACTGGGAAAATTTAATAAAAAGAACAGTTAATTAGTAAAATGTGGTTACCTACTGAAAAAGCTATAAAAGCAGCCACAGTAGAAGGCAGACACTAGCCCTAGTTAGCTGGGGAGAGGGAATGAAGAAAGAACTTGATGGAGATTCAGACCTAGATTGGAAAAGGTGTGGCTGCCATCAGAACACGGTCTGTCCGTGGTGAGGAAGCTTGCTGGCGGCTGCAGGCCTCAGTGGGACAGTGCACGTGCTCACTGGGGAAGGAAAGCTTGCTGGAGGGCACAGGCCAGGGCTGAATGGCAGGATCACTGCTTAGAGAAAAAGCACCCAGGCCAAAGGCTGTTGTGTGGGCAGAGCATCCTTCAGGGTCAGCCCTTCGTGGGGTTGCAATGCTTTCAGATGGGTACTGTGTAGAAGCATCTGTAAACCTGCCTAAGTTTTGTTTCTTCTTCAGCCAACTGATGAGAAGGAATACCTATGAGGCCAGAGGTATAGACAGAGAGAGAGAGAGGAGGCATTGCAGTGAGAATTATTGTTGAAGGATTCTGATGCACCTGTTCATGCAAATTACTTGTAACTTCCAGGTCTGTCCAAGCCTGGTCTTTCATACTCCATTCCCACCTGATGGGTTGCTGCTGTGCACACCCAGTTGTGGTTAGGTTGGTCACAAAACTTTCAGGTCAGGATAGGAAGGCTCTGGACACACAGGCACCTGTATCCCATAGTTAGGCATTTACTCTCTAACAAGTTCTAGTAGCAGACCAGAAGCAGCTTCTCAAAAGGAAAATACTTATCTGTAAAGGAGGGCATGCATTTTCTCTCAAATCTGAGAGCTCTGCAGTGTGATTCTCCTTTGGTGGCCTTCCAGAGGCTCCGTGCAGCTCCCCTGTTTACCACAGACATGTTGAGCATCATTGGAGCTGCTGGGCCATCAGGCCCAGTGGGAAATCAGCTTGCCTGGCCCCCCTGGATGCTGGAAGCCTTATAGGTGACTTGATAGATGGGTAGAAGCAGCTCATTCAGATGTGGTTGATGTTGCCCAAAAAGGCCTACCAAGCATTTTGCTCCTTTTGTTTGTGATAGGTGATGTGGGGCACAGCCACTTGACTTTCACTTTGGAAAGAACATCTTTACATAGTCCAGATCATTGGGTCCCAGGAAACTTCACTGAGGTGGCAGGTCCCTGAATTTTTGTGGGATTATCTGCCATGCTCTTGATTTGCTTATGTCTTATTAAGGCATCTAAAGTACTTGTTGCTTCCTGCTCCCCAGATCCATTCAACATAATGTCATCAATGTAGTGGACCATTGAGATGTTTTGTGGAATCTCAAGACGATCAGGATCTCTGTGGACTATATTATGGCAAAGAACAGGAGAGTTGAAATAGCCCTGAGGCAAGGCTTTGAAGGTGTACACAGATACAAGCCAGGTAAAAGCAAACCGCTTGTGGTTGTCCTTACAAGTTGATATGGAGAAAACAGCACTAACCAAGGCAATGGCTGCATGCAAAACGCTAGGGGCTGTGCTAATGTGCTCTAGGAAAGGTCCAGAAGAATGCATCTGGAAGAGTAACTTCAATTAGAGTCATCACTGAATAAACATATTATCCATAGTTGTAACCTTAATATCCACCTGATTTGAGCCCAGACCAAGCAGGCAAGTCTTGATGACGTGACAGGTATTCTCACTCCTGCTGTTGCCGGCCGTTGGAGGTGTCACTGATGTTTGCATTGTCAGGCTTGCAGTTTTGATTCTGGTTTATTGTCTTGGTAGAGAGAGGAATTCCGAGGGTTTTCACTTAGTTCTTCCTGTCATATCGACCTCACCCATGGCGCACAGAGTCCGTGTAGAGGATCCTACCGATTGCCCAGTATGTCTATTCCATTCAGGAATTGGGTGAGGTCCACAGACCACCTGAGTGCCCTGATTCACAACTGGACTAAATCCTCACCTACCACATGCTCACCCTAGGCCCCACTCCTGCTGGTGTATAACACAGCACTTTGTAGGCTCAAGAATTAATGTCAGTTCAAAGCTTGTGTCTGGTAATTCCTGAAAGTTTGGGTATTTTTTTTCTCAGTCACAGTCATCCTATTAAGTGGCCACGGATGCTTGGAAGGAAGTTTACTTTACATACTGTGGCAATGCTGCGGAGTTCTTCCTTAATGGGCCTGGCCTCCCCTTTAATCAAGGGGCTCTGAGTATAAATTGTCTCAGGTCTGAAAAGCAGTTGAGAATCTGTGACTCTCCGTTGTGGTATTTAAGTGGTGATTTAAGTCAGGTTTTTTAGTCACCCAATATGGAGTTTCTTCTGTTACATAGATCAATCACTAATCTAGTAGTCTACTCATCGGTTTCATTTCTGGAGACATCGTGTTAAATTAGCCACCAACAGAAATCCCCACATGCCAACACATTCTGATTATCACTACATCCCTGCTGCCTTTTTGCTAAAGAGAACACACGTGGTATTTGGTGGTTGTGATGCTTCTTGCCTCTGCTTCTTCAGGTTTTGCTGGTTGAAACAGGGAGCCCATATCAATGGGGACACCTCCCATTTCTGACCCACACAGGAGGACAGTCACAGCTCCTCCAGGATGCAGATGCTGCCCTCACTTAATGCATTTCTCGGTGCCTTCGTGAGGGGCTGTTTTCTAGACTTTTTTGGAGGGTGTAGGTCATGGGTGGGTGTGCAGGTTGCATATGAAAAATCTATTTTAACATTCTTATCTCCCTAAGCTTTTGGGAGTCCTTTCTCTATATCAGGTGTTAGCCCATGGATGAAACCCAGCCCATGATTTTATAAATAAATGTTACTGAAGCGAAGTCATGCCCATTCCTTTATGTATTATCTAAGTCTACTTTTGCACTACAATACAGAGTGGAGTAGTTGTGACAGAGACTGTATGACCCACAAAAGTGAAAATATTCGGTATCTGGTCCTTCCAACCTCTGCCCTAGAGCATGCTGGATGAGATCCAAGCTGGGGGACTAGTGACAGCAGAGGAACGCGTGGCTATGATGGTTCTTCAGAGACTAAGCGTCTCCTTGCCAAGGCTTCTGCCTAAGAAAGTCACTCCTCTCGTAGGCAGGAGAGCAAGCAGTCTCTTTGCACTGGCCAGTGAGAGTCGGAATGTACTCTCAAGATTCTCAGTTTTGTTAGATTTCAACCCAATGATTGCATTCCAAGTTTCAACATTCCCTTTCTTCCCAATCAATGCCCTAAACTTTCACATAAGAAACTTGGTGAGGCTTTAATTTTAAGTTGTAAATTTTAAACCAACGCAATTAAATTTTGTGTTTAATTTTCAGCAGTATCAGCCCTGTCAGAGATTTTTTTTTAAGATTTACCTGGAAGCTCTCTCTTTATTCAGACCATAACTCGTGCTGAGAATTTTGGGACCTGAGCTTACTACTCTTTTCTATCAATGTCCATGCACTCAGTCTTTGTAGTCATCGTTATTTTTGTAATGCTCAAGGACAACAGCCTTTTGGACTCGTAGGGCACTTATTTCAGTAGGTACATATCATAAGCAACCGCAGGATATAACTTAACTAATTGTTATGCCAGTGCATACCTTGTATTACTAAGCATCCCATTTCTCATTGGCAGAGACTTAGCACTGTGCTCAAGCCCAAAGACATGACCAAATCAATTCCAGAAGTCCTCTCTTTAATGGTCTGTCTCCTATGACCACGTCAGCACCCATTCTATATCAGTCAAGAAACAAGAAACAATTTCTTGACTGATACCCCAGTAATTTGAACAGGGGAAATTTAATATGAAGTGTTAACTAATAAAAGGGTTTGGAAAAAAAGGATTCTTGAGGGATATAGAAGTAGCAACTGCAGAAAGCAGCTACCACCCACAGGGCGAGTGGACAAGAACAAGGAATGGAGTCTGAGGATGGACCCTTTCCCTCTTTCCCCAGGCTGAGATTCAGATCTTTTTGGAGAGGGTGTGGGTGTCATAGGAACTACAACCTGCCCTTGGAAAAGAAACTTGCCAGCGGGCTGATCTGCTGTGGTGTCAGAGAAACTCCCCCATAAGTGCCCCAGAAAAGTCCTTCCTTCTGCTTTTGCCTTGTAGGGGCCCTTCAGCACCTCCTACTGGCTAAAATCAAGGCAGCTGGCAAAGGGAAAATGTCTACAGGGTCCAGCTACAGTATCACATACCAGGAAAAGGGTGGATTTGGAGCTGAGTGGCAATCCAATATAAAAAAAGGCTAATATGCAAATCAACTGAACAGCGGAATGACTGGTTGCTATGACACATACTGACCACCAGGGGGCAGACGCTCAACACAGGAGCTGCCCCCTGGTTGTCAGCCAGAAGCCCTGAGCCGGGTTTACAGCTGGCAAGTGTAGCCTAAGCTGTCAGTCAGATATCCCCCAAGGGCTCCCAGAGAGCAAGAGGGCACAGGCTGGGCTGAGGGATGACACACCCCCCCCCCAAGTGCACAAATTTCATGCACCGGGCCTCTAATAAATTAATAAGTTGTTATCCAGTTTCTTGGCTGTAGCTGCTATCTGTATGATACTGCTTCCCATACTTATCCCTCAGCCTCTTCTCCCTGGAGCTCCAGAGAAGAACTGGCTCTGTCATGTCTTCGCTTGAGTTGTTCATATGCATCCTTAACTTAGTGGGTACAAAACCAAAATTCCTGCCTTTCCTAATTTTCCCCCATCTCAGTAAATGGAATCACCATTCAAACAAAAACATAGCCTTCCTTGACTTTTGTATTTTTCTCTTAGTCCATCGTCCAAGTCTTGCCAGCTCTATTTTCAAAATATCCAAATCCTGCCATTTCTCATCACCTCTTTTGCTGCCACCCTGCTCCATGTCATCATCTCTTGACTCTTAAATCTCAAAAACCATGGCTTAGATTTCTGCATTATATGCTTGATAATAAAATAACTACTTGATCCTAATTCATTCTGTAATTTTTCATTCTATAACAGCTGTACCCGATCCCTCCCTTTCCAAATTTTTCACAAGGCACCAAGTCTTAGGAATTTTAATGTGCCTGCTGCATCCCCTCCTGTTAGGAAAGCTCATTTTTATGTGGCTGCCACTGCAGCACTAACCCTTATTTTCAAAAAAAATAAAATAATACTAACATTATTATTTCTTCATGTGTGGTTTTGAAACATATATAGATAGATATTCCTAGCTGAAACTAATAATTGACTATTTTCAGATTTTTTAAAATTTGAAAGCATTTTTATAAAGATGACTGTGTATCTTTAATTTCTGATTTGTTGCGTAGAAACTACAAAGGTAACCACCCACCCACAAAAAAATTTTTCACATATGTCATTGGCTTTTTATATTAGTTGAAAACTCTCACTCTTGTTCAGCAACTTAATTTCTTTTAAGGTGAGTCTTAGTACTTGATTTTGTTACTTTCAGAAGAGGGAATAGTTTATATTAATTATTGCTTAGAATTCCGTACCATTGATTTCCATAGAAGACTTTATTACCTGGATCTCTTGATTCCTTTTTAATATTGTTTGAGGTGACAATAAGAATAGGGATCCTCTTTGAAATTAAAGGCTCTTTAAATACATACTTTTTTTAATAAAAGAAAGTCGCCTGATGTGTACTGTCTTCCTCTTTTAGGTGGACGATGCTGCTGTTTTTCTCCTGATGGTAAAGCTTTAGCTGTAGGTCTCTGTGATGGAAGTTTCTTAATGGCAAATGCAGATACTCTCGAGGATCTTGTATCTTTTCACCACAGAAAAGATATTATTTCAGATATCCGATTCTCTCCAGGTCAGATTCTATTGAAATCACATTTGATCATTAACTTGGGTCTGGCAATGTGTAAATAAATCAATGCATGGTTTTTATTAGCTGTTATTTTAAAATATGCTTTTATTAATTTTTTAGAGAGAGAGGAAGGGATAGGGAGAGAAACAAAAGTCGATTGACTGCCTGCTGCATGCCCCTTTTCGGGGTTTGAGCCCACAACTCCAGCGTGTGCCTGACCGGGAATTGAGCCAGTCACCTCTTGGTGCATGGGACCATGCTCAACCAATTGAGCCACGCTGGCCAGGGCTATTAACTGTTATTTTTTCTAAGAATTTTACTTTTTTTTACTAGAAGATGCAGTATGGTGAGAGGTAAAAGCCCTGTATAAGATCAGTGACAAAATGACAATCCAGTCACTAAGTTCTCTGTGTGACTTGGGCCCAGGCACTACTCTGAGTTTCAGTTTCTTCATTTGCAACATAAAAGGATTGGAGGGACTATCTTCACTTTAATCTTAATGCTTTTGAAATTATATTTTTCTCTCATCAATTTCTACATACTATTGATAAGAAAACCTTCTATAATGTAGGAATTACTAATGTTAAGGCAAAATGTATCTATGTTGGTTTACTTCTACTTTTTTCTTAAATTTATAAGGTTGTGGTTTTTGGTTTTTTTGTTGTTTTTGTTTAAATGCTTAGTGTACCAAAATTATATTGTGTATAATTTTTGACATTTGCTTTACACTTAACTACTTTACTACACTACAAAACTTACTTATTGTTAATTAGAATATATTTTTAAAATATGTCACCTTCTATCATTTGACACACATAGCTTGTTATAACTTACAAAACAACTGAGTTTCTCCCAGAAAATATTAATACAACTCTAGTTGTACAATGTAAAAAACATTTCTAAAAGTAGAAAATGACAGGCAACCATGTTTCCATAACAGGTTCTGGAAAATATCTCGCAGTAGCATCCCATGACAGCTTTGTGGATATATACAATGTAATGAGCAGTAAACGAGTGGGAATATGCAAAGGCGCTACGAGTTATATCACCCATATTGACTGGGACATTAGAGGTAAGAATTTAAATAACTTACTATTTTGTAAAAGTTTCATTTGTTTTAGTATTACTAATTTAGAGAAGCAAAAAGTGATTCAACAGATGAGTTCAAAAGCATTGTGAAAAGAAAATATCATTCTCAAAATTATTTTCCATTGCTTTATTTCACATCTGAAGATGAATGCCATGAGTTTAGACTTTTCAGTATTTCTTCTAGTATAATTCAAATGATAGCACAGTAAGTGTAAACTCTTTAATTTGTAAAATAATTTAAATATTATCCAAGATAATATTATTCATTTGTCCTGGTTTTTGTCAAAAAAGCTTGACATAAATAGTAATGGAAAGTAGGTATGTTAGTGAGAATTTTCAAGTGATTTTCCCTTGTCTGATATAATTACGTTCCCTAAAAATTATATTCATGATTGTATAACATGCACAGTTTAATATCATTGTGTTTTAGCAGAATGCATGGCATATGACAGCGTTTAATAAGCTTGGATAAATGCTAAATATTTTAAATGCTCCATTTTTAAGGATTTTTAAAAATTGATTTTAGAGAGAATGAGGAAGGAAGAGAGAGAGACATGATTTTGTTGTTCCACTTATTTTTGCATTCATTGATTGCTTCTTGTAATGTCCTGACCGGAGATTGAACCTGTAACTAGATGTAGCTAGATGACTTTCTAACCAACTGACCTACCGTTTTTAAGGATTTTTGTTTCATGTATTCATCTCTATAAATCTAGTATTGTAAATCAGTTTTTTTTAAGTACTATTGAACAAAATTTTAAAATTTCAAAATTAGTTTTCAGGGTTTTTTTCATGTACATGATAACAGAAATAGTTTTTATATGTAGACATACACAAAAATGAAACCACTTATGAATTTAATTACTTAATTATATAGAAAGTAATAAAATCAAATGTTCTTTTTTTTTAATATATTTTATTGATTTTTTACAGAGAGGAAGGGAGAGAGATAGAGAGTCAGAAACATCGATGAGAGAGAAACATCGATCAGCTGCCTCCAGCACATCTCCTACTGGGGATGTGCCCGCAACCCAGGTACATGCCCTTGACCGGAATCGAACCTGGGACCTTTCAGTCCGCAGGCCGACGCTCTATCCACTGAGCCAAACCGGTTTCGGCCAAATGTTCTTAATATATGTTGACTGCAAAGGAAAATGGTTTTTGTGTTTAAACTTAATTTTTCCCATAAAAGTTAAACATGATACTCAATGCATATGTATTTGTATTTTATATTTGTGTATGTAATTTTTTCACATTTGAAAATTTTATTCAAATGTCCCAACTTCCTTCTAGAACAATTGTATCAGATTATATGCCCAACATCAGGTTTCACACCCATGGCAGCAATTAGAATTGTTAAATCTTGTTTAATTTTTGGCATGGTTAGGTGAAAAAATGGTATTTCTTGTTTTAGTTTGCATCTCTAAATTATTTGTTATCATAGACTTTTGTAATTTTTATCAACTAGTATTTTTCCTTTTAACATATAAGGTTCATATTTTTATATAGTAAAAGTGAATTTTATTAAATGGTTTTCTATATAATTTCAAGTTTTCATGCTATGTGTGTAATGGTCTCTATTTTAAGATTATAAAATTATAAACATATAAAATTATATATATATGACTATGTATGTGTGTATATTTTTGCCTTCTTCTGAAGGAAAGCTCTTACAGGTTAACACTGGTGCTAAAGAACAGTTATTCTTTGAAGCTCCCAGAGGGAAAAGACAAACCATCCCCAGGATGGAGGTAGGAAGACAGTAGAGCTTGTAAGTCGATACGACTAAACATGGTTACAGAGCTGATGCCCACTCTCATTTAGTTACACATGAAGCCTGTTCTTGGGTCATTCAAATGATGGATATTCTTTTTCTGAGTTTATTTTGTGGGGTCAGACCACACTGATGGGTAAAGGAAGAGATGATGTAGTAAGAAAGCATCGTGTACGTCCAGCTGTGTGCCAGTGACTTCCGTAAAGCACAGGAAGTGTGCCATAGCAAGTAGATGGCATGACACCCCAGATTAGAGTACTGCAGGGGGCCGAATCTTTTGGAACCCATATGCTTAGAATGCTTATTGGCAAATTCCTGCTTACAGAAAGGAAAATAAAGTGTTCAGTTTTGTGCCTGACAACATTAGCAAAAGTTGTTGTCATGACATGGCTGAGGAAGAGAGGTTAAACAAATTTAACATGAAAGTGGCTTAATACGGAAGAGACTGTAAATAAAAGTTCATAATTTCCAACAGTGATTAATTGGAAAACATGCTTATAATGTATTAGTTGAAATTTAGATGTGAAAGGTAAGAATAACTTTCTTGATTATTCAAAGGGCAGAAATAAGCTTATTCCTTATCACTGTATGCTCATCACTAGAACACACAGTGTATCTATGAGTACATCTTTAATAATGTCATGTTAAAATTTTAGTAGATGAGTAGATAAAGAAGCTGTGGCATATTTATTCATGGAATACTATGCAGACATCATGGAGGTTCCTAGAGAGTATCATGCTAGGTGAAATAAGCTAGTCAGAGAAAGACAAGTATCACATGATCTCACTTATATGTGGAATCTAAACAACTAAATAAACTGATGAACAAAATAGATCCAGAGACATAGAAACATGGAAAGACTGATGAATCTCAAAGTGAAGGTGAGGGTGGGGAGGATGGGCGGGGGAGGGGGGGTTGGGGAGAGATTAACCAAAGAACTTACATGCATATATGCATAACCCATGCACACAGATAATGTGGTGAAGTCCCGGGGACATGGGGTGGGAACGGGCTAGAAGGGGTCAATTGGGGAAAAGGGACATCTGTAATACTTTCAACAATAAAGATGAATTTAAAAAAATTTTTTTCTGCAGGAACTAGAGAGTTTGGGAGGTTACAAAACCAAGACAACTAATAATTTGTATTACATTTTTTATTTTACTTATGGTGTGCAATTACAAAGAAAAATATATTTAGTTGTTAACTCTTAGGTTTAGAGCAGCGGTTCTCAACCTGTGGGTCCCGACCCCTTTGGGGGTCGAATGACCCTTTCCCAGGGGTCGCCTAAGACCATCGGAAAACACATATATAATTACACATTGTTTTTGTGATTAATCACTATGCTTTAATTATGTTCAATTTATAACAATGAAATTGGGGGTCACCACAACATGAGGAACTGTATTAAAGGGTCACGGCATTAGGAAGGTTGAGAACCACTGGTTTAGATATTTCAAACTTAAAGTATTTTTTTTTCCTTTTTAGGTAGAAAAAATTGGTTGGGCATCATGGACAAGTGTGCTTGGTTTGTGCTGTGAGGGAATTTGGCCAGTAATTGGAGAAGTCACAGATATAACTGCCTCTTGCCTCACCCATGACAAAATGGTTCTAGCCACTGGGGATGATTTGGGATTTGTGAAGTTATTTAGATATCCCGCTAAAGTATGTGTTTTTCTTTAACTGTTCTAATGATTACAATTATCACATTAATGTAATGTCCTTTCATAGCATGTCATAGTTGTGAAATGCTATTTCATTACAGCAGTGAAATAGCAATATTACATGGGTAATATAAGTTGAAATATGAAAGGTTCAGAATTATGTTCCCTATTCTATTTTTTCTTTCTTTTCCTGGAGGGAGGGAAAAAGGAAGCAGAAGAAATAAAGGAAGGAAAGAGGAAAGGAAGAAAGGAGAAAATGGGAGGGAAATATAAGCAGCCAGTTGTAACTACCTTATGTTCCCTGTTCTTAATGTCACATTTATGGCTTTATCTAGAAGTATTATAATTTATGATCCATGTCTTAAGTTATATTATGTTGTATAGTGTTTCTCAAAAATGAGTAATGTAAATATTCCTTTTAAAGGAAATATCCCTTTTATCCTAATAACTTAAATAATTTAATATTCTTTTGATTAAATATATATCATTAGCAGTAAATAACAAGTTTATATTTATACCTTTAAAATTTAATGTTTTAATCAATTAAATAAAAATACTGCTGAAACCGGTTTGACTCAGTGGATAGAGCGTTGGCTTGCAGACTGAAGGGTCCCGGGTTCGATTCCGGTCGGGGGCATGTACCTGGGTTGCGGGCACATCCCCAGTGGGAGATGTGTGGGAGGCAGCTGATCGATGTTTCTCTCTCATCGATGTTTCTAACTCTCTATCTCTCTCCCTTCCTCTCTGTAAAAAATCAATAAAATATGTTTTAAAAAAATAAAAAAATAAAAATACTATGAATATAATATCTACAAAATTAAAATAAACAACATTGATTTAATATGATGAATGACGTTATTTTGCTAAAACCAAACTGTACAAATTCTTTGGAGTAATGTACTATACGTCTATGCTAGTGTGTGATGACTTAATTCTCTTATTGCTTTCCTCTATTCAAACTACTGGGAAACATTACAAAAGTAAAATTCATGTATCAAGTCTAGATGCATTTATTCTTAATTGCCACAAATTTAGATATATAATTTGGCACGAACATGAGCTTAAACATGTATTTGAAATAGGGCACTGAAACCATATATGATATTTGGTTCATGATGGTCTTAATTGCTCATATTATTTTATTTTAAATATGCTTTTATTGATTTCAGAGAGAGGAAGGGAGAAAGGGATAGAAACATCAATGATGAGAGAAAATCACTGATTGGCTGCCTCCTGATGCCCCCCTACTGGGGATCGAGACTGCCACCTGGGCATGTGCCCTGACTGGGAATCAAATCGTGACCTCCTGGTTCATAGGCTGATGCTCAACCACTGAGCCACACCACCAGGCCTCATATTATTATTTTTAAATCATCATTGAAGTGGAAACGCAAGTTTAAAAATTCTCATAGACAACTCAGGTGCCCAAGAAAGTAGTGTATCTACTTTATATACACTTAAGTGGTAGGACTTTATAGTTGACCTGAGGCCTGGTGCATGAATTCATGCACCAGTGGTGTCCCTCAGCCTGGCCTGCAGGATGGGGCCAAAACCGGCTCTCCAACATCCCCCAAGGGGTCCCGGTTTGCGAGAGGGCACAGGCCAGGCCAAGGGACCCCACCAGTGCACGATCGGGGCCAGGGAGAGATGTGGGAGGTTGGCCAGGCGGGGGGGGGGGGGGAACCTCAGGAGGGCTCCAGGGCATGTCCAGCCTGTCTCGCTCAGTCCAGATCAGCTTGACCCCAGCAGCAAGCTAACCTACCAGTCGGAGCATCTGCCCCCTGGTGTTCAGTGCACATCATAGCAAGCGGTTGAGCAGCCTTAGCATGTCATTAGCATATTGTGCTTTGATTGGTTGAATGGACAACTGGACACTTAGCATATTAAGCTTTTATTATATAGGATAAGAATGTGTTCCAGTAAAACATTATTAGTCAGAAACTTCACTTCGAGCATTTTAAATGATATAAATGCCCTGCGAAGAGGTCCTGGGATATTCCTGTACAGATTCCTCCTTCACCTATTGCAGCAAGAACCACAAAATCTTAGGGAAACTACCTTCTAGCAGTGTTTTGTTGACAGATCCCCCTTTTATTTCAGCTAACTTTCATTCCCAGAAAGTTTACTGATTTAGCTGGCATTATGTTTTGTATATTTAAAATATTTCTTATATTAAAATCCTTGAAATGATGTCCATCTGAAACCTGCTTATGATACATGACTCTGAAATGTACTTCTGTAACTGGTAATGCTACTGTTCAAGATTTAAAAGTTGCCAGTCTCTAGAACTTGTATTTTTCTTGATATTTAAAAGAAAAATACATGGTCATGTTTGTTGCTTACAGATAATGAATGAATTAAGATAAAAGATATTTACATGGGTTTATACCAACAAGATTGATAATTACTTTTGTTAAGATGGCCACCCTGTACATAGATATTTATATTCTGATTTCTAAATCATTGTTTCTATTTTCAACAATATGTCTCATAGCCATTGTTTTTAATAGATATGTATTATTCCATAGGTATACAATGTAGTATTACTCTTAGGAACATTTAAGGTATTTAAAGTTTTTCACTGCTAGAAGTAAATGCTGTGGTAAATAATTGTTGCACATGCTGCATTTTTTAGCATAGATCTCTAGAAGGGGGATTGGTAAATGATAGGTCAGCACGTTTTTATGCTTTTAATGCACAGTACAAGTTGATTTCTAAAATAGCTATGCCCACGGTACTAGCAATGTGTGAAACTACTAGTTGTACCCTACCCTCACCAGCTTGGGAACTGTTATATTTTATTCTAGTGAATTTCAGTATTTTCTAATTTGTATAAGTTGTATTTATAATGACTAATTCTTGGTCATATATTAAAAAAATTCAAAATTTTAAGTCAAAGATTTCAAGTAATGAAATTTCTCAGAATGACTTTTTGGCTTTTTTTTTTTTATCTTTAGGGAAAATTTGGAAAGTTTAAGAGGTATGTGGCTCATAGTACACAGGTCACAAATGTGCGCTGGACTTGTGATGACAGCATGCTGGTGACCTTAGGAGGCGCGGATATGTCCTTAATGGTTTGGACAAATGAAATGGAGGGCTCTCGAGAAAAAAGGCCTTGTGATAGTGAAGAATCTGATACAGGCTCTGAAGAAGATGGGGGTGTGTTGGTTTACAGTCTTATTTTAACTAGAACATAGAAAAAACAGTACAGCTGGTTTAAGCTGCAGAAGCTGAAACGAGTAATACTGATGTTTGAATAATTGTAATTTTAGTCTATTTGGTCTGTTTAATACCAAAATTGGTTTTGTGACTCAAGAAGAACAGGCTGTCATGTATTGATGACTTAGATATTATTTATCTCCAAGTGTAAGATAATCATATTTGAATAAGTACTGTTTAAAAATTTATAGTATCTAACCTCATGTTTTAAAATAATTCCTAATATACCGGTAATACCAGGTCATTATAGAAAAGTTAGAAAATACCTTTTACAGTAAATAATAAGTACAGCATCCATAATTTGACCACTTCTGTTGGTCAAATTCTCTTAATATTTGGCAACTTCTGTTAATATTTTGGGATCTATTAATAAGGCATTTATATACATAGTATGTTTTAAACAAAAATGGTGTCATATTGAACTTATATTTGTAGCCTGCTATTATCACTTAGTAATACTTTGAAACATTGTTACATATCATTAAATATTCTTCTACATCACTTTTACTGGCTGTATATTATTTTATAATTTGGCTGTAATAATACACGTTATTTAACTTATTTCATATCATTGAACAGAATTCTTGTATCCAAATAATAAGATCACATACTTGGTCTCTTCAGTTATCAGTTAATGAATAATTCTTATATTTTATGGTAGGCTACGACAGTGATGTTACAAGGGAGAATGAAATCAGTTACACCATCAGAGCCTTATCAACAAATATTCGTCCAATGTTTGGAATCAAGCCTCATTTGCAACAAAAAGAACCCTCAATTGATGAGAGGTAACAATCAAGTTTAAATCTAGATGAAGAAAATGATACTGCTATTAATAATTGAATTTATTCTTTAACTGAATGTATTTTTGCAAAAACTAAATAACAGTGGTACTCTTTTATTATACAGTCCCCAGTACCTCTTAGAAAACCATGTTTTTCCTTGTATACTTTTTGGTGGTGACACTGTTTAGAAATCGGTTTAAGGAATGATGCTATATATGAAGTCTATATAATTGAAGAATGTTATTTGCTAACTTTTATAAATGTATGTGATGGGGTTGGGGAGATAATAAAAATTGAACCTAGTACTATGTACTTTTTAGGAAGCACATGAGCAGAGATATTAAATTTTGAAAAGGCCCTTTGAGCCATGTGCCTTTAATCAAGGATATATTTATTTCAGAAATTTTTCTAAAAGGGAAGTTAAAGTATAGCTTGTCTCTAATGGGAATTACTGGTATTTGTCTAGAATCAGCAAATCAAAAATAAGGACATGTACACAATAATTTTAAGGGGAGATAACTTTTTTTTAATATATTTTATTGATTTTTTCAGCGAGGAAGGGAGAGGGATAGAGAGTTAGAAACATCGATCAGCTGCCTCCTGCACACCTCCTACTGGGGATGTGCCTGCAACCAAGGTACATGCCCTTGACCGGAATCGAACCTGGGACCCTTCAGTCCGCAGGCCGACGCTCTATCCACTGAGCCAAACCGGTTAGGGCGGGGAGATAACTTTTTAATAAAGTCTCTAAGCTAGGTGACAGATTAAGAGAGAAATTGTGAACCTGATGCTTTTAAAATCATTAGGGAAGATAGAAAACAAAAAGAGGCATATGGATCAGGGAATCTCATGGATTTCAGAAGCAAAGAGGTTTTAAGAAATGGTAAAGGAAACATTATCCAGATACAGCAGTGAGGAACAAAGAGGGAGAGGGAGGTGAGAACAGCGGTGACCTCTTCTGTAGAAGTTGTGAGGAGGAAAACTTCATTATGAGAAGTTAGTAAGAAGATCTGAGGCAAGAGTACAGACAGGGAATGCATTCACAATTAACAGAATTTGTGGAAGATTCACGTGAATGTATAGTTGGTGAGGGTAGTGCTGAAGAGCGTTGGAGCTCAGCTAGTAGAAATCATATCAGAAGAAAGCACTGGCAGAAGGGTTAGAGTTTACACCGACGGGTTTAAGAGTCCGAGGGAAAGGAAGACGTTGGAAGGGTGGGATGCGTGATAGTGATGGAGAGGAGGGGAGGACTAGACATTCACTCCAAAGTTACCGCAAGTTCTGGGTGGAATATTGAGGTGGTGATGCCTCCACAGCTGTTCCACATGCCCCTATTGATGATGGTATGCCTCAAATAGTAACAGTGAGGAGCCACCTTATGGGTGATCATCAACATTGTCATCACGTATAAAGAGGCAAAGTATGAAGTTACAGATATGTTTCAAAAAAGTTGGCCAAACCATAAACTGACTACTTGCACAGGATTCAAGGTTGAAGCAACTGGATAGGAGGCAAATGGCATGGGTTTTGAATTCAGACAATGGGTTAAAATATTCATTTTATCATTTACCAGTTGTGTAAATGATAAATGTGAATCTTGTAAAATTGTTCATCCTCTCTGAGCCTCAGTTTCCTCAGAGGTAAAATGACTTCTAATTTATGGTTTAAATTAAAGAATTTAGACAGTAGGTCTTTACCAATGACATCCCTCCCATGGAATGAAATACAAAGTAGCCTGAGGAGTACCTTGGTTAATACTGAAACACTCTATGAAATTAAATATTCACAAAGTAATTAACACTACCTATATATTAATTAAAGTAATACATTTAAATATGCAAATGTGGATGTTCCTAATTAGAATATTTGCAATATAGTGCTTAATATTACTTAAAGGAAAGTATATCACCCAGGTCATGAAAAATGATAAGTGTTTCATAGGGGAAAAGGAACTTGCCATTTCCATAAGTCATTTTCTTTTTTAAAAAATATATTTTATTGATTTTTTACAGAGAGGAAGGGAGAGGGATAGAGAGTTAGAAACATCAGTGAGAGAGAAACATCGATCAGCTGCCTCCTACACACCTCCCACTGGGCATGTGCCTGCAACCAAGGTACATGCCCTTGACCAGAATCGAACCTGAGACCTTTCAGTCGCAGTCCGATGCTCTATCCACTGACCCAAACCGGCCAGGGCTCCATAAGTCTTTTTCATTTATTATATTTATTTTTAAAGAAAAATATTTATCAGCCAGAACCGGTTTGGCTCAGTGGATAGAGCGTTGGCCTGCAGACTCAAGGGTCCCAGGTTCGATTTTGGTCAGGGGCATGTACCTTGGTTGCAGGCACATCCCCAGTGGGGGGCGTGCAGGAGGCAGCTGATCGATGTTTCTCTCTCATCGATGTTTCTGACTCTCTATCCCTCTCCCTTCCTCTCTGTAAAAAATCAATAAAATATATTTTTTTAAAAAAAGAAAGAAAAATGTTTATCAGATAAATTTAGTATGTCAGAAAGTGTGACCTAATTTTAATATGTAGGCCATCTTTTATAGTAAAACGCTTTAATTTTCTTCTTCATTGCTGAAGTGACCCAAGTTCTGATTTCTTCTTCATTGCTGAAGTGACCCAAGTTCTAACAGGTGAAAATATCACTGCTCATGGAGAGTATTTGACAGTCATGATTATAATCTTTGCTGTTAGCTTGCATTTTTTACAGCTAATGTTTTTAAAATTATTTTGAAATTATTTCACACCTTATTTTCAAATCATAATTCAGCTCTACTAAATTCTTCTGAAAATGTTGAGGCAGAAGAAGCCAGTAATGTGGTTCATAGTTAGGAGACTTCATTTTCATGAAATGAAAGAATCAAAGGAAATAAAAACGAAGAAATATTTCTTTTTACCAACTTTGAATATACTTGTGAGGAGAGAAAATAGTCTGTATAAGTAATTATTTTCATATTTTAAATAAAATACATTATTGTCGTCAAATGTGAAATAAGACACGAGATAGTTAAAACAAATGCTTGTCAAATATCTTATTCACTTAACAGGAAAATGTTTCTGATGACAATTTGATAACTACTATAATTGGTTGATACTTTGTGGGGTATTTTACTTAAATGACTTGAATAATTTTGTTATTCTTTTTATCTAAATATTTGAGCCCGAACCGGTTTGGCTCAGTGGATAGAGCGTTGGCCTGCGGACTGAAGGGTCCCAGGTTCGATTCCGGTCAAGGGCATGTACCTTGGTTGTGGGCACATCCCCAGTAGGGAGTGTGCAGGAGGCAGCTGATCGATGTTTCTAACTCTCTATCCCTCTCCCCTCCTCTCTGCAAAAAATCAATAAAATATATATATATATATATATATATATATATATATATATATATTTTAAAAACCTATAAAAAATAAAAATAAATATTTGTGAAACAAATCTTATGTATTTAAGTAATTTATTATCAATCAAATTTTTAATATTTGTCTTCACTCTGCTCACTAAACTGGTACATTTTATTCATGATCAGTTTTCATATGTCTCCTCCTTTTTTCCTTTTGCTCCTTTTGAAGGCAGGGGATAGTAAGGTAAGTATTTTATTGAAGACAATACTTTACTCAAAAATTGACTCTTCTGTTTTGGTCTTTATAGTTACTTAAGGTATATTTTTCCCCTATTAAACATTGAACTACATTTGTCAAGAAAGAATCAGAAAATGAAACAGGACAAATCCTACAAAATAGTTGCATTTTATAAATACAATATGTGGGTGTTGTTATGAGAGTCTTGATTATGATCATTGGTTTTAAAATGACTTTTCATAGACTCCTATACTCAAGATAGTTTCAGTTTTTCCTTAAGTTTCAGAGACTGATAAAAACAATCTGTTAGCCATACATTTTTATCAGTGGAAAAAGTTTCAGTTTATAAACCTCTAAGGGTCATTTCATGCATGTTTAATGTCTCCATGAATTTTAAAACATTAATATAGGGCAGTAAATGTATATGTATGTTTGATAAAATTATGTGCAAGGACTCTGGGGTACTTCTGTAGCTATTTGTATGGAGATGAGAGTGTCTCTAAACCGTTTCTGAAGCAGAACCATTTGTGGTAAAGGCTCCTTTAGAAGTTTTTTTTTAAAAAGGTACCATTAGGAAAATGCTGGGAGGTAAGGATGAAAAAAGGATATTTGAAAAGAGATTGTATAGAAATTCAAATATTTGACGCTCCTTAATTTGCAGACAGCAGGAATTAATCTGTTTTTTTTTTTTCAAGTTTTAACATTTATAACAGAACATGTTGAATTCTCATTTATTTTTCTTCTTCACCTTTCTTATTTCCCTGCCATTAGTGGAGTAACTTAAGTCTTTTCTAATATGCAGTAATAAATAAAAACAATAGGCCTTTAAAATATACAATATAGCTTATCTGCATTCAATTTGTAAAAAATATTTTATTACAGGAAGTATTTTACTAGTGTTTTAAATTAAATCTGTGTTGTAATCTTTTCCCCTTTTTATCTGCTGCTAAAAAGAGGTTCCAGGTAATCCTCTTTCTTTGCTATGTCTTATGAGGCCTAATTTTGTATTTGTATCTTCTTTTATGTTTCCCATTAATGAGCTATGTTACCTGGTGTTCTTTACTTCTAATCACAGTTTATGTTTTTCTCCTTTGAAGTGAGTATTTCTGAAATGAACAGCATCTTAATTATTGGATTCACATATAAGTAACTACTTCTCTGAAACATTATCCATTTAACTTGTATAATATTGCAAGCTGTGTAATTTTAAGCAATAATGTACGTTATATGAGTTATTTTTACAGAGATTAAAGTATACTTAACTGTTACATGGGATTGTATAGATAAAAATTACAACTATCAAATGATAGCATTGAATCAGGTTCAACAAAAAGGCTTGCCCTGACCGGTTTGGCTCAGTGGATGGAGTGTTGGCCTGCGGACTGAAAGGTCCCAGGTTCGATTCTGGTCAAGGGCATGTACCTTGGTTGTGGGCACATCCCCAGGAGGGGGTGTGCAGGAGGCAGCTGATGGATGTTTCTCTCTCATCGATGTTTCTAACTCTCTATCCCTCTCCCTTCCTCTCTGTAAAAAATCAATAAAATATATTTAAAAAAATAAAAAGGCTTGGAAGCGACCAAAGCTGCTGTTCTTCTCGGAAATGATCCTAGCACAAATATTTTGAGTTAAACATTGTACATTTCAGTTATATTTATTAATTACATATATCTTTAAAGTACATGAAAAAGGTTTCAAACCAAAATTTTTGTGATAATTTGAAAAGCTCTTTATATAGTCTTGTAAGTGCATTTAATTTTTATGCCACCAGCCAGTCAAGGTTATGTACTTCTACATAAGCTGCTGAGCATGAAAATGCACATTCTTTCCTACTACACTAGAGGCCCGATGCACAAAATTCGTGCAAGGGGCTCGGCCCCCACTCCCCCCACCCCCACCGCCGCCGCGGCCCCTGCCGGCCACCTCTGCCTCCACCCCCACCCACCATGGCTTTCTGGTCTAATTAGCATATTATGCTTTAATTATTATAGATGTTCAAGACATAACACTTTATTTACTTTTTATGGATAAATAACTTGAAACCCATTTTGAAAATACAAATGTTGTTATGCCTTTATTTTTATGGACTTATTCATAAATATTGGAATTTTTCAGAGGAAAGTTAATTTGTATCATTTCCTGATTTTTTTTTAAACATTTTATTGATTTTCTACAGAGAGGAAGGGAGAGAGATAGAAAGAGAGTCAGAAACATCGATGAGAGAGAAACATCGATCAGCTGCCTCCTGCATATCTCCTACTGGGGATGTGCCCGCAACCCAGGTACATGCCCTTGACCGGAATCGAACCTGGGACCCCTCAGTCCGCAAGCCGATGCTCTATCCACTGAGCCAAACCGGTTTCGGCCATTTCCTGATTTTGTTGTTAAAAATTTTTAAATATTAGCCCAGTGGGTGTGGCTCAGTAGTTGAGTGTCAACCCATGAACCAAGAGGTCACAGGTTCTATTCCCGGTCAGGGCACATGCCTGGTTGTGGGCTCAATTCCCAGTAGGGGGCGTGCAAGAGGCAGTGGATTCCTGTTTCATTCTCTCTATTCCTGTCCCTTCCTCTCTTTAAATCAATAAAAACATTTTTTTAAATGAATATTAGCTTAAAATTTGGAGGGGGGGGTGATATATGATTAATTTAGATTCATTGTTCAGGATATTAAACATTTAATGATTATATCAGTTAAAACTAAATGATGTGGAGTTTTTAAATTTTTATTTTAAAAAGAATTTTAGGAAAGAGCCTCTACATTCAAATTATTCAAAATGGGAACTATGTACACCTAGTGGGACATTATGAGTAGTCCTGAACTAGCAGTGGAAACAGAGAAGAGCGAGCTAGATTTTGGAGAGCTGCTGTGCAGGTGAAGTTGATAAGACTTTAGTAAACAGGAGACGAGAAGGAGTTGGAGGCAGTAGTAACAGCCATCACCTTTTACGGAGCGTGATAGGATTTACGTGCTTCGTTCCTATACCGTGTCCTGCTGGACTGATGGTGATGCCACGGCCATGCTAGGGACTGCAAGAGGGAGAAGGTAGGCGCAGCGTGGCAGGTAAGAGTACAGATTCGAACTCAGACGTGATTTCTGTTGCCAATAGAAAATTCATAGAAATATTTTCAAAATTCAGTTCAAGAAGAATCTAAGCAGTCTGCTCTGTTACTAGTATTTACATTATGAAACATACACTGAAGAAATTAAAAGTAAAATGAATAAAAGATCGAATGCCTTCGTGTTTTAGAGGATATCAAGATAAAGAGGGCACAGCCTAGTGAGCATGCAGATGGGGCGTGTTTTTATGAAGGCGTGTTAGACTTTTCTCTCTGGAGGGCACGAGAGGGCGGCTCCAGGAAGGTGCCCGTGACAAGTGCCTCTCCTCATTCCCACTTCCCTGTTTCAGGCCCCCCGTGAGCAGGGCCCCGCCACAGCCAGAGAAACTCCAGACAAACAATGTTGGCAAGAAAAAAAGACCCATAGAGGTGAGGAAAACTCCTTCTCTAGTTCATTCTGTTTCCTTTTTGTAAAATACCCAAATCTTAGTTTTAATGAAAATAAACATATTGAATAATCATTTTTGTTTGATTGTAAAAATTGATTAAATGTCAAGTCTGAGCTTTAGATTGACATCCTCTGTCTCTCCCAGGCATTTCATAATCCCAGTGTCAGCAGCAACAAGCAGACTGTGCTACGTTGGGTCAAAATAAGGTGTCAAAACTGTGGGAGGGCGATTGTTGTCCTCCCTGCCCCACTCAGCCTCAGGTCAATGAGAGCATGAGTGGTCAGGGAGGGTGCACTGCCCTTGTGCACCCATGTCGCTGTACTGCTCCCATCCTCAAAAGTGCACCCCGGGACCTAATTCCTACTGAGTTATAATAGTCAAAATAGCTGTTATCTTGACTAACAGATATTTTGAATAATGAACACAAATCGGAATATTCTTCTTTTAGACAGAAGTATCTCAATTTTTAACCCATAAAATCTTTAAGAACCGAAATTCCTGGAATCAGATGACCTTGTGCTTTCCTTTTCATTTTTACAACTTGATGTGGAAAAGATAGAATGTGTGTTTTAGCTGTCTAAAACAGGTTACATAAAGAAGTATGTCTAGTTTAATTTTGTGTTTGCAGTTTGTAAAACATCAGAAATGCATCCTTTATTTTGTCTGAAGATACCAATACTGTATACAATTTTTAAAAATGGTGAATATTTAGACATGAGGAATCATATCATGGTTTTATCATTGTTATAGGATCTCATGTTGGAGCTTGTTTTTGGCTATCGAGGCAGAGACTGTAGGAATAATGTTCACTATTTAAATGATGGTGATGATATAATTTATCATACTGCATCCATTGGAATTCTGCACAATGTTGCTACAGGTAGGAAACCCTGATTCCTCATCCCTACTTTTTCTTAAATTTAGGATTTTTTAATTTAGCATCTTAAAATTCTTTGTTAAAACTATAAATAATTAAAATGCATGAGCCCAGAATATACTTCATACTGTAGAACTTCCTACTAATATTTCAAGTAACCAAATTTACAATCTCACTAGAGTATAGGAGCAGAAAAGGGTTTCATAATGCCAAGTGCTCACAGGTCTCTGAGCGAAGGTTTACTGTATGTTGAAACCATTGTAACTTTATTCTGTTGATGATTTGGACGGTGGTCTTTCAGAGTGATTGAAAGTAGCATGCTGGGTGAGCTGATTGCTGGGGGTGGGGATGAGGTGGGTGGTGTTCATACTGAAGGTTTGGAAAGCCAATCGATATTTAACTTTCATTGGTGTATTTCTCTCTCCCCCTCCCTCCCTCCCTTCCTTTCTCTCTCTCTCTCTCTCTCTCTCTCTCTCTCTCTCTCTCTCTCTCTCTAAATTAAATAAGTAAAATTCTTCAGTGCCTCCCCGCTGATTATAGAATATGAAATTTAATAGAATGGCATTCAAATTCCTCTGTGATTCAATTTGCCTTTCAACCATATTTCTCACTTTTCTTTTTTATGACCCCACACTTCAGCCAAGTGAACCCCTTGTGTGCTTACCCAATACTTTCCTGCCTTTTACCTTTGCTTCAAATATTCTTCTACCTGGAATGCCCTTCCCACCCACCTTCACATTTACCGAATCTGCCGGGTCAGTCCAGCGGTGCCACCTGCCAGGATCAGAAGACTTCTCTGCTGTGAATCCCCACAGCGTTTGATCTTTGACTCTGTGGCACTTGTGTCTCCGGCCTGTATCACGTCGGTTTATGCCTTTTCAGGGCTCTACCCCTTTAAACTTTAAAGTTTAAAGGTTTCTGGGTCATTTTTCCATCTTCATGATGATGTGCACATATTAAGTGCTCAAAAATATGTGTTAAAGAAGCAAGTAAGTTAAACAGAGCAGTTTATTGCTGTGGATAATAGCATTTAGTGCATTTGGCTGTTATACTTTAAAGTTTTAAGATTTAATTCTCAAATTATTTTTTTGTAGGAACTCAGAGTTTTTATCAGGAACATAATGATGATATTCTGTGCCTCACTGTAAATCAGCATCCCAAATTCATCAACATAGTAGCAACTGGCCAAGTAGGTATGTTTGTGTATTTTAAAAGAAACAATTTTAAATGATTTGGTATCCTAAGGAAAAAATTAAAATATATTGTTTATTTTTCAAAAATTATTTGCACGTAAAGCACACACCCAGTTTGACCATATTACTTATTTCCGGGTATCTTTCTTTCACCTCAGTTATCTGAGTTGATTCAAACAGTTCAAAATTAAGAATAAGCTATTTTATGTTGATTGAAATAGTTGGATTTAGTCCTTTAGCAGAAATTTCAAATCAGCAAAAAGGTTTAATTTAATAGCACGTAGAGCAGGAAGGAAGCATTTGAGGAAGACACGGTAACCAAGGGGAGCCAGGACATAACTAGGTGAGGGGGCAGGCAGCCTCTGCTACAGCAGGGCTATTAGCTGGAAAGAAGAGAAGCCACATTGCTCTGTGCCAGCAAACCCCACTGCCTTTCTCCCTCCTTGGAATGGATCTAATTTGCCAGCTGTTTCTAAATCATCACCTCTACTGCTGTGTTTAAATCGGTGGAACAAAGGCCATAACCCTACCAGCAAAATGATGAGAGGACAGCAGGTCTAGTTAGGACATACCTACCAGTCAATCCGCAATCAGTATGAATTCTGCATAATAGATTATGTCAGTCACATCTTCACAACCTGGTACAGTTTTTAGAAATGATTGGAACCCTGGGTTTGTTGGGCCTCAGTTGCTAAGCCAGCTTCCCAGGTGTTCCAGGTGTCTTTCTTCCTAAGATGATTTATGCCTTTAATATCTTCATTTTCATACAGGCACTAAATCGATCAGTTAAATACTTATTTTCTGGGTTGCTTAGTTCTACAGTGATACCACAAAGACCCTTGTATTCTTTCTTTCTGTAAAATTTTCTACTTTTGCAAAGAAAGTAGACCAATATTTCACCTATTATATACAAACTATTCTAATCTTTGAATATAAATGCATAGGTCTAACCCCTTTTTCGGTTAAGTGTTTTGAAAGTGAATTTTGTGTTTACTCTGCCTGAGGAATGTGAGGCCATGTTATTGCCACTTTGGCCACTAAAGAACCTAGTTCAGTGCCTCTCTTGGCATATACTTTACTTTTTTATTGCTCAGTTAATTTTGATTGAGTGGATTTGTTTCTTCAACAAGTTTATTGAGCACATATCATGTTCAAAGTATTGTTCTAGGTTCTGGATATACAAGAAGCTTATAAAAGAAAAACAAACCCCAAATCTCTATCTTAATGGAGTTTACATTCTGTGAATAAAATTCTGGAAGGCATGTTTCTTCCATTTTCCACCGTTGCTCCTTCTCCTTTTCTTTCCTCTTCTCTCCCTCTGTTAAGCAACTTTAATATATTAGTGTTATAGTTTTCTCTTTTGATTAAGAAATGTGATCACAAGTTAATCTTTCACAGAATTTGACTCGTCCACTTCTTATCCTTTTTTTAAAATTGACATACTACACTATGTTAGTTTCAGATATACACCATAATGACTTGACACTTATACTTTTTAAAAGGCAACACTATAGGGAATGTGGAATGATTAGTTACTGCCTCCCCTCTCCTTCTAAGTCCAGGCAATGCAGAGTAGCCTGAGCCTTGCCCCCACTTGTACCCTCCCACAAAACCCATAACAGAAGTTCTTTACTGATGACTAGTTAAGTGTAAGATAGATTCCACAGAGACCAAAGAGTGAGGGACCTTTTTTCTTCTGAACCTAAAAAGAATTGAATCAGTAGTTACTTTGCCTGCCAAGCTTTTTTTAACACCCACAAAGCACAGAACACTATAATGTTTATGGTTCTCTTTGTTGAAAATTATTTAGATCACAGAAGAATTGAAATACTTTGCTTTTTTTCATATTTTACCCCATTACATTCAAACTTTTCTTGTTTTCTTGACTGGAATCTTGGAATCCCAGGGACAAATAATATCATTTTATCTAGTCTATCATTAGATGTTTGAATGTCCTCTGTAACATCTCTGGTGAAGGGTCTTCCTACATATGATTGAACCCCATCATCACTTAATGCTTAACAAAATAATGTAACCTCTCCTTGGGAAGCTCGGTTATAAAGTGCTTCTTTATACAGAACACAAATCTGTCTCTTTAATTGCACCTCATTGGTCCTCATTCTTGAGGTACCTAGAACAGCTAATTTCTTTTTTTTTTTAATTTTTTATTGATTTCAGAGAGGAAGGGAGAGAGAGATAGAAACATCAATGATGAGAGAGAATCATTGATTGGCTGCCTCCTGCACGCCCCCTACTGGGGAACGAACCTGCAACCCAAACACATGCCCTTGACAGGAATCGAACCTGAGACCCTTCAGTTTGCAGGCCGACACTCTATCCACTGAGCCAAACCAACTAGGGCTAGAACAGCTAATTTCTTACTCCCATGATGTTATCTTCCAGTATTTGGAGAGAACTGTCAATCTCCCCGAGTCTAATCTAGTCTAACCTAGCCTCTAAAAGGGCTCACTTAGAACCAAGATGGCGGCATAGGTAAACACTGGAGATTGCTGCCTCGCACAACCACTTCAAAAATACAACTAAAAGACGGAACGGACATCACCCAGAACCACAGGAAGGCTGGCTGAAGAGAAATTCTTCAACTAGAAGGAAAGAGAACAGCATACCGAGACTCAGAGGAGGCGCAGTGCAGAAAATACAAAGGTGCGGAGGTGTGCGCGGAGCGGGCTGGCGGCTGAGGGCGCGGTTGTCTGTTTCAATCAGGAGGGAGTCTCAGGCTCTGAGCTCCCGTTCCTGGCGAGTCTCTAGGGACCCAGACTCAAACGGGAGAAGCGGGACTCTCTGGCATCGGTCGGAACTCGAGGGCAGCTTTCTCTCCGAGGTTTGCAGCAGTTGCTGGGATTCTGAGAGACATAGCCTCTGGGGACGGGACTGAGAGCAGCCATAACTGCTCCCTCCGCCCGCCCTGCCCAAGCCCTGCACACAGAGGCATTTGCCGGATAGCCTCAGGCAAAGGCTAGATTAGCACCTCCCCAGAGGACAGAAGTTTTCCCACTGCAGACACAGCTGATTCTCACAGCCAGTTGGCCTGGAGGGCAAATCCCTCCCAGTATTACCTACAACAATCAAAGCTTAACTACAACAAGACTGCACACAAGGAACACTAGGGGGTGCACCAAGAAAGCATAAAAAAATGGGGAGACAAAGAAACAGGACAAAATTGTCAATGGAGGATATAGAGTTCAGAACCACACTTTTAAGGTCTTTCAATAAGTTTCTAGAAACTGCCGATAAACTTAATGAGATCTACAAGAAATCTAATGAGACCCTCGATGTTGTGATAAAGAACCAACTAGAAATTAAGCATACACAGACTGAAATAAAGAATACTATACAGACTCCCAACAGCAGACCAGAGGAACGCAAGAATCAAGTCAAAGATTTGAAATGCGAAGAAGCAAAAAACACCCAACCGGAAAAGCAAAATGAAAAAAGAATCCGAAAATTCGAAGATAGTGTAAGGAGCCTCTGGGACAGCTTCAAGCGTACCAACATCAGAATTATAGGGGTGCCAGAAGATGAGAGAGAGCAAGATATTGAAAACCTATTTGAAGAAATAATGATAGAAAACTTCCCCTACCTGGTGAAAGAAATAGACTTACAAGTCCAGGAAGCACAGAGAACCCCAAACAAAAGGAATCCAAAGAGGACCACACCAAGACACATCATCATTAAAATGCCAAGAGCAAAAGACAAAGAGAGAATCTTAAAAGCAGCAAGAGAAAGAAACTCAGTTACCTACAAGGGAATACCCATACGACTGTCAGCTGATTTCTCAACAGAAACTTTGCAGGCCAGAAGGGAATGGCAAGAAATATTCAAAGTGATGAATGCCAAGAACCTACAACCAAGATTACTTTATCCAGCAAAGCTATCATTCAGAATTGAAGGTCAGATAAAGAGCTTCACAGATAAGGAAAAGCTAAAGGAGTTCATCACCACCAAACAAGTATTATATGAAATGCTGAAAGGTATTCTTTAAGAAGAGGAGGAAGAAGAAGAAGGTAAAGATACAAATTATGAACAACAAATACGCATCTATCAACAAGTGAATCTAAAAACCAAGTGAATCAATAATCTGATGAACAGAATGAACTGGTGATTATAATAGAATCAGGGACACAGAAAGGGAGTGGACTGACTATTCTTGGCAGTGGGGGGGGGGGAAGGGGTGTGGGAGATGCGGGAAGAGACTGGACAAAAATGGTGCACCTATGGATGAGGACAGTGGGTGGGGAGTGAGGGCGGAGGGTGGGGTGGGAACTGGGAGGAGGGGAGTTATGGGGGGAAAAAAAGAGGAACAAATGTAATAATCTGAACAATAAAGATTTAATTAAAAAAAATAAAAGGGCTCACTTTAGACATCCTCCAAATACATTTCATAAGTCAGAGTAAAATGAGAGCAATGGGATTGCTTTCCATGACTATGATATCTGAAAACCCAGAATTCTCTATCAAATGGTCCTAAACCTGCTGTGGGCCTGTCTGAGCCTCTTCTGCAAGTCCAAGCCCCCAGTCATAGATTGCACAACTAGTGAGAGCCCTCTTGAGGATGCCCAAGGGGCAGCGTGCGTTGGGAGGTGGTGAAGGCCTTTGATGTGCAGGGTGGATGGCTACACATGAGCTGCCATGCTCCTGTGGTAGGGGATAAAGCTGGGAGGGGAAGAGAAAGGGAGAGGCTAAGGCTGTCTCATGCTGCCCAAATTCTAACGAGTTCTAAAATCGAACCAGGTCTTCAAAGTTGTTGTAGGGGGGTACTTGTCAAGATAGGAAGATAAAACACTTCACTTAATTTTATCTTGATTGGTAACTTGAAAATATTTAGGCCTGTGATGTTTAGGTCTTTATTTGTACTCTTGTCCCAGGTCCTGCAGATATTCAGGGCCAAGCCCGACTTCCAAACAGAGTGCCCGGGTTCCCCAGCCGTGCTTCCTGTGGCGCGGTGTCAGTCCTCCCCCTTTGGTTGTCAGAGCAGTTCACAACCATCAGTGTGTTTCCTATGCGTCTGCTCAGCTGTCAGCTACGATATTCTCTTTTCTCTCACATTCCATGTCAGCACACCCTGGGCCTTCATTATCCATACATCCTTGAAATCATTATTTCCCAAAGCCATCATCTGCCTTGAAAGGATTTCTAAATTTTTATGCCTTTATTGCTAAAAACTGCCACTTCTAAAATTTTGGTTAATAGGTATTTATACCACAAACATAACGAGCTTAGACTTCCATGTTTTCTGTATTGGTAACCTTTTACTCAGACAGAAAATATTTAGTTTAAAAAAAAAATGAGCATGGTTAATTTATGGCCTTGAATTATATGGTAACTTTTGCCATCATTTCTCTCAGGTTTAGAACTAATTCTCCCCTTCAAGTAGAGATGCATTCTAACCTTAAAGGGTCTATTAACAGTTCATTTTGTAAAACGAAATGAGGATCATATCAACTTAAATCATATTATTATTTTTAAAGTTAAAATTTTATTTAACTTATCAAATACAAAGAAAATAAAGTATTAATCCAAAGTTTGAAAGGTCATATATATAGAATGTTAATATGTATGTATAATTTAAATTATTAGCTTCATTTACAGTTTACTCAGTTTCACATAAAATTAATTTTGTATGACACTTGATTATTTAAATTATATAAAATCACTATTTTATAATTGAGTTTTTCAAATTTTACTTTTAGTATTTATGTTATTAATGGGTAATTATTTTTCTGCTCCTTTTCCATTTTAGGTGATTCAGCAGACATGTCACGTAAGGAAAATTAATCATTTTTTTTGTTTTAGTTATATTGTTTAGTAATGTAGTCCATATTTGCATAAAGTAATGAGATACTTGAACCTATTTTGGATGTTTTAAAAATGAAGAATACATCCTCTTAATGTCATGATATTGAGCCCAATTTGTAATAATAATAACAATAATTTTTTTAAAGTAATACTATATTTTGACCTTTTTAGTGTGCCCAGCACTGTTGTAAGCACTATATATATAACCTATTTAGTCATCACAAGAATTCTTAACGGTAGGTATTAACTTGCCAATGTCATGTAGCTGTTAAAAGTAGGGGGTTTAACACTTAATCTTAAATATGAATCAATAAATTTTATTGCCTGAAAATATAATTTTTAAATTTTTATTTTTATATACTATCACAATTATTGCACAAGCTAGGTGAGTGATAGCAAACCTATGACACGCATGTCAGGTGACACGCGAACTCATTTTTTTGGTTGATTTTTCTTTGTTAAATGGCATTTAAATATATAAAATAAATATCAAAAACATAAGTCTTTGTTTTACTATGGTTGCACATGTCAAAAAATTTCTATATGTGACATGGCACCAGAGTTAAGTTAGGGTTTTTCAAAATGCTGACACGCTGAGCTCAAAAGGTTCGCCATCACTGTGCTAGATCAACAGATCATTTGAATATTTATAAATAACTTTTTATTAATGATTTTGACCATGGGCTTGTGAATTTATAAAGCTATTAAATAAAAAATGTGTTCATTGTTTTTAGATATACAGGGTATCCCCCCAAAAATGTATACACACTTTAATAACTGATAGCTCAGTTTTGAAAATAAAATGTATTTTAATAAACACTGCCTTTATAATTATTCAGAATGCGTGTATACATTTTGGGGGGACACCCTGTATAATAACTAGGCTTTTCAACTGAACTTTCAGTTTACATGGTATAGTAAGAATTAGCAGTTTAACAAGAAAACATTTCCCAGTGATCTGTAACTCTTTCCCTGCCCTCCCCTCCTCGGGCATAAAGCACGGTTCTGTGATTTGCTGTAATTTAAGGAGACCCTACTGGCATCTCTGTACTGGAGACTAAGAGTCAAGGATGTCATGAGAAGTTGGTGGGATTGCTTTTCCAGAGGCAGCTTGATGTGATGGACAGACAAGAGCCTGGGGACTGACTACAGCACACCTGCTGGCTCTGCTCGCCCTGAGCTGTGTGTGACTCAGGCAAAGCACTTCACCTCTCTGAGCCTGAGTCCGTGGGAAAGCATACCTGTCCAGAAGTAGGGATTGGAAAGCATGAGATGTTCCTGGTAACATGCCTGGTCCATGAGAGGCACTCATATCTGGTGGCATATAGGAAGCAGAGAGCAAGAGTAGCATCTGTGTACGGCAGCAGAGAGAATGGCCATTCTGAAATCACAGTTGGCCCTCCATATCCATGGGCCACCAACGGCAGATTAAAAATACCCAGAAGAAAAAGCTCCCCCAAAATCCCAAAAAACAAAATTTGAATTTGCCACACGCTGAGCACTGTGCTGAATCCATGCAAATGAAGTGAACACTGCCATAGCCTTTAGGCAAATACAGGGTATATGCAAATACTATATCATCATTTTACATAAGGGACTTGAACACCCCCGGATTTTGGTACCAATCCCCCAGGGAAACTGAGGGACAGCTATATAGGAGAAAATAAAATATACTTAATAAACTTAATACTTATTTTGTAACTTAGGCCTTGAGAATTTCCAGTAATTTAAATTTTAACGACTGTTATATCAATAAGTTTAGAACAATCTAAATGTGGAGCAGTCCCATAACATAGTCATACTTATATGTTTTAAAATATAAATTCTGCTATAAGTTTCTTTCCATCTCATATAATTTTTATAAATGTTTGAAAAGCTCAGTAATTCAATTTATCTAAGATTATTTGCTATTTAAATTTTAGGTAAATTGAACTGTGTAATTTGTGGCATATTAAGTTTGGAGACAAAAATAAGTGATGTTTCTTGAAAGTCCATTATCTACCTCATCACATTTAGGCAAATGTAGTATATGAATTGCCCAGAGGTGCTTTTTGTAAACATATTAAAATGTTTTTACATTATGACCCATGTAATGTTTATCACTGGCAAAAAATTAGAGTGATCTACTACTATGTATTTACATTTTAAATTTGAACCACCTAACATGGCTTATTAAGTTTACAGTCCCCATATCCTTTGACTTTTATTGAATGAGCAACATTTTACTCCAATACTTAAATTATTATCCATTTTTCATACATAGATACCTTATTTTATTATAGGGTAACCCTTTGTATCTGTTGCCATGTAGTTTTGATTTTTTACATAAAGTTACATAAAACTTGTTACTGTAATTGAAAAAGTTTAAAAATTAAATAAAGGATAACTTTAAGAGAAAGTTGCATAAGTCTTTGAATAGTCCCTACTTAATAATAATAAAATTTAAATTCCTGGTTTAATATATTGTAACTCCTTTGTTTGAGGAACTATCAGATTTAATTTATCATTGTATAATATAAATTGTAGATGGTATACAATAGAGTCTAAATTGATCAGAATATTTTCTTTAGAGACCAAAGTTTCTTTCTGCACCAAATGGTTTTAAAGCAGCTTGTCTTAATATTTCTCTATTTTTGCAATACAGTATTTGTAGTAAATTTATAATTTAAAGCAAATGACGTTAGTATTATGATTATTTTACTAAGAGTTCTGAGACTGAATTAGCTGCTGAATTAACATACCTATTTTTTAAGGGTACAGTTCATGAAAAAAGGACAATAATACAAACCTGTGCTTTTTTAACTTAGAAAATAGAGAGCTGAGAAATTTTTTTTTAAGCAGCAGAAATGGGCTCTGCAAGATAAATAACAACAAAAGTAACTTTAAAAAAAAGATTCCTTCCATAAAATCCTGTTTTTTAAAAAAACTGTCTATAAAGTGATATGGAGTTAGCATTTTACCCAATATCCAGTTAAACATTTCCTTAGAATATTTTTCCATAGTTTTCTATATGTTGCTTTTCTCAGTTTGTGTTTACTTTTCAATCTCTCCTTGAGATAATCCTAAGTATTGAATATACCCTGGTCTTTAATTGTGTAATGTTTATATATTTCTCCACATAATTCTGTAAGATTTAACATGCATCTAAAACATGTATTATTTTTGAGGAGCTGTTTAAAGTTGTGATTACCTAATTTGCTTATCCAAATGCTACTTTGTCAAAAGTGCAATTTGGACTATACTAGTAGACTGAAGAAGTATTCTGTATTTTTACCCTTTCCTTTCTCTTCCTTTTTCTTAATTTAGTCTTAGTTATACATTTTTAAATTAAGAATGTAGTCTTTCTTTGGTACTTATTTTTCCATGTTTCAGAGATGAGTATGCCTTTCCATGTTTCAGAGATGAGTATGGAAACATTTGTGAGAGGTGTGTTACAACTTTTGGATTTTATCTGTATTTAGCTACAGCTCCTTCTGTCCACATCTGGGATGCAGTGAACAAGCAGACGTTAGCTATACTAAGATGCTACCATTCGAAGGGCGTGTGTTCAGTCAGCTTCAGTGCTACTGGCAAACTCTTGCTGTCTGTGGGACTAGACCCAGAGCATACTGTTACCATTTGGAGATGGCAGGAAGGTAGGATTCTTTTCCTTTGTGATTTTTAAAAATAAGAATACTGCCGAAACCGGTTTGGCTCAGTGGATAGAGCGTCGGCCTGCGGACTGAAAGGTCCCAGGTTCGATTCCAGTCAAGGGCATGTACCTGGGTTGCGGGCACATCCCCAGGGGGTGTGCAGGAGGCAGCTGATTGATGTTTCTCTCTCATCGATGTTTCTAACTCTCTATCTCTCTCCCTTCCTCTCTGTAAGAAATCAATAAAATATATTAAAAAAAATAAGAATACTATGGTAACATGAATTCTCAATTTAGTGTTTGCCTTAACTTGATGATTGAAACCATTATTCACAATAACCTGGACAATATACAGCACACAGCTGGTGTTATTGTTACATCCCTCTTAAAAAGCCCAGCAAAATTGCAAGCTCGCAAAACATAACCTAATAAAGTTAATATTATAAATGGTTTACTGCTCTTTTCTTTCCGTAAGAAATTATGTATATAAGCATTTTGCTGATTTTTGTTTGGCTAGGACAGTGATGGCGAACCTATGACACGCGTGTCAGAGGTGACATGCGAACTCATTTTTTTGGTTGATTTTTCTTTGTTAAATGGCATTTAAATATATAAAATAAATATCAAAAATATAAGTTTTTGTTTTACTATGGTTGCAAATATCAAAAAATTTCTATATGTGACACTGCACCAGAGTTAAGTTAGGGTTTTTCAAAATGCTGACACGCTGAGCTCAAAAGGTTCGCCATCACTGGGCTAGGAGGTTCTTAATCAAGAATGGAAGTGAACTATATTGTAAGTGATAATGGAAGATTAATAGGGTAATTTTATTTAATATTCAGACAAAACTCTTCAGATACATACCTACTAGAAAAAGTTAAATTCATAGAGCTACATAGAAAAAAATAAGATATGGTTTCTAAAACCTAAAATGCCCCTTAACACATTAAGCACCCAGCCTGTTTTGTCTTCTGGATGGGAAGTATAGTGTCAGTCGCCGGTGACAGACTGGGCTTAAATGATGACAGCAGTTCTGCAGCTGAATTTGCAAGGAAGCTGGGTGGATGCTCATGGGAAGGAAGAACAATCCAGTTTTAATTAGTTTTATAAACCAAAACTAAATAAATAAAATGCCCCTTAAATGATAATGAAGCTCTCTGTACACACATCACTTGCAAAAATATGTAGAAAGGACCCTCTACACAAGTAATTGTATATCATGTGGTTGCTAGGTAGCAGTGGAAGGGACACACCCTCTCACTTTTTTAAATAATCATTTGCTTTTTGAACTACATATTTTGAGTAACTGTTTGATTCTATGAAAATTAGCTTAATTCTTATATTAACCTACATGATTTTGTCTTATCTTTTTTTATCAGGTGCCAAAATTGCCAGCAAAGCTGGTCACAACCAACGTATTTTTGTGGCAGAATTCCGACCAGACTCAGATTCCCAGTTTGTCTCTGTGGGAGTAAAGCACGTGAAGTTCTGGACACTGGCGGGAAGGGCTCTTCTTAGCAAAAAAGGGCTGCTGAGCACTCTCGAAGATGCCCGGATGCAGACCATGCTGGCTGTTGCATTTGGTGCAGTATGTCTCTTAAAATGCGTGTGGTAGTGTACTTTGAATTACCTAAATAGGACTACTTTGAATTTTCTTGCCTTAGATAAATCACATTAATGATGTTTAGATGGCACTGGAATCCAATCATTACATATGTCCGGGTCATGCATATATTTCATCTTTAAGAATCTGATACTCTCAGAAATCAGAGAGTGAGAAAGTTAATGAGGGAGAACTATAATGAAACCCTGGGCCATTGCCATTCTCAAAAGCCTTCGTTGATCTTATAATTGTTATCCTAAATCTCCTAGGCCCTAAAAATTTTTGAGAATAAAAGAGATATAAATCAAAAAATGTAATTTTCAAGTGTTTAAAAGGTGGTACTTGGGTTTAGGATTTCCTCTGCTTTTTATCATCTTAACCCTGCTTCTTACATAGTCGGAAGTGCTTTGGGCCAGTGGCTCTCATTCAGGGAAGAGAGCACACTGGTCTTTTTGTGCTTGTTCATCCTCACGTGAGGGTATTTTCCATGGCTTTTCAGAGTGGAAAGGAGGGAGGCGGGGGGAGAGAAATACTGATGTGAGAGAGACACATCAACGGGTTGCCTCCTGCTCATCTCCTACTCACAACCCAACCAGGACCCTTCGGTGCTTGGGTCAATGCTCTAACCACTGTGATACACTGGCCAGAGCACAACTGCTCTTAAACTTACTAGAAAGTGTTCAAAAGAGCCACTTACTGCCCCTCCCATCCCATCTGGGACTGTTTTACAATTCACATGTCTCCTTAAAGACCCTGCCCCTGGTGCACTGGAAACTAACTGGGTTTCCTTACTAAAGTATTTACGTGGGTATGTAATCCTTGAAGAGAATTACAGTTTTAGAACCTTTAAGCACACTCGTGTTTTTGAGAAAAAAAAGACCATTAAAAATGTTGACAACACCATGTCAAACCAGTTAAATCTTTTGGGAATTCTTAATATAAGACCAGTAATTCCTTTCCAGAAGGAAAACCCACACATTCAAATGCTCCTGGCGTTTAATTTGCCCATGTAGATTAACCTTCACATACAAAATTCCTTAGGTAGTTAATTGCCTATTCCCAACACAAAATAAATGTGAAGACTAAAAGATGAGTCATACTTTTATGTTTGAAGCAACAGTGCAATCAGTGAGAATGTTTTGTTACAAAACAAGGTGAGTTTTCTTCAGTTTAAGCCTGTGAAGCTCTCTGCTAGGCTATGAAAACAGCCGGAGAAATAAGATACTGGTTTTTACACTTTGAGCATTTACATTCTAACTGCATATAAGGCATGAATTAACGCTGCTCTTAGACGACAGATGTCATTGTTACTCAAATATGAGCTATAAGTATATATGCTGAGGAATTCACAGTGACAGTAAGTTGTAGGGAAATTAAACATACAAACTAGTATTCTCAGGAAGATTAAAGAAAAATCTCCGTTTGTTTCTATTATCATTCCGTCTCTTTTCCTATTGATTCTTTCCATATTGTTTTGGGTGAACGATCTTATACAAGTTGTTCTAAAAGTGAAGCTAAAATGGGATGAAAATAGCACGTGATGCAGGATTTCCATTTTCCAGTTTCCACATAATGAACTATATTGGGATTGCAGTTCTCAATGTGACCTAAAGCATATATAAGCTTTTGGTACCTTATCAAATTTATCTTATTTTGGATTGATTGCAGAAATGCATTAACTTTGGCTACCTTGATTTTAAGAAATGGCAAGTGTTAATTTCATTTTTAACATTATGAGTTAGTAAAATCTGAAAAACTACAACTTTGCTATAGATGGTAGTTTTATTTTCTATGAAAAGATAATGTAATAAAAAAGTTATTTTCACTTCCTATTTTTACTTTTTTTTCCACTCTCAGTTACTAGTGACCTTTAAATTATTTCTTGGCAGCTACAAGGGAGCATCCCAAAGGGACAATATGTAGTATTTGTAATTGGAAGAGACCTTAGCAGTGGTTCTCAACCTTCCTAATGCTGCGACCCTTTAATACAGTTCCTCATGTTGTGGCAGCCCCCAACCATAAAATTATTTTCATTGCTACTTCATAACGGTAATTTTGCTACTGTTATGAATTATATGTAAATATCTGATATGCAGGATGTATTTTCATTGTTACAAATTGAACATAATTAAAGCATAGTGATTAATCACAAAAACAATATGTAATTATATATATATGTGTTTTCCGATGGTCGAGACCCACAGGTTGAGAACCGCTGCCTTAGAGGATGATTTCCCTCATTTTACCCATGAAAAAGCTGATACTCATAGAGGTTAAAAGTTTGGTCCAAGGTCATTCCAGCCAGTAAGCAACAGCACTGGAACAGAAAGAGCGCTGACAAGGCGCAGCCGCAGGTCAGGTTCCCTGGCTGCTGAGCGCATGTCCTCCCACCAGCCCTGCTCTCGGTAGCCGCGGTGAGGCAGGCTCATGTGTACATAAGAATTGCATCTGTTTGAACTCCACTGGAACTTTTGATGAGTGTGTCTTCCCCACTCCTTTTCAGAATAACTTGACGTTTACAGGTACCATCAGTGGAGATGTCTGCGTGTGGAAAGATCACATACTGTGTAGAGTTGTGGCCAGAGCCCACAACGGGCCTGTGTTTGCCATGTACACCACCCTGCGAGACGGACTGATTGTGACTGGGGGCAAGGAAAGGCCGTGAGTCCTTTTTTCTTCACAGCCTTCCTGGCTATGCATTATGACCTCCCTGAGGCTTGGTTAGTTATTCTAGTTATTTCTAAGGTTCTCCTCTCTGACTTTCCTCATCATATGCTTCTCATTTTACTGCCTTCTAAAAAACTATGTTTTTTATTGATTTTAGAGACAGAGGAAGAGAGAGGGATAGAGATAGAAACATCAATGAGAGAGAGACATTGATTGCTTCCTGAGCATGTCCCCCACGGGGGATCGAGACTGCAACCAGGCATGTGCCCTGACCGAGAATCAAACCAGCAACCTATCCATGCATGGGACAGTGCTCAAACAACGGAGCCATACCTGCCATGGCTTTATTTTAAATGGCTTTTTTTTTTTTTTTGCATTGTAGATAAATTAATCTCCAGCAACTTTGGGTGATAATTTTTCTGAGGTATGGATAGGCTGTTGTCCTGCAAGTTAAGATTTGATTTTTTTTCTTGACCCTGGGCAGGTATTTCAGTTGGTTAGAGCACTGTCCCAATGCTTCAAGGCTGCAGGTTCCATCTCTGATCAGGACACATGCACAAATCACCCAATGATTGCATAAATCAGTGGAACAACAAATCGATGTCTCTCCCTCTTCTCTCCCTCTCTCTTGCTCCCTTCATCTCTAAAATCAATAAAAGATGATTTTCTTTTTTTGTTAATCCTCACCCGAAAATATTTTTTCCATTTATTTTTGGAGAGGGTGGAAAGGAAGAAAGAGAGGAGGAGGGAAGGAAGGGGAGAAAGAGAGAGAAACATCAATGTGAGAGAGTCACATCAATGGGTTGCCTCCTGTATGCGCCCTGGTCGAACCTGCAACCAGGTATGTGCCCTTGACTGGGAATCTAACTTCGGTATGAGGGCCTATGCTCTAACCACTGAGGACCCTGGCCAGAGCAAAAGACGATTTTATTGATGTCTATATGCTTGTGTAAGTCTTTGCTGAGAAATAGGTGATTCATGGGGGAATCTTTGCCATTGAGCCCAGGATGCATCTTACTGCTCGCTTTTGTTCAGGCTGGATGCTGAGGGTAGAACGCATTGCTGCATTAGAAAGGGTGAGAGCATGCTAGAAACAAACTCTGCCTCATTTGCTTTTGATTGAGGCAAACTTGTTAGATAAAACTGTTTAAAACAAGACTTCAGAATTTAAGTCTGAAGAGAGGTATCCAGTGGAAACCAGATACTTGTCATTGATTCCTGCCAACATGTTCACATGCATGTTAAAGTGCAACATACAGTGTGACCAGGAACTAAGTACATTTTCAGTGCAGGATTGCAAGAGCCCCATACACCAGTTAAACACAAATGCAGCTGCTTTTGCCTTTCTCATTAAGGAAGACTGTATTATGGTACAAGAACATGTTTTTCCCCAAGACAAGCAGTTCATCCAGCAGAAAATAAAGCAGTATGTGTTTCAGTCCTTCCAACAGAAAAACCATAAATGGGCTACATTTCATCTTATGTTACTTTGATACTATTTCCCATAATTATCTAGTCTTGCACACCCCTACTCATTAGCCTATAAACGGTTTCAGTAGATATTGTTTTGATCTTAGAAATGGTTTTATAACTAAGGTAATAGGATGAACTTGTTCAAATGCCAAAGCTAACATGGAACATTTCACTGATGCCTCTCAATCCAAACAAGTGCCTGAATATATTAAATGTGTGTGTATACATATATAGGAAGCTTATTAGATAAAAGATACATTTTTTTAGGTTTTATTTTCAGTAGGACATTTGAATAATAATGTAGGAAAAAATGTGCTTCTCTTTTGGTCCGTAAAACTATATCCGATAACATGGCAGCTGGAATCCTTTCCTCTAGCCATACATTTCTTTTTTTTTTTTTTTTAAATATATTTTATTGATTTTTTACAGAGAGGAAGGGAGAGAGATAGAGAGTCAGAAACATCGATGAGAGAGAAACATCGACCAGCCGCCTCCTGCACATCCCCTACTGGGGATGTGCTCGCAACCCAGGTACATGCCCTTGACCGGAATCGAACCTGGGACCTTTCAGTCCGCAGGCCGACGCTCTATCCACTGAGCCAAACCGGTTTCGGCATAGCCATACATTTCTAATGTCTTCTTAACATTAAATCACTTTGTACATTTCCTTAATCAAGAGCTATTATAAAGGATATGTTTGGGGAGGACACTAGATAAAATTATGCTCGTGTCAGAAAAATGAATTTTCATAAAATAAAATTTGCTTAAACTGAATGTTTGAGATAACAATATATCTTAAAATTGCCATAAAATGTTGAGTATCAGAAGTAAATCATAAATATCAGGGCCTTTTTAGTATCCTGCTTATAATTTAGTATTTGTTTTAGTAAACATTACTTGTAATAGCCAATAATAAATGCTTTTTTCGTTGCTTGGGTGGCTGTTAGGTCAAAAGAAGGAGGGGCAGTCAAACTGTGGGATCAGGAGCTGAGGCGATGCCGTGCCTTCCGGCTGGAGACAGGACAAGTCACAGATTGCGTCCGTTCCGTGTGCAGAGGCAGAGTAAGCTGATCCTGCGCCATGATGGGGCAGCAGAAAGTAGAGAACATCATCCCCGTGATGCTCACCCTCTGCAAGCCGAGGAGTAATCCTTAGGCGGATTTGCTTGTCAGCTGTATTCTGTGGGGTCCCTGCTTTCTTTGCAGCTCCACTGCCGCCATTGGCACACGTGCAGCCTGCACCGGGCAGGGTCAGGGCGGAAGCGAAGCGCTCACCTCAGGCTGTATTCAGTCCTCCATACTTTCTTGACTCTGCTCATTCAACGGTGGTAGATGGAACTGAATTTCCTTTCCAGTTACTAATTTTGACTAGTGCTGCTGTTCCATTTTCTTAAAAACACACATTTCTATACAAAGTTTTGACTATGCATATACTTGTAAAAAGTGTATTTATATATCTTCATGTATTACTGTCAGTCTGTATATTAAGTATTAGTTAAGCTTTTATTTACACTTATTTTGCATTAAAATCCAAACTGTCTTCCTACATCTCAATGCACTTAACACCCCTTTGGAGATTTACAGTGTCAAAACCTGATGATTGGAGAAGTCAGGTGTATTATCTTAGAGAAAAGGCGACATTTTTAGCACGGACTCTGACATGCCCCCAGCCCAATGCTCTTGCAAATGGGCCTCTAGTCATAGAAAACCACATAGGCTAGGTGAGTGCAAAGCAGCAAGTTCCCTGAAAGTAGGTTGCTTTGGTTCTGGATACAGTTCTAACAGGATAGGGTCTGGGAAGCCCACATAACTCCAAACAATTCTCCAACACCAACAGTGTGTCTGAAATTCAACTCAATTCTGACACTGCCTACCCAGAGAGAGCATCAGATCCTACAGGTGAGGGGTCTCCTAGGAGACTGCCCCACCCCCTTTAGACGCCAGTCTTTAGTCCAGGTGGTTACCTGTGCTTCCAACCAACTGGCTACAGATTGGGGGTTCCCACCCCTAGGTTTGGTTTATTTGCTAGAGCAGCTCACAGAACTCCCAAGATATCTTCCTAGGTCACGGGTTTACTGTAAAAGGACGTGACTCCTGCGCAGCCAGATGTAGAAGCATGTGGCACAGGCGGGAGCCGCAGCCCCCCCAGCAGCCACCCTTCCCTCACCTCCACCTGGTCACCAGCTCCCTCCTTTGGATTTCCATGGAGGCCTTATCTGTCAGGACTGATTAACTCCTTAGCCATTGGTTACTGGTTTAACTTCCAGCCCTTCCACCATCCCCAGGTGGATGGTGAGATGGAACTGAAAGTGACAACCTTCATCATATGGTTGAGTCTCCTGGCAACCAGTATCCAATCTTAAGTGGAATCCAAATGGCACCTCATTAACATACGAAAAGACCCCTTTAAGGCTCTCATCACTTAGTAAATTCCAAGGGTTTTAGGAGCTTAGTGCCAGAAATGGGATGAAGACCAAATCTGTATTTATTATAAATCACAGTAGCACATAGGTCAATAGGGCATTCTTATTAAAAAGAACTGTAGTGTTACATTAAATATTATTGGTCCCACTTGTATTTCAGGGCAAGATACTAGTTGGGACAAGGAATGCTGAAATTATTGAAGTTGGAGAGAAAAATGCAGCATGTAATATTTTAGTTAATGGTCATGTGGACGGACCCATATGGGGACTTGCAACACATCCTTCCAGGGATTTTTTCCTCTCTGCTGCTGAAGATGGGACAGTGAGACTCTGGGATATTGCTGATAAAGTAGGTGCAAACAGTTTAAAAGATGTTATAATTTTTCAGAATTGTGTTGAGTTTTGGGAAGAAATTGGTTTATTCTGTAAGTACTCTACTTAATATAGTACTCTCTGACCCTTGGTTCTTATGCAGAAGATGTTAAACAAAGTGAATTTGGGACATGCTGCTCGTACTGTGTGTTACAGCCCTGAAGGGGACATGGTGGCTATAGGAATGAAAAATGGAGAATTTATTATTTTATTGGTGAGCTCTCTAAAAATATGGGGAAAGAAGAGAGACAGACGATGTGCAATCCATGATATCAGGTTAGTCAACAAATGTAGTATTTCTAGTGTCCTTTTAATTGACCCAGTTTGCATTTGAAAAAAGGTTCTTGCCCATAGCGTTTTATCACATCATAAACTGTATGCTGAAATATGGCTGTTTATAGACTTATTTCCTTCTTGATAAGTTATGAATCCACTGGGCACCAACCACAGTGCCTTGTAATAGCAAGTACTCAGCGAATGTTAGATGCCCAGTAAGTTCCTCCTGCTGAAGTGATCTTTCCCCTGCCCTGAAAAAGTTGTCAGCCTGGAAAACTGTAGTAGTAATACAACCATCTCTTACTTTTCTTAGTATCAGCAGAATATATAGTTCATTCATTTAATACTTACTAAATACCTGCTATGCCCCAGAATCTGAATTTCTTGAACTTTTATTTTTCAGTGCTTAAGCTTAAGTGGCTACCATTTACTGAGCACTTCTATGTGATCTAGATAGATAATAATCCAGGTCAGAATCTTCCACTTTCTACACCGCTAAAACCCCTTTCCAAATGAAACTTCCTCAGAACTTCAGGACATAAAACAGTAATGGCTTCCCTAAGGTACTGAGCTCAGCAAGTTTTCACAAGACTGACTGAATAGTTTTCCATGATCACTAGACAAATAGTACTTTGTCTTTTAAAATAACATCATCCAAGCCTCAAGTAATGTCCCTTCTTCTGATAACCTACGTGAATTAAGCTGGTCTTTACTGCTAAGACACGATGTTTCCAGATGAAAGAATCCTGACTACCTTAGGTGAATTATGTAACTTGGTAATTATGTAATTGTGTTTTTTTTTAAAAAAACAAATGTTTTTAAAGGAATTAGGAGATAAAAGTTCAGAAACAATTTAAGATTGAAGTCAAATATAAAGCTTTTTGTTTCATGTAACACCAGTATCTCAGGATACATAATCAGTTGTTCCTAGCAGGTAAATCGGTTTGAGGCCAATCTTATGTTCACACTTTCGAGCTAGAAAGAACAGTCACAGGTCTTTAACTGTCACTTAATGCATCTTTTACACGTTTTGTTACCTACTCAGATTTAGTCCAGATTGCCGGTTCCTGGCAGTGGGTTCTAGTGAGAACTCGGTGGATTTTTATGACCTGTCATTGGGCCCCACCCTTAACAGAACCAGCTACTGCAAAGACATCCCCAGCTTCGTCATCCAAATGGACTTCTCCGCAGACAGCAGATACCTCCAGGTGCAGTATCAGTACTGGACACGTGTACATTTCTTCTACATTTCGTTAGTTGATGCATTAAAATGCCTGAGTTCCAGTGCTTCCAAACTCTTGCATTTCCTACTCGCTACATTTTTTACTACCCTGTTCCTCAGTCCTTTCCTCCACTTTTTTGTACAAGATTTTGTAGTCATCTTTTCATTCTTAGTAATGTTAGAAGTGTAAACCAGATAGCACTCCGCTAGTATACTGTAAACTTCTGGATTTTGCCTCACATAATGGAATTCTTGTTCCATTTTAATATATGATGAAAGGTGTCCACTGGTTGCTATAAACGGCATGTCTACGAAGTGCCTTCGGGAAGACACCTTACGGATCAGGCTGCCATTGATCGAATTACTTGGGCTACATGGACCAGGTAAGCATTCATATAGTCATTGAGAAGGACTGCTCATTCTGGGACTGCTTTGGGTTGCCTGTATTTCCAGGCTTTTTCAGTTTCCATGACTTATCAGTTCTTTTAAAGAAAGGAAATCATAAAAAAATAATAAAAAAAAGGAAATCAAAGTTAATACTTTAAAGATGCCCTGCTATTTCCTTTAACCTCATAGGTTCAACAAATATATTGGGTTCTGTTAGGCAATTGTATTATTTCTCTATCGAAAAGGAATGCTATCTTGCAGCTGTTAGAAATGAAACGATAAATTTGTTCAAACTCACTGGCTGTGTAACAGGTAATGATGAGCATCCATCTTCTTAGCCAATGTAAATGAAAACTGTCAAATTCCTATAGAATAAGCTTCACTTTTTATTTTATAAAGCCAGCTCTCATACAGTATTAATTTTTAAAAGGTTAATGTATAAATCTTAAAATTTTTAAATTTTCTTTAGGCAGGGGGAGGATTAACATCCCAGGTTAAACTCAGGACTCCCAGTAACTTACAATTTGCTTCCTGTATTTTAAAACACACATTAGGTACTTAGAGATTAATTACCAAGAAACTTTTTCAGTATGGTAAACCTGTTTGCTATGGTGAATTTCTCTTTTCCCTTCCCTCTAGCATTCTAGGAAGTGAAGTTATGGGAATCTGGTCCAGGCACGCTGAGAAAGCAGATGTCAACTGTGCCTGTGTGTCTCATTCAGGAATCAGCCTTGTGACAGGAGATGACTTTGGCATGGTTAAGTTATTTGACTTCCCATGCCCTGAAAAATTTGTAAGTGTTTGGTTTAGCATTTTATATAATCATATTCTCAATTAGATGTCTGATCATTAGTACATTTCCCCACATAATAGCTAAACTGTGTTGTGTCCTGCTCTGGAAATACTTTGTGTTCTTAATTTTTCCCCCCAAACTTCTTAAATCCCTTACTCTGAAATAATAGCTATTAGAAATTATACCCCCTGCCCTGAAGTAACACCCATCTTTGCAAACTATACTAATAAAAAGCTGTGATTAGTGTTTTATCAAACCTTTACCAAGTTTCAAATGCTTTTCCTCAGGAAAAATTTCAGAGTAACTGGAGACATCTGCCTGCCCAAATCACCTGGTTTGTGTTAAGTGCCGGCCCATTACTAATCTGAAAGGCACTTGATCACTGGCTGTGGTCCTGCTTCCTCTCTCCTCAGCCCTGGTGATGGGAAGTTATGGTTCCTTGTAGCAACCTTGGACTTTTGTGTGCATCACACACCTTGAGCTTAGTTTTTTGTTTGTTTTTTCAGGCAAAGCATAAAAGGTTCTTAGGTCATTCACCCCATGTGACAAATATTCGATTTACCAGTGGTGATCGACACGTGATTAGTGCTGGAGGTGATGACTGCAGGTTGGTAACTTTTTCAGCCCAAGAGCAGACTGTCTTTGCTAGTTAGAGATTTGGTATCACTTCTACAGCGGCAGTTTGTGGGCTCACTGAACTGTCAGCATCGGAAGGTAGCAAAAGCAGATGACTCCTTAGAGCAGTGGTTCTCAACCTTGGCTGCACATTAGAATCACCTGGGAATCTTTTTAAAATCCTGATTTCTGGGCCTCGTCCTCTGGAAATTCTGTTTCTTTGTGATGGAGTGGGGCCACAACATTAGTAACAAAGAAACAATTTCCGGAGGATGAGGCCCAGAAATCAGGATTTTAAAAAGATTCCCAAGTGATTCTAATGTGCAGCCAAGGTTGAGAACCACTGCCTTAGAGTCACGCACTATGTATAAATACAGAGTAAAAGGAGTTAACGAGGAAAAATTTTATACATGTATGGTTTGAAAGCTCAATTGAAAAACTTAACTGTTCTGAAAACCTAGAAATATAATGAACTCACTGCAGGTTTTCTCTGGTTGCAGTTTGTTTGTCTGGAAGTGTGTACACACGCCCCATTGAAAGATGTGGATGCTGGGAAGACTGGACAAACAGCCTTGAGAAACCAGAATTACAGACGAGGGAGAAGTCAAGTGGTGCTAATTTAAGATTGTAACAGGGATATATGCCCAGAATCATCAAAATATAAGATGGATAAGTTCAAAATATTTATTATATGCACGGAGTAACTGTAATCCATACACTGCCAGATAATTACAATTCAAGGAAGGACAAAATAAATACTTAATAGTGAGAGCCAACCCCCATTTGGGGGGAGTGTGCAAATTTGGCAGACCTGCTGGCGAGGCAAACCAAAACCTTAAAAACCCAACTCGGATTATTTTCATCATCCTTTAACACAACACTTTCCTTTTAGAAAGTTTGTGGTTCACAGTTTAAGTGAAATATATCCTTATGTTTCTGTAAGGAAAGGAAACACACCATCACCCTAAAGGATGTTTTTAAAAGGCAAACCTTATTTTCCCTGAGGAGACACACACAAACTTCCCTGGAGGACATACTACTTCTGCAGCATCAAGAAAAGCCCTTTTTATAAATGAGTGTTCTCCTGGCATTTGTAGTACAGGGACAAATCCAAAGTTACTAGCATATGATTGCTACATTTTCATTTTTGAGCTATCCATCCTCATCTTTATTCAGAAGTTATTTCTATATTTGAAAAGTTAAAATTATAGCCTCATTAATGAAGAAGTAGTATGATGAACAATCATTTCCAACTGTGTACTGTTTTTTAAGGTTTAGATAGCAATAGTATTTAAATGGGAGAGCATACTGAATATTTAAAGATATACTCCAATAGAAACATGTTTAACATGTAAACTAAAGAGTTAAATTCACATTTACAAAGTTATACAATTTAGTTAATTCTTGAAAAAATATTTTTACAGCTTTTTATTTTTTTAATTGGAAAATCTGTTTAGATGTATGCCACCCATAGCCAACTTCCAAAAGGAATGAATACAAGTTCACTTTTCAAACTTGTCTATTTCTTTTTGGTGGGTTGGGGCTGAACTCTTAAATCTTTATTCCTATTCACTTTAAATGCTGCCAAAGATCAGTATTTGCCATTCAGGAATATGCTGTTTAGCCTATCTGTAGTTTCCTGAAGATTGGAAATTATGTAAACTGATATTTAAAAATATATTTTTCTAAGTGTGAAGAAGATTATGATGCTCTATTGGTCCTATGAATTTTTATTTTAATGTGTTATCTTTGTAGCATAATAGGCCCCTTCAGGTGTCTGGAAATCTTAGTTTTGTATGTCCAACGCCTTGTAAATACTAAAAACAGAAATGGTCAAATTACATCGCAAGAAAGCCTAACCAGTGATTAAAGCTGGTCAGTTTTAAAGCTTGGAATAGCTGTGTTAAAAGAACTGATTAAAGGTGTTTAAGAAACTTGAAACATAAGATCATATTCTTTCATTATTTACATCAGTCTCCTAAATAAAGGCAAATTTTAGAATACACTAGTATTACATTTTTATTCATGTATATTATAAAGGAGCAGTCAACAAATTAAAGGGAAAAAAATCCCCTGAATCCCTCTTTCCCTCCATTTTTGAGACTTTTGGCAGTCAAGTTTGCAGGTTTTTGGCTAAAGAGAAATTCTATTTCTATCACAATGCAAATAGAAACTCTACTCACCTTAAGCAAGTAGGATAAAATTGCTTCCATTGCATTTTTTCTTCCAAGTGGCCAACTTGATGAGCCAACCTTACTCACTGTTGTCAGTTCATGACTGAAGGTCGTATTGAATTTAAGGAGTCATCCATGAGTACCTTGCTCTTTTGCTTTTACCAGCCATCAAACTAAGGGAAGGTGAAAAACCACCATAGACCATGGAGATTCTGCTGTTCATTTTTTTAACCCAGAGAGAATTATGTGTGTGTGCACGCAGCACCTGACTATGCTCCTGAATTTGTAAGCTGAGACTTCTCCTGGCACCTTTAGCCCTGTTTCTGTATATAAACGCATGCCAAAGCACACTGCACCCTGTGCCATGCACTGCTTACCGTGAGCCACACCTTTTCCCTTCCATTTTTTGTGATCCTTTTGGATGATGGTTCATTTTAGACCAAATTACCCAACAAATGTTTTAGAATCAACCTTAGCTCTCCCATAAACCATAGCAACTGAAAAATAAGATTAAACTCTTAAATATGTTTCCAGGCAATGTCTATTAACTAGCAAGAAACAATTCAATCTTAGCATGTTATTTCCTTGTAAAATGGCTGAACTAAACCACACCAGCCCTTGTTTCCCACTTACGTCTTTTATAGTGGAATTATGACACTGCAACTACAAAACATTTATAAACGATGCTAAATATCTGTTTAAATTTCTGGAAGTACAATTTAAAACAAATTTCTTCTGCAGAGATGTGAAAAGCATCTCAAGTACTAACACTGGAATGAATATATGCCTTAAATTCAATGGAGCCCACTTTTTAGAAGAGGAGGAATGGTCACTTCACTCACACCTCACTGGCAACTCTGTGCTCTCCTGTGCTTTGTCTTTAGTTTGGAATCAGCACAGCAAAGTGCAACTTACAAAATTGTTAACGGTTATCTTTCTTCTCCCAATGGAAGAGCAGCAGCCACAAAACAACAGACTGCTGGTTTCAGGCTCTTAAACATGGGTTGACACGTGTGGTTTCATTCTCTCTTGAGGATGTGGATTGAAGAAGTCACTGAACTTTTTTACAGTTACATTTAATTTGGTCGTCAGAATGTTTGAGTCTTTATTATCCCTTTTGCATTAATTCGCTTTTTTCTAACCAACTTTTAGCTTTACTTTTTAAAAAACTGTACATCAAGTCTTTAAAATCAGCGATCCGTTTAATTCTAAAGTTTTTGACACTTCTTGCCTTAACAATTTTAAAAACCACAAACACATAACTGTATTTTAATTCAGTAGTCAAAAAGTTTAGTCCTACTTTGCAATTTATCCATCTGATCTCTGTAATTATATAGTCTGACATTTAAAATATACTACTGAAATCTAATTTTTACATTTAAAAATTATCTTCAGTAACTATATTTTCTGGAATTATTTCTGAGAATGTTTTTCAGAATGGGAGAATGTATATGTATAGCTATATAATCTTGTGAATTTCAAGTCTGTTCTCTGATACCTATGTATATATACTTGTAAAAACTTTTGTATAATTTTGTGATAATGTAGTTCTCCAAAATATTTATTTTAAAAGTATATGTTAACAGTAAATGAAAAACATTTTAAGTAATTGTTCTTTTTCTTTTTGCCGTTGGCATTCCAGCTGTTTTCACTCTACATGCCCATCTCACTCATCCTTACCCAAAAGGCAAAGACTAGCTATTTGGGAACCATTTACCAAACCAGCACACAACCTAAGAAGCCAAACTTAATCACTTAAAATTAAAAAGTAGGATGGACTATTTAAACTACCTCAACACTTTTTTAGTGGATCATGAACATTGTATAATCCCTGGAAAAGATGAAAGTAGCAATCCAACTTTTGGAATAAGGATGTTCCCCTCACTATATTTCTTTGTATACACACGCTCCCGCACACACACGCAGACACTCACAGAAACATGTAGCCCCAAACTGGATTATCTGTACTGACAATATCACCATGTTGTACATGCTGATACTCAAAACAGCAGTGTACAAACACACCAGGTGTTTTAATAGAATTCAGTTTTTCCTTAAACTGTCTTTCCATAGTCAAAACAAGGCAAACAACAACAAAACACCCAATGTTAAAACCACATAATAAACGTACAAACTTGAAAAATTAGGTACTTCAGATAGGCAATAACTTCATATTATGAAAGCAATATATTCCAAGTTTCAAAGATTTGACAAGTTCTACAGAATCTTTTTCATCAGTAGATGGAAACTTTCAAACTTCACGATCTTCTGCCAGGTAGGACTGTCATTCACTGAATAAAACCAAAAAAAATTTTTTAATTAACTGCTTCGCATCCCTATATACCACATACCTTAATTAAGAAGTTGAGATTCTTCAGACCATGAATATTCGTTCTACAGATTATGATGCAAATACCAGATTTTAAAAGGTACATAAAAGATAACATGAATTTATAGGCCACACTAAAATGTTCTGAAACTCCCCCCCCCCTGAATTACTAATGTCTAAGAAAACTGATATGAGATTTGTAAGCAGTATAACTCCTGAAGGCCTTAGTGTATGTGCAGATGAAGTTATAAAAGAAACCTGATCTGGAGATGATTCAGGGAAATAAGCAATTACTGGATAAAACAAAATTGGCTTCTACTCTATATTATTTTTCCAAAGGACCCATGTAAAATTAAACATCAGAGAAAAAGCAGTGATAATTTATTCCACATTTGTGTGCTTATAAATTTAAGAAACTACATATTAGAAAAGTACAGTGGGGTCTTGACTTATGAGTTTAATTCGTTCCGTGATGGAGCTTGTAACTCAAATTACTCCTATGTCAAATCAAAAAGGGAACGAGTGAGACACGTGATGCTGGGCTGATGTTGTGGCGTTCACTGTGACGTTCGCTGCACCAACTATCGGTGCGGTATCTGAAGCTGGCTCGTAACCCAAATTTTAGCTCACAACTCAAAGCAAAGAGACGGCTCATATCTCGAAAAACTTGTTAGTCGGGATACTCGTAAGTCAAGGCCCCATTGTATTTGAAATGCCATTAGGAAAACTAATTTTCGTCTTTACCTGGTTTGAGGCCGAATCCATTTCAAGGCATGTCGTGGCGGCACAGTAATGGTGGGATGATAAAACGTGCAGTCAGGTCTTGTACACTGAGTGTTAAATCTACAGTGCTAAGGAGATAAGAACAGTTTCAACATATGCAAAGCTAATACAGACAAAAACGGCAATTAGAGTGACACTAACAAGCTCACCCTAACAATGGGGCAAGAGATATGGTCTGTAACATTAATTTTTATTACTACTGAAACCTTGAAAAATAACCGCCTCCCACACACACACACACACACACACAATCCTAGTCACAGAATAACAACAAGCCAAATTTCAAAAAGAACCTTAGCATACAATCAACTACTTCTAATCAATGTTTAACAATCACCCTGCACGCCCTGCCTAACACCCTAACATTCTTCACTGAGCACCCTCAGCTATGCCCAACTGCAACTGGAGGGAAGTGAAGGCCTTCTGTATGGTCTTCAAGCTGCTATTTCAGAAAGGAGACACTACTCTGAGCAATGAAACAGCTGAGGACACAGCAACCAGTCTTTAGTACACAGACAAAAGCATCAGAACAAGCCTGGATGGCAGTAAGCTGGACTACTAATGTCATCATCTCAGTTCCAGCATTAGGGAAAGAAAAAACCACCGACATGCTTAGGGGCAGTGAAGAACAAACAGCAAAGGTGAGCTCTACCCTCCTGAGAGCTTAGAAGACTGACATTCAGTAGTGTCACACCACTTGGCCAGGGAGAAAAACAGGCTGGGTGATACCAAGGAATAACTTAAAGATCTTAAAGACCTTCAACTTAACTCTAACAAAAAATAAGCTAAAGGAGGTGAGGAAGATACTCAATCTCAATTTGCTAGTGATCTTCCAGGTCTCACAACTAAAAAGTTATCACTAAATTCAGTTTTGGGAAAATGGGTGGGGGTAAAGGGGAGAGATCAACCAAAGGACTTTGTATGCATGCATATAAACCTAACCAATGGACACAGACACCAGTGGGGTGAGGGCATGAATGGGGGTGGGGAAGGGGAAATAGGGGGATAAGGACACATATGTAATACCTTAATCAATAAAGGGAAAAAAAGGTTCTTACTTTTGGATGATAGAAGGGACATTCCATTTTCTTACAAGCAGGGAAGTAACGGCAGAGCTGACTACTAGAAGATGGTGTTGCTGTTATAACTGCTGACAAAAATGAGGACAAACATTGATCAAATTTATTTGGCAAAATAATTTTTAATGCATTCTGATGTTTTTATGGGAACCATTTTAAAATTAAAATATAATGAATGATGAGACATATATATTCATTAGTGAAGATAAAAATACGTAAGAATACTATAGTATGCATGCACTTCCTCTTTGGAGACTCGTTACTTTAATTGATTCTGCTACAATTTTGAAACTATTCCTTTCACAAAATGTCATTTTTAATTTTTTTTAATTTTATTTTACCCAAAAGTAGTAGTGCACAAAGTCACTAACCTGGTTTTGGAGGCAGTATTGGAATTCTTCTATTCATATGAGTGAAGGGACAATCTGGCTTAGTACATTTTGCATCATATTTACAATTTGGATGCACAAACAAACATTTTTCAGCAAATTTACAATTGGGGAAAGCCCTATAAAAAAAAAAAGCATATTATTCACATTTAATCTTCTGAATGCATTCGTTTTTTTGTAGAGGGGCTCCTTATACTCATTCCATCACTACTTGTTTTCAGAAACAAAAAGTAACAAGAGAAGGAAACTCCATTTTTAAGTGAGGCCATACATCAACAGGACACAACTATCTATTCCAAAGCCTGGGATAATAACAGTTTTTCAACTCCAGCCAAACCACATGAAGGGTAAAAGAGTTTTTGGTGATAATGAGAATCACACCACTTAATTATTAAAGTCTATGTTTATATATTTTATGAAGTAAACACTATAGTGAGCACAATATTTATACAAGGGATTGTGCTACCAAAAAGAGTACTTGTCCCACGATCTCCCTATTTATACATCCATGTTATTCTCATATCAAAAGCTCCTGAAATTAAAACATGGAGAGATTCTACCTATGGGCCAAAAACAAAATGTAAAAGTCATCCCTCAAAGGTCATTCCATTTAAACAGCCAGCTGGTTAGGAAAAATTATACCCAAGTCCAAAATATTTTCTCATTACCTATTATATAGTTTTTCCTCAACGCCTTAACATTTGTGTATGTATGGATGAACACAATGCATACAAACTGGGATAGTTATTACATACCCACCTCCTTAAATGTACAGAATCTGGAATAAAACCCAGAATTTCGGTATCTCATAGGTCTGAGGCACAAAGAAGCCACCTCCCATCTCCCCATCCCTACACCTACACACACACACACACACACACACACACACACACACACACACACACCCCGACCCCCACACCCACACCCCACCCCCTGCTACACACACATATGCTGTTCAGGGCAGGACCGTGGTTAAGTGTCAATGAATTTAGTTACAAAACTCAAACTTGGCCTTAAAAAAAAACACAAAAAAAAACTAAATATGTGATCAGATATAGAAATTAACCTGAAGACCAGAAATGGTTCGCTGCTACTCACTTGCAAGGTGAAATCGGGTGGTGGTAAGCACATTCATCCCCGTTTTTGCAGGCAGGCCAGTACTTGCAGCGCTCCAAAAGTTTTTCTGGCTTCTGTGCCACATTCAGTTCACTCATCTCAGCTACAAAGGGAGAGGAATTAAAAGTATACATTAATTATGATCAATTCAGTACACGGCACTTCTTCTAATAAATTTCCCTCAAAACCCAGTCTTAAAATCGTTATCTTCTATGTCCATAGTCATATGAAATAAATGAGTCAAAGTAATCTGACCGACACTGTAACAGAATGCTGTAAACGATCCAGGAAGTAGGCTAGTTTGCATTGTGGAAGTAAGTGAACAGTGATGCTGCAACTAGGGCCAAAGTTCTCACAAAAAACTCCAATTCTCAAAAATATTTCAGAGCTGATCAAATATAAAAGAGGGAAGAATGTCAAGTAGAGAGTCAATAAAATGAAATGCAGATTGAAAACACAAGTTGATAAAAAATGTGAACGAATTCTCATTCAGGCAAGTTCACCAGTGGTCCCAATACAAAAATATTCCAACTCACTGAGGAATACCCAGTTTTCTAAGTCCAAGTGATAAATTCAGCAATGTCTTCAAAGTGAGGAAAGACTTTTGCCTAAAATGGGTCACAAATGTCATTATCTGCAGGGGCCCAGTAGATTACCTAACGGAGTGTGCCTGGCTGGATGTGAGATCACCATGGCGGTCAGTCTCCTCGTGGAGCAAACGGGTGGGAAAGAGACCAGTGCACACACCATCAGATGGCACACTCTCTGCCATACCACTCACCAGATTCTGTCCAATTACAATGTCAATTATTGTGACTTCAGAAAGTGGGACCATGTTGCCAGACTGTCTCCTGATTCGGTAAGCCAAAAACCTTTTTACATGACATTTACATTTTAAATGCTGGCAACTAATTCAAATTCAAAACAGAATAAACCAAATAAAGTTACACCTGGTAGCTATCATGAGCTACCTACCAACTTCTGGTCCAACACATCCAACCCTCCTTCCCAATAGCACCATGGGTATTACCTATTATTGTTCATATTCATGTTTGTGAAAGCAGATATCACTTAAACTACATCTCTTACAGAGCTGTTCAAATTTGGCTCTGTAACTTACTAGCAGAGAAGGTAGACACTGGGCAAGTGCTAACATCTCTGAATGTCAGGTTCCTCATTTACACAGAGGAAATAATGTCTTCCTTAATTTTATGATTAAATGAAAACAAGAATGCAAAACAGGTAACAATCAAAACTTAACAATACAGTGACCCGACTTCCGTCTTCATTATAGGATAACAAGGCACACACAGCCAGTCCTAAACCCGTTAGGAAGACCATCAGCGCTATTATGACTATGCCTGACATATAAATTTTCCAGGCTACTTAAAGTAATTATTTATCTCCAGGATAAAAAGTATCCCTAGTCTTAAGTAAAATCTGGTAGGGCCAGAGGATTTTCTCCAAATTTAAATGATTTTTGTGTCAGCTTTGCAGAGATTTGTCTGTCTGACCTTCCTCCTAAAGAACATTCTTTAGACCAGCGGTTCTCAACCTGTGGGTCGTGACCCCTTTGGCGGTCGAACGACCCTTTCACAGGGGTCGCCTAAGACCATCCTGCATATCAGATATTTACATGACGATTCATAACAGTAGCAACATTAGTTATGAAGTAGCAACGAAAATAATTTTATGGTTGGGTCACAACATGAGGAACTGTATTTAAAGGGCCAGAAGGTTGAGAACCACTGTTTTAGACTATGGTATCTGTGTGGAAACCCAGGCCAAATGAGAAGTTAACAGAATACTCATCGCAGGCTGCTGCAAAGTGGAATAAGTGGCAACTCACAAGCATGTTAAAGAGGTTAAATACTGCACAAGGACACTGTATCTTCCTGAGAGCAATGTTAAACCATATATACGAAGGTCATGACTCTGGTTTTCCCTAACATTTACTTCATAAGCTATTAAAACTTTTCCTGTTTACATTTTAAGAGGCAAATTCACTTTTTGCTTCAAACTATAAAATCTGGACTGCTATATAATGGCCAGTCGGGGTGACTTCAAACGGCTGCTGCTGTCGGTAGCATCCTGGAAACTGGACAAAAAGCCACCAAAAGCAATGACAAAGTTTCAAACTCCCTGCTCAGAGGGGGAGAGCAAGAGAGACCCCAGCCTCTTTGTGACTGCTATTCAGGAGTCTCTCAGCGTAATACACCAAGAGTCCCAGATCAGAGTGACGGTGAAGGAGGCTCACCACGCAGCACAGCTGTCTCCATAAGAGCCACTGGTGTGTGTGTCGCCGATGACATATATTCCAATAAAGCTTGACAGACATCTACATTTAAATGAAACTGGACCCTAACATATAAATATTTAAGCTGCCAAATTGAAAACCAAAGTAGCAAAAGCACCAGAATTTTCTCTTATTTTAGACAAAATATATAAGGTCAAGAAATATGCAGTGCCCAACTTGCAGTTCTTACCATCTTTGTTTCCATTTTAAAACCTTTCCTCCTTTGAATAGGGTTGTTTTCAGCTTCTGCCACCAATCAAAACCGTAACACTATATTACTGCCTCATTCAGTTCAAGATAATAGCGCTATCTCTTCACTTACTCATATCTCCCCCTAAGGACTATTATATTTTTTAGCTACTAAAAAACCATTTAATATATTTTCATGTATCTGCAAAGAAATTTTACTCTGGAAAAATTTCACAACCCATTTTTTTCTTTGATACTATTAAGATTCAGTAACTGGCCGGCTGGTGTGGTTGAATGGTTAAATGTCAACCCATGCACCAAGAGGTCGGTGGTTCAATTCCAAGTCAGGGCACATGGCTGGGTTGCGGCTTCAATCCCCAGTGGGAACTGTGCAGGGGGCCACCTGTTGATGTTTCTCTCTCATCGATGTTTGTCTATCTTTCTCTCCCTTCCTCTCTCTCTAAAATCATTAAAAACCTATTTTTTAAAAATGTAGTAATTGCCTCCCCTGTCAAAGTAGGTGTTTCTAGGAATGTGAGGTCTGAAGAGCATGGTTATTCTCTATCCTGAGTGACAATGATCAGTAGCTGTACCTGCCACTGGTATCCAGTGAAAAGCCCTAAGAAAGGCTCATCTGCCTAAAAGCATGTCACTATCTGAAATGAGTTGATCTGACTTCTAAATACTATGCTTAAATATTAATTTAAACATAAGATCTTTTCTAAGCGTCCAAGAACTATTTTGACTGCTAGGTGAGAAACTTCACTCAAGAGAATTTCACTGAAGGAGAAATAGCATCAAAATTCAAATTCATTTTTCTAGCAAGTTAATTATAGAAGAGACTAATGCTGGTAAAAGAGGAAAGTAGCCAGTACAGTTTCTTTTTCAGAAAAAGGCAAACAGAAATTAAGAATGATGGTCATTCTCTGACATGAATAAAAGGCATTTTTTGGCTTCCATGGCTGAATACCATGTTAGTACCTAAATGACAGCCAACATTCACAGGACAGACAGTCTCAAATTTAACTGGTTGTTCTGTCTGAAAAAAATAAAGGCCACTACTGAGGAATAAACAAAAGCAAGGCCTCCAACCAGTATTCATTCAAGACAGAGAAACATGTCAAAGATTTCCTTCTCAATACCAGCACCCTAAGAGGGAAAGGCTGAGCTCTCAACACACCGTGTGCAAAGCTACCATTGGGGTCATCAAGCTGCCTGCTCATCAACTGCAACTGCTGTGGGTGGAGGAGACCTCTGAGTCCCTGGTTTGAGGCTGCAGTTTGGTTTACAGGTTTCATTCCTTCAAAGCACATGTCCTCCTCTTGATCTGACATGTATCCTGGGGGGCTGGGAACACCATCCAGCGTCACTATAAACTTGGGACTTGCAGGTTTATCTGGTTGTACAAGATCTCTGCCAGATAGATAGAAAATACCATAGAATTAGGGAAACGAACACATAAAGCTGAGCCTCCTAACCTGCTGTTTAGCAGAACTATCACTCCCTTACTTGCTGTGGTTTCTTCAGTTAAAAAAAAAAAAAGACTTTAAAGAACTTGCAGGTACAGCCTCCGTGGGATTCCTGCTACCACACACTGGCTGCGGCCCATCACTGTGTCATTACCAGCGCCCCCGGGGCTAAAGCCAATTTCTCCTCAACCCTAACCCCCTCTGTCCATCTGATCCTCATAGGGTCACATGGAAATATACTGAGAAGTCAGCATCCATGCACACAGCACAATAGCCAGCAGTCTACATTTACACTAATTTTATTATCTGTATGTCTGTTAGAACTTTTAATTTTCTAAGGGAAGGATCATCCCAACCCAACTGGCTAACTCTGGAGAGATTTCCTGATTTTGATCACCTGGCCTTTAAAATCTCATTTCCTGGATGCACATAAAGAAAAGAATCTTATTAACATTAAATCATACGCTGACTTATTTTGCAGGATAATGGATTTCCGAACAAGAAAGATGAACTGGAATATTTGAAACCTGATTTTGGCTTACTATATACGTGGCCTAACTATTGAGTCAAAGCACTCTACACTGAGCACCAGGATGGGGTGGAGGGAAGTGTAAACTGGCGGTTATCCTGCACTGCCCATCTAATGAACACAAATTAGCTACACAAAAAAAAGAAACCATCTACCGTGTCTGCATAAGGTGTCCTGAAAGTACCCGAAGGGTATCTGCGGTCTTCATCCCCGACTCTTGGTTTGATGCCACTACTATTTCCTCAGACAGCTTTGGCTTCTTCAGAATAAATGATCTTGTGTCTGCATAGACCAGGGATTCCATGTCATAGTAATCTGAGCCAAAGAAATTGGCCACAAATGTTTACTTTTGAATATACCTTCATTCCCAACATCACACACGTGAGAAGACTGTCAAGTTTTTAATATATATTTGTAATTATTTTCAAAGGAAAATCACAATGGTTCTACTCAGAACAGGGCTGCAATTCTGTGTCAAACATCTTTCCAAAGAAGCATTCTTTCCCTCTTCCAGCATATAACCAAGGGATTCTAGAACACTCCTTGCCTACAGTATGGAAAGGTTCTTACATGAGGCATCTAATGGGATACTAACAATATGAACTTACTTTTAAACACAATACTTCCTAAAAACATGGAGAATAAAGAGCCCTAATGTTTCCTAGAACGATGATACAAAGATTGTGTAAAAAGCATTCTAAAACCTGTTTTGTTCATTTTGCACAGTATCAGTTAGTGAAATGAACACATTCTAATGATAAGAATTCAGCTGTCATAATTTCCGCCCGATTTTAAAGACCACTATACGAGAGAATTTTAAGATGAATAGACATTTTAAAAAATACAGCAAGGAACACAATGACCTTCAATGCAAATAAGTAGAGCTCACATCATCAGCAACATCATCTTAGGCCCAACACTTTATAAAATACACCAAGCCCTAGTGGAGATGGCTGACCTATCAATATGGAGTCAACTGACTCGAGTTAATGAGCTCCACAGTTAACAGGCAAATAACAGAGACCAAAATTCGGACTATTCGTTCATGTTCATTCCCTGAAAAAAGTGAACTGCTGAGAATACTGGGCTAGGTACACACAAAAATATTTCAGAACCGTATGCCCCAAAAAGTGACCTAAAAGGGGTGTAAGCAGGTTGGAAGAGTCCAGAACCTCCTCCAACTGGGAGAAGAAAGGCTTACAGAGGAGGAACAAGTACAACAGGTACTAAAGGGATGAGCAGGAATACACTAGGAAGGAAAGTGCTGGAGAAGAGAGGACACCGCATGGAGAAAGGCAGGGCTTTCCTCATTAGGAGCACAGGGATTTGAGGCAGTGAGATTGTGGTATGCTGGAGGGCTGTGTGTGGTGGGCTAAGCAGATGAGTGGCAAGGAAGAGGCTGAGGCATAAAGGAGTTTAAATTCTGGTCCAGAAGTAGTAAGTAACCCAGAGAGGTTTCTAAGTAGGGAGGTCACATGTTTAAACTGGTTTTCAGGAAAAAAGGAACAGTGGTCAGATGGATTAGAGTCCTATATCTCGGTTATGAGGCTGTTGCCCAGGAGTGATGTTGAGGCTCCAAGTTAAAAGTCTCATCCCCTTTTCCTAGTCTAACACCCTCCCATGAGCACCAGCAGCTCACAGCAGGTGCATTTTCACCTACTATGCCAAGTAGGAGGCATGCCTGTCGTCCCTGCCAGTGCAGCAGAGACTGGTAAAGACAGGTGTATGAATGAAAGCAGGAGGAAGAGGAACTTGATGCAGGAAATAGAGGACATGAGAAAGAGCCAATTTAAAAGGGGGAAAAGGCTTGTGGCCAAGACATGGAAACAACTAGAGGGTTCTTCGATAGATGACTGGATAAAGAAGATGAGATACATATATACATTGGAATACTACTCCTCAGACGTAGAAAAGATAAATACTGCCACTTGCAACATGAAGTCAAATGGAAAAAGTCAACCACCATATGATTTCATGCATATGTGGGATATAAAACTGAAACCAACCAACCAACCAACAAGACATAAAAACTCTAGACACAGACAAAAACATACTGGTTACCAGAAGGAAAGGAGAGTGGGAAGAGGTAGAAGAGGATAAGGTGGGGATAAGTGGTGATGGAAGGAGAGACCTGACTTGGGGTGATGGGCACACAATGCAATATACGGAAGATGTATTACACAATTGAACACTTGAAACCTCCAAAGGGTGGGGCAAAAGGAAGTTTACAGGTGTTCGTATGGAAAATTATACAACTTATAAATAATGCCCTAGCTGTTTTGGTTCAGTGAATAGAGCATTGGCCTGTGGACTGAAGGGTCCTGGGTTCGATTCCAGTCAGGGGCACATACCCAGGGTTTCGGGCTCAAACCCCAGTAGCGGGTGTGCAGGAGGCAGCCAATCAATGATTCTCTCTCATCATTGATGTTTTCTCTCTCTCCCTCTTCCTCTCTGAAATCAATAAAAATACATTTTAAAAAATAATACTAGTACAAGAATAAACTGTGTTTCACATACTCACAACAGTAAATCTATTTTTGCCCTTTCCTGTATAATTTTATTAACCAATGTTGCCCCAATAAATGTTAATAAAAAATAGAAGAGGGCAAAGATAAATATCAGTTTTAGGTTTATTTAGTTTGAAGTGTTGTGGGGCTCTCACATGTTCAGGAAAGAAGTTGAAAATTCAGATCAGACCACTGGGGGTGGGGAGACAAATAAGAGAAGCAGAGTCAAAAGTGAAGGTGAAATAAGAATGTTTAATAAAGTGTACACACGGAGTGCTGCTGTCTTCTCATGGATCTGCACGTCAGAGACCACAAGTGACCCGAGACCACAGGTGATCCGAAGCCTCATGCCAGCAAAGGCAGAGTCCAGAAGTTAGTCCGAGGGCGGCAGCATTCCTTCTCACCACCCTGCACTTTTCTGAGGCAAAGAGGCTCTACTACTTTGCATCTTGGGAGAATATAGGAGATGAAAATAACACTGAGGGCAGGACACAGGGTAAAGTTAACATTTTAAAGGGCAGTAGACGAGGAAAGGAGTTGATAAAGGAGAATGAAAAGGAATTAGTAGGAGGACAGGAAAGTCCTGGGAGCCAATGGATCAGAGATGGAAGAAAACAGAATTCAAGTGTCGTAAGCTACAGTTTAGGAAGTGGACACTGAAAAAGGAGCGCTGCACCCACACAGCCACTGGTCGCCTCTGCAGGACTAATGTGAGCAGCCCAGGTCGAGGCGAACCAGACAGATGGAATAGTGACATCTGGGTGAAGAACACAGGCGTCTGACCCAGGTGTTCTGTTTCCTCCTGAAACGCCACTAAAATATCAATAAAGGGTTAATTTTTAAAAAACCCGCCAAGAAAATGATTGTGAAAGGAGATACAACCACACTTCGGAAGTGAGAAACCAATTCAGTAGATCTTCAAAAGCTGAGTCTGAAGCCAATAATGAAGCCAACCAGCATGGATCCCAAGACTCTCTCCAGCGGTTGAGAAATAGGGGACCTTGGAATTCTAGGGATGGGCAGAACAGACGTGGCTCCAGTGTCCATTTCAAGCACAGTTAGTTCTTCCTAAATTCTCGTTTCTATTCCCCTACCTCTCTACTGAAGACATCTGCAATAACTGGAGGTCCACTTTCTCACTAGTCACCATGGGAGACACCTATGGATGAAGCTCCCTGGTTTCCGACAGAAAGGTGCTGCACCATGAACTAAATGCATACTATTAAAACTGTTAAAAGCAGGTTTCCTCTGACCAGTTTCTCCCTTGGAGAAAGTATCGCTTTATAGATTTTTGAGCTAAAAGCAGAAGGGTCTCTGCACCAAGGGATGCCAGCCAGGTTGAAAGCACCACCATTCAGAAACCATGGAGGGGCTTGTTAAGGTAAACATTCTGTAGTGATTTATGCTGAGGTGCCTTCCCCAGTTCCCTTTCCCACTTGGCTCCCAGCCAGTCCATTACTTGAAAGGTCTTTCTTTAGAGAAGCTGACCAGCCTACAGGAAAGGCCTAAAAACCGACATCAGGGTGCCCCAAGATAGCAAGACACATCACACTCCACTGCAGATCTGTGTTCCTATGCGAGGTCCAAAGCCCACACCCCAGCCAATTAACCCAGAGCACCAACAGCTTTCTAAGTGCCCACTCTTAAATCTAAGCCTACCAAGGGCCTGCAGACATCTGAAGAAAACCACTTTCAGAGAACCAAGATGGCGGCATAGGTTAACGCCGGAGTTTGCTGCTTTGAACAACTACTTCAAAAGTGAAACTAAAAGACAGAGGGACATCACCCAGAACCACTGGAACGCTGGCTGAGTGGAAGTCCTACAACTAGGAGTAAAGAGAAACGCACACGGACACTCAGAGGAGGCGCAGTGCTGAAGTCAAATTCTGAGGTGCGGAGTGCGCGCGCGGAGCGGGCTGGCGGCGGAGGGTGCGGTTGGCGTTTTCAATCCGGAGGGAGTCGCAGACTCTGAGCTCCAGATCCGGGCGAGTCTTTAGGGACCCAGACTCAAACGGGAGAAGCGGGACTGCCTGGCTTTGGTCAGAGCGAGTGCAGCTTTCCCTCCGAGCTTTGCAGCCATTGCTGGGACTCAGAGAGGCAGAGCCCCTGGGGACAGGACTGAGAGCGGCCATAACTGCTCTCTCTGGCCCACCCTGTTGATCCTGTGCGGCCAGCCCCGCCCAAGCCCTGCACAGAGGCATTTGCCGGATAGCCTCAGGCAAACGCCAGATTAGTACCTCCCTAGAGGACAGAAGTTCTCTCACTGCTGACACAGCTGATTCTCATAGCCACTTGGCCTGGAGGGCAAACCCTCCCTGGAATTAGCTACAAGACTGCACACAAAGGCCACTAGGGGGTGCACCAAGGAAGCATAACAAAATGCAGAGACAAAGAAACAGGACAAAATTGTCAATGGAAGATCTAGAGTTCAGAACCACACTTTTAAGGTCTCTCAAGAACTGTTTAGAAGCCGCCGATAAACTTAATGAGATCTACAAGAAAACTAATGAGACCCTCGATGTTATATTGGGGAACCAACTAGAAATTAAGCATACACTGACTGAAATAAAGAATATTATACAGACTCCCGGCAGCAGAACAGAGGAGCGCAAGAATCAAGTCAATGATTTGAAATGCGAGGAAGCAAAAAACACCCAACCGGAAAAGCAAAATGAAAAAAGAATCCAAAAATGCGAGGATAGTGTAAGGAGCCTCTGGGACAGCTTCAAGCGTACCAACATCAGAATTATAGGGGTGCCAGAAGATGAGAGAGAGCAAGATATTGAAAACCTATTTGAAGAAATAATGACAGAAAACTTCCCTCACCTGGTGAAAGAAATGGACTTACAGGTCCAAGAAGCGCGGAGAACCCCAAACAAAAGGAATCCAAAGAGGACCACACCAAGACACATCATAATTAAAATGCCAAGAGCAAAAGACAAAGAGAGAATCTTAAAAACAGCAAGAGAAAGAAACTCAGTTACCTACAAGGGAATACCCATACGACTGTCAGCTGATTTCTCAACAGAAACTTTGCAGGCCAGAAGGGAGTGGCAAGAAATATTCAAAGTGATGAACACCAAGAACCTACAACCAAGATTACTTTATCCAGCAAAGCTATCATTCAGAATTGAAGGTCAGATAAAGAGCTTCACAGATAAGGAAAAGCTAAAGGAGTTCATCACCACCAAACCAGGATTATATGAAATGCTGAAAGGTATCCTTTAAGAAGAGGAAGAGGAAGAAAAAGGTAAAGATACAAATTATGAACAACAAATATGCATCTATCAACAAGTGAATCTAAGAATCAAGTGAATAAATAATCCGATGAACAGAATGAACTGTTGATTATAATAGAATCAGGGACATAGAAAGGGAATGGACTGACTATTCTTGGGGGGGAAAGGGGTGTGGGAGATGCGGGAAGAGACTGGACAAAAATCGTGCACCTATGGATGAGGACAGTGGGTGGGGAGTGAGGGCGGAGGGTGGGGCGGGAACTGGGAGGAGGGGAGTTATGGGGGGGAAAAAAGAGGAACAAATGTAATAATCTGAACAATAAAGATTTAATTAAAAAAAAAAAAAAAACAAAAACTTAAAAAAAAAAATAAAAAATAAAAATTCAAAAAAAAAAAAAAAAAAAAAAAAAAAAAAAAAAAAAAAAAAGAAAACCACTTTCACAAAAGACAGTGATCAAAATGAACAACTGGATAAAAGACAAAAAAAAAGTCAGAAACTACCTCAATATCCTCAGAGAAATAGGAGAAAGTACTGCATACATGAAACAAAACCAGTATGGAAAAAAAAGGGGGGGGGGGTGGTGGAGAAAGATGCACAAATAAAATGGCTCTCAGAAATAAAATTAAAAAATTGTAGAGCCCTTGCTGGTGTGGCATTGGTTGGAGCGTTGTCCCATGTACCAGAAGGTCATGGGTTTGATTCCTGGTCAGGGCACATACCTAGGTTTAGCGTTCAATCCCTGGTCCTGGTGTGTATGGGAAGCAACCGATTGATGTCTCTTTCTCATCAATGTTTCTCCCCCCACCACCCAACCCTTACTTCCCTCTCTAAAATCAATTTAAAAAATTATAGGAGGTAAGCGAAGGATGTAGTCATTCATAAGCCTACTAGAACTACTTGATGATTCAAACTGTATGGGCACCATGGATAAATATAAAAACTAAAGGAAACAAAACGAATGTGTGAGGGTTGATTAAGCGGATACTACATACACAGACTTCAGCTGCCAAACATTTGAAGGAAAATGCCCTTGTAGAAAGCAGGATAGGATGTTGGGAGATAAGTGGAAAATCAAGACCGGAGAATTTCTAACCCCTTTTATAGGTAGAAGGGAGAAGCCATAAGAGAGGCAGAAACTGAAGTGACACGAGTGTGGTGATAACAAACTGCTCATCAGCAGGTTAGGAGCTGGCATGTGGGTGGGATGTAACCCTCAGAGAAGACAAGCACAAAAGGCCATGGCAAGGTCAGGTAATACAGGTGGTGACTGTGGAGTCCCGATCACGGGGAAGAAAATTTGGTTAGGGGCAGAGAAGCAGAGGGTCAAGGCACCAGAGCTTCTAGTGAAGAGCAGGTTTGGGGGAGACAGAAGGAAGTGGAGAAAATAAGACTTCTGATTTTAAGTTTGCAGGTGTCAATGGCTCCCATCATTTTTTCAGCAGACATGAGGGATTCCACATGCATCTGGCAAGGGCACTGGCAACAGACATAAATAAGGCACTAGCCCCAGTCCTGAAGTAGCCATGGCGTGTGTTGGGGTGGGAGAGCCTCAAGGTAAGTTCCAGTGGGTCTAACAACCACAAGTCCTTGGTGTGTCCCTGGCAATGAGAGTCTAAAGACTGGTTCAACAGGCAGGGAAACTACAGCAGCAGGGCCTGGCAAAAGTTGGGCAGAGAGGAGGGTAGGGTAGGGACACTAGTCATCCCTAGAGCAGGGAAGTGAGCAGCCAACAAATTCCAGGGTCCTACGTAAAATGGCAGCAATGGAAGAAAGGTTTTGAATGAGGTGAAAAATACAAACACATGTAACAAAGAAAATGCAGATCTTGTCACCTGCCCCTAAAGTATTTTCAGACCTAAATATAGCACCTTAGGGCAGGATCTAAGAAACACAAGGCACATTAAATGAAGTGTAATGAAAATAGCAACTAAAAAATGCCCGATTACACTGAAAACTTAACATGATTACCAACCTGGACTGATCTGCAGAGTTTCTGCCATGACTGGATCAATTTGCAGCCGGGACAGTAACGGCCTCTGCTGAGTTCCTAGAATATATATTTTAAAACTTAACTAAGCTTAAAACACAATACCAGCATGTTTATGTCCCAGAAATTAAGCCCCAAATAATCTTTCTGGGTTCTTAAAGTCTTAAAAATAAAAGTTTAAATAATACAATTTACTAATATTTCTAGACCAAAGGTCTTTAAGACAAAAACCTGTACTCAGGATTAAACCAGAAACAGCAATGTACATTCCTGGCTCTCCCTCTGGAGGCTGGTTTTCCTGGACTGGAGATAAAGGTGAAAAGGTAGAAAAGCCAAAGGGAGGTGCTGCAAGGACCCACAGCTTGCACCATGGGAGACAGGCAACTGCCAACTGCAAGGTCAACATAAGAGGCATCTCTCTCCATCACCTGGCTCTCTCCATTATGACTCACTCCACCCACCCCTGGAATTACAAAACAAAACACTCCAGAGTTATCTGGTTAGAGAGTGCCCAAAAGACTGACTACAGGCTTGGATGGATATAAAGAGAACACTGAACAAGTAAAATTCTCAGCTCTACTGTCCAGGTCCTACCAAAGCATGAAAATAACCACTTGGATTTCCCAGAAGATGCTCGGCTAGAAACAGGCTCATAGTTACACTGCAAAACACATACAGCACTGACACAGCACTAACTGTCTCTATCTTCAATTGGAGGGTAAACGCTCTGAGGGATGCGAGGCTGTCACACTTCTTTCTCCAAGCCTCCCTGTCCAATGCACAGCCTATATTAGGTCCTCACTCGCTTGCAGACTTGCTACAAAAGCATCACACAGTACAGCATACAAAGGGATGTGATTGATAGGGTTCCACACACTGAAATATTAGGTGCCTGCATGCTAACTTTTAGTGTATGTACTACTGGCCACTTCACAAGGATAGCCTTTACTCACTCAGCGAAAACATGGAACTGCCAACTACCATTTTCATTAAAAGGGTTTTTAAACTGTAAAAGCTATGCTCAATTCAAAATTGTATCAGCTATTTTCTTTTATAATATGTTACATTATCCTGTAGTGGTGTGCCAAAATAAAAGTTAATTCCTTCCAAAATTATCATGGTAAAAATACAGTAAATCCCAAGGAGCTGACCTGAAAATGAAAGACAGATGTCATTTGGTCAAGCCAGCATTCCTAAAGGGCAGCCTGAGAAACTGACACGGATTAGGTTACAGGAAAAAAATGCTCTTCCAATTAAAATACAACAGGTCTTAACATTTAAAAAAAAATCCCAAGATAGATACAAAAAAAAGGGACCGTTTTCTCATATGTCAACTTTTGCTTCATCTCTCTATGCTCACCTATCTTTTCAGGACATAATTTCAGAGAGATCCATTAGAGAGGACGGAATTCTGGTTAAGTTCTAAACTTCTACGTTAAATCATGCACGGTCCAATTTTGTCATTAAAGGTCCACGAAAACTTTCAAGCTCTTTGTGACATGCTGCCTCTCTGTATGAGAACTAGTCAGGTTACAGGAAAATATATAGCGCCGTGGGTACCTAGAAGCTATCATATTAAGAATTTACCTTTCTCAATGTTGCTAAGGAAGCCAATTATTTTTACATCAGTAGTCCTTGACTGTGACTCAAAATCTACTTCCTCTTGAAGACCTTTGAACTCTCTGTCGCATTCAGCTGTTGATGTTGAATATTCATTCATTTTAACCTCCAAAGACGAAATTTTTGCTTCATTCTGTGACACTCTAACTTTTAGATCAAAAAGATTTGCTTCCGCTGTCAACATTGCTGTTTTCATTTCTTTAATTTCATTGATATCAGTTGATATTTTCCTTAAAAGATGGGAAATATTGTCTAGCTCATTCAGTGAACAAGAGGAACTTGTTACAGAACCTAAGTCAATTGGCTCAGGTGAGACGAAAATCGGTAAAGATGAAGAAAACCTTGAAGACATATTCATAAAATTCTCTCTCCCTCCTATTTTTAATATATTTTCCTTTGAAGCCCATTAAATTGTTTCATCAAAAGTAAAAGTAGTAATTAAAGGCTTTTACTTTAAGAAGCATTAAGAATGAATAACATTTTTAAACCTGTAACTAAAAAGACAGGATTCTATATTCCTGTAGTCAAAACTCAAAAGTCCTACTTTATAGCTCCTCTCCAAACAATAAGCCCTATTATTACATACAAGAGAATTCTGGCTTCTGATTGGCTAAAAACAGACATATGACACACAAAGAATTTTTCTATTAACCTCATGACAAGGAGCACTGAAGGTTTGGGATATAAATTAAAAAATATAACAACATACTTTATTCTGGGATATAATGTGAATTAAGTATAATTTTGTCCTGACATCTATTAAATAATAGTTTTTAAGCTTCAGATTATTTAGTGTTTAATCTAGTATCTTCAGTTTCTTCCCTTAAAAATGGTAAAGGACTGTATCTAGCATTTCCTTTGTAGACAGAAGGCAGGGAGGGTTATTGGACTCATGATCACACACAAATCTCTCGAAAAATATGTGGTGATAATGGAATTCAATGCACTGATATGAAATGGTAGAAATTTAAGGATAGGGGGAAATAGAGACTTTGCCTTGGTTTGATGCTAAAACATTATTAGATATGTGGTTTTCTTCCATTCTGTGGGTTGTCTTTTCATTTTCTTGAAACACAAAAATTTTAAACTTTGATCAAATCCAATTGATCTAGTTTCTTTGACTTTTGGTGCCATATCTAAGAAACCATTGCCTGACTAAACCAAGCTTACTTATAAATTTACACCTATTTTTTCTCCCAAGAGTTCTATAATTTTAGCTCTTACATTTAGGTCTTTGATTCATTTTAAGTTAAAAATTTATATATGTAGTAGTGAAGGACCCTACTTCTTTCTTTTGCATGTGGATTTCCAGCAGTCCAACACTACCTGTTGAAAAAGATTATTCTTTCCCCCACTGAATTGTCTTGATATACTTGTTGAAAACCAATTGATCATAAATATATTGGTCCATTTCTGGATTCTCAATTTGATTCCATTGGTCTTTGTTATACCTTATGAGAGTACCAGTTTTAATTACTGTAAGTCTGTAGCAAGTTTTGAAATTGGGAAATCTAAGTCCTTCGACTTTATTATTTTTCAATAGTTTTAGCTATTTAGGTCCTTTTCATCTCCATATCAATATTAGGAACATTTTGCCAATTTCTGCAAAAAACAAGCAGGAATTTTAAAACACTGAGTTATATTTATAGGTCAATTTGGGAGTATCACCAATTTAAAATATGAAGATACAAGATGGTGAACACGATTACCCAGTGCCTCTCTAAAAGAATAATTCTTTTTTTGTTTTTAATATATTTTTATTGATCTCAGAGAGGAAGGGAGGAGAGAGAGAGAGAGAAACATCAATGATGAATGAGTCATTGGCTGGCTGCCTCCTGCATGACACCTACTGAGGATGGAGCCCACAACCCGGGCATGTGCCCTGACAGGGACTCAAACCGACCTCCTGGTTCATAGGTCAACATTCAAACACTGAGCCACACAGGCTGGGCAAAAGAGTAATTCTTATAAATAATTGTAGCCTTTGGTTTCTCAGCTAGATATTGTTCACAATCCTATATAATAAAAGGGTAATATGCAAATTGACCCTAGAACTACCAGGAATGACCAGTTGCTATGATGCGCACTGATCACCAGGGGCAGACGCTCAGTGCAGCAACTGCCCCCCAGTGGTCAGTGCACTTCTATAGGGGGAGTGCCGCTCAGCCAGAAGCTGACTGGTGGCTGGCCAGTGCAGCTACAGTGGAGGGAGCCTCTCCCGCCTCCACAGCAGTGCTAAGGATGTCTGACTGTGGCTTAGGCCTGCTCCCCACGGGCCTAAGCTGGCAGGTGGACCTCCCCTGAGTGGGCACAGGCCAAGCTGAGAGACCCTTCCCTCCCCCCGCCCCCAGTGCACGAATTTTCGTGCACCGGGCCTCTAGTAACACAATAACAGAATAAAGTAAAAATGCTTAAGTTTATATAATAACCTTTATTCATTTCTCTATTATATCTGTAAGTTAACCTAACTCTTCAAAATCTTTGGATAGAAAATAATTTTCAAAATTTACAAGGCTTTGGATTCACAGAGAATTTTTTTTTTTAAATATATTTCATTGATTTTTTACAGAGAGGAAGGGAGAGAGAGAGAGAGTTAGAAACATCGATGGGAGAGAAACATCGATCAGCTGCCTCCTGCACATCTCCCACTGGGGATGTGCCTGCAACCCAGGCATATGCCCCTGACCGGAATCGAACCTGGGATCCCTCAGTCCGCAGGCCGATGCTCCATCCACTGAGCCAAACCGGTTTCGGCCACAGAGAATTTTTTAAGAGCACTAGCTTATGGATGACACCTATAGCACACATTAGGAAGAGCTGTGTGCCACCTGCAAACCAGGTGGTTCACTGGAGGGTAGCAAACACACTTCAATGAGAAAAGCAGAGATGAGTCACAGGGAAACAAGGTAGCTAAAAAAAGTCCATTTGAAGCTTCTTGTTGTCACCCATTGTACCTAGACCAACTTTAGAATGCAAAGTAAGCAAAGATCCTTCTAGAGATTCCAATGTAAATATCCATCAGCAGAGGAAGTTTACATATTTTAAGGAAACTGGAACCTTGAAAGGTTAATGTCAGCTAGTAAGTGGCAGAGCCTGGATTAACACCTAAACAATCAGGCTCCCTGAATCCATATATCAGTCACAGTCACTACCTTATACTTCATGATACATTAAGTGGAATAAACGTTAGAGAAATTCACATGGTATAACTCCTATTTTATATACACATATATGTGCATGCATACAAATATACATGTAATTCTACTTGATACAGAAAGTGAACATGTATATACATTTTTAAAAAGCCAGGAAGACTACAGATAGCACATCAAACTAGTTTGGGTGCAGTGCTTACCTCTGAGGAAGACTGTGGACAGAACACAGGGGGATTTCCCTTGTTTTCTCTTAACATAAACCTCCTCTACACTAAAACTAAGTGCTTCTAGTCCAACATGATAGATCAAGTATCATAGGCTCTCCTCTGGAGAGTCCATGAAAAGGAAGGAAGAAACTTAAAGGGCACAAGTCTTCAACATACAGCAATGGATTCCAAACTGGGTTTCTAAGATAATCCAATAAAATGTAGGAAGAAAATATCAGAAATTCTATCACAGTAGAAATATTTATCATCTCTATCCTTCTCAGAGTTCTATTTTTTACATGTTCTAACATACATACTAATAATAGCGGGTGTAAATGTAAATAAAATACGTATATTGAGTATAAGCACCAAGAAATTATTTTAGTATATAAAAAATTGTATGGTAAAAAATACAGAGATCACTGATTTAAAGATGGGCTTTGAGAGGGGATCATAGCAGATGAGATTTCAACCACCCCTGGGAAATGGAAAATATACATACAAATACTGGCTATGGGGCAGAGCAGAAAAGCCAAATGAGACCCTGGGAGAACTTCAAGTCAGAGGCAACGCAAGAGGGACATAAATATTTCCTGAGCTCTTATACATGCCATGCACTGTTCTGGGTACTCAGTAAAAGACATGAACAACCAACACAAATCCCTAGTAAAAGAGCTTATAGTCTGGTTGGGAAGGGAGAACATATTTGGTAAGCCCAGCTAGTGTGACTCAGTGGTTGAGAGTTGACCTATGAACCAGGAGGTCATGGTTGGATTGATTCCCGCTCAGGGCACAGGCCTGGGTGTCAGGCTCAATACCCAGTAGGGGACGTGCAGAAAGCACCCAATCAATGATTCATCACTGATGTCTCTCTCTCTCCTCTCTCTTCCTCTCTCTGAAATAAATAAAAACATATTTAAATACATATATATATATATAACATAGTTTAGCCCTGGCCAGGTAGCTCAGTTGGTTAGAGCATCACCCTGATACACCAAGGTTGAGGGTTCAATCTCCAGTCAGGCACATACAAGAAGCAACCAATGAATGCATATATAATTGGAACAACAAAGTTTGTTTGTGTGTTTTTTTTTTAAATATATTTTATTGATTTTTTACAGAGAGGAAGGGAGAGAGATAGAGAGTTAGAAACATCGATGAGAGAGAAACATCGATCAGCTGCCTCCTGCACATCTCCTACTGGGGATGTGCCTGCAACCCAGGTACATGCCCTTGACCGGAATCGAACCTGGGACCTTTCAGTCCGCAAGCCGACGCTCTATCCACTGAGCCAAACCGGTTCCAGCTGGAACAACAAAGTTGATGTATGTCTCTACCCCTACCAACTCTCTATAAAATCAATAACTAAAAATAAATATATATATATATATAACATAGTTTATGTTGATGATACATATTTAAAATCCTAAGTCTGGGTAAAAATATCTAAATTATGAAAATATAAAATATATAAGTGGCAATAAGTCCTATGGAGAAAAAGAGAGCATAGAAAGGTGAGTTAGGGAATGTGGGGCTGGGGAAGGCCTCACAGAGATGACTTTTGAACGAACTATGTGGACATCTGAAAGAACATATTTCAAGGAGAGGAAACACTATCTCAGACATGCTCCTTTGAACACTTTAGATTTCTAAGCACTCAGAAAATTTATCTCCCATACATTTTAAGTTTCTTCACGATGTAGTGACAAAATAGAATATACTGAGAAGACAAAGTGGGACCCAGGAAATGCAGAGCAAACGAGGAAAATATATCCGGGTATGATATCCTTGAGGCAGACCTAGAGAGCAACCAGTCAGATGAGCAAAAGAGAACAATTGCTTTAGTAGGAAGGTACCTAAGAAAAAAGGAAAACCCAAAGTTTAATGGTTTAAAATGATAGATCTTAAGGCTATAATACAGGCAGGCAATGCAAAAAGGGGGGCGGGGGGGGGAGGTGAAGAACGAAGGAAAACAAAAAAATTACCAAAAGGGGGAAAAATAAACGACTCTAGGGAACCCCTAAACAAAGAACTGTAGAATAAAATTTTAATTTGGCCCCGTAATAAGTAATATTTATATAGTCTTAATAATAGAAATGCTTATTGGTTCTCAATTTTTAGAGCAATCTAAAAAGAATGGTAGTGTTACTTAGGAAACAGAAAAAAATGTAAATGCAATTGTGAGGTGAGAAAGTTGAAAAGATGGGAGAAAAAAGTATATAAGAATTAAAGAACATAAATATCCTTATTTCTTAGGAGTCAAAATGTACTGGAATTGGGGAGTCAAAACATACTGAAATATAGTTAATCAGACAAAATATAGATATTTAGTTATACTTCCTAACATTACAAAAGTAACCAGTAAATAACTAAAAATAGTGATTTTACTGTATGGGCTTAGAGAGAGGGAAAAGTGAGTTAGATCCTGATATATAAAGAAATCAAAAGATACCATCTTATAGTTGGTGAATTAAGGAACTGGTATAAGCAAATTATTACAAACATGGAGAAAATTAAAGTCATAAAACAGTCATTCAAAAGCAGTGGCCTCTAGAGAAGATCAGGTGGAGAAGAATGAAAAAGAAATGTTGCCCTTTTTTGCTTTTGTTAATCCTCATCCAAGAATATTTTTTACATATATATATATATATATATATATATATATATATATATATTACATTTTTTAGAGAGAGTGGGAAGGAGGGAGGGATGGGGAAAGAGAAAGAGAGGATGGAGGGGGAGAGAGAGAGAAACAGAGATTGAGAGACACATCAACTGATTGTCTCTCACACGTACCCCAGCTGGGATCAGGGAACAAATCTGCAGCCCAGGTACATGCCCCTTACTGGGAATCGAACTCGAGATCCTTTGATCTGTGGGCCAACACTCCACCCCTGAGCAACACCGGCCAAGGCAGGAATGTTGTTTTTTTATTTTAAATTTCTCTATACTATTTGATTATTTTCTAATTTATCAGCAGGTATTACAATGATTTGTTTTACCAAATTTTCTGTGATGAACATTTATTTGATAATGTGAAATATTTTATTTTAAATATTTTTATACAACATATACCAAATAGGAAAAATAAAAGGAAACCCACGCCTAGACACATCGTAGTGAAACTGTAGAACATCAAAGACAAAGAGATCTTGAAAGCAGCCAGAGAAAGGACAGATCACCTACAAAGGAACAACAGACAATTAGAATAACAGATGTCCACTCAACAACAATGGAAGCCAGAAGACAGTGGAATAAGATATACAAGGTGCTAAGAGCAAATGACTATTGTTAACCTAGATATGGGTATCCAGCAAAACTACTGCCTAAGAACAAAGAGAAAAAAAATGTTTATAGGTAAACAGGCTCTTGGGAAATTTACCACCAATAGACCTGTTCTAAAGAAACTTCCAAAGAATATACTTCAAAAAATTAGAAAATGATCCCCAAATAACATTCAAGAGATATGAAAATTAAAAATGATAAACATTGGTATATCTAAGCAAATATTGCCTGGGTAAAATAAGATAATGGTGGTCAATTTATGCATTTTTAAAAAGACCAAACATAACATAGGAGGGTCAAGACTAGTGCCAAGGTATACTAAAGTTCGTTTACTATTTGAGAATAGGGTCAGAATATTAATTTTTGGAATATTCAATTAAACTTGCTTGATAAAATTCACCACTAAAAGAACAGAAATGGAATGTTTAAATTTAAATTAGTTGGGGGGGGGGGTGGTAGAGCTGGATAATCAACAATAACAATAGTAATTAATGAATAAAGGAAAAAGACAAGGAAAAACAAAAGCAAGCAAATACAAATAAAGAGATAGAAACTAGTCCAACTACATCAATAATTCTAATAAAAGCATCCTGAAGTGACCTCTGAAAATTGCTCACTATTCACTTGACCAGAAAATCTCACAAAATCTTGCAAATCAAGAGGTTCAAGTCTTCATTTCATTTGAAGAACACTCATGAAACCCATCAAGAGTATGCACAGCAGAAGAGCCACCATGTATCAGAAGGCTGTCACTTCACAGAAGCAATGTGTGCCATTCTGTTGTTACAATGGTGGAGCTCGTAGAGTGTACCCAAGCCAAACAGTGGGACTAGACACAGGATCAGTTGCCCAAAAAGAGTGAATTTTTGCTGCACATGCTTAAAAATGCACAGTAATGCCCTAGCCGGTTTGGCTCAGTGGATGGAGCGTCGGCCTGCGGACTCAAGGGTCCCAGGTTCAAGTCCAGTCAAGGGCATGTACCTTGGTTGCGGGCACATCCCCAGTAGGGAGTGTGCAGGAGGTGGCTGATCAATGGTTCTCTCTCATCGATGTTTCTAGTTCTCTATCCCTCTCCCTTCCTCTGTAAAAAAATCAATAAAATATATATTTTTTTAAAAAGCACAGTAGCTGAAACCGGTTTGGCTCAGTGGATAGAGCGCCGGCCTGCGGACTGAAGGGTCCCAGGTTCGATTCCGGTCGGGGGCATGTGCCTGGGTTGCGGGCACATCCCCAGTGGGAGATGTGTGGGAGGCAGCTGGTCGATGTTTCTCTCTCATCGATGTTTCTAGCTCTCTATCTCTCTCCCTTCCTCTCTGTAAAAAATCAATAAAAATATATTTAAAAACAAAACAAAACAAAACAAAACACAGTAAGAATCCAGTAAGAGTAGTAATAGTCCTCCATCAGTAGAGGTCCTTGATATCACTTCTATTGTCTCACTTTAAAACAAAACAATGATAGAGAAAACCACACAAAACAAGTAACAGCTCAATAATTTTCATAAGGCAAAGACATCCTTACAACTGTCTTCTAGGTCAAGGAAGTAGCTATGTCAGCCACCCCAGAAGCCCCATTACAAGCTCCATCCTAGTAAGTCCTCTCCAAAAGTAATCACTATTGCCTTTCATAGTAATACTGTTTTGTTTATGGTTTTATCACACAAGCTCTAGACACTAGAGCAGAGGGTTCTCAACCTATGGGTCACGAACCCTTTGGCGGTCAAACGACCCTTTCACAGGGGTCGCCTAAGACCATCCTGCATATCAGATATTTACATTACGATTCATAACAGTAGCAACATTACAGTTGTGAAGTAGCAACAAAAGTAATTTTATGGTTGGGTCACAACATGAGGAACTATATTGAAAGGGCCAGAAGGTTGAGAACCACTGCACTAGAGCTTAACTTTGCCACCTTTATTTTGTCTTTTAAGACTTTTAATCTAGAATTCTTGGCTTTTTGACCTATATAACTCCCAGAAACTATACTTTGCCTGCTATACACACATGGGGTAGCTCAGCCAACATGTTTTGGCCTCTGCACTTCCTTTAAGCTGACTGCTGTATCAGAGACTTGACCACTATGGCAAGGCTAAGGTAGAATTTTATTCTTTCATCAGGAGGTACAAAATGGCTGATTTTCACTTTATTAGCTAGAATGATTTCATAAGATGCTTCCGTCATCTATATGAAGGGTTGGCAAACTTCTTCTATTTTAGGTTATGTGGGTTACATGGTCTGTTGCAACTATTCAACTCTATGGTTATAGAACAAAAGCAGCCAGAAACAATATATAAATGAATAAGCATGGTGGTTCCAAGAAAACTGTATTTACAAAAATATGAGCTAACTCCTGTACCACTTTGCTGCCCAGTGGCACCATTCTTAAAGGAAAGACAGTAGAAATGCTCAATTATTTATTTGGTTTAGAATCTATTATTTTTCAGAAAGTGATCAATTTGGGCAGCGATGGTGAACCTTTTGAGCTCGGCTTGTCAGCATTTTGAAAAACTCTAACTCTGGTGCTGTGTCACATATAGAAATTTTTTGATATTTGCAACCATAGTAAAACAAAAATTTATATTTTTGATATTTATTTTATATATTTAAATGCCATTTAACAAAGAAAAAATCAACCAAAAAAATGAGTTCGCGTGTCATAGGTTCGCCATCACTGAATTAGGGTCTACTTCTTAAAATAATCATCGTAAAAAAAAGTTAAAAATATCATCATGAAATCGTGGGCTTCATTCAATCTACTGCCTTTCCTATTTCTAATGAAGCTCAAACCCAGTTGCTCTCCACAAACTGGCCCACTCACACTTCCCAGTTACTACCTACTGGCTGGCTTGGGGTTTTCCTGCGCTCAGGTCCATCACTTATTGGAACTGTAAATAACCTTGACATGGAAAATTGTACAATACAAAGATTTTTTTTTAAAGAGAGAACAAAGAAACAAATATAGGATAAACTCATAAAGCTTCATGAAACAAGTAAATCTGAAATGAACCTGGAACTACTTAAAGGATACAGTTGAAGAGGAATAATAAACATATTCCAGTCTTAGCAAAGTGTAAGTTAGAAACAACATAATGAGCATATAGTTTTGGTGGGATTTTAAAATTCAAATCATAAAAAAAGAAGAAACTAGAATATTTCCTAATGGGGACAGAAGAAACAGTGGAAAGCAGTGGGGGAAGGGCTGGGCAGACCCAGGGGCCAGACAAGGAAACTGTCAAAAGGCCACGTTGATGGCATCAGTCCTGGGCCATGCCCTGGGAGGTATGTGTGCGGGACTCACACACTATAAATGCTCTGACAAAGAAGTCACATTAAGTCATACTTTAGATGGAGAGTGTTAGTGCAGGAGTCGGGGATGGGAGCTAAGAGAAAGGAAACAGAAAGACCAGCTGGAAGCTAACTGTAGTTTGTCAGGCACAAGGGGATAAAATAGGGCCACTAAGACATAAGGCATCTAGCAGGTCAGAGACAGAGAGGATGCTCAGAAAAGGGAGATTTAAAGATAAGATTTCAAATTCAAGAGAACAGGAGTAGAATTAACAAAAAGAAGGAAAGCTTGAATGTAGATATCTATGTATCTTTAAATTGGCACATTCTAAAGACCAGCAAAATATTGATAATACTAAAGCTGGATGACTGAGTTTATGGAAATTCATTGCACTATTCTTTTCCCTTTGAGAACATTAAAAATTTCCCTGATAAGAAGGTTTTTAAAACTCTGAAATATGTAAATATAGATTCTTCATGGTCCCTTCTTATTCTATTTTTGGGCTAGTGAGCACTTTTCTCATAATATAACATTTCATAAACACCCACTGGAAAATATTTAATGCCTCATGAAAAAAGTGTAATAGAGGATGAAATATCATTTAAATTACCTTGACCTTTCTCTACATTATCTCCTTTTGCTTCATCTTCTTTAATGGGGGGACTTATTCTAGAGGTCCTGCTTTGCCCCTGGACCATTTCTGCCAGCAATTCTTCTTGAGAAGTTCGAGTTCTGGGAGCAACTGGAAGTGTCTGTTTCTGCGAGACTTTTATATAAAAAGCAAAAAAGATGGAAATGGAAATGTAGCAATACATCAAACTCAACAGTCATATTAAACATAAATGCCTCCTTTACTTTAGAACATGAGGAGTTTTAAATAGTTCATAGATATCACCTCATTTTTTCTTACAATATTCTCAAGGGATAGATAACCTGACTTAAATACCTCTATGTGTATAAACAGCATCTACACATTTTAACCCTTTGAGTGCCAACCAATATCCTAGGAACTATGCTAAAATTGCCAAGGCATTTTTGCTGATTTTACAGCAGTTTAGGAAAAAAATTATGAATCACAAGTAAATGAAGTTACATGTTCAAAAACTTAAGGAAACCTTTACTACATTGACATACTTAGCAATATCATCATCACTAATATGAGCAGACTTAGAACTGGACGCCATTTCGAAGCTTTGATAGCGCTCCCGGCTCTTTTGGCGAAAGACAGGAGGAGCGCAATTGCGCTCCCCAGCACTCTAGGGGTTAAACCACATGCCATATATACACTGAAGCACATATATATTCATTTTAACCAAATGGAATTTAGGTTCTACTTCAGTGATGGCGAACCTTTTGAGCTCGGTGTGTCAGCATTTTGAAAAACCCTAACTTAACTCTGGTGCCGTGTCACATATAGAAATTTTTTGATATTTGCAACCACAGTAAAACAAAGATTTATATTTTTGATATTTATTTTATATATTTAAATGTCATTTAACAAAGAAAAATCAACCAAAAAAATGAGTTCACATGTCACCTCTGACACGCGTGTCATAGGTTCGCCATCACTGTTCTACTTTGTGATCCCATTAACAACCTCAAATTGTAATTTAGATAAACTAGGTAAAGAAAGAATTTCAATGCTATTTCTCAAGAAAAAACAAAAAACAAAACAAAACTTGGGCAATATCCAACTATTATAAAAGCAAAAAAATTTCAAGTTCACAAATGAGTACAATTCTACACTCATCATTTTAAACACTATTGTGACAAAATGGGAGTGTAAATAAAAGGATTGTTCAGTTTGCCTGAGAATCCTTATCCTATATGCCAAAACCTGTTCAATTTCATGTTTAGAGGTTAAAAGAGGAGAAGCAGGGAGACAGATGACTATCAGGATCAAAAGTAAGCTTATAGTTTCCTTCACTCTAGGAAGGGGTAGCAAAAAGAAATATGAAAAAGCAGAACAGCTCTAAAAGAATCATCATCAAATAGGCAGCAAAAATAAAATAAAATTTAAAGTGAGTAATCATTACAACTTATGAATGAAATTTCACACCCAACTCTAGTATGTGGGGCACAGAGTACAGAATTTAATGACATGACATCCATGATATGGTTTGCGTTTCAGAATGAGCTTTTTGTATGATCAGATTATAGTTGACTCATCTCCTTTGCTTTAAAACATGTAATAATTTATATTTATTACCTATTTCACACACACTGGAAAGAGGGAGTAAAAGACATGACAGTTGCTCAAAGAAATAAATTCCACTGACAGTTGGGAAAGTTTCTCAAACTGGCCTAATCTCCTTTTAAACCCATTCTTCTGAACTGCACCTTGGTCTTGACATTGGGTAGGGCTCTTTATTTCACCACAACTTGGGGATCATCATTTCTAGCTTACTCAAGAGTTATAGAAATCTCTTACTTAATGAAAACATAATTCATTTAAATTACCTGTAGAATAGTTAGTTGTTTTTGTTACAGATTCTTGAGCTTCAGATATAGCCTTCAAAATCAGATTCTTATTAGCTTGTTTAGAAGGAGGAAGTGAGGGTCTAAAAAAGAAAACATTTTAATTATAGATTTGAATTCTTTATGTGCTAGCCACTATGCCTTTACTACAGCCTTAAGTTTTTTGTGTTTTTTTTACATCCTCACCTGAGGATATGTTTTTACTGATTTTAGAGAGGAAGGGGTGGAGGGTGGGGGAGAGAAATATCAATCTGTTGCCATCCGCATGCACCCTAACTGGAGATCGAACCCACAACCTAGACACATGCCCTGACTAGTAATCAAAGCCATAACCTTTTTAGTGTACAGGACAATCCACCCAACTGAGCCACCGGCCCAGGACATTCTCTTAGGTTTGAACAGACTAGCCGTAGTTTCTAGGAAATGCCAAGTAGACTGAAACCTTATAACTTTTTAAAATAATAAATCCGATCAACTTCCCACCCATATTAGTTTTTAATATTCTCAGCAATTTCTCCAATTTTAAGCAGTTTTTCTTTCATTAATATGGTTTATTCAAAAACCAATGGAGAAGTCTTATATGCTATTAAATTTTTATTTTTATGATACCCTCTTCAAGAAACACAGAAGGCACCACCAAGCAATTCAAGATTAAGTTACAGACATGTTCAGGTACCTCCTTTCGGGTTTTGCAGGCACTGACACACTGCTGGAGATGCTTCCTGTGCGGGACCCACAATCATCATCTTCCTCCTCCTCTTCTCCATCGTGATTAAACTTTTTTACTTTAACAACTGAACTTACCACAGGCAACTTTCTCTTCCGAAAGTTTTCTTCCTGTAATCAGATAAATTCATGCTTACCTAGTCTCAGAAAATAACAAAGTTCTACCACAGAATTTTTTCTCTTTAAGAAAAAGCCAATCATGTTAATAATTTATGGGCTATTTCCGGTTTCTTATAAAAATATGAATATTATCCCTAATAGCCAACCTTTAACAAAAACAAAAACCAGAGCTTTACATTCATTTATATGCAGCAGCAAATAGCACTGTTGAGAAAACTAACAAAATGGTTACTTCTTTTCCAGTAAATGACATCAAAAATTTAAAACTGACCTAAAAATCCCACCAAAACTATAAGGTATTGTTAAAACTATCTCACATTTTGGCATCCCATGAAAGTAAACAAGGTGTAATATACACTTGTAGAAGTCAGTCATGGAGAGGAAAATCTGACTGGTATACTATATTGAGCACACAGAAATCAGTTTAAAATAAACATGTAATATGTATGTATTTAGTTATGTCACATACTATTCAGTATAAAGAATTGCCAATTTTCAGCCTAACAAGGCAAGATTCACAAGTACATACAAACCTCAATACTCATTTTCTCTGTGTTGTTTCTGAAAAAAGGACTGTAAGTCTCTTCTAAGCTGTTAAGCACTTCTGGCTCACACAAACGTCCCGTTTCATATACCCGGCTGTTCTGTATATCAAGCTGCTTGGCAGCATGAATACTGTTTTGCTGCTGTTGAAACTGCAACCTGTTTAAATGAACACCACCATCTGCAGTTCGACTTGCAGGTGGTCGATAAATTTCAATAGAAGGGCGAGAAGAGCCATATGTGAGTGTCACTGTGGGTTTTTTCTGAGATAAGGGATTCTCCTGCACAAAATTGAGGTCTTCATCAATGAGGTCGTCTGGTTCCGGCTTAATATCAATCACATCTTCAGAGGGTGCTGGCTCCCTTAGAGGTTTCACTGTTGACATTAATCGGGTTGCAGCTCCATCATCATAACTCTGCCTATTAAACACATACTCAAACATATTACAACCAATTTAGAGGAATATGTTCAAATAGTCAAAGAATATTTACTTAAATTGCAATGAAAAAGAATGAATATTCGCTTTATGTAGTCCATTAGAAACTACTTTGAAATGGCTTTTTTGTTTTAAACTTTACTATATTTAAGATAATTATACTTCGGTCTTATCCACTCTTTATTTTATTTAAAAAATTGCTCACGACCACCTACCTCACTATTTCCAAAATTTTCTGAAAAAAGCAATTCAAAGATATGAAAACTAATGTAAATGTCACATATACTCCCATCTGTTCACAGGCGATCTACACAGAGCTCTTACCTGACATTAGTGGCTTTCTGCTCCTGTGAACTTGAAGAAACTCTGGAATCTCTTTTCTCAGCTCTCGTGCTAGAAACTGCAAGGGGTGGCACTGCAGCTTCGTGCCTTCTCTCATCGCCCCTACTGAAGCTGCTCTTGTTGGAAGGCACGTTGCTATCGAATATGTTGGTATCAGAAGACTTTAGACTAGAGGGGTCTGGAAAGAAAAACATAATCCTTTTACACTATTTCATTACTTTGATCCTTCCCCTTGTTCATCACCAATTTAAAAGTTATTCATCTTCACAACATTTTTAATGGCTCAATATTATTCCATACATAATTTACTATTATGTACTGAACTTTTAAGTAATTTTCAATTATAAAATACTGAAACATTCTTGAAACTGAACTGTTGCACACTTCTATAATTACTTCCTTAGGTTAAATTGCTTAGTTCCCTTCCCTTATTTAAATTATCTTTGAATTATATTAAATGTCTTGCTCTTAAATTCATAACAATAAATGCTTCCTAAAAATGTTCAAATGAATGTTGCCAAATTTATGTGTTCTTTCCCTTAGAAAGAAAGCAATCGTATGCTATAGCAAATTCCCCAAAAAGCCCTTTTTTATGAATCTTACCTGTTGTAACAGAACGAAGTTTATCTAATACACCATGAAGCCTAAAAGAAAAAACAAAAAAATTTAAAGCTTCCTTTAATCAAGAAAGATTTTATTTCAACTGCCACTCTAAATTTGATGACATTGTGGAATCAATCTTCAGATAAATACTGATAAATGATATTAAATGGTATTTAATAGATAAATGGTATTAAGCTTCACATTTTAAAAAGGCTTTACATGAATACTACAAGAGCCAATCAAAAAATCATTTTTTTTCATCACTATTTTCAACATCTAACCTCTGCAAAAATAAGTGCCAGAATATAGTCTGAGCACACAGTCTTATCTAAAAGGATGCATTTTGTTTCCTAAGGACCAAAGATGCAAGGTAACTGACGGTAAAAGATAAAATATCCCACACATGTACTAGAGCTTACTATTACAATTGTTGAGGCATTATTTAAATTAGTTTTATCTACTCATATGGTTTCTGGGGGAAAAAAACCTTAATTCTGAGGTAAGAAAACTTAATCTCAAAATATACTATCACATTTCACTGATCTGTTATTTACAAAATGAATGCTGTAAACAAGCACAGACCATAACCCTGCTTATAATATAACCTATTTTATTTTAGTAGCTATGTACATGGCAAATTGGCCTTACAATCCTTCTAAGAGGCCATGCCTCCTGAAACACCAGAAATAGCTCAGTATGTTTCACCCAGAACCCAGTCATATGCCACTGTTACCTAGGAAACAACTACTGCAGGGCTCCAAAGAATAATTTGGGACCTTTGTCAATGAACATTTAACTTAGGAAAGTAAAGTGCCGAATGACAGACACTATCACTTGCGTCAGTACATGTTAAAGAACTGAACTTACGGCAAGGTGAAAAAGTTGAATTAACTTGATTTTAAATTCAAATTCAATTAGCAGTATGTTTATTAGCAGTAAGAAATCTGTCTTAACACATTCCATCAAGTTATCTGAGAAATAATCCACTAGGTCAATCTCCTATATTAATTTTGAGGGACTCAAAACTAAAGTGATCCAAAAGTTAAACCAGAAGTCAGGTCATAGCCAAAACCGGTTTGGCTCAGTGGATAGAGCGTCGGCCTGCGGACTGAAAGGTCCCGGGTTCGATTCCGGTCAAGGGCATGTACCTGGGTTGTGGGCACTTCCCCAGTGGGGGATGTGCAGGAGGCAGCTGATCGATGTTTCTCTCTCATCGATGTTTCTAACTCTCTATCTCTCTCCCTTCCTCTCTGTAAAAAACCAATAAAATATATTAAAAAAAAAAAAAAAAAAGAAGTTAGGTCATAAAAATGTACATGAAACAAATACCTGGACTGCTGAAGACTTTAAAAAAGCACTCATGATAATGGTAATTTCCCCAGGCAAAACATGTTGATCTTTTTTGGGAGGTGGAGAGGGTACATTTTGGGGACAAACTGTAAACAAGTGGGTTAGGTCGCACACACTATGCACCAAAGCATTTGAGGATCAACCACTGTACTCCACGTTCTTCCAAACTGTAATACAAACTAGAGAATTCTGTGTGGAATTTCAAGAAAGCTTCAAAAGAGTTGTAAAGCATTCATTTACCTGCTGGGGCAAAATCACCTTCAAGACAAACTTTTGGTTTAAAGGCAGAAAGTGAACCAGCTTCTTCATATTCCTCCTTAGTATTACACTTAGGAGTATTCCCTGTTCCAGTCTCTTGCCATTCAAACTAAGCAGGCCATTCTCCTCACTCTCTTTCTGCTCCACCATCCACTGTGCTGTAACTGGGGGTCTCCAGTGTGAGGAGCCTGGAGTACTTCCTGCTCTATTCTCATCCACATCAGCACTCTCAGTTAACCTCAAACCCAGCACCAGAACCTGACCTGACTTCTTAAAATTTAATCTTGTGCTTCTAGTCAGGAGTTTTAACTAAAGGCCTATGTGGTTTGAAAAAGGACATTGAAGATTATATTGACTTATATTTGAACATCAAGTTGCCTATCTTAAAATTCCAAACTTCAAAAAGTTCTAAACTTTTAAAAAATTAATTTGAAATTCTGTCAAAATCCTTGCCCCCTCAGAATTAACTCAGAGAAAGCAATTTAGGAAGTCAACCCAGTCCAAAAGAACACCTGCAGCTGGTTTAGGCTAGAGGAAAGGAGTAAGATGTAGACATTTACAAGAGAAACACAGTAACTACAGTTAACATATACTAAGTACTTGCACAGGCTAGACACAGCTGTGAGCACATTACATGTGTTAGCTCACTTAACCCTTTCACAAGGATCCTATAAAGGTGATTTACTATTCACATTTTACAAATGGAGAAACCAAGGCAAGAGGCAGATCAGGATTCAACCTTGGCAACTGGCTCCGGCAGCTGTGCTCATTGCTCACAACCTGCCTCTCCACACTGAATCTGACTCTCCTATCGGGAGTCTCTTTTCAGAAAGAATACCTACTCTGGCTTGTGCCAAACTCTGGTCTAAGGCAGCGGTTCTCAACCAGTGGGTCGAGACCCCTTTGGGGGTCGAACGACCCTTTCACAGGGGTCGCCTAAGACCATCGGAAAACACATATATAATTACAGATTGTTTTTGTGACTAATCACTATGCTTTAACTGTGTTCAATTTGTAACAATGAAAATACATCCTGCATATCAGATATTTACATTACAATTCATAACAGTAGCAAAATTACAGTTATGAAGTAGCAACGAAAATAATTTTATGGTTGGGGGTCACCACAACATGAGGAACTGTATTAAAGGGTCACGGCATTAGGAAGGTTGAGAACCACTGGTCTAAGGGATAAGTGTTCAGAAACATACCATACGGTGAATCGAATTGTGTTGTTCCCTAGAAACAGGGACAGGTCCTCTGTCATTTGGTCCTGACTTTTCTTGTTGGCCACCATCACCATAATGTAATCAGGAAGTTCTTCATCTATTTAAAAGGAAAAGTATATAAAAACTCTTTTATGTTTCCCTCTATAAAGTTGACATGCTTGAAAATATAGATGTAGCTCTAAGAATATTTCAGCTCTAAAGGAATTATGTTTAAAAAAAGGTATAGCTTTTTTTCTCTTCATTCTATAGGTATTTCAATTACTAGAAGGATGGGATTTGGAATAATGAATACTTACAAAACTAGATATTTGAAATTACAGTATCCAACTTGAGTACATACATTTCCATCGTTTTAAAAATGATAATTTCAGAGAAGTTTCCAGAAAGCATATGGACATCCACCAAACTGAGTTTTGGTTAGATTAGTGTCTGTTTCAAAATGACACTCATTTCTCAAGAGGACACCTTTATCCTTAGTAAAGTCAGGTTTCAATTACTCAGGGTAACAACCATGCAGCAACATCAAATAAACTAAAACCACTAAAAAACCCTACATCATTTTAAAATTCCATCTTAAGATTAAATAATTTCAACTCATTATTTTATACTAATACCCTCCTACACACTGATTATGAGGGTGAGATAAAGGATCAAAATCAACAAAAACAAAAACCACCATAATGAGAAGGTACGGAAGTCATTTACCAGGAACTCTAATCCCTACCAAAAATAATTATTTAATACCTTAAATACTCATAATATTTCTATGTAAGCAGAAAGGTTCCTTTCAAAAGTACTACCAGACATTTGTTAAAAGGAGAAATATAAAAAATCCAGTTCAAGAAAAGCACAACTATATTGAGAAAGCCCAATCTACAAATGGAGCGAAATCAGGTTTATCGGAATCATACATCATCTGAGGAGATACAAGGACAAGTAGCCAGTCATTTATTATTTTCTTTGTAGAGTAACAAAAGGTCCCCACTGCTTTCTCAAAACTTTAGTAAATAACGCTGGTAGCTTATTTATATGAAGTGTACCTACTATGCACTGCCACTGGTAACCCAGGAAAGGTAAAGAAACTGGAATGCTTTGGCAGTTTCTCTCCCTCATGTCAGTGATGAAAATGAGTAGACTGTGCTTTCTGTCACAATATGACATTGCATTTTCTAAAATTTTATAGAAATGTAGTAAGTAGTTGCCTGGGTGAATACAGGGTGTGAGCAGGGAAAAGTGGAGGGAAAGATACAGAGCTGCCCCAAGAACTGTTGGGAGTGATGGATATGCTCATTCGCTTGATTATAGTGCACATATGCTATGACTTACCGAACTGTACAGATGTGCAGTTTAATGTATAGCAACTATAGCTCAACATAGCTATTAGAAATTTGTAGTTTTCTTAGATACAAGAAAATAATGAAAAATTAATGTGCTCATGATACATTTTTACAGAATTTCACAAGTTCATTTAAAATCTACATACTGAATTAAAAAACTAAAAATTCTGAAGGTTTCTGTAAGTTCATATCTTTAAAATGTGAATGAAATACTGTTTTAAATTATAGTTGTGGTCTCACTGAAGTCCTCCATTTTAAACAGTCAAATGAGACCTTATTGTTCTTAACCAAAAGGGCCGTTCACCTTTGCATCCTGCCCAATGCCTTGAAAATACGTAGTAAAATGTTTACTTTTTAAAGTACTTTTTATTTTTAAATGGTAATTGCTGGTTTACAACCCCATGATTAGACATTTATATAACTTATGAGTGATCACTCCAATAAATTTAGTACCCACCTGACACGATATATAGTTATTATAATACTAGAGGCCTTTTGCATGAAAAGGTTCATGCAATAGGCCTTCCCTTCCCCTGGCTGCCGGCACCGGTTTTCCTCCGGCACCCGGGACCCAGGCCTTCGCTCCTGCCGGGGTCACCTTCAAGCCTTCGCTGCTCTGGCCGGAGCCGCCTTCAAGCCTTCGCTGCTCTGGCCGGAGCCGCCTTCAGTCTTCACTCTGCCGCTTCACGCCTATGTATGCAAATTAACCTCCATCTTTGTTGGTGGTTAATTTGCATATCACTCTGATTAGCCAATGGTGGGCATAGCAAAGGTATGGTCAATTTGAATCTTTGTCTATTATTAGATAGGATTATTGACTATATTCCCTAAGCTGTGTGTGACACCCCCATGACTATTCTGTCAAATATTTATTAAAGGATCGTTTCAATAACCTGAAGTTTCCAGAACTTTCTCCAGCACAAAGAAAGGGATTCTAAAGTCACCCTTTTCAGAAGAATAATAATGCACAAATAATTTGGTAGCTAACTGTAAACAAGTAATGCATTTTTATCTCAAACAGAACGTCATGGTGACGCGTTTACCCACTTCAACACTTATGAAAAGATCAGGTTCTCTGTAGGCCACTGAGACAAAACAAATATGAAGTCTCTACCCTCAAAGAAACTTCCGGTCAAGCAGAAACAAATGAATTGAGAAGCTGTATTATGTTAATTGCCAAGACAGATTTATTTCAGTGGAGTTATAGTGGAGCATACAGGAGTAACTACTACCTGTTCAGTAGCTCACCAAGTTCCTATTACGAAGTCAAGACTCCATTTCTTTACTTGTAAAAGGAGTAATACTACCTGCCATCCCACTCCAGCATCATGTTTAAAAGAAACGGAGCTATATAAATGCATTTTGAAAGCTATAAATAAAATACATGATATTTTTACTACAATTACATTTTATACTGACCTTTGCCCAAGCTTGTGAGGTTTTTAATAGGGTCAAAATTCTTGGTTTGAGCTTTTCATAAATGATAGGAATCACCAATAAGACTGTTAACATGCCCGTGCTTTCATATGCTAGAATTAAGAAAGTTCTCAGGCCCTGGATGCATAGCTGGGGAGCTAGTTGGTTAGAGTGTCATCCAATACACCAAGCTTTCAAGTTTGATCCCAGGTCAAGGCACATACAAGAACTACCAATGAATGCGAAGATGGGTAGAACAATGGGTGGATGTTTCTTCCTCTCTCTTGCTCTCTCTCCCCCTCTCTCTAAAATCAATAAAATTAATTTTAAAAAAAGTTCTCAATGTACATTTTTTGTGGACTTCTTTTTAACCCAAAACATGTTCCTGGCATATAACTGGCATCCATCAAGTGATGAATAAAATAAATAAATCCTGGTTCACCTTCATCATTAACCTTTAAGCCTCATTTTCTTATCTGGTAAAGTCCCAACAACAGATAATTTATGAAATGTGCCCAGCATGTAGTAAATTAGCAATCCTCCAACTATCTGATTTCAGGCACCCTTTACACTCTTAAAAACTACTGATGACCCCCAAAGAAGTTTCATTTATGTGAGTATATCTATTGATATTTACTATACTAGAAATTAAAATTTAAAACTTTACGCAGCATTAATTCATTTAAAGCAGACCTATCTACTGTTAATAATAAATCCACTTAAATAAACAGATGTTTTTATTTTTAAAAATTCCGAAAGAAAAGAATTAGTACAAAAATATAAAATAAATTATATACTTTTTAAATATATTTTATTCGCCGAAACCGGTTTGGCTCACTGGATAGAGCGTCAGCCTGCAGACTCAAGGGTCCCAGGTTCGATTCCGGTCAAGGGCATGTACCTGGGTTGCGGGCATATCCCCAGTGGGAGATGTGCAGGAGGCAGCTGATCGATGTTTCTCTCTCATCGATGTTTCTAACTATCTCTCTCCCTTCCTCTCTGTAAAAAGTCAATAAAATATATTTAAAAAAAAAAGAGAGAAAGTTAAATATATTTTATTCATTTTTTACAGAGAGGAAGGGAGAGGGATAGAGAGTTAAAAGCATCGATGAGAGAGAAACATCCATCAGCTGCCTCCTGCACATCTCCTACTGGTGATGTGCCCACAACCCAGGTACATGCCCTTGACCGGAATTGAACCTGGGACCTTTCAGTCCGCAGGCCGACGCTCTATCCACTGAGCCAAACTGGTTAGAGCAAAATAAGTTATATTTTTATTACTCTCTTTAACATCTGGTTTAAAAGACAGCTGGATTCTAATTTCTGTTTCTGCATTTCACCTGTTGTAATATGTTGTTATAATTGAAGAATGTGAAGAAAATTTGGTCTTTCACGTGTAGTTTGAAAAACAAGTATTTTAATAGCCTTTGCAGATAATGTGAATATTATTTTGTGATACCACACCAAAATTCAACAAGTGATAGTTTAAGGGTTAGTAGCAATATGCAAACAAAAACTATATCAATAACCTTTTTTTGTACTGTTACATGAAAATACATTAATCCATCCTAGCCTTTTTTTTAAAAATATTTTTTACTGATTTTGAGAGAGAAAGCAAGAGGGATAAAGAGATAAAAACATCAGCGAAGAGAACATCAATCCGCTGCCTCCTGCATGCCCTGCCCCGCCCCCTCAAACCAACTTTTGTTTTGTCATTGGCAGCAAAATCAGTTCTTTTCCTCTACTCACTTTCAAGGAAATGTCTTGGCAACTACCCACGTGTATGTGACTAGCTTGTCAGTCCTTATAATTTAAAAATGATGCTCCATGAAAAAGGTGGCTAGTTCAGTTCTCAACTCAATTACACAAATCCTTTTTTTTTTTAAGACAACCCATCATGCTTCAGCGTACACCAGAAATACTTTGTAGGTTCGTACAGTACTTTTAAACATATATTTATAACTATTTCCTTCTTCCTCTCTGCATATTAAATAATGTAATCAAGGGCCAGGATTTTAAAAATATATTTTTACTGCTTCATCAATTACATTAAGTGAAGAGGGCTTTTTATATTTTGGTATTGACTTTTTACAGAGAGGAAGGGAGAGGGATAGTTAGAAACATCGATGAGAGAGACATCGATCAGCTGCCTCCTGCACACCCGCCACTGGGGATGTGCCCGCAACCAAGGTACATGCCCTTGACCGGAACTGAACCTGGGACCCTTGAGTCTGCAGGCCGACGCTCTATCCAATGAGACAAACTGGCTAGGGCGAAAGGGCTTTTTTTAAAAAATTGCAAGTAGAGAACTGCACGTAAAGAATATGAAGGTTTCCCCGAACGTTTGGTGTGAGACCTTGATTTCTTGATTCAGGGTCAAGCACCAGAAGTTTTGCCCACGACTGCTTTTGCACAACCCAAATGTCAGTATTAATATAAAAACAATTTTGACTTCAGAGACCCTTGGAGTCTTCCACACCTTGGGAACCACCTTCCTAAGTGATAGCTACTATTCGTACAGGAGGCACCAGCTTTGCAGCCAGACAGACCCAGGTCTCAATCTTGCTCAAGTAAGCACTCCAAGCCTCAGTCTCCTTGCCTGTACAGTTGGGGATATTACCACTTACCTTCCAGCGTCCCCCTGAGGATTACCATGGCCTAATGCGCACACACAGCGGTTAAGCACAGGGCCTGGCCCAAAGTAAATGCTCAAGTTATAAAAATCACAAAAGAACACAGGGGATACATTGCTGGTAGGAGGTAAAAGCGAAAGGAACGGAAAAAATAAAAGTAAATAAGAGACCTGAACATAAAACTCACTGAACCACGGCGGAGGCAAATGCCAGAAAGCATCAAACATCCCACATGCAAAATAATTGTGAAAAAAATGGAGGTCAAGGAAAGCAAAAAAAAAAAAAAAAAATAGGAAAAACAATAAAAATACGACAATGCCTCCACAGAGGAAGCTAAACAATTTCAAAACACCACAGTAGAAGAGGGTTAGATAGCAGAAAAGGAGTTTCTTCAAAGTCAAAAAAAAGGCCAAAACCGGTTTGGCTCAGTGGATAGAGCGTCGGCCTGCGGACTGAAGGGTCCCAGGTTCGATTCCGGTCAAGGGCATGTACCTGGGTTGCGGGCACATCCCAGTGGGAGATGTGCAGGAGGCAGCTGATCGGTGTTTCTCTCTCATCGATATTTCTAACTCTCTATCTCTCTCCCTTCCTCTCTGTAAAAAATCAATAAAATATATTTAAAAAATTAAAAAAAAAAAGTCAAAAAAAAGTACGTTGGGAAAATGCACTCACTACAACTCCAATAGCTGCAAACTCTAAATGGCATTAGGATAACAAAAGCAACAGCACTTACCAACGTAAGCTCCCAGTTCTTGCAATTTCCCCTTAATGGCACTCTGAGGTGGAGGGGGGAAAAAGACAAAACGTCCGTGAGAGAAAGGCGGCCCGCGGAAAAGCGACTTGCAACGCAGACGCGACTGTGCGGGCGCACGCACCTCCAGCACCCCCGGGCGCCCGGGGGAGGCGGGGGGCGCCCCGACCCGGCCCCGGCCCCGGCCCCAGCCGGTCCCCCCGGCCCCCTGCCGCGGCCGCCTCCCACGCCCGTCCCCCCCTCCCCTTCGCCGCCCCTCCCCCTTCCCCGTGGTCCCTCCCGGTGCGGCGGAGCACGGCTCTCACCGGCCACCCACGCCTCCTTCCGCTTCCCCGCGGCCCGTTTGCCCGCGCACTCCCGGGGCCGCGTCAGCCCCCAGGCCCGAGGAGGCGCCGCTAGCCGGCGACCAGGCCGCAGCGTCCAGGCCGGGCCCACCACCCCGTTACTCCTGACAACCGCGCGCCCGCCGAGGCCCGGCTTCCCGCCCCGGCCCGCCGCGGGCCTCACCCGGATCTTGCGGCTGATCTCGGTGCCAATCTCCATGGCTCCGCGGCGGGCGGCGAGCTCAGCACTGCGCGGCGCTTCGCTTAGCCAGAGCCCGGAGCCGGCTCCAGCGCGCAGCCCCCGGGACACAGCCGCCGCCGCTTCTGGCTGCGCGGTCTGCGTGACCCGCCCACACCGTCCCAGCGCCCGGAGCGAGCCGGGTGGCGCGCGCCTGCGCCTGCGCCTGCGCCTGCGCACACCTGGAACCCCCCCCCCTTCGGACCTGCGCTCTGGCGCCCTCTGCTGGAGGCAGGGAGAGCAGCGGCTTGCGCCTGGCCTCGGATTCCCTTTCTCTTTGGGCACCTGCAGAGCTGTTGGTTGGTCCCTGTTCTCGCCCCTAGTTATTAATTTTACTCTCCGCTGGAAAATATGTATGAGTTAAATATGCAGCGAGAAAATCTCTGGCTTTGATGTGATATCCGAATTCGAATCCAGCCTTCACTTACTGGTAGTATGATATTGGTTTAGATAAACTTTAAAACATTTTTTTTCAATTACAGTTTACAGTCAATATTATTTGGTATTAGTTTCAGGTGTACAAAATAGTGGTGAAACAATCATATGCTGTACAAAGTGGTCCCCCAGTAGGTATCTATACTCTTGAGTCCTGGTTTTCTACCTGTGAAGTAGGTACTGCCTCCTAGCGGTTGCATTATAATTACACTTGGAGGGAAAACGGAATATCCAATGCAACAGGGCTGAAACATCAAGCATAGTCCTTTGTTTGACTCCACACCTAACCTGAGTGGGGTAAAGGGTGGCTACACCCAAGTCACAGGTGCTGCCCACACTCAAAGGAGGGGATTGGTTATCCGGGGTGTGAACAGCAGGGGCAGAAATCCTGAGGCCACCTCGGGTCTGTCTGCCATGTGGCCCTTCATCTTATACACCTTTTTTTCCCTTCTGAATTCCTTTAACATCCATTTGGGAGCTGCTACTAGGACAAAATATACTCTGTAATGTTTATTTTATTTGTGGGTGTGTCCTCTCTAACAAAATTATAAATTCCTTGTAGTTCTGTATTTCTCCAAAGTGTCTTTCAGCATGCTAAACACATAGTAAGCACTTATTGAGTGTTGTAAGACAAAAAGAAATTAATGACTAAGTTACGAGAGCATTCCTTATGGATAAATTCAGTGATCATGTCTTCATTCAACATTGATGAGAGGCAGTGGAGCGGAGTGACTGAGAACAGGGACACCAGAGCCAGGCTGTCTCCGTTGAATCCCAGCTCCCTTACTCCCTGTGAGACCTTAGGCATGTTGTTTATTTCTCTGGGCCTCAGTTTATTCACCTATGACATAAGTATGACACCTGTTTCTCCTTCGTTAGGGTTATTATAAGGATGAAATGTTAATATTTTGGAAACATTTCAAACTTGCTTGACTCATAGCAGCACTATGTTTGTTGATTAAAAATTAAATGCCTGCCCTGAGCCAGATACTGTGCTAGAAGCCCAAGCACAAAGATGAGCAAGACTACATTCAGGACACAATCCAAAAGACAGTACAGCCCAGCTGATGTTGCTCAGAGGGTGAGTGTTGACCCATGAACCAAGAGGTCACCAGCTCTACTCCACACATGCCTGCAACCAATCGATGTTTCTCTCTCATCGATGTTTCTATCCCTTCCCTTTCCTCTCTCTCTCTCAAATCAATTTTTTTAAAAAAGACAGGTACATTGTTTCTATTTGTTTATCCACCATTTCAGAACTAAGAACATAAAACACATGTTTTTCCATTCCTGGGTACAAAATTCTTAGCCAATATTTAGATAATATTGAAAGAACATGTTAAAAGACTAGAGATTATTTTCATTAAAATGTATTCAAAATAAACTGATAAACAAAATAGATCCAGAGACATCGAAGCATGGAACAGAAGAATCTCAGAGGGAAGGCTGGAGGTGGGGGCGGGGGGGGGGATTAATTTGGGAATTTATATGCATATATGCATAGCCAGAATACAGACAATAGTGTGGTGAAGGCCTGGGAGGGGCAGGTGTGAGGTGAAGGGGGGTCAATGGGGGGAAAAAAGGGGGACATCTGTAATACCTTCAACAATAAAGATAAATTTAAAAAAATAAAATGTATTTGGAATGGGGAAATTTGTATTAAAATGTATTCAAGAAAGAGTTAGCTTTGGATACAATCCATTTAAAAGTATTGGGAAAGGGACTTGCAGGCTGCTACAGAAATCGCATATTTAGATCTGAGGAGTCACGAGTCTGGGTCACAGCGGAGCAGCTGGTGGTCCGGTGCTCTTCGAAGACGCAGCTTCACAACTGTATCTCATCAAGAGGAAGATGCTCAAGATGGTGTCCTGAGAGAAACCAATAAAGGGGCATTCGGCTTGAAAAAGACTAAGCTGAACCATGAGAATTCTTTTCCAACAGGGAAGGGCGCTCCGGTTCAGGAGGGATGACATATTTTGCTCAGGGGATAGAGTGAAGACTAGATGGCAACAAACCACAGTGCCGCCTAGGAGAGCTCTGGGCTGTCTCCCGAGAGAGATGGCTGAAAAGAGCATGGTTCTGAAGTCATCGAGGTCTGAGTACGAATCCCCACTCCGTGGAGCCTGCGTCCTCTGACACTGGCCCCTGGCATCTCCAGCCTCCTCCCCTCTCAGGCAGCATTCCCGCTGGAGGTTGCACATCCTCTGGAAGTATGCGTTGGGGGTGGCTCCTTCAGCCTGGAATGCTTTTCTCTTACTTCCTTTGGATGCTTAGTGAACTTTTGTCCTTCCAGACTCAGCCAGAAGCTGATCTCAGTGTTAAACTAGGCGTCTCCACTCCACGCAGAATATACACCCATTAGTAAATGTACTAGTAACGTGACTAGAGTTAGAGATTCATCTTTTTTTCCCATGGTGCGTCTTTGAGGACCAGGCTATGTATCTGATTTGCCTTTCTCTTTGCAGCACCTGTATTCCAATAAATATGGGGTGAATGGACAAGTCTTTTCCGTCGCGGGTAGCACATGGCATGGCTGCCCTTGGGTGAGACACCCTAAGTGCTGGGAATCACACTCATGGCAGTCACTTATGCTACTGAGTCTGACATACTTTTCTCCATTTTCAAGTCCATTTGAGTAGATATATTGCCAATGCTGTCATTCCTCTGAAGTCTAGGGGACTTTGGCCTCTAAATTATCACCCTTTTGCAGCTGAAAAAGTGCTGTACTGTACCTGAGGTGGTGTTGAGTGTGGTAGGCAGAGCACCTAGTGAGGGTTCAGAGACCAAAGGAGATTTCACCTTTCTGGCTGTAGCTCCCAGGACTCCCTCTACCAGGCATCATTATCTCTATAGGGTGGGACAGTCATTCAATTTAGATTCTTGCAGAGGATGGTAACTTACATAGTGAGGTGCAGTGGATACTCACCAAGCTGTGAAAGCAGATTAATTTCTTAACTCCTGAAAAATTTTAGTCACTGCACCACGCAAATCACAACTTCCTTCCGTTTAATGGAGCATCTTTTCAGTACAGAACTTCCTTTTGTAAATTTTACTTTATGTATTTTAATAAGAATTACCTTCAGAAGAAAAAGTATTTATAATATGCCACTTTCCAGGTAACAAGAGGAGAAAAGGTACAGATGTGCAATTGCTTCCTTATTTACAGAATATCTCTAGATGGATACATAAGATTAGGGTTACCCTGGCTACCCCCAGGAGGAGAGCGAGGTGGCTAGCAGGCAGGGTGGGGAGACTTTTCACTTATATCCTTTTGTAACTTCAGGGTTGAACCATATAAATGACTTCACTTCCTTCATAATCATAAGCCAATAATAATTTCATGTGTAACACTTTGAAGGGGTTGTTCAAGTGGCTTCTCACGGGGATGCTACTGTCAGATGAACATGGTTGAGGGAAAACAGCTTAAGTGCTCGGTCAGCGAATGACACTCGCGGATTATGAGGGAGGAAGTTCAACTCAGTTATCTAACATCCTTGGGTTTGGGGATCATTTTCTATTTTTAAAATTCTTTTATTTTCTTCCCGATTCAATTAACACGTTTTTATTTAGTGCCTCCTCTCTGCCCAGCAGTGCCCTAGGAATTCCAGCAGTTAGAAAACAAGCCTTCATGAAAGTTTTTAAAGTTCTTGCCAAGAGTGGACATCGCTGCGGAATGGGGTGGCTGGACAGTTGTCCTGGAACAGAGAGCCTTGAATTGAGGCTTGGAGAGAGGCAGAGGCCTTGTGGGAGGGGGGAGGCAGGAGCTCGGGGGCAGGAGAAACCGTTTGATGGGGGCACTAGGAAGAGAAATAAGGATGGTTTGAGAGGCTGAGACCAGGTTAGAAAGGACCTAAAGGGCAGGCAGAAAAGTTGAATTAGCCTTGGGGGTGAAAGGTGCGGGGGAGAGGGAGAGGGGTTGTCTCAAGAGAGAGGGGTAAGCCTGGTATTAGCATGGAAACAAGAGAGAGCTGAGAGACCAGAAGCAAGGAGAGACCACCCTTGGTAGTCCGGATGTAAAATGATGAGGGTTTGGATTAGAACGGGGGAGGGGACGTTGAGGCGATGAGGAACAGAGAGGAAAGAAAAGAAAATTCGTGAGACATTTGGAAGGAGGAACTATTAGGTCTGAATGACAGGTTGGATGAGAAAGCGAGAAGAATCATGCAGAATTTTGATTTTTCTAGCTTGGGAAATCAGAAAAGTAACTTTTTCATGTCTTTTTTTTTCTTCACACACAAATTGACTCCCTTACAGAGTCCGCTTGAAATATCAATTATGAACAGAAGTGATTTATTTTTTTCCATTAGAAACACATGTAATTAGATGCCTTTAGCTCCATGGCCCAACCTGCATTTGCCCAGGCTTTGTTCTCCCCTAGCACTCATCCCTGTAAGATGGCGCTCACCTTGTTTGTACTGGGTATGTGTGGTGTGTATGTATTTTCTCACCCAGTAGACCAGAAGTCCTTTGTGTGCAGGGGTCAGACTTATACATAGTAAGTCCTCAATAAGTGTCTGTTAACTACTGAAGAAGAAAATGAGACTTAAAGAGAAGCAACATAAAAAAGCTATCCAGAAACAGCACTATTTTAGAAAAAGCAAATTTAAGTTAGAATTTACCTAAAAGCTTCTCTGCTCCAAACATTCAAACCACAGGCCAAGTAAATATCAAACACCCAATTGTGATGTTGTAAGGGTCACAGTTTCATTCCTTGGTTACCAATTCCTGTAATAATACCATGTAATAATAAACATTGCTAGTAGGGTCTAGAATTAAATGAAACACTTAGTATATACTTTTTTAAAAAATATGTTTTTATTGATTTCAGAGAGAGGAAGGGAGAGATAGAAACATCAATGATGAGAGAGAATCATCGATCGATTGGCTGCCTCCTGCAAATCCCCTACTGGGGATCGAGCCTGCAACCCAAATATGTGCCCTTGACCGGAATCAAACCTGGGACCCTTCGGTCTGCAGGCTGACGCTCTATCCACTGAGCCAAACCAGCCAGGGCCTTAGTATATACTTTACACAAGTTCCTGGATCGTGGTCGTTTTATTCCCATCTTATAAAAGAGACTGCACAAAGTCACACCATCGAGCAGGTGTTGGTGCTGGGATTTGAACCCCGGACACTTGGACCCTGGAGCCTGCATCCTTAATAGCTCTAACTTGGTATTGCATATGCAGACTTTTTAATTTTTGTTGAGACTCACAGATGATTTGGGTCGTATCAACCATTTACGTGAGAAAGAGAGAGAGAGAGAGGGAGAGCTTTTCCACTCAGCACTCGTGTTTTTCCTTATGTATGGGACACACCCTCGGAGGCAAGAAATAGAGCGTTTCAATGGTTTTCAGAAATGTCCAAGAGTAATCGAAAAACTCGAGCAAGAACAGCCTTTTACAGACCACCTGATAACAACACTGGAACAAAACCCTCTACCTGGAACAGGACTAACATCCCCCTTCCCCTCATTTGCATTCAAAGCCCGGCTTTATTTGGAAACTCCTAAAATAAGTGGTCAGATGATTAAAAAAAGCGGCGGCGCGCCCCCTCCCCGGCGGCCGGGCGCAGCTGTCCGCGCCTCCCCCGCGCCCCGCCGCGCGCATTCCAACTCTCTGAGGTCACGGCCGCCGCCGCCTCCCCGGATCCGCCCGGCCGGGGGGAGGGACGCCGGCCCCCGCCGCTCCGCTGCCTGCCGCTCCGGCCGCGCGTCCCGAGCCCGTCCGTCCGTCTTCCTGCCTCCCGGGCCCCGCGCGCTTTCTTTGTGCGCCGCTCCTCGCCGGCGGGTCCCCCACTCCAGGCGGCTCCCCTGGCCTCGGCCGCCGCGGGACTGGCCCCCGGGGATGGTCCGCGGGCCGAGTTTGGGGAGACAGGAAGTGAGGCTCGCGAGCCCCATGAGCGCGCCGCGGTGCGGGCGCGGCTGCGGCGGCCGCGCGGCGGGGCCCCGGGAGGCGGGCCGCTGAGCCGGGCGCGCGGCCCCGAGGATGCGGGCGCCGGAGCAGGTGAGGGCGCGGGGCGCCGGGCGGCGGGCGGATCGGTGGGGTGTGTCCGCCAGCGGGGACCCCCGAGCGCGTCGGGCGGCCCTGGGGGACGGGTCCCGGCTACGGACGGATCGGATGGCAGGAGCGTAACAAAGGGAAAAGTCTCCCTTGCCCAGGTCCTCCGCGATCTACTTGAGTCGGTCCTAAAGGGGCTGGAAGGTCCGTCCTGAGTTCCTCCTCTGATTGCGGCGGCTCCATTCCGGAGCAGGGCTTTCAGTCTTCGGCATGTCTGTGCCTCCCGGAGTCTGAAGTGCGAAGGAATTTGCCCGATAGCTTGGCGGAGAAGGGGAGCAGGGAAGGACTGTTTGGCGACGACTGGTTTTGTTTTTGGAGTCAGGAGTGTTTACTCTGGAAAAGAGAATTCTTGGGTCTGCAAATTCCGACTTGTGATTTCTGCAGATGCTGATTAGAAGTTCTTGGCATGCTCGTCTTATTTTCTTTTTTGCTGAGAAAGCCTTATAATAATAGCGTGTGCTCTCAAACATTCAAAACACTCCGTGGGCTCCAAGTGACAACCGCTGTATGCCTGATAGTTGCTGACAGTTTTTTTGTTTTTGTTTTTTTTTTAGTGTCGGATATGACAGCAATTTTACTCTGAAAATAGTTTGTTTTGTTTCTAGGGCATTTTAGTCTCGTGTATCTACGTGTAAATATTTGGTCCATGAGAAACATAGGTTAGAATGCTATAGATCTATATATTACTCTAAAAATATCTTTTTGAGTGGTTATTTTATTTTAAAGCCTCATTGGCAAAATATATATGGTGGGGATCTTATCAGCAAGGGGGGGAAATACAGGATTCAGTTAAAGTGCAGTTGAGAAGGTTTGAGAGGGGATGTGAAGAGAAAACATTAAAATGAATTTACAAATATCTGTCTTTTGAAAACTTGAACAGAATATAGTATGTTATATAACAGAATGGTTTTGTAGTTTTTTCCTTCCAAAGCTAATTATGAATTGTTTACTTTAGTAGTTAGGTAATTTATAACTCCAGACCCAACTATCTTTCAAATTATTACATACTTATTTTACACCTGAGACTCTCCCAAAAGCATCCTAAATTTCTACTCTACTCAAACATTTATAACTCTGTGACATCATTTGGTAGCAAATATTGTACATAAAAGAAAGTTAAAATGTGTAAGTCATTGATAAATTTGTGGTTAAGCAAAACATTTTAACAGTATATTTTAATAGCAAAACATTATTTTAACAGTATATATAGGATATATATATCCTACTGTTAAGATAAAAAAATATATATATATATGCAAAAAGCAAGCTATTCTTATGGTTAGGTCTTGGGAGGGGTGGGAAAGGTGGGAAATGCACCTGATACACACACCCTCAACTTTTAAGATTACATTAACATCTACCAAAATAAAGAGAACACATTGGCTTTTCTTTATACCTGATGTTGTAAAATATTTCAAATCTCAGGGATAAAGGAAAAGTTTCACTCTGCATTTGCTTAATCAGAGCATAAGTTAATAATTACATTGTGTCCTATCTATTGCCTTCAATGTATAGCTCTACTTTGTAGTGAAGAGACTACCATATTTGAACACCCTTAATACAAATATTCATCTTTCCTCTGCATATATGCAATATCTTGTCTTTCATGTCCACTACTTAATCCTTCTTCAGTTACCATCATTTGTGTTTTAAGCTGAAATGCATTACCTCATCTCATGAAAGGGTGTTTAGTATATATATGTTAATGTATATGCAATCTTTTAAAACTTATACAAAAGCTATTGGCTCATCAGGAAATTTTTTAGTTTAAAAGTATTAAGGTTCTCATGTCTTTCTTTTTTTTAAAAAAGTATTTTTATTAATTTGAGAGAGGAAGGGAGAGAGAAACATCAATGAGAGAATCATTGTTCATCTGCCTCCTGCACACCCCCTCCTAGGGATGGAGCCAGTAACCCTTGCATGTGCCCTTGACCAGAATCAAACCTGGGACCCTTCAGTCCGCAGGCGGATGCTCTATCTACTGAGCCAAACCGGGTAGGGCAGGGTTCTCATTCTTGATTTTTATCCATTTTGCCTGAACTATCTATTAAGTTTATGCCTTGATATAACAAACAGCATTACAAACTGCAGGTGGAGAAGCATATCTTTTTCTTTTTCTTTTTAAAATTTTATTTATTGATTTTAGAGAGGAAAGAGAGAGAGAAACATCAGTGTTGTTCCTCTTATTCATTGATTGCTTCTTGTATGTGCCCTGATGGAGGATCACACTGGCAACCTTGGTGTATCAGGATGCCACTCTAACTGAGCGGGGTCCTTTAAAAGTTCTCGCCCAGGGCGAGATCATATATTTTTATAATATTTATTTTCCACTTCCCTCCTTACCTGTAGAAGTATGATGCTTTTACCTACAAAAGTCACTCAGGAAATGCTGTTAATACAGTGCTGTAGGTAGTTCCTGTTTTCTTTTTTTTTCCCTCTGGCCTTCCTCCTCTATTCCTTGTTTTAAACTTTTTTATTTATTTATTTATTTATTTATTTATTTATTTATTTATTTATTTATTTAGGCTCTCTGAAAATAACCAGAATTCAAAAACCAAAACACAAGCAACACAAACCAAAAGCCAGACAGATCGATCGGGCCCTTCTTAGAGGTGCATCCCTATAGGCAAATACAGATGCTTTTCATCTCGAGGGCAGCGCCGGCTTAGGATTCGCCTTGGATTCCGCACGATGCCCGCGGCACTGCCTGGTGCCCAGAGACGCAGCGCGCTTTTGCGGAATGGAATTACCAAACGTTGGCTGGCAGAGCTGGGTGCCATCCATCCCCGTGCCGAGTGCCCATCACTCTGGGGCTGGGACGCGGTCCGGAGAGCGGAAAAGGGCTGGGCATGAGGCGTCTGGGCTCGACCCCAGCTCCTTCCATCCTGGGGTGAAGCTGCGAGGCCTGGGCTCCGTGTCTGCCAGCTGAGCGGGTGGGGGCGCACCCCGCCCCTCCGCGCGGTTCCGGGCCCAAGTTCAGGGCCACCCGCCACCCCCGAGCCTTGAGGAACGATTCATTCTCCTCCGCTCCGACGAAAGCGGAGGGTGGGAACTATCCCGGGGTTCTGTCCGCTCCTCCAGGGGGAAGGACAGCCAGCTGATGTAAGAATCCGCGCTGGTCGCTTCGGGCCATCAACAGGTGTGACTCAAAACGTGGCTGAAGTCGCGTATTTTGGAGTCGTGAGGCTCCGAACCGGAATCAAACAGCCCGCGCCCAAACCTCAGCACTTGTAGGGGCTCGAGCTGGGTCCTTTAAAAGTTCCCTTGGGGAGCAGCCGGCCCGGCCCTGCTCTAGCGCGTCCGTCCGGAAAACGCTGCCCGGGGCGGAGGGTTCCGGGGCTGCCGAGGCTGCGCGTTGGCATGGCAACGACGGCCGCTTTCCCGGGAGGAGTCGGAGCCAGAGCGCTCCTGGGTGTTCTTAGCCACGTGGGCTGGCCGGACCCCGTCCGCCCCTCGTGAAGCCAGATGGCGTTTAAGTCCTCGCCCGCCGCTTCTGGGCCGGGCTCCGCTTACGAGAAGGCCCACCGCCTCCTTAGGCGTCCCCACCCGCGGAGCAGCCCGGGCCACGCTTTTCAGCACTTGTTCCACATGGTGATCTGATAACAAGCGTGTGTGGGGTCTTTCATGATTTGTTTACCAACCAACCAACTTGGTGACGTCACTATTTAGAAACCAGAAGGGCTTCTCCAAATGCTTGTTAAGCGCTTCACCTCCTTTGAACTAACAGCTGCCATATGCTCAAGGGGATTATTCCTCTCATTTGGGTTCAGGGTTAATTTGCCTTTGGCGGCTGAGGCTTGGACGTAGCTCTTTTGGAGGTGTTTTGTAGTTAACTCGCCTAAAGACTAAAGGCCCTCAGGTGTGGAGTATTGGGGAGCCAAAAAGAGTTAACTGTGAAAAAAACAACAACACACAACCCCAAACCACCCCCCCACCTTATCCCAAACAGAAACGGAACCACTATGTGGGTTTACAGTAGTGCCAGCCAACGATCCCATTTAATCCTGAAACAGCCGCAGGCGGTTGTCACTCTTTGTAGGAGTGAGTGAGGGGTGGAGGCTGACCCCAGCGCTAACGCTAACGCAGCTCTGATGCCAACTCCCCCACCGCCTCCCCAACCTTCCAAAGCAGAGGGGAAGCTTATTCTTTGGATATAACTTTATGGATGTTGATTTTAAAAAGCGAAGTCCAGCGTCGCCATTGCCCGTGTAACCAGTGTGTTCCTTTCCTCAGCCCTGGTGTGGATGCCCCCGTCGCCCCGCCTGTGGAGACTCAGTTGCGTTTTAATGGCGGCAGCAGCTGCTGGGTGAGCAGCTGGGGACTGTGCTACCCTCCTGGCAGGAGGGCAGGAGAGGAGAGGAGAGGAGAGATCGCCCTCCTCCCCGGGCACCGCCGCTGCATTGGTGGCCCTGCTGTCCCCCTTTACCCCGCCACTCTTGAAGAGAGAAGAAGATGCCACTGCCATTCGGATTGAAACTCAAACGCACCCGGCGCTACACGGTGTCCAGCAAGAGCTGCCTGGTTGCCCGGATCCAGCTACTCAATAATGAGTTTGTGGAGTTCACGCTGTCTGTGGAGAGCACAGGCCAGGAGAGCCTGGAGGCTGTGGCCCAAAGGCTGGAGCTGCGGGAGGTAAGCCACAAACAAGCCTGCGGGCTCCTCTCCCTACTTCCCAGCCACTTGAATGGATGCTGGCTGCGCGTTCTCAAACCCATGTCCCTGGCCATGATACCTGAATTAGCCTGCTAGCCCACAGTCCCAGGAGACGGAATAGATACAGAACAAGAGGTCTTTCCTTGGGGGTAAGAGAGAAAAGAGAATGCACAGTGCCTGAGGTTTTTTTTTTAAATTTTAATATTTTTATTGATTTCAGAGAGGAAGAGAGAGATAGAAATATCAATGATGAGAGGGAACCATTGATTGGCTGCCTCCTGCATGTTGGACCAAGCCCGCAACCCAGGCATGTTGCCTCCCTCCCCCCACCCCCAACAGAATCAAACGCGAGACCCTTTAGTCCACAGGCCAACGCTCTATCCACGGAGCCAAACTGGCCAGGGCTACAGTGCCTGAGTTTTTAAAAATGTTTATATGTTCCCCCATATGCCATTAAAAGTCAAATATGAATGCATTTTGGATGATCAAGTTTCTTTTTTCTAATATAATCCCAAATGGGGGTCATCCTGATCTATACGTGTACTGACTTCATTCATTCAACATTCATTGTTTTCCCTGGGCCAGGCCAAGATTATTGCTTGAGTTTGAATTCTGGCTGTTTAACTTGGGCAAGCTCTGTGACCCCTCTGGGCTCCAGTTTCCTCATCTGAACCATGGGGATAGCAGGGGTTATCCTCAGAGGGGTTGTGTGATTTGCTGTGCTAGTAAAGCCAAGCTCTAATCCAGGGGTCCTCAAACTTTTTAAACAGGGGGCCAGTTCACTGTCCCTCAGACCGTTGGAGGGCTGGACTATAATTAAAAAAAAAAACTATGAACAAATTCCTATGCACACTGCACATATCTTATTTTGAAGTAAAAAACCAAAATGGGAACAAGTACAATATTTGTATTTGCATGTGGCCTGCGGGCTGTAGTTTGAGGACCCCTGCTCTAATTACTAGTCTGCTATGGTAACCATAGGGAGGTTTGCCCTTGAAAAACCCCTCATCTAGTCAATAGGAAATTGTAGAGTCCTCAAGTATCCACCCAATGGCTTCAATTAAATGCTAGGTAAGGCCTTTGATGAAAAGGGCTCTAATTAAACCTAGGATCCTTCTACCCTTTGGCCACCTGGTTCTAGGGTAAGGGAAAGATGGAGAAACTGGTTATTCCACATAAATGTCTGTATTCCTAACTGGAAATCCCACTGATGTTGTAGTTCATAAATAGTCAGCAATAGATAAACTGTGCCCCTGGTGACCATCCAATCATTTGATGATTCAGTATTAAAGACTTAAATGCCAAGCACATATGTATTAGGAGCTTACCCTAGTGTTGCTACCAGTAGGAAACAGTCCTGGTCCATGCTATGATAGGAGAATTGGAGGGTGTTATAGACAATAGGGTTTGGCAGTAAAGGGAGAGTTTTCCAGGGCAAGGGATGTCTGAACTGGCACCTGAAGAATGGGGCAGGGTGGTCCTATCAGGGGTTGGGGAAGACTATTCCAACAAAGGAACTGGACAGGGCCAAAGACAGGAAGCAGGAGATCTACCTGGAACCTGAAGTGGGGAGAGGAGAGTGGGGAGAGGCAGGGGCCCTATAACACGGGTTTTTGTTAAAGAGTTTGGGCTTATCCTGAAAGTAATAGGGAGGTTAGTGAAGGATTTTTAAACGGGTGTGGGATGATTGTTTTTTTCCGAAGAGAGGGCCCTCTGGGGAATCATTAGAGAGGAGGAGTTGTGGTGTAGATGGTGGTCTGTTGGATTTGGATGGGATGGACACAGTGGGTAGAATCCGGAGATATTCAGGACCCGCCTCCGGAGTGTTGGGGAAGGTCTACCAGGGATCCAGGTTGATACTTAGGTTTCCAGTAAGTGGTGGGAGCTCTAACTGAGAGAAGAAATGTAAAAGGAAGGGTAGCTTTGAGGGGGAAAGGAGAGGTGCGGTGAGCGCAGGTCTGAAAGTACGTATTGACATTGAGATGCCAATTGAGATGTTGAGCAGGCAGAGCAATTGTGGGTCTGGGGCTCAGGTGAGAATCCAGGCTGGAGAGAAAAGATGTTGGAATAACCAGCCGAGATCAGTTAATTAATCAAAGCTGTGAGAAGGTGGGAGGCTGTCCAGGAGGGAACAAGATGTAGCAGACCCGCAGGGTTGAATTAGAGGAGGGGAGCCTTGGAAGGAAGTGGACATGGAGCCGTCCTAGGAGGAAAGAGTAAACCAGAAGAGTTGGCCTCAGCGACCGTTTCTGTTGACTTGCATTTATTCCATGGTTTTGGCTTCCTTTGCCCATTTTTCCTTTTTTCCTCCCTATTTTGGTTCCTTTTTTCTGTAATTCTTCCTCATGCACCAGATCTGCCTACAACCACTACAGAGTCAACGTCTTGAGAAACTGTGGTTAATTTATTTTTGTGCCCAGAGTACCAGGCATGGGATGTGCTCAGTCAATACAGGTTGAACTGAAGCCACAGGCCTTGCCTTCATTCTGTTAGCCAAGAAGTGCAGGGAGCTGCTATCTCTTGTTTAAGGTGATCAGACTCAGGAATAAGCAACTTCATACAGATGTGGGAATTTAATGATTTTTTTTTTTTTAACAGAAGCGTATAGAATGCTTTGAGAGGGAACAGATGTGATCCCTAGAAAATGTCTTGCCCCTGCACAGGCTGTCCCACCATTCTCAAGATTTCATGGCAGTCATGGTCAGGAACTTAGTTTGTAGAGCAAATTTTTTCCTTACAAAGTTTCAGAAGCTTTGCGCTGTAACATGTAAACAGATGGCTCCAGCCCCAGGCCTAATTGTACTGAATAACTGCTCAGAAATAACCTGATTCAGCAACACCTGTTCTGAGTGTGTGTCCATACATCATTTGTAAGATTCATACCAAGTGATATTGGTATGCTGTTGTCTCGCACTATTCTCCCATCAAGCAAACTCAGAATCATCACAGTATATAGATTTGGCTGATAAACTTCACTACTGCCCACATTTAAATTGGGGGAGGAAAAAGTCTTTCCTTTTCTTGCCTAATTGTGTACCATTTCACTATTATGACACTTACAAGGGCTCCACAATAATACACTTACAAGGGCTCCACAATGTACTGTTATAATGCTGTATCCAGGGGCTTCAACTATATTGGTGGTATTTTATTTATTTATTTTTTAAACAGATGTCTTTTTATTTATTTAATTAAAAAAATATTTTTATTGATTTTTTACAGAGAGGAAGGGAGAGGGATAGAGAGTTAGAAATATCGATGAGAGAGAAACATCAATCAGCTGCCTCCTGCACACCCCCTACTAGGGATGTGTCCGCAACCAAGGTACATGCCCTTGACGGGAATCGAACCTGGGACCTTTCAGTCCATAGGCCAACGCTCTATCCACTGAGCCAAACCGGTTACGGCGGCATTTTATTTCTTAAGCTGGATGTGTGGGTATATGATGTTTGCTTTTTGGTCTTTTTTTTTTTTTTTGTCTGAGGTATTTTACAATACATTAAGAACCTAATAACAAAGGTTAATATATTCAATTTACTTGACTTAGGGTTGTTAATTGTTTTCTAAATTCACCGCATTTGAACTATGGAAAGTGACTTTTAAAAAGGGGAAAACAATTATCCTCATAGGAAAATATTGCTGTTTGTTATAGCAATAGCCTCTCAGAGCTGTTGAAATTCTCTGCATATCATTCTGAGTTTCACAACACGTTCCAGAGAAGCTGTGAAAGGCTTTATAGAATTTAAGGGGAATTAGGACATCTCTCCAGTATTGAAACTAAGTTATAGAGGTTTGATGGGGGGTGTCATCTGGGCACAGCGTCTCCCATGGGAATCGGCACATTCTAGAGGGAAGTGGTCAGACTGAAAAGCCGAATGTCTCAGGGAAGGAGACCTGTGTCACCCCAGCTCACTGAGAAGGATATATAACCAGGGTGCAGGTTCAGTAATTAACGCCCAGCTGTGGACCCACCAAGGGCCCCGAGTAAGTGTGCCATGATCTTCCTGTAGGCAGGCCACTTGGGAGCCAGAGCAACTTGGTGAGCAAGAAATGAGAGAATGGAGGTTGCCCTGAAAACCTTACATATCTTCATAATGGACTGCCTCCAGTTCCTTTGAGTCTGGGTAGTTTTTCTGGGCAAGTGCTTAAGGTGGGCACTGGCTCTGTTTGCCTCTTGAGAAGACTGCCTAACAGGCTGATGAACACATTTGCCAGCAGAGTCAAAACACTGGGTTTGGCCGAAACCGGTTTGGCTCAGTGGATAGAGCGTCGGCCTGCGGACTCAAAGGTCCCAGGTTCGATTCCGGTCAAGGGCATGTACCTGGGTTGCGGGCACATCCCCAGTAGGAGATGTGCAGGAGGCAGCTGATCGATGTTTCTCTCTCATCGATGTTTCTAACTTTCTATCTCTCTCCCTTCCTCTCTGTAAAAAATCAATAAAATATATTTAAAAAACAAACAAACAAACAAACAAAAAAAACACTGGGTTTGGAGGCCAGTGCGGCCACTGATTAGTTGTGTGACCTTGGGCACATGGACTTAATTTCCCAAGTCCACTGTTTCTTCCCTCTAAATTGAGAATCACAGTATCTACTTGATGGTCATTGTGAGGATTCAATGTCAAATGTAAGATGGTTAGCAGAGGACCTGGTATGTAGGGAACTCTCAGTAAGTGCTATTCTTCATTACCGTTATTATTTGTGACACCCTTTCCACGTGGTGGTGACTGACCCACTCGTCTTCAAATGAACTCTTTCCTTTTGTGCATATCTTTGTTTCTTCTATTTATTAAGAGAATACACGCTTGTTTATAAAATGTTCTTATAGTACAAACAAGTATAGTGGTCGCTGGTAGTCACACTTCTTTGGTCACTAAAGGGCTAACTTTTTAGTAGATCACTGTAATTTGGCAGTCATATTTGAGCCACTGTTTCATGCCAACTGAAATTAATTTCTACCATGTCACTGCCTCATTGCCCTAAACAACTGCAGTGGTTCTCAACCTTGGCTGCACATTAGAATCACCTGGGAATCTTTTTAAAATCCTGACTTCTGGGCCCCATCCTCCGGAAATTCTGTTTCTTTGTTATGGGGTGGGGCTACAACATTAGTAACAAAGAAACAGAATTTCCGGAGGATGAGGCCCAGAAATCAGGATTTTATTTTATTATTATTTTTTTAAAATATATTTTATTGATTCCCTACAGAGAGGAAGAGAGAGGGACAGAGAGCTAGAAACATCGATGAGACAGAAACATTGATCAGCTGCCTCTTGCACATTCCCCACTGGGAATGTGCCCTCAACCAAGGCACATGCCCTTGACCGGAATCGAACCTGTGACCCCCGAGTCCGCAGGCCGACGCTCTATCCACTGAGCCAAACCGGCCAGGGCAGAAATCAGGATTTTTAAAAAGATTCCCAGGTGATTCTAATGTGCAGCCAAGGTTGAGAACCACTGAACTAGAGCCTTGATAGGTTTTTACTTCTCTATTAGCCTCTTTCTTCCCTCTTGTCCTCACTTAGCCACTAGGATTAAAAATAAAGAAGTTTTAAGGAAATTTTGGATTAAGATTTATATGTTTTCTTTAGTGTGTGTCTTTCTCAAGAATTCTTTAAAAATCTTGTTTGATAATCACATTTTTATCATGCTGTCATGGGTTTTAATTAGATCCATTGCAATCTCTTATTTACAGGAGCCTTCCTTGGTCTTAAAGTCCTTATTCAGCTAGGATTTACACGCGGTTGGAGTTTTTAAGTTTTAAATTTCTAAGGGAAGTTATAAAACCCTGAAAGCCTTTTGAAGACAACTTTTGCATAATTTTTGCTACGATTTCTGTGTGTTAGTTTTAGAACTTAAATCTTAGACGGCATTTTCTTCCAACTATTTCTGAGTTTTGTGTGTGTATTTCCTCATTGTTGTCTACTTATATGGTATATATACATAACTACAATTTTGAGGTTGAGAGCAATACTCAATCACTCCTAAAATAACCTCCAAAATATTTTGTTGAATAAGGGGAAAAGTCTAGTAACATTTAGAAGTTCTTACTATGGCCTCTCATTTTAAAATGATAATGATAGGCTTTGATAGTTGGTTACTGTGTTGTGGTTTATCACAGGTCTTCAGAAAATGTTTTTTTTTAATTGTATTTGAAGTGCATCACACATAAGTCAGGTTTTTTCTCTTTAGAACATAAGCTTCAACAGAGTAGGACTGTTCTGTCACCACTGCCTGATATGGTGCCTTGTGCCTTTCCGTACATAGTTGCTGAATAAATGTCTACTTATTTTTAAACTAAGAGTCTTTTTTTTGAATTTAGATTGATAAGCACGGACAGCAATTCAGTTTAGTCAGCCTGTATTCACTGCATGATTTTATTTCCTGGAGAAAGTTGCACATTTACTACAAAGTTTTGAATACAACTTGAAAAGCACCTTTTTCTTTAGCCTTTTGGTTTTCACTTTGGGGATTTATTTTGAAACACTTAGAAAATGATCTAGTTTGAACAACCCCCTAAGATAAGATTGCTGTATCCACTTGGGAGTGTCCACTTGGCTGAACTTTGAACAAATGCGTCTCACAGTGTTTTCTGGCCGACGGGAACATTTTTGGCTAAGGGATCTGTTGGAAGGGAGAGGAATCAAGCATCTAATGCAAGCCATTACTCTCAAGTGCAACTTTAGAAAGTGTTCTTGGCCTCCGGAGTGTTTTATTTTAAATTAGTGTCTCAGGTATTCCAAATATCCACTGACCTTATCGTGACTGTTACCTGAGTAGACCTCAAGAATTTCAAGCGCATTTCCTTCTGTACTAGCTGTTTTCATTTGGACTCTAAACATAGCTGGAATATGTGTAAGGTAAAAGTGTAATTACCTGCAAACTTTTTAACCTTTTGGGCTGGTAGTTATTAAATCAACTATGTATGTTATGAAACCGGTAAGACTGACAAATACTAGTAGGCATGGATCAGTAAATATTTTCAGCTAGATCTATTGAACCATCTGAAGCAAATATAAATCTTAAGTTGACCTCTTCCCTTAGATCAGGGGTGGAGAGCATGCAGTCGGTGAGCCGTATAAGGCCTTGAGAAATCGTTTGGTGTGGCCCTGCCAAGGCAGTCGGGGTGAGTTAATTAAATGTTTGACCAAATATAGCAGGCTAATTTTTCAGTTGGTAATTTGGTATGGCCCACGGATGATATTATAAATATCCAAGTGGCCCTTGGCAGGAAAAAAGGTTCCGCACCCACCCCTATCAGATAAAGAATGCTATCCAAAGTCCAAAGCTGATTATAAGTGAGCAAGGATTTTTTTCTGATTTTTAGATTATCTGTTACTTTTTTCATTGGGTCTACTAGATAATTAAGAACCGGCCATATAAATATGTATGGAATGATACATATGGATATGGAGATAGTACGCACTTTAGAATAAATAATATATTATCACACAAGTTAATACAGAATTAATTTGGAAATGTGTTTACTTAAAGAAATGGAGTATTTAACCTTCACCTCATTACTTTTTAAAAAATTCACCTCATTTCTAGTAAATGTAAAGGCTAACAATCTGAGATGTTATTCTCTTATTAGAGGCCCAGTACATGAAAATTCATGCACTGGATGGGGGGCGGTCCTTCAGCTCGGCCTGCCCCCTCTCACAATCTGGGAGCCCTCAGGGGCGGGAGGTGATCAGGGGAAGGCAACGCACATCACACCTCTGCTGCTGCCACTGCCGGCAGCGCAAGCCTCGGCCGGCCCTGGTTACCTGAGCATTGGGTGGCCCTGGGCAGCTGGGCAGCTGCCATCCGAGGCTTGCCTGTGCCTTGGGCAGGCCCTGGGTGGCTGGGGAGCTGAGGGGACTGGGGGACTCTGGAGGCAGGCACACGGAGCAGACAGACCCACCTGGGGGCAGGCCTGGCGGGGCTCAGGGGACTGGGCGCTGCCATCTTGTGGCTGTGGGTGCTGCCATCTTTGAGGGTGGGGCAGTCAATTAGCATATTCCCTCCTTATTGGCTGTGGGCACCACGGTCTTTGCGACAGCATGAGGGTCAATGAGCATATTCCCTCTTTATTAGCTAGGATTATGGAGAGAATTAGAGATGTCCTTGAGTGTCTCTCAGCAACCATCTGCCACGATAGTGTAGTCCCATGATCACCTGGAAGTAAGTGTGGTTTTACTCCTGTGGGGAGGTTTATAAGTTGAGTTACAAAATGTCAGATGTGCCCTGACCAGTTTGGCTTAGTGGATAGAGCAGGTGTCCTCAAACTTTTTAAACGGGGCCAGTTCACTGTCCCTCAGACCGGTGGAGGGCCGGACTATAGTTTTAAAAAAAAAACTATGAACAAATTCCTATGCACACTGCACATATCTTATTTTGAAGTAAAAAACCAAAATGGGAACAAATACAATATTTGTATTTGCATGTGGTCCGCGGGCCGTAGTTTGAGGACCCCTGGGATAGAGCATCGGCCTGCGGACTGAAGGGTCCTGGGTTCGATTCCAGTCAAGGGCATGTACTGTGGTTGTGGGCACATCCCCAGTGGGGGGCGTGCAGGAGGCAGCTGATCGATGTTTCTCTCTCATCGATGTTTCTAACTCTCTATCCCTCTCCCTTCCTCTCTGTAAAAAAATCAATAATAATAAAAAAAAAGTCAGATGTGGGGAACTGATGGCATTTGGGGGGCTCTAAGTTCTGTCATTATCCTTTGTGTATATGGTTTCAGATTTCATTCCTTATAATAGTAAAAGCTTTAACAGCTTTCTGCTGTCCTCCTTCTGGGTGGATGAACATGATTATGCTGGCAGCTTAACATGCCTTATCTGGTTTAATCCTCACAATGAGTTAGGCCTTATCTTTTCTATTTTAAAATGAAGAAAACGAAGCCCTGAAAAACTGGGTAACTTGTTCTACTCATCTGGGTGGACATATAGCTAATGAGCAAAAGAACCAGAATTTGAGTGTATACCTGTCAGACTTCTGCTTGAACTTCATTAAAGGTAGAGGGGTCATGGACCCCTTGGAGAATGTGATGAAAATGCAGAATTTTGCACACAGTTTCAGGTGGTTCCTGGATGCCCCTCCCTCAGTCCATCTGTGAGCTCAGACTGGGGGCCTAGAAGCCTCTTGGATGAGGCAGTTTTCCCCTTGTCTTGGTTTAATAGATTCTTCCCTAATCTTTCTCCAGAGTGAAGGTGCTGATAGGATGGAATCTTTGTGAGCAATTCAAGGCCTTCATAATTTTAAGACAATAACTTGCCTCTGAAGTATACTCCTTACCCCCTTCTCCCACAAATGCCCTTTTTGTTTGTTTGTGTTGTTTTTAAAAAATATATTTTTATTGATTTTAGAGAGGAAGGGAGAGAGAGAGAGAGAGAGATAGAAACATCAATGATGGGAGAGAATCATTGATGGGCCGCCTCCTGCATGCCTCACACTGGGGATGGAGCCTGCAACCCTGGCATGTGCCCTGACCGGGAATCGAATCACGACCTCCTGGTTCGTAGGTCGATGCTCAACCGCTTAGCTATGCTGGCCAGGCTCAAATGCTCTTTTTGAATGGCCTTTGTATTCAGATCTCAGGAAAGGCCATTTGGGTTATTCCTTTCCTCCCTGGGACAACTTACTATTCATGGAAAAGCAAAACAAAACTTCTTTCAAGGAGGGAAGGGAGGAGGCTGTGAGTGGGATTCCTTCATTGCAGTTCTGGTGGTAGATCCATGTCTGTCTTCCCTACCAGATAGCACCTTTGTGCCCACCAAGTACTCAAGCAGTCGGTGTGTGATAATTCTTCAGTGAATGAATGGATGACTCATGCTTCCCTTATGCATTAACCAAATTCCAGGCCAGTTGTTGAGACTTACGCTTCATTCTTCTTATCAGATACACACCTACCTTAACATGACATTTTCTTTCCTCTGAACAAGGCCTTTGCTCATGTCACTGTCTTCACAATATGCTGGCGTCAGTTTCGGGGGGTGGGGGTGGGGGCAAAATTATGCTCCAAGACTGAGTTTGTCTTTGTCAGCAATTTATTTAACACAGGTTCACTGAGGGAATTTCACAGGCTGGTAGCATGTGGGATGATGCCTCTTAAGTCGGTAAAGAAATACCAGTACTGTAGCCCGCCTGGCATGGCTCAGTGGTTGAGCATTGACCTGTGAACCAGGAGGTCATGGTTTGATTCTGGGTCATTACATATACTTGGGGTTTGGCCTCAGCCCCCAGTGAGGCGGCCCAAAATGATTCTCTCTCATCATTGATGTTTCTATCTCTCTCTCCCTCTCCCTTCCTTTCTGAAATCAATAAAAAAAATATATCTTTTAAAAATAGTATAACATACTCCAAAGCAGTGATAGATTAATTACACTATTATTCAAGGCAAGGGGAGATGAAAGGAATACAGTTTGAGTTTAGTTGAGGTGTACCTTTTACAAGTTGGCACTCAGCTTGGCCCACTGAGAGCTGATGCCCAGTTGCCAGCACAATAGTAAAAATTTCTTGTTGCTAGAGCATGTTGCTGAGGAATGAAGGTGTGGGGTTGACAGGCATGATGTTCTTCTTCGTGAGGCCCCTGCACAGCTTTTGCCACAGCTGGTAGGGGGCATCTTTGCCAGGGCAGGAGTTAATACGCCCAAAGGTCTTTGGAGAGCTATTTAGATCAGCAAAGGGTAGCCTTGCCCAGACCAAACATTCGCAAATAGCCCTCACAAAGTCTTGGTATTTATCATCTGAATGTCTCCTGCCATAGTTGTTTCTTCATATATTCTTATCGATAAGCCCCAGTGGAATCCCTCAGCAACTGAGCTACTGGGTGCTTATCAACCACACAGGTGAGATAATGGCATTCTCACAGCTCACCTCACTTTTTTTTTTTAAATTTTTTACATTGATTTGAGAGAGAGAGAGAGAGTGTGTGTGTGTGTGTGTGAGAGAGAGAGAGAGAGTGTGTGTGTGTGTGTGTGTGTGTGTGTGAGAGAGAGAGAGAGAGAGAGAGAGAGTGTGTGTGTGTGTGTGTGTGTGTGTGTGTGTGTGAGAGAGAGAGAGAGAGAGAGAGAGAGAGAGAGAGAGAGAGAGAGAAACATTGATTTGTTGCTCCACTTATTTTTACATTTATTGGTTGGTTCTTGTATGTGCCCTGACCGGGGATTGAACCCACAACCCATGGCCAGGGCACCTCACTCTTATATCAAAACAATTTACTTATAAAAACAACTTCATTCTTAAAAACAACTTCAGCTTTTGTCAGAAGCAAGTTGATTTGAAATCATATCAAACTGATACAGAACAGCTGGTTTAGCAAATATATTCCCAAGCAGTTTGTTCATAAGTAAATGCCACTTAGATTTAGCATTTAATAAACTGATGGGATATCTAGAGTCAGTTTAAAAATTTTAAGGTTTAGCTTAAAATGCTGATTTCACTAGAAGAAACTACGCATGTCACAAATTTTATATGTGCGTAGTAGCAGCATGTAGTAGAAATAACTTTTCTATGGAGGGTTTGTGGTACTTTCTGTAAGCTCGCTAAAAGGCGTGCAGTATTCAGATTTATGAATAGGACTCAGTAATTGTGCTATTTTGAACAAGCTTAAACTGAGGGGGTAAGAAAATATACATGTAACTTCGTGCTTGGTGGCAGCAACTCATTTTATTCATGAATATAAAGCAACTTGTCTTTGCTCAGTCCTGTTATAATTATTTAGATGGACCGGACTTTGGCTTGACAAATTACTTTTTAAAAAAATATATATTTTATTGATTTTTTACAGAGAGGAAGGGAGAGAGATAGAGAGTTAGAAACATCGATGAGAGAGAAACATCGATCAGCTGCCTCCTGCACAGCCCTTACTGGGGATGTGCCCGCAACCAAGGTACATGCCCTTGACCGGAATCGAACCTGGGACTCTTCAGTCCACAGGCCGACGCTCTAGCCACTGAGCCAAACTGGTCAGGGCTTGACAAATGACTTTTTTTTTTTAAACATATTTTATTGATTTTTTACAGAGAGGAAGGGAGAGAGATAGAGAGCTAGAAACATCGATGAGAGAGAAACATCGATCAGCTGCCTCCTGCACACCTCCCACTGGGGATATGCCCGCAACCCAGGTACATGCCCTTGACCGGAATCGAACCCGGGACCCTTCAGTCCGCAGGCCGACGCTCTATCCACCGAGCCAAACCGGTTTCGGCGACAAATGACTTTTAATGTCAAGTGAATTTTCAGCAGATTGAATTCAACTGATTGACAAAGCAGGGTTTTGTAGGCAACAAGGTAGAGTTTGGGTGCCAGGTGAACTTGGCTTCAAATCCTTGCACTACTTGTGTGACCAAGGAAACCATGGATTTTGTTTCTTTCATATGTGATATGGTTACACGTGGTAGTAAGAATGATCGCGAATTATTGGGGACTGACCATATGCCAAGTGCTGAAATAGATGCTTGGCTAGATGTTTAATTTAACCCTGCATGTGACTGACTTCCTTCCTCCTCGCTCCATCTCAGCGATGCAGTGGACACAAGGGGCAGTGTCCAGACCAAAGAGAGGTTCTCACGCAAGGCACTTGTTAACTGTCAGCTCTGTTTTTGTGTGTGTGTGTGTGTGCAAAGTTATTTTTCTTTAGCTATTTCCATTTTCTATTACATCATGTACATTTCTTCTTTAGTTAGAATAATTTACTGAGAAAAAATGGATTGAAGAAAAGTGACTTGGTGTTATTAAATTTTTTTTATTACATTTATTGGGGTAAAATCCTCTATAATAAAAGGGTAATATGCAAATCAACCGAATAGCAGAACCAACCGGTCGCTATGATGGACACTGACCACCAGGGGGCAGACACTCACCGTAGGAGCTGCCCCTAGCCTGCAGGCCCTAATCACCTGTTTGGGGCCTGCTGGCCAACCTCTCGGTCCCTTACTCCAGCCAGGAGGCTCTGATCACCCAATGGCAAACGGGGAACTAGGGGTGGGTGGTGGCGGATGCAGGCGGCGCCAGACCAATGCCCCCGCCCCGCCAGTCGCCCCACACACAGAGGGCAACTGGCTTGGGGGATGGGTCTGGTGAGCAGGCAAGAACAGCCAACCTCTCAGTCTCTTTCCCTGGCTGGCAGGCTCTGATCGCCCAATGGCAAACGGGGAACTGAGGGTGGGTGGTAGCAGGGGCAGGGCCGGCTGCCGGCAGCCAGGGAAGATGGCTCTGATCGCAGGCCAGGCCTAGGGACCGTACCCATGCACGAATTTCATGCACCAGGCCTCTAGTTGGTTAATAACATTATATAAATTTCAGGTGTACAACTTTATAATACAACATCTGTGTACCACCCGAAGTTTAGTCTCCTTCCGAGGTGTTATTATTGTTAGCCAATTAAATCAATTACACCACTGAGAATTAAGATATTCACTGTAAATCCTCTCTCTTTGTCCCAGAGTTTGGTATGAATTATCTAGAGAATAACTCTACTCACCCATATTTTGCACTTACACATGATATTTAGACAAGGGCATATTTGACTTGTCTGTATTTTTATTACTGGCTCCTAATTTGAAGTCAAATTTATGTTTGAATGGTTACTTAATGAAGAGAATACTTATAGATTCTTTATTACAGCATGATAACAGGAAGAAATGAAGCCTGTTTTATATCTAATATTTTATATTATTATACGTATGACATTTGTTGTTCACTATCGAACATAGACTTCACTGTACACTACTGCGCCCCCTCTGCCTGGCTGTGCCAGTAGTCAGTGACAGCCCCCAACTAGGATTCAGGTCCTCCAGCTCCAGGTTTGGCATTTTTCCTCAACCACACACTACTTTTCCTTCGAGCCATTGTCATTTTCCTTAAAAAAACAACAACCAACAATCCAAATGTTGGTGTTTTCTAATAATTGATTTTAAAAGGAAAAGTTACCTATGACAAAACCCTGTTAATGAAGGAAGTATTTAGGTGTAGAATTTCCTATATGAAAGAAGATGAAATATGAAGTTTTATACTAGTTAAGGGGATTTGAAGACTATGAGAATAAGAGCTAATATTCCTTGCGTATGTATCGTGTATGAGACCCTCTTCCAAGTGCTTTAAATGTTTTCACTTATTTTGATCCTCAAGAATCCTGTGAGTCACCATGATATTCTTCTCTATTTTACAGATGGGTAGACTGAGACTCAGAGGTGTTAAGTCACTTGCTCACGGTTTACATGGCAGGAACCACAACTGGAGGAGTAGTTCTGGCTCCTTGATGGGCATCTTTCTTCCCGACATGTAGCCTTGGGCAAGTGACAGGTGTTCTGACAGCCTGCTACACTGCAGCCTCCCAAAGCTGATGGAGATTGTTTTAAGTACCCCTGAGATATTTGTTATCATTTATTTTAATTAGTACAATGTATTATCTTGCTTAAAATATGCTTTTAAAGTCACATCAGGCTAAGACTAGATTCTTTCTTAAAATGAATTATGACCCATATTCATTTATAGTTCCCAAATCCTCTTTCTAATTCCCTTTATCTCTTTATGGCCCTCCACGGTGACCACATCAGAACCGTTTCTGAGAAGGGACATGAATCATGATTAGCCAGCAAGACGTGGTTGGCAATGAATTCCTGACATGCCGGGAGCAGAGCTGGTTGGTAGGAAGCCTTTTGTAAGCTTGTTCCCTGGTGGAGTCGAAGCATCAGGCTGATGAAATACATCCCAGGAGAGTTCCCTTCTGAGAGTTTTTCCAAAGCAGTATCTGGTTGCACGGCTGTTGGATGGACTTGGGGGCTTCTGGGGCCTCAATGTGTATACAAACAAGGAAGCCTGGGAGAACTAGCGAGCCCATTGCGGTTCTTGCTGCCGTTCCTGATGAGCCGGATCACTGGGATTCAGCTGCTGTGCCCACGGGTGTATTTCCACCTGTTACAGCAGTTCACACCAAAGTGTTTCCATGCTGCCACCTGGGAATTCCTGGCATGGGGACAAGGCGACTGACTATTAATTGTCCCATTTTTAATTCCTCTTTTGCAGGTCATGATTCTATCATTTAACCTTTATTGTCTGTCTCTTCTCCCCCACTCCTCCCAGTAAGACTTTTATCATTATACTAGAGGCCTGATGCACGAAATTTGTGCATGGGTAGGGTCCCTAGGCCTGGCCGGCCATCAGGGCCGATCTGTGGGGCGACCAGAGGGGCAATCAGGGGCCCCCGCTGGCACCCGCCTTGGCTGGTCTGCCTGCGGGCTGGGGCAGCTCCTGCATTGAGCATCTGCCCCCTGGTGGTCAGTGCGCGTCATAGTGACCAGTCATTCCACTGGTTGTTCCGCCATTCGGTTGGTTTGCACATTAGGCTTTTATTATATAGGATTCCTTGAATATAGGATAGTTGGATATAGGATAATGAATAGTGGGTAATTCCTATTATCCTTAATAGTAATACATATTTATGGTCAGTTCAACTATTCTACTTTTAAATATAATGAAAATACCTAGTCCTTTGTATTTTTTAAGTAGCACCTCTTGGAATAAAATGTAACTGGTATTATGGTACTTAAACAATTAAAAAATATTGAGTGTATATTTCTGAGTTATGTACCATCCGTGCCTTATTCCTCAGTGAGGAACATAGTTCAAAAGGAAGTTCATTAAAGCCGTAGTGTGCCCTTTGTTAAATGGAACTTTATGTCGTTAATAAAAAAGGGGATAATGGCCTTTTTGTATTAAAAGAGGAAATAACTTTACTGTTTTCTTGGGACATTTGTGTACGTGGAAGAAGTGTTTACTGTAACTAGAAAACCACTTTGTAAATATGTGGAAAGAAGAGTTACTTCATGTACAATGAAACCATGATTTGCAAGTGTTGATTAATGAAGAAAACAGCATAACTTTTAGTAACAGAAATCTAGGAGTTTCTTCATGTGTATCTGTTTAGTATTTTATTTTATTTATTTATTTTTTTAATATATTTTTATTGATTTTTTACAGAGAGGAAGGGAGAGAGATAGAGAGTTAGAAACATCGATGAGAGAGAAACATCGATCAGCTGCCTCCTGCACATCTCCTACTGGGGATGTGCCCACAACCCAAGTACATGCCCTAGACCAGAATCGAACCCGGGACCTTTCAGTCCGCAGGCCGACGCTCTATCCACTGAGCCAAACCGGTTTCGGCTATTTAGTATTTTAACCACAAAAATAATTTACTTGATTTTATAACCTTCAGATCTTTCATGGCAATACTAATTTAAGAACAGTGAAGCGACTGTATTTTTTTTTTTTTTTTTTAGGGCAATGGAAAATGTGTTGGGTAATATTCTTTCAGGCAATAGAAATTAACTTTGACTAGATTCTTTCTTAACATGAATTAAGGCCCATATTCATTTAAAATGGATTTATCCTCTTTCTAATTCCCTTTATCTCTTTGTGGTCCTTCATGGTTACCACTTTCTGAGTCACATGAAACAGATATAATTTTAACCTGACAAAACTGAATGTCAGAAAAATAAGCAGCTATTCCTAAATATACTCATTTCAGCTCTTCTTTTCATTTTTACATTGTGCAGTTAACACTTCGAAGACTACTGCTCACACTGCCCAATACTATGGTAAACCAAGATAGAAAGAATAACTAAGACTCGAAATCAGGAAAACATGGAACAAATTTTTCCTGTGAATTAATTGAAATTTTAAAACTGGAGTATGGGCCAAATTAGACTGAGGTTATCTGTCTTATAAATAAAAAGAGAACAGTTATGAATGATCTAAAACATAGACATTTGTGAATTAAGCTAATAAGCAAACCTGCAAAGGCCCAAGTTTAGAGATCTAAATAAAGAGAAATCTGCCTGATTCTATTGGAATGGGATATAAGAAATGGCCCTGTAATATAATAAACTAGACAGCTAAAATAATTAAAGTATGGGAGGCTTGACTTACCCTCAGGTATGTGGGTCCTAAACAAATGGACCTTTTATGTGGTTAATACAAGATAGAGCATGTTAGCCTTTGTGTGGAAACTGTGTGCAGGAATATCTCAGTTATTTCTATCATTTTGGGGCAGTAAAATGTATGTACTAACATTTTTGCATTTATTCCTATGTACTAACATTTTTGCATGTTTTTAGTCTTTAAAAACATGTCAATATCATTTTAACTTTATAATTGAATATATTTCTGTGTAACACTTCTTGGTATCTGACCTCCCCTATATTTTGTTTGTCTTTCTTTCCCTACTGGAATGTAAGTGACATAAGGGCATGGATTGTGTTCTTTTCCTCAGTGTTGTGTCCCTATAACACATAGTAGGTGTTCAATCAGTATTCATTGAATGAATAGATGAATTTTTCTAAGACAGTCCATTTTTCTTAGGAAGTACAATATATATTTTTTGAAGGATGTTTGTACTGTGTTTTGGGATCATTGGGTTCTTCATAGCATCTTATTGTTCAGGAGAGTAAATAGAGAAGGTATGAGCCGTCATCTATGTAGATAGTGATCCCAATTCATGTCTCGGACTTTCTTTTTTTTTCTTTTTCTTTTTTTTTTTAAATATATTTCATTGATTTTTTACAGAGAGGAAGGGAGAGAGACAGAGAGTTAGAAACATCGATCAGCTGCCTCCTGCACATCTCCCACTGGGGATGTGCCCGCAACCCAGGCACATGCCCTTGACCGGAATTGAACCTGGGACCCTTCAGTCCGCAGGCCGACGCTCTATCCACTGAGCCAAACTGGTTTCGGCGGACTTTCTTTTAATAAATCCCCGAAGTTGGCCTGTCACTGGACTCTTTTTCCTGGAAGTGAAATGTTACAATAGCAACAAAATCTGGTTATTTGAGGCCATCTGTTACTTGGGCTTCAGTCTAATAAAAGTTTCAGTATAATTAGAAGGTGAAGATACACTTTTTAAAAAATATGTATTTTATTGATTTTATACAGAGAGGAAGGGAGAGGGATAGAGAGTTAGAAACATCGATGAGAGAGAAACATCCATCAGCTGCCTACTGCACACTCCCCACTGGGGATGTGCCCGCAACCAAGGTACATGCCTTTGACCAGAAACAAACCTGGGACCCTTGAGTCCGCAGGCCAATGCTCTATCCGCTGAGCCAAACTGGTTAGGGTGAAGAAGATACACTTTTGATTGTTATATTTCTGAGCCCTCATATGTGCTAGGGTGTAGTGATATTGCATATTAATTATCACCTTGACTGTAAAACAGATCATACACTGCCTGACCAAGGACACAAGAAAATGGATTAAAATTAAACAGAAAAGGACAATATATATTGTCTGCTTTGAGGCAGTGTGACCACCATACTCACAGCTGAGAGGAAGAAGCACAATGCTTCATTATTTATGACAGACTCAGTGTAGAGGCAAGAGCTGGGCTTGAATTAGGTTAATACTTATTCACCACCCTTGTTAGATGATCTCTGCCTGGGAAAGGCTTTATCGGGTGCTATCTCCTCTCATCTCGTTCCTGATGAAACGTCTGCTGACTTCTGCCTCGTCTAAGAAAAGCATCAGGATAAAATTATAGTTGCCATTTTATATGGGATCAACCTGTATCAAACTCAGTGCATCAGTGGCTTAAAAAACCCTCCCGCTAATTTGTGTGTCCTTCTGCTCTGCCTTAAAAATAGTACAACTAACAAGACTCTTAAAATAATTAGACAAGAAATGACTTGGGGCTTAGGAAAGGGTCACATTCTGGCAGGATTTGGACCTGCTTGTAACCATCGGTGTCTCCTTAGACGACTGTGATTTGTTACACACCTTCGACCCGAGCTCAAAAATTTGTAGCTGTGTTTTCTGCTGAACAAAAAGCTTAGTTACCGAATCACTTAGTTCTCTGAGTCAATGTTGGTTCATGTAAACCCTATTGTGCCTGTAAAGAAGCCAACTTTTTTAACCGCATAACTTTTGTTTTTACTGTTGTTTACACAGCAGGCACAATTATCCATACCATTTTAGGAGAGTAGCTAGTAAAATTTTAAACAGCTTATGAAGAAATCCTTGAGCAACTTTAGTAAGACTACCGATGTGTTTGTTTAGAATAAAATAGGAAAGAACCGGTGAAGGTAAAAGTATCTCACCGTGAAGAAATTTCACAAAAACCTATTGACTGATCATTGAGAAGTGCTCCGAGGATGCTGGAAGATTCTGTTATTTAGAGGCTTTTCTTGGAGTGAGTTTTCCACAGGCCTGGTCAGCTTGCTTTGGTCATCGGTGAGAGCAGACAGAGCTGTGGGGCAAGGGAAGCCATGTGGATTCTTCCTAGGAAAGGTCCTGGGGAGTAAAGAAGGAGTGATGGGAGGCATCACCTGAGAGCCAATAATTAAAGGCTGGTTCCTGGGAACATTTTAATTACAGTTAAACCAAGCCCATAAACACTATAGGGTATGCATAGCCCAGAAGATTCGGATTCAAGGAAGAGAAGACACATGATTCTGGGCAACTATCCTAGGCCAAGTAATGACTGGTAAGAGTCAAAATTTAGGGCACATGGGAGCCTGTCTGTACTCAGGTTTTTGTATGAAAAAAAAAAAGTTCCTGGTATATCTTAACTTTAAATAGAGGGAGACCAAAGGATAGATATTAGGAAGCAAAAAATCCAATTAACGCATGGCTAGCCTCTTCTATTTCTGGCTCATTTCTTTTCCTTAGACTGTTTCAAACACACTGAATTTGACCTATTTATAAGTTTAAAAGAGTCTGTACTTAATTTTAGTTGTTAGTGGTTTTTTATTTTTATTTAGTGTTTCTGTTCTTTAAAAAAGTCTTTTTCGAGATGAAATTCACATAAAAAATTAACGATTTAAAAATAAACCATGTAGTGATTTCGTGCATTCACAATACCTACTCTATCTAGTTTCAAAACATTTCGTTACCCTGAGTGGAAACCCTCCACGGGTTAATCAGTTGCTCTCCTTTCTTCCAACTCACTCCCCAAGCCATCAGCCTACTTTCTGTTGCTCAGGATTTATCTAGTCTGAATATTTTGTTTAAATGGAATCATACAACATGTGACCTTTTGTACCTGGCTTCTTTCTCTTAGTATAATGTTTTTGCAAATCATCCACACTGTAGTATGTATCGGTGCTGCTTTTTCATGGCTGAATAATGTCCCATTGTCGGTATATTCCAAAACCTATGGATCCTTTCTTCTACTGATGGACATTTAAGTTGTTTCCATCTTCTGGCTATTGCAAATAGCCCTTCTATGAGCATGCTTGTACATGTATTTGAATATCTGTTTTCAGTTCTTTTGGTTATGTATCTAGGAGTGGAACTGCTGGTTCATATGATGATTAATATGCTTAACTTTTGAGGAACCACCAAACTATTTTCCATTGTGGCAGAACCATTTTACATTCCCACTGGCAATGTATAAAGATTTCAGGTTCTTCATATCCAATATCTCATTGTGGTTCTGAGTTATATTTGCCTAGTGACTAATGACATGAAGCTTGTTTCATGTGCACTTGGCCATTTGTATATGTTCTTTGGGTAAATAGCTCTTCAAGTCCCTTTGCCCTTTTTAAAATTGAGTTGTCTTTTTGTTGTGCAGGAGTTCTTTATATATACTAGATACTAGATATGTGATTTGTGGATATCTTCTCCCATTCTATATAGTTTGTGCCTTTTTAACTTTCTTGATTTGGACCTTTGATGCACATAGTTTTTAATTTTGATAGAGTGAAATGTATCTGTTGTTTCCTTTGTTCCTCAAGCTTTCTGTGTCATTATCTGAGGATCTATTTTAAAGTTATGAAGATTTACCTCTATGTTTTCTGCTAAAGAGTTTGTAGTTCTTATATTTAGGTTGTTGATCCAGTTTGAATTACTTTTAATACATGGTGAGAAGTGTAGGGACCTAACTTCAGTTGTTGACTATTTGTTGAAGGGACTGTTCTTTCTCCACTGAATGGTCTTGATGTTTCTACCTCTCTCTTCCTTTCCCTTCCTCTCTCTGAAATCAATTGAAAAAAAAAAAGAATTCTACTAGGTAGACCCCCAGTTATGTTTATTATAAAACATTAATTATAATACACTTAGTATTTCAATATTTTTTAGCATATGATTTTTGTTAAAAACTGTATGTAAAATTTCAGAGCACCCACTACATTCTGCTGTCTAGGCCATGAAGGCATTTTTTTTGGTGCAGAGTTGAAGAAATCGTCTGCAAGAGTAATTGACTTCCCACCTTTTCCCCCCTGAATACTAGTACCTAGCTATAGATAGGTCTTAACTCTTTTTTTTCCCCCTTCAGGTTTTGCTATTGTCCCTTTCTGAGAAGTGAAACAATAGGAGATGGCTGTCACTTGGCCCCAGGTCATGGATTAGAGCAATTGAAGTAGAGAGACCCTTTTGTACATTTCTGCCTCCTTCAGTGACCTTCCCTCTTTCCAGATCACGTACTTCAGCCTCTGGTACTACAACAAGCAGAATCAGCGCCGGTGGGTGGATTTGGAAAAGCCTCTGAAGAAGCAGCTGGATAAGTACGCCTTGGAGCCCACCGTCTCCTTCGGAGTGGTGTTCTACGTGCCTTCCGTGTCCCAGCTGCAGCAGGAGGTCACCAGGTGAGAGAGTCCATGCTCTGTTTTCAGGAAATGACCGCGTGTGATTGGAAAAGTGAAAGGAAGGTTGCAATCAGGCGATCAGGCTGACCTTTGCCCTCCCGCCCCACATTTTCAGCCACTGTGTCACGTGGAGGTTCTGGTATGTGGTGTGTCAGAATGCCTCACTGCGTTTGCATGAGTTATGGTTTCACTGGGCACAAAAGAGTGATTAAGGGGAAAACACTTCTACCCTGGCTGTGAACTCTTCTCATAGTGATGTCATCTTTAGTGTGTGCATTGATTTGTTTCTGACCTTTCTAACAACGAAAGGATGGAGGGGGAAAAATTAAAATTAGTCACAGAATCTGTGTTCCTTCTTCAAGGAAGTGTGTAGCAGGGTTCTCACAATTCTTTGACTCCAGTGGCAGTGTGGGGTGGTGATGTGGGAGGGGGAGAGGGAGAGGCGGGAGGTGTTGAAGGTCTGAAAATGTTGGCTAATATGTGTCCCTCCCCCTCCCCCATGTTTAAAAAAATAGGAGTGTTTTCGTCATAAAATCATGATACGATGAGGACAGACATTTTTTAATTTTAACAGAATGGAATGATAAAATTTGTATATCACAAAGGTCACCCATCATAAAAGGTAGATCAGAGGTGGCAAGACTGTAGGCAGGAGACCAGTTAGTAATGTACACGCCATAATCCGGGCATTAGTGTAGAATGTGGACCTGAACAAAGGCATTAGCTGTGGGGAGGGCTGAGAGAGAACAGGCCCTGTAGATTCAGCCAGTATGATTACCCATTAATTGGGTGTAGCAGAACCTGATAGATAAGTTGCATCAGTAAGGATTAGGTATGGCTGTATATAACAAAAGCCCTTAATACCTTTGACTTCTCCCGTGGAAGAAGTCCAGAGGTCAGCCCTGCAGAGCTTTTAGGACCAGTCTTCAAGGACCCATGCTCTGTCTCTTACTGTTCCACCATCCTCAGCGTGTTCGTGTTCTTTCCTTTCACTACGTAACCTCAGAGCCAAAGGATCCTGGAGACCACCTCGCTGTTGCATTCACCTTCCAGGGAGCAGAAGCGTAAACCCGGCTCTCCTCTCAGCAAGTCATGCTGCTCTAAGGGGCCTTTCCCATTCCTCAGCCACAATCGCCACATTGTAAGTGTGGCTAATGGCTGCCCTCTGACAGCACAGATATATACCATTGTCACCCCCGCAGCAAATTCTGTTAGACGACACTGCTCTCTCCGTCTAGCAGTTAGTTCACAGGAGAAGGGATGGACACATCACATGTCCCCATGAGAGTACAATCAGGCAAACTGAGAATGTGGAAAATTCTAAGTGATAAATCACACCATTTTGTCTATAAGTAACATGAAAATAAAGAGGAGGCATTTTTTTTTCTAAAATTAAGAGAAATTTAGAAATAATCAAATGTAATTTGTGGACTTTGTTGGGATCCTGATTTAAAAAACAGCAACTGTAAAAAGACTGTTGACGCAGTCACAAAAATTGTACATGACTGGGTATTGGATAGTGTTAAGGCATTTTAGTCATTCATTTTGTTAGATATGTCAAAAGTGTGTGTGTGTGTGTGTGTGTGTGTGTGTGAGCTGACCTTTAGGGATATATACTGAGGTATTTGTAGTTGCTATGATACATCTGGGATTTGCTGTAAAACTCTTGGAGCCAGGGAGGGAGAGCATAGAGGACACATGGCAGGCATAACGTTGGCGATTGGTGAGGCTGCATGCTAAGGCTATGGGAGTTTTTGTACTTATTGTCTGTATATCTGTCAAAATTTCTATAATAAAACAAATATATAAAAATAAAAATGTCTGTACATTAGCCTTCTATTACTAACCTAAGAAAAACAGGTGAAAACTACCTGCTGCACATTATTTAAAATTTCTGTTGTGCAAAATGAGGCACCTAATCTATTATAATTATTTAATGTAATATATATATATATTTTAATTTAATTTTATTGTTTAAGGTATTACAAATAGTAGTACATGTCTCCTTTTTTCCCCATTGACCTTCCCCCAGCCTCTCCTCCCCCGCCACCTCCCCCCCTCTGCACATGTCCCCCCTCCCCCAGTGTCTTGCATCCATTGGTTATGCTTATATGCATGCATACAAGTCCTTTAGTTGATCTCTTACTCCCCCCTCCAACCCTCCCAGTGTTCCCGCTGTAGTTTGACAGTCTGATGCTTCTCTGCCTCTGTGTCTATTTTTGTTCATCAGTTTATAATGTTCTTTATTATCCATAAGTGAGTGAAATCATGAGGTATTAATGTAATATTTTTGTGTAAAAATACTTTATACTAGAAAATTGACAAGTTGATAAGGCTTTAGGTGATATTTTTGTTTAATCAGCATATTTGGCTTTTGGGCAAGTATATGGAATGTTTGCTTTAGAATTAACGTGTGCAGTCTTTTTCATTCCTTGGATTAAACAGTTCTGAATTCAGGTTTGCAGGCTACATTTTATCAAGGCATTATTTCTCTGGACCATATTGGCAGAGAGTTGGTGGATCTTCATTTCACTCATGTCCCCAGCATCTAGAACAGGGCTTGATGCAGAGTAGGGACTAGTAATCCCCGGTTAAAGTGGGTAAATGAACGGGAGGCAGAATAAATCTGCACTGTAGGGCTTTACCAAAATGGAGAAGTGATAACATGAACTATTGGTGACTGGCTTAAAGTAGATGATTGCTGATAACAATCATAATAGTTACGGTTTCTTGAGTGCCAGCTGTGTTCTAGTATCGTGCTAAAAGCTTTAAATTATATTCCTTGAATACGTTCCACCTTGTGAAGGGATGATAGCATTCCCATTTTGCCAGTGACAATTTAACCCATAGATTACGACTTGCTCAGAATGCTTGATTGGAGAGCTGGAATGCAATCTAGGTCTGCGTGACTAAAGCTTGCGCTGGTAACCAGTGCCTGGAATATTGAAAGTGTAATAATAAGTAAACTCATTTTACAAGAATATGAAGCAAGCATTTAGCAGCTATGCTTTTAGGGATTTCATCCAAAAAAATTTCAATATAAATCTGGTCGGAAATATCAGGAATCGTTTTCTTCTGGGTTTATCTTCCACGGCTAGGGAACGTCCACCATAAGCAAAGTCTTATGTTACCAAGTTACTAGGCAGAGTTTTTAAAGTAAAGATTGCCTATGGCGTCTCTCTCCAGCTAACAAGGACAATATGTAGGGACTGTCTTACGGGGCATAAGGTAGATGACCAGTTGTCTTCTACATGGTTATAGCTTTGAAATAACTGCGGTTTAGGAGAAGTAACTCAATAAATTATTACATTGTGTGTGTGTGTGTGTGTGTGTGTGTGTGTAGAGGTATGGGTGTAGGTACAATCGGATTGTGTGTGTGTGTGTGTGTGTGTAGGTATGGGTGTAGGTACGGATTGTGTGTGTGTGTGTGTGTGTAGGTATGGATGTAGGTACAGATTGTGTGTGTGTGTGTGTGTGTGTGTAGGTATAGGTGTAGGTATGGTCAAGGATGTTCTTGTCTTTCTTTGAAACCATCCGGCTTAAGGTTTCAGTTGACTAGTTTATGCTTCTCTAATAAATTATGGTAAAATGCTTTGTCTCAATTGGAGCTAATGTTGGTGTTAACTTTTTAAAATTGACATTTTTGCCCTAACCGGGTTGGCTCAGGGGATAGAGCGTCAGCCTGCGGACTCAAGGGTCCCAGGTTCGATTCTGGTCAAGGGCATGTACCTTGGTTGCGGGCACATCCCCAGTAGGGAATGTGCAGGAGGCAGCTGATCAATGTTTCTAACTCTCTATCCCTCTCCCTTCCTCTCTGTAAAAAAAATCAATAAAATATATTTTTAAAAAATCAATAAAATATATTTAAAAAAATAAAAATAAAAAAATCATCATTCTCCCCTTTAAAAAAATAAAATAAAATTGACATTTTTTTGTAGGTATCAGTATTATCTGCAGCTGAAGAAAGATATCTTGGAAGGAAACATTCCGTGTACATTAGAACAAGCAATTCAGCTAGCAGGCTTGGCTGTTCAAGGTAAATGATGACACCTGATACTGTACCTGACGTATCAGATTAAAACTGTTATAACGAAAACAGCTAGGAATTCTTAAAGTAACGGACTTTCTATAGTAGTGTAAATATGTTGGTGAAATGTTACTCTGTTACCGAAGGGGCTTCCTTGTGGGGAGAATGAATTTGGGTTCTCTAGTGAAAGGAGACTTCTGGAAGGATAAACATGTTCTCATATGTCAACAGAGAAACAGGAAAAAAATACACAGAGCATTTGCATGTTATATGTTTCTCTTGCTTTGCTGCTAGCTAATATTTTAGGAAGAAAGATCAGCCAACAGTGAGGTTGATAAGGTTATGATCACTTCTACTTTAGGCATACGTCACTTGTTTGGTTTCCTGAACAGTGTTCCTGGATTAAGTTTGCCTTTCACGGGTAGTTTTTGGGATTGTTTAATTCTGTCATTTTTTCCTGTGCCCAATTGATAAGTATTTACACGGATATATATACCTTGGGAAGACTTCTGGTGGGACATTGTTTCATATGATAACTGGCATTTAATCTTGGGAATTGAAATTTAGTCAGAAGAATTATTAATAAAATTCTTCAGATATTAGCAGGCGTGGAGACCTTTATCATTTCTAGACAATTGCCTGTCACATGAAACCACATTCTTTTCAAAGCCCTTTGACTCTTCCTACATGTCATCTTTGGCTTTAAGAGATGGTGTTTCATAAACTTTTTGCCAAACTATTTATTTATTTATTTATAATATATTTTATTGGTTTTTTACAGAAAGGAAGGGAGAGAGATAGAGAGTTAGAAACATCGATGAGAGAGAAACATCGATCAGCCGCCTCCTGCACATCTCCCAGAGGGGATGTGCCCGCAACCCAGGTACATGCCCTTGACCGGAATCGAACCTGGGACCCTATCCACTGAGCCAAACCGGTTTCGGCACTATCGATTTATTTTTAACAGCTAAAACTTTCTAAACCACTACTGAGAACACTTTGGTTTCTTCCTGACATTTTTCTGTGCATAAGTAAGCCCACATGATTATAGGGCAGTTTTATTTTTTAATTATAAAGATGAGATCACATTACATACAGTTTGTAATTTATTTTTCACTTTATTAGTAGGCATTTTCCAAGTCAAGACACATGAGTCCACCTCACTAATGCTTTAAGAACGATATTTTTAAAATATACACTTTATAGCTATAATGCAAATTTGACTTCTGAATCATAAGCACACCATCTACGTCCGACATATAAGGTATAGTTGAGCATACGTTGCTATGCAAATTAAACATAACTGACATGTGAATATTTGTCATTTTGTATAGCTGATTTTGGTGACTTTGATCAGTATGAATCCCAGGACTTCCTTCAGAAATTTGCCTTATTTCCTGTGGTAAGACTCCTTTTTTAAAATATATTTTATTGATTTTTTTACAGAGGGGAAGGGAGAGGGATAGAGAGTTAGAAACATCGATCAGCTGCCCTCTGCACACCCCCCACTGGGTATGTGTTTGCAACCAAAGTACATGCCCTTGGCCGGAATCGAACCCGGGACCCTTGAGTCCGCAGCCCGACGCTCTATCCACTGAGCCAAACCGTTTAGGGCAAGACTGCTTTTGACATTGGGCCTTTGTATAACCAGTTTATTTCCATGCCCTTACTACTCCCTGAAATGAAGTCAGGTATGGAGGGGTCTCTCGTTTCCGTGTCCAGCACGGCTAGAGAATGGTCTGGTTCTTTGAGTAGGGGCGGCTGGGGATTGAGAATATGAAAGAAAGAGACAGAACACAAAGATGGAAGAAAAAAGCTGGGACTGGGTGGGACCGCTGTCCTCTTCTGATGGAGAGACAGGGACCCAGCACCAAAACAGCATGTTTATTTTATATACCCCCAAATACCAGAAGTTTCACCAAAGGTCAAGACAAAGGAGCTTATTTGCATTCTTGTCAGGTCAGTTCTGGGTGGGCCCTTCATTCCTGGTGCTTGGCTGGATTTACGTAATAAACCCACTCCCAGGCACCTGGGCAAAATGAAGGTCAAGCTGAGAACACTTCTGCCTTTTTGGCAAAATGCGTATCCAGGACATGGCTCTGCCTACTGCCCTGGATTCAGCTGACAATTTATTAAAGAAATGCCCATATGCCTTCCCAGGGGCCCTCTACAGTCAGGAATAGTATTGAAAAATCGGTTCCCTCTGATGAACACGCAAGTATAAGTTTTTTTCCTGTAACACCTTTCTTGGTTGTGGTAAAGCTACGGACACGGGAGGGTCTGCAGTCACCGGGCTGTCGCCAGAGACATTTGTCTTAACGTTTGGACGTTGAGTCTAAAGAGGGATTTGTTTCCCGCTTCTGAGGAGCCACAGGAGGTTTTGCTTTTAACCGAAGGCTTGAAACCTCACAAAATTACGTGGAAATAAATTCGGCTTCTCATCAGCAGTTTAAAAAGTAGATGATGGGAGGACACTGCCTTCTACTCTGGTACGGTCACTACTGGTCCCCTTGGCAGGAAAACTGCTCTGCAGCCACCCAGGGAGGGATGCTCTTCTGGGCGTCTGCACGGCCAGCGGGAGGGCACAGGTGTCATAGTGCCGGGATGGCAACTGCCCATGGATGTTACCACCGGACATAGCCCAGTGGGAACTTGCTCTGAGGTTGAATGGAAAAGGCAGGGCGAGTGTTTGGCTTCTGACCAGAAGCCCCTCAATTCCTTAGGGAGACCATGGTGACGTGCTGAAGCCAAGCTCCCTCGCACTCCTACCAGCCCTGCTTTTGCCTGATGGCGACGAGAGTTGGGTAGTCAGCAGCAACGAGTCTTCCTGGGAAATCGGGGTGACTTGTGTACATACTTACTGCCGTGTGTTTTCTTCAGGGCTGGCTACAGGATGAAAAGGTATTGGAAGAAGCAACCCAAAAAGTGGCCTTACTGCATCAGAAGTACAGGTAACGCTAAGAAAATAAGACAGGGCAATGGTATGGAGCCAGTGCCTGTTTGAACTTGGAATGTGCGTTGACACAGTGAAATTTGGCACTTAACGCTGCTGCTGCTGCTGCTGCTGCAACCGCTGCCCCTCCTGAAAGTCCCCGCATTTTCATAGCACTCACTGTGCCGAGTGCTGGTCCAGGCACTTAGCCATATTACCTCATCTATTATCCATGTTGTCCCCACGAGGAGGCTGAGAACGTTGAGAGGGTGCCCATCCTCCACCCTGAGTATGAAAGGTTTGGTGCTAACCGAGCCCTGTGTAGGCCAGTTCAAGGTTGGAGGGGTTTCTTTTCATATGCGATGCGGCAGGTACAGGGTTTTCTCCTCTGCACCTTTGGAAGCTGTATCTCTGTCCTCCGGGGAAGCTGTGCTAAGAGCTACGGTGCTTACTGCCCTGACCTACCGTCCGGGGTAGACAGTGACTTTCTTGGATTGTGAATCTATACTAGTTGTTGTAAGAATGCTAGGTCTCCATTCTAAACCAGATGCACCGTTCCAAGTATGTGATATATCATTACATTCTTATAACCACGCTTTAAGTCAATGTTATTATCTCCTTACAGATTGGGGAAGCCAAGCTCAGAAAGACTAAATAACTTGCCCAAAGTTACATGAGGTAGAGGTGGGATTTGGACCCAGGTCTGTCTAATTATAACCTATTGTTCATCCCCTCCCATTAAAAATAACCTTTAGTCTCTCCTCATTCAAATTCACACAATTGCTCACAAAGGATTAATCTTCCTAAAGCATCACTTTCCTCTCTCTTCTCCCCCTCCACCCCCCTTCTCAGATGCTCATGAACTTGGTTTTGCTCTTCACTAGCCTGAGTTCATTGCCCCTGGGATTAAAGGCCTCCTATGAATTGGTTTAATCCTGCCTTTCCAGCTTTACCTTCTGCCCCCCCGAAATGAGCCATGTTTCCCCCCCGCCCCCCAGCACAATTAATCCCTCAGGCCGACATCGCCTTGTCTTTTGTTACTTTTAGTCATTCATTTGTGCATCCCCTTAAAGATGTAGTGGCACAGAGATAAGTTGGACAGTCCCCTGCCACCAGAGGGTGTATTTCCTGCTTTGCAGTCTAAGGGGTAGGCAGGACAACCCACCAGCAGGCAGTTAGAATAGTCAGAACGAATATAGGAGCAGTGGGAAATGAGCACAGAATGTGGTGGGTTTGTGTAGAGCGGGGATGTCTGACCTACTCAGGGATCACAGCAGGTGACAGAGAAGGTGTGATGGGTCCAGAGGCCAAGCCTTGAAGGAGAGGTGCACAGGTGAGAGTGACAGGTATACCAGGAAGAGGGATCAGTGTGTGCAAAGGCCCAGGGCCTGAGGGAACGTGGTGTATTCACAGAAAGGCAGAGTTTGGGATGGCTGAGGTGTGGGGTGCCCTGTGGGTGTGGGGGAGCAGCGAAGATGAGGTTGAAGAGGCAAGTTCCCATGCAGCTGAGCACTTTCTCTGCCCACACCCCCTTCCTACCTACCCATCCTTGTAATTGTGTCACTGGAGCTAAAAAGGATTTCCGTTCTCCTAACTCTTACTTTCCGCACTTTTATCATTTGGCATTGGGCACGTGATGCTTAGTATCCCCTGGTAGTTTGGATAGTAAGCAGTTATTCAGTGGTTTGGAAAGAAGCCTAGCTTTTCCCAAAGATGTTCCAGGGGTTGTCTTATTCCCTGCGTTCCCCTCGCCTTTCTAAAGCGCAGGGAGAGGATCTTCCATAACTAACCTCAGTGTGCCACACTGTGCTTTGCATGTAGCCAATTTTCAGTAAATATTGGGTTGATATAACCGATGGCAGATGCTTAGAAACTTGAAATGTTTATACTGTTTTAGGCCAAATCCATATGTAGTGTTTTAGAAAAGCTCCGTGGTTTTGTTTGTTTGTTTTTAGTTTTGTGGCTAATCTCACTGACATCGTTTGGGTTGCAGAGGGCTCGCAGCTCCTGAGGCGGAAATGCTGTACATGCAGGAGGTGGAGAGGATGGAAGGCTATGGAGAAGAGAGCTACCCTGCGAAGGTAAGTGGGACGCAGAGGCTGGGGCTCTCCAAAATTAGTCTCAGCGATTCCCGGAGGATGGAGGATCGCAGGGAAAGCCCAGGGTGGCCTGCTGTGCGAAGGCCGACATCGTGCAAAGTTCTGGACATTTCAAAGCTGAGGTCCTTGTGGCCAAGGTGATGCAGCAAACATATTCCTGATTTGCCATTCTCTGAATGCTCTTTTTTAAAAAAATATATTTTATTGATTTTAGAGAGGAAGGGAGAGGGAGAGAGAGAAATATCAATGCTGAGAGAGAATCATTGATTGGCTGCCTCCTGCACGCCCCCTACTGGGGATCGAGCCCGCAACCCAGGCATGTGCCCTTGGCCGGAATCGAACCTGGGACCCTTCAGTCCGAAGGCTGACGCTCTATCCATTGAGCCAAACCAGCTAGGGCTCTCTGAATGCTCTTGAGAGAGTTCCTTAAGGGGTCCATCTCTTCTTATATCCACATATGCTTACAAGACGACACATTCATAACTTTCAGACTTTCCACCTTCAGAATAGTTATCCTGTGAATCTTCCGAGCATTTCATGTCTGGGAAACAGGTTCAGGGAACGGGGTGCAGTTGTGGCTGCTGTGCACCTGCCGCCTGAGTGTGTCCTTCTCCTTCCAGGACAGCCAGGGCAGCGACATTTCCATCGGAGCCTGTCTGGAGGGCATCTTTGTGAAACACAAGAACGGAAGGCCTCCTGTGATATTTCGGTATTTTTCTTCCATCTTTCTGTGCAGTTTCTGTGGCTCTTGTTGGTGCTACTTTTTAGTTTCGATGTTAGTTATATTATTATGCTCATAAGTATCTCCCCAGGTCTCAGTAGGAGATGGAAATACGCCCTTCCGAGGAAAAAATGCCACCTCACTGCCGGGTGCTTTTTGTATGCCGCTTTCTTCAAAGCCAGATGTGCAGAAAATAGTGCTTGTGATGGGGCTTGACTTAGGAAATTCTTACAAATGTGCCCCTTTTCTTCCCATATGGAGGCGTTCTTTCTTTTGATGTGAATTTTTCATATGAGCTCTGGTTTCTAGGGCTGTTTCTTTCTTTCTTTTTTGTTAATCCTCCTCTGAGGATATTTTTTTCCATTGCTTTTCAGAGAGAATGGAAGGGAGGGAGGTAGGGAGTGGAGGGAGGGAGGGAGAGAGAGAAAGAAACATCAGTGTGAGAGAGACACATCTACTGGTTGCTCCTCGCACGCGGAATGGGAAGTGAACCTGCAACCCAGGTGTGTGCCTTTCTAGGGAAGCACTCAGTCCCACTGACGTTGGTGTCCCTGGGACCTAACATAGTTTCCGACCTTGCCATGATGCATCTTTGTAAGACGTTTGCTGAATGAAGGAAGGGGTCATTGGCAACCAGCTAATATAGGGATCTTTGATCTAACTAGTCTGACAAATGGGGGTAAATAGATTTTACATTTTCAAGCATCCTTTGGCCTTGTTTAGTATACCTGCACTTACTTTTTGCGGCTATGTGTTATCACTTCAATTAGAAAATGCATGCTAGAGGATTAAAACAACTGTTTTGCTTCCGAGACAATCAAATATTAATTTATGTATCAAGCTCAAACATGGAAATCACGTGTTCCACCTCCTTGGCGTACGCATGAGCGCTCACATTGCCATTTTCTGTGTGTTGTTCTCTAGGTGGCACGATATTGCTAACATGTCCCACAATAAGTCGTTCTTTGCCTTAGAGCTGGCGAGTAAAGAGGAAACCATCCAGTTTCAAACGGTGAGTGGGCAGTAGGAATAGCATGGAATGTTTTTCCCGAAAGTGAACACGTTAGCGTTTCTGTGTGTGTGTTTGGGGGAGGAGGGGGTGGGTGGCATTAAAATGATAATATTTTACAGTTTCATAAAATAAAATTTTACAACATTTTACATAATGGTAGTTTTGTCATAATAGTGCATTTGACAAAAGTAATTGCTCAATAAATATTGTTGAATGAATCCTTAGATAACTACTAAATTTAAGCAACTACATAGGGGAGAAAGTGAGCACTAATATCTTAATTTCCATTAAGTGAATGGCTCTGTAGAAAGATTATTTCACAGGTATTTGCTTCTGCTCCCTTGACACATGGCAATGTTGAGTCACTGAGTCAAATGGTTTGTTTAAAAATGTCTTTGAGTTATCTATTTGTCAAAATGAAAGTTGACACTTTCATAAGTTTTAAATTTCTAAGTCATTTTAAAGCTGTTTAATACAAGAATCACACTGTTCGAATAGATTTTTTTTGTCTTCATAATTTAAATCCTAATTATCCTTCACATTCCTGTGAAGACACAGTATTGGAAAATGAAAGAGTCCCAGGGTGTTTAAAGTGACTTGACATAATTACGTCTTGTCCCCAGATAAACTCTGTATTACGTCTTGTCCCCAGATAAACTCTGTATCACGTTGTAAATGTGCTTTCATCTATTTTATGCATATTTTACTTACTAGGAAGATATGGAAACAGCAAAATACATGTGGAGACTCTGTGTGGCGAGGCACAAATTTTACAGACTAAATCAGTGCAGCCTGTAAGTATATCCTGCTCATAGAAATTGGAGAAAAGAATAAGTTTAGACATTTTCATCTTGAGTTGTATTGCATCATCTAGAAAGGCCAGTTTTATGAAATATGATAGTTTAGATGGCATTTTTATGATAAACTCTTGGCTTTTGCATGTTAAAATGATATTTCTCAAAGTTTTACAATTTATTTTGCTTTGGACCAACTTCTAATTATTGCAGATATGCCTGTAAGATTTCTTTTACCCATTTACTAGAATCATTCTAATTTTTGAAAGTTAGAAAGTGAATATCTTTTATTTTTTTAATCAGCATTTTGTGTAATTAGGGATTATTGCTTTTCAAGCCATGTGAAGAATTTATGGCCCTTCTGCCTAATGTAGTTTTCTTAACCTACATGCACTGCCCCCTACTGGATCATTGCCATCAGCATATAAACGTGCTGTAACATTTCACATCTTAAAACACTTTTTTTTTATGCCACATGCTCCCTAGCCGTGGCATCATGTCTCTGCTCTCCTTTATAGCAAATTTCTTTCTGTTTAAAAAATATATATATGTGTGTGTGTGTGTGTGTGTGTGTAAATAATTGATTTCAGAGGGGAAGGGAGAGGGAGAGAGAGATGGAAACATCAATGATGAGAGAGAATCATTGGTTGGCTGCCTCCTGCACACCCCCTACGGAGATTGAGCCTGAAACCCAGGCATGTGCCCTTGACCGGAATTAAACCTGGGACCCTTCAGTCCACAGGCCGACGCTCTATCCCCTGAGCCAAACCGGCTAGGGCTGAAGCAGATTTCTTCAAAGGAGTTGTGTGCACCTGCTTTCTCTCCTTCCTCCCAGCCTGTTTCCACGAAGCTGCCGCACCATTGAGTCTGCCTGTCCCAGGGACAGTGACCCTCACCCAGTGGTCATTTCTGTTCGTTCACTTGACCCTCCAGCAGCACTTGTCCTCTGACCGCCCTTCCTTCCTGCACCTGCTCTTCCCTGGCTGCCAGGACGCCACCTCCCCTGCTTCTCCTCTTTCTAGGCTGTTTCTTCTCACTCACCTTTGAGGTTTAATGCTCAGACCTCATCTCCATCCGCTCGTTTCCTGGGGGATTCACCTGGCCTCGGGCTTAGAAACGGCATCTTTATGCCGAAAGTGCGTCTGGTTTCCCATCGAGCCCTGTCTCCTCCCCGAGCACCTGATTCACATATCCTCCCGCCTCGTTGACATCCCCACCTGCTACAAGGCACCTCACATTTGTCTAAAACCAAACTCTTGAGGTGCTCTCCTGCTTCCTGCCCCCAGGCCTGCTTTTCCCTCTTCCCCGTGTTGGCAGATGGCAACACCATATTCACCGGCCCCGAACCTACCTGAGTCCCGTTTCTCTCTCATCCACATCCAATTCCTCAGCAAGCTCTGCCTGCTCTGCCTTCAAAATGTACCTGGAATCTGACATGTTACCACCTCCTTTGCTAACAGCTGAAGTGCCAGCTGCCACGGTCTCCCACCTGGAAGACGGCAGTGGCCTCCAGACTCCCTTTCTGAGCCTGCCCTGCCTATAGCTTCTCCCTGAGTAAAATGACCTTGACGTGAGTCAGATCCCATCACTCTTCCGAAAACCCCGCATTGGCTTTCATTCCACCACTTAAAAGTACAAGGCTTGTGTCATCGGGCCACTGCCTGGTTCCAGCCTTGCTGCCTTTGCCCTCCCCCTTGCTTCCCCTGTCCCAGCCACAATAGGATCCTTTCTGGTCTGTGAACATGTTACACCCTTGGGGGCGCTATACTTGCCCCTTCTTCTCCCGTGTCCTCACATGTCGTCATTGATCAGAGGTGGCCAGGCTGTCCCCTCCCACCTGTGTCCCTCCCCCCTACAACCTGTCTCTCTCTATCCCCGTGCAATTAGCACCACTTGAATATCTATGTTTGTTTGTTTACTTGTTTACTGTCCGTGTCTCCTCCCAGCAGGTCAGCTCCCAGCCGTGCTCATGGCTGACACTCTCCCTGTCTTGTTAACCCCTGTATTCTCAGCGCTGAACAAGGGCCTGGCCCACGGCAGGCTTTGATGAATTTGTTGAACGAGTCTATAGAAACAATTGTTAGGAGCTCTGCTTTGGGGTGTGTGTCGTGCTGTAGGAGCCCCTAGGAGAAGGGTACATAACGCAGAAGCGTCCAGTTAGGAACGGCTTCCTAGCCGAGTGACAGCTAAACTGCGACCTGGTTTCACTCCATCCCTCCTGGCCTCACCTGCCCCATCCCTCCTGGCCTCACCTACCCCATCCCTCCTGGCCTTGCCTACCCCATCCCTCCTGGCCTCACCTACCCCATCCCTCCTGGCCTCACCTACCCCATCCTACCTGGCTCCAGCCAGGGTTCTGTTTGGATGAGCAAAAGACGTAGCACTCCTCTCAGGGTTACAGCCTGGGACCAAATCTGAGCCTGTCCCTCTTCACTCTTCCTCAGCTATGGGATTACGTGTAGAGTCCAGTGTTCCTCCTCTGGGTTCCCCTGCCCCACTCACCCTTGATCCCGGGTCTAGGGCCCTCAGTCCTTCCAATGAAGATGCTCCTCGCAGCCCCAGGCCTCGCTGGCACGCCCTTCCTCCTCTTCTCTCGAAGAGCCAGTCATTCTTCAAGGTCTGGTTTGCATGCAGCCGCCTTGAGACCACCATGCATTCTGTTCGTTAGTCCTCGGTTTCACTCTCCAAGTCCCATTTTTTCCTATCACTTTCATAACAGTAATTCTGATTCAGCAAATGCTTTCTCCGTATCGAGCATCAAGCTGAGAGCTTTTATCTCCTCTCATCTTCACAGTCACCTGTGTGGTAGCTATTATTGCCCTTTTGTGGGCGACGGCATGGAGACTCAGAGACGTCAAGTGTTGTTCCCCTGCTGACGGGGAGCAGCGGGGCTGAGCCTGCGCTGTCAGCCCCTGTGCAGACTGTTGGAGTGTCCGCGTCTGCGCTGTGATGCGATTTGTCTGCCGAGTCCGCTGGGGCTCCCTGAGGGCAGGCTCCTCCCATCCATCTTCGTGCCCTGGAGCCTGGCAGGGGGCCTTGTACGTGCATAGGCTTAGTTAGCACCTGGTGGGAGCCTGGGTGACATGGTGACAGATCCGGGGAGAAGAGCCCTTTCGCTCCTTGTTGCTTTTTTTTAACTACTAATGGTCAATTGGGAAAAAAAAAAATTGGCCAGGAAGGAAGAGGAAAGGCTGCGGGAGTGCTTGTGTTGTATAGGGACCTGGGTGTGAAGAAAACCTCACACGTGCAGAACCACCTGACGATTAGCACTTAGGTCCCTGTCCCCCCCTCCCTGCATCCCTGCACCCCTGTTTGTATCCGAGTCCTCCTGCTGGTCTGGTGATGGGGTTTCCGAAAGCACCAGCTGGCAGGGGGGAGTACACCTGCTTCCTTGTGGATATGGGAGCCTCTGCTTGCTGCCTGGCTGGGACTTTGGGGTGCATTTGTGGGTGGAAATGTTCCCCTGCTGCTAGATTCAGGGGTGCTGCTAGTCCAGGATAGTTGCATTGGGGGCTCCTTCGGGCTGGCCCGCCTACCCAGCCACGTGCGACGTTATTTTTATGCAGAAGTGTGTTCTGAGGTTCAGGGAATAGATATGCAACCTTCTGGACCACAGCCTTTTCATAAGGATAAAGCCTTTCATACGCTGAAGAGTACCCATATTATTGACCCGTCATTCCCTCAGTTTATTCTTTTTCTGGAAAATAATGAAGACTCAATGGGTTTGAATAAGCCACCAATATAATTCCTTTCCCGCGGGCCTCTGTATTAGTTGGTGCCACATTTTGTTTCTAATCTCTGTACATCCAGTAGGTCGTGGACGTCCATTTCCATGCGGTAGTCCTATGTAATTATTCATGACGGTTGATATCCACGTCGCTCTGTGGAAAATGAGTACAGTGGGGCCTTGACTTACAAGTGTCCCGACTAACAAGTTTTTCGAGATACGAGCCGTCTCTCGGCCGATTTTTTGCTTTGAGTTGCGAGCTAAAATTCGGGTTACGAGCCAGCTTCAGATACCCCACCGCTAGTTGGCGCAGCGAACGTCACAGTGAACGCCACAACATCAGCCCAGCATCACGTGTCTCACTCGTTCACTTTTTGATTTGACATACGAGTAATTTGAGTTACAAGCTCCGTCATGGAACGAATTAAACTCGTAAGTCAAGGCCCCACTGTATGTTTCATGGTGAGCACTTGTTCCCCAGGTGAAGTAAATGAATGCTTAGCTTTTCGGTAGGTAATAAAATGGAAAATAACTTTAATTTTCTGGTCATGTCTTCTAAGGCTCTAAACCTAGACTGAAGTATTGGTAGACTTGTTCTCACGGTCCAACTGGGTCAACTCAAGCGTGGTGAGCATTTAATGAGACTGCAGCAGGCCTAGAATTGGCCTCTCAGGATTCCTTTTCTCCAGGCTTTTCTTGAGATCATGGTTTGATTCCCAGTCTGAGATTCAGGGCACATGCCCGGGTTGGGGGCTCGATCCCCAGTAGGGGGCGTGCATGAGGCAGCCAGTCAATGAGTCTCTCTCATCATTGATGTTTCTTTCTCTAACTCTCCCTTCCTCTCTGAAATCAATAAAAATATATTTTTTAAAAAATCTCATTCCTCTGCAATAGCCAGAAATCTATAAGAAAGAAGCTGACAAAGCAAAACTTAGACAACTCTCAGAAGTATAGCTCAGCTGCCCATGCTTAGCAATGAGCATCACTTCCCTCCTCAGTCCCTGTGTCTTTGGTTCAGCAAACATGGAGGGCTTCCTGTATGCCAGGCACCACAATACTGTGGCCTGTGCTCCTGCCCCCATGGGCCTTACAAAGCAGGTGGGGTTGTGTGTGTGCATGAGGTGGGGGCGGGGGGGGGGACTTCTAGGCGTATAATCAATTATCAGGAGCCTGTGCCCAGTAAGTGGACAGACCTGCCTGTTCAAATGCCGGTTCTGCTACTTATTTTCCACGTGACCAGCGGTAACTTACTTAATCTAAGTATCAGTTTCTTCATCTGTGAAATCAGGGTCAGCCGTCCTCCCGCATGGGGTTGGTGTGGGCCTCCCCGGGTGATCGTGCTCCGTCGTCAGCCCTGTTTCAACAAGTCCCGCCATTTATCTTCCTCGGGGCTGGCAGCCTTTTCTTGTTTTGTCTTCCCCGGTGCACGCATTCCGGTGATTTTTTTCCTAAGAGTTCTTCACCGGTCTCATGTCAGCAGCACCCATCAGCATTGTAACTGACCCCCCAAGTCTGGAAAACACAACCAACAGTTCCCCCATTTTCTGTCGTGCACTGAGTGCGGGGTAGCTGGTCCCACAGTGAACTGCATTGACAAGGACACTGGCAGGAAGAAAGGGGAGGTTAGAAAATTAGAATGAGGGCGAGGCTGACTCTGCCAAACAGTGTGGCAGGAGGAAGAGGTACTGGCTTGTGGGTGTGCAGTGGGAGCAGTGTCTGCAGCGGGTAGTGTCGCCCACATGCTGGGTGTTGCCGGCCAGGGTGCAGCATCGATAGCACGTGGGGGAGCTGCTGCCTGTGTCCTAGGCTCTGCATCCTGGGGTTTTGTGTTTAACACACTGCGGTTGACTTTTGCTGCAGGCTGGGCAACTCTGGACATGTCGCTGGAGGATTCTGTCAGCAGTCCTTCCTCCCAAGTCTCAATTTCAGATTTGTAGTGCTTTAAAGTTCAGTTCACTTCGGCGAGTCTCTGGGCTAAATCGAAACTTCAAAAGATCAGTTTGCCTAACCTACCCTTGACCTTGGAGAATGAGCAAAGGCAGAGTGAATGTCAAGGCTGCAAAGTGCAATGTCTTCAAATTCTGGACACAGATTTTAGGAATATATTAACGCGCAGTTAAGGACTATTAAAAAATTAAATAAAGCCCAGACACAGCCTTCTTACCTGCTTCACCAAGGAGGCCTCCTTAACCAGGCATGTGTGGTATTTTCGTAGCGTAACGGAAGTCGCGTCCACGGGGTTGTTGAGTAACATACATCCTGGCAGAACGGAGCGTCCTTGGGAAAGAGACATCTGTTCATCAACAAGCTTATTACATTCCAAAGATAATGAAAGAAATTATTAAAGCGTTTAATTTAAAAAGAAAATCATCTAGCAAAAGCGGTTGTGGTCGCCTGGTGTTGAGCTAATAATGGACAGGGTTTGGATGTGATGTTCGTTGTTAGAGCGCTAGGAATGCCGATCGGGGAGACCGAGGCTCGGTGCTATGGGGCATGAGCGTTCACTTTGTGCTGTGGATTTGCAGTCATCAGTCCTTGGAGCAGTGCAACCAAAGGTCACAGCATATTTCTGTAATCAGTAATTACGTGCCGTGTAAGCTCACAAACCAGGAACAGATGGCAGAGGTTTTTTGTGTGTCTTTTTTAGGTGCTTTGACAAAATTACGTAAGTCATCAGCAAAGCCAAGAATCCTTAGTGCTTAGGTTCCTAGATCTTAACTTTTGACAAAACTGACCACACAAAAACAAAAAAATGCCTGCCTCTGTTTAAAAACTATAGAATTACAATGGGTTTTTCTGCTTCCTGTTTCTAATTTTATTCAGAGATGGGACTTGTTGTGACTCGTTTAAACTCTCAGATTATCTGGTAAATGTTAGTTGGCCCTCCTTAATATTCTCATGGCTTTTTAAAAACATTTAGTTTTTCCCATCACCATTTATCCCTTCTATGCCTTCTCCCACCTCCACCCATTCTCATTGCTTTTTAAAAAGTACATTTAAAACCAGAGAGAAGTTTCTTGAAAGAAAGGTAAATAAACGGGTTTACCACAGGCCCACTAAAACAATTTTCCTACTCTCCTGCTTTTCCTAACTGAATTCCTTAGAAGAAATACAGATTCTTAAGTTACCAACGTGATAAGCTTATCTCTTTATTACGTTTGGAGTCTGGTTAACAGACTATAGCTAAATGCAGTCCCGGTGCTTCCGGCTTTGGGGCTGGCAGCCGATGGCCACCCCTCAGGTGTGTCAGTGGGGTGGTCAGTGCTGAGCCAGGCCACGGAGCGGTGCGTTTGCATCGTCTTGCTGCCTCTGGGGTGAGTTTGTGGGTGGCCTGGCCTCACCTCCTTCCCCCTCTGCTTTTCCTGGATGGACCAGGGAAGGTTCCCCCTGTCGGCCCCTCCGGTAGTCCAGGCAGCGGATACTGTGGGAGGAGGCTCAGCCCCTGGCATGGTCAGAGGGGCCTGGGCAGCGGGATGGGGCCGAGGCCATGCCAGGGAAGGGACCCTCCTTCCTTGTCTCAGATTTGAGATTGGGTTTCTTTGTCTTTTGCACGGGAACCTGTATCATTTTACCATCTTATCAATTTATTCTCGTAGAATTAGGAAGATTGCATGTATAGAGAGTGAGCGAGAGGGAGAACATATGTATGCTCTTGTAAGGACGTGCCTTATTTTACAGGCAAACGCCGACCGTCACCGTGAACCTGATCAGGAGGAGGTCTTCTTCCAGGATGTCTCTGGTAAGAGAGAAGGAAAGCCACGATGGCTGTTTCCCTTAGTGATGTCACCTTCCTTAGTAAAGTAGGCTTAGGGCAGTGCTGATTTTGTTTTGAACACAAAAGTGTGTCAATATTCTGTTGTTTTTTTGACCAAAGAAATGGTGATTTTTTTTTCCCCCAGAGGGTGAGCCCAGTATTGATATAACATTTATTATATTATACATTGAAATATTAGGTCGAATCTAATATTTAAAATTTTGACTATTAGCCAAGAGTAATCCGGAGTTTGTAGATATTTAAAGTACTACTGGACAATTTTGCCTCCTAAAATTAAATATAAGCTTCTTACATTCATATGTTTACTTGAGAATTCAGGCCATTTTTGTCTATTCGCCCCCTTGCCCTTAACTTTTCAGACGCAGCACGTTTTCTTGTGCTGTGTGATGTCTGCCCTCAGTGCACGGGGCTTGGCATCGCCACTCGGGGCAGCAGTGAGAGAATGGCAGATAAGAGCTGTGTACTTCTATGTTCGCTTTTCACGTATGTTTGTGCCTCCTTTGGGAGTGTTTTTAGAGGAGACAAAGAAGCCAGCAGACAGCGCCTTTGCATGTTACCTAGGCAGTGTGTTTTAACCCCGCCTCCAACTTCCCATTTCTCAGCCTAAGCCTCAGCCCTATGCGATGCCCGCCCCACCCCCGCTGCATTACAATGGACATTACACAGAACCCTACACTTCTTCTCAAGGTAAGGGGCACTGGCTCTTCGCAATTTGAATACGTCATGAGATTTGGAAACCTTGAAGCCAGTATGATTTTTGACTGAAGTGACTTGCAGAATTGGTGTGATGATGGTAGCCATGCTCGATTCATAGGATAGGCTGTCATTATATTCTGTTTCTTGGACATGTGTAGAAAATATGCAGTACATTAGTCCTCCCTTATCCACGGGCATATGTTCCAGGACCCCCAGTGGATGCCTGAAACCAGGGATAGTACCGAACCTTATATGTACTATGCTTTTTTTTTTCTTTTTTAAATAGTGTTAATTTTGATTTTTCAGAGACTATTGATCTATTCTTTTTATTTTTTTATATGTTTTTATTGATTTCATAGAGGAAGGGAGGGAGAAAGAGGGAGAGAGAGATAGAAAACATCAATGATGAGAGAGAATCGTTGATCGGCTGCCTCCTGCATGCCCCCCACTGGGAATCGAGCCTGCAGCCCGGGCATGTGCCCTGGACTGGAATCGAACCTGGGACCCTTCAGTCTGCAGGCCAACACTCTATCCACTGAGCCAAACCAGCTAGGGTGGTTCTGTGCTTTTTCTTAAACATACATACCCAGGGTACAATTTAATTTATAAATTAGGCACAGTAAGAGATTAACCATAACTAATATAAAAAGGACAACAGTAGTTCACTTTACAGTTAGAGAACAGTAACAATATACTCTAATAAAAGTTATGTGAAATGTGCTCTCTCTCTTTCTCAAAATGTCAGGAATTTTTTATTTAATATTTTCAGGCCATGGTTGGCCATGGGTAAATGCAGCTGCGGAAAGCAAAACCACAGATATGGGGCGACTACTGTATTAAATTTTTTAAATAATTAAATTTATCCAGGTAATGTTGTTTAATATTGTGTAAGTTTCATGTGTACAACATTAGAATTTGATATCTGTATAATCAAATGCGTGCCTACCACCCAAAGTCTAGTTTCCTTATGTTGCCGTATATTTGATCACCTTACCTACTTTGCCCTCCCCTCCCCACTTCCCCGCTGGTAACCACCATTCTGTTTTTGTTGTCACCAATCTGTGAGTTGTTGTTTTTTTAGTTCATTTGTTACCTTTTTTGTTTTACATTCCACAGATGAGTGAAATCATACAGTTTTGTCTTTCTCTGTCCTTCTTCACTTAACATAATACCCTCAGGATTCATTCATGTTGCCACAGAAGGCAGTGCTTCGTCCTTTTTATGGCCGAGTAGTACTCCTGTACTTACAGGCATCACATCTTTACCCATTCATCCGTCAGTGGACACTGAGGCTGTTTCCATGTCTTGGCTGTTGTGAATAATGCTGCAGTGAGCATGCGGGTGCAGGCATATCTTTATGAATTCATGATGAAGTCGCTCTCCTGGTTCCTTGGATCCCAACCTGCATGTCACTTTTCTCATCTTCTTTTTCCTTTTTGCCCTCAGCAGCCAGTCAGTTACAAATCTATGGGATTATACGGCCTTTCGTGTTTCCTTGGTGAATACCCAGAAGAAGAGTTGCTGGATCACATGCATTACAGTTGGATGCTCACATGACCCCTAATTTGTCCCATTGGTTCTTCTTCCAGCTGCTTTCTGTGTGTCCTGTTATTCCCGCCGTTAGCTTTCAGTGCTTCCCTGCTTTCTGGCCCAAGACGTCCCAGGTTCATTCTGTCTTTCCCCTGCCTGAGCCCTTCCTACTATAGAGGTTTAAACATCTTATTTTTAAAACGTATTTTGACTTTTCACTTGATTAGTATAGGGAGCTGTATTTAAGAGAGTGCTTCCAGCCTGGCTGGTGTTGCTCAGTGGTTGAACATTGACCTGTGAACCAGGAGGTCACATTCTATTCCCCATCAGGGCACATTCCCTGGTTGTGGGCTTGATCACCATTAGGGGGCGTGCAGGAGGCAGCTGATCAATGATTCTCTCTCATCATTGATGTTCCTATCTCTCTCCTTCTCCCTTCCTCTCTGAAATTAAAAAAAAAAAAAAATTTTTTTTTAAATGCTTCCAAAGCTGAATCTCCGCATTCATTTACCATCTGCTCTCTCCTTTGTTTACAAGGACCTACTAGAGCAGTGATGGCGAACCTATGACACGCGTGTCAGAGGTGACACGTGAACTCATTTTTTTGGTTGATTTTTCTTTGTTAAATGGCATTTAAATATATAAAATAAATATCAGAAATATAAGTCTTTGTTTTACTATGGTTGCAAATATCAAAAAATTTCTATATGTGACAGGGCACCAGAGTTAAGTTAGGGTTTTTCAAAATGCTGACACGCCGAGCTCAAAAAGTTCGCCATCACTGTCCTAGAGGCCAAGGAGCTTTATGCAGAGAAGTCATTCCGCACCTTAGGAAGCTTACAATCTAATAGTTGGGGGTAAGACAAGTACACAAATAACTTAAATACAAAGAGAACATGATTGTTTCAATGAGCGAGAGCAAGCAATTCCTGCTCCGTTCAGTGGAAGGATGAGTGTCTTCATGTTGGGGAGATTGAGAAGGGCTTTCGGGCCTCAGAAGATGGGTGGGTGGGTTTCAGCTGGTAGAGAGGGGTGGGTGTCTGACTGGGATTGCTGCTGGTTTGGGGGGACGGTGAATGCTGTCGCGCAGAATGAGGAGAAGGGTGTTTGGAGAGGAGAGTGGTCCAGTGGGCTCACCAGGGAACTGGTAGGAATGATGCTGAAGGGACAGATGGTGGATGGACTGTGTGGTTTGTGCCGGGCCTTGTGGTAAAGAAGGGAATTTCGGTGCCGGGAGGCGGGCAGCAGGGGAGCAGTGCTGGGGTGTGGACTCAGGTGCATTCCACCATCACTGTCCTCTCCGCCTTGCACCCTGCCTGGTCTGGTTTCCGACCCCAGCCCTCCTCCTCCTTGCTGGCGTTTCCTTCCCACTCATTTCTTTCCCTGGGTCTACAAACATCTTACTATTTTTTTGTCTCTTCTCTCTTCCAACTGCAGTTTGGTGTTTTTCCTTTTTCTCCTCTTGCCCCCACTTCTGCTGAGAGTGACACCTGTGTGCTGCTCCTGTCTGGTCCCCCGTTCACTCCTCCCACCTTTGCTATTCTGTTCAAGCTGCCCTCTCCTGGCCCCCGGCACCCGCACACCCTTTTTACCATCAGAGTCCACCGTGCTCTCCGCCTTGCAAATCTCAGTGTGCGGGTTCTCCATCCTCCTCCCGCACCGACAGCATTGCTCACGGCTCCTATGCCTGCTCTCAAACCCCCCCTCACCACCACCACCCCGTGCAGGCTCAGCCACCATCCAGATTTCACCAAGGACGAGTGGTGTCAGGTCTGTACTTCCCACCCCTTCCTCACTCCTGTGCTCAGCCCACGCTTCCAGGTCTGCTAGGTGGTCGTGCGGTGCAGGGGGCTGCGGCGGGCACAGCACCAGGCTGTGAGGAGCACTTGGTAAATCTCACCAGCTGTGCCGACTTGCTGAGCACTGATTGAAATGTTAAATCTGATCTCTCCCCTTGACCGGCCTTTCCCTTTCCCCACGTTCCTTCATCCTCATGATGAAGTCACTCTCCTGGTTCCTTGGATCCCAGCCTGCATGTCACTTTTCTCATCTTCTTTTTCCTTTTTGCCCTCAGCAGCCAGTCAGTTACAAATCTATGGGGTTATACGGTCTCTAGCTTCATATGACATCTCTTCCTTCTCCTGTCCCTCTGTGACGGACCCAGTTTCTCCTGTCTAAACCTCTCCCAAGCTGCTGTGTCACAGGAGCTGACACCTTCAGCGTCCACCTCCCAGGCTCATCGCAGCTGCTGGTGACCATCCCCTGCCTGGGCTCAGCACCCCGCGCTTCCCCCTCGCTGCTTTTCCAGTCTTATTTCTGCTGTCCTTTCACTCCTCTCTGGCTGCCTGATGCTCAGCCACGCCGAGCATGGCCTCTAGGGCGTGGGGGTCTCTGCTGCCCTGTCACCCAGAATGCCCTTGTCCCATGCACCTTCACGCACCCTCTTGCCCACAGGCCTCTGCCCAGTCAGGGTAGGCTGTGCTGTGCTGTGGGAAAGCACCGTTCTAAGCCCCCTGTGGCTTACTCAGGGGAAGCTACTTCTTGCTCAGTTACCTGAGCTTTGTTCATGGGCAGGAGGCCCCTGCTTCCCTCTGCGATGTTGCTGGTCAGAATGGCAGGGAAGGGAGCGTGGAAACGGGCTGTCGGCCTCTGCTCACGTTCCCATGACCATTACTCGTCCCACAGTGGTGCCCGACCTCCAGAGGGGGGAGGCGTGATCCCGCGTGCACTCGGCGGTAGACCGGCTGCTATTGAAAGCTGGGCATGCCTGCCCCATCCTCCTGTCCCTCAAGGCCCCTCCAATGCCATAGCTTCTGTGAGGCGGTTCTTGATCTTCTCTTCTCTGTCCCCATCAACCCAGACCTTTTCATTTGACTGGGTTCCAGTCGTTTCCCCCCGTCAGTTCTTAGTACAGTGTTTTTACGCCTTTGGGCTCACCAATGGGTGGTCTGTGGGGTGCGCAGAGGAGCCTGGAGGCTGGGAGAGCAGACAGTTGGTGCTTGAACCAGCTCCGCATCGGCAGCGGCTGTGCTAGTCCAGACAGGCTGCAGTGAGCAAAGGTGGGAGGTTCCTGACTCAGAGCTCGGGTGTGTGTGTGCGTCCAGGTACGGGAAGAGCGCAGGGACGGGAAGCACTGTGCCTCAGCCGTGAGCACACGGAGATGCATTTGAGTCCTGTCCCTTCATGGCTGTGTGCCGCCAGATCCAAGTCCAAACACCAGTCCGTGGTGTATTCACTTTAGGATCAGGTGCCACTTAAACGGTCGTGGGGCCTTAGATTCACACAGTCACAGCTTTTCACAGGCTGTTCCCCGAGGGACTGGACGGCTGCTTTTCCCGAGGGTTGGAGATCATCTCGCAGTGTTTCAGGTGAACCGCAGATGGGCTGCAGGAAGCAGGCCTCTTCCCAGCCCCGGCAGGGTCGTGTACTCGTGGGCACTGGCGATGAGAGTGAGCCCCGATTCTGAGTGTGGCTCCGGCTGCGGAAGTTGGGGGACTGGCTCTTCTCTGCTCCGGCCCCCTGGTGAGGCATGGCTACTGCTGACACTGTTGGACCTGGAGAAGCTCAGATTCTGCCCAGACGTTGCCCTTTTTTGTTCATCTGGAAGCACCAACACAAACAATCAGCAGCTCCACGTAAGGGTGCACTTGCGGGCAGCTGCTGCCTGAACCAGCTTCGATCAGCAGGGCCTCCCCACCAGGGGAAGGCAGAGTCAGGGCCCTGAGCCCCTGGGTGCCCCAGCCTGCAGCTCCCGGGGCTCCAGAAGGTCTGTTTCATCGCTCCCGTCAAACATGTTTTTGACTTTCAGAAAAAGACGATGGGTTGTGTTGCAATTGTACTCTTAATATTGGGCTTAGATGTGCCTGATCTTTATTGGGTGCCACATCCTGAACTCCATCCTCGGAGCTGGCAGAGCCATCCCATCCTGTAGACGAGGAAATGACCCGCCCAGGGTCACTCAGAGTGTGGGGGGAAGCCAGGTCATGTCAGTGCCATTTCCATAAACTACAGCATCAACAGTCAAGACCTCTCTCAGTATTTGTCCAGAGTAATTAGTCCAGTTTAGTACTTTTTTAAAAAAACCTCCTTTTAAACTGTATTTTAAATGTTTCCCCCCAGATAACCTCTTTGTGACCAACCAGAATGGATACTACTGTCACTCTCAGACCAGCCTGGATCGAGCCCAGATCGACCTCAACGGTCGCATCCGCAACGGCAGTGTCTACAGCGCACACAGCACCAGCTCCTTGAACAACCCCCAGCCCTACCCGCAGCCCTCACCCATGTCCTCCAACCCCAGCATCACTGGGAGCGACGTCATGAGGCCCGACTACGTCCCGTCTCACCGGCACAGTGCGCTGATCCCCCCGTCCTACCGCCCGACCCCCGACTACGAGACAGTGATGAAGCAGCTCAACCGGGGGATGGCTCACGCCGAGCGGCAGAGCCACTCGCTGAGAAACCTCAACATCGGCCACTCGTTCGCCTACAGCAGGCCCGACGCGCTGGTCTACAGCCAGCCCGAGATCCGGGAGCACGCCCACTTCCCCTCTCCCCAGTCGGCCCACTACCCGTTCAGCCTGAACTACAGTTTCCACAGCCAGTCCCCGTACCCCTACCCCGCAGAGCGGCGGCCCGTGGTGGGCGCCGTCAGCGTGCCCGAGCTGACCAACGTGCAGCTCCAGGCCCAGGACTACCCGGCTCCCAACATCATGAGGACTCAGGTGTACCGCCCGCCCCCGCCGTACCCGCACCCGCACCCGCGGCCCGCCAACAGCACCCCCGACCTGTCCCGCCACCTCTACATCAGCAGCAGCAACCCTGACCTCATCACGCGGCGCGTCCACCACTCGGTCCAGACCTTCCAGGAGGACAGCCTGCCCGTGGCCCACTCCCTGCAGGAGGTCAGCGAGCCCCTCCCCGCCGCGCGGCACGCTCACCTGCAGAAGAGGAACAGCGTCGAGCTCGCGGGGCTGACGCACAGCCTCGACGGCATGAGGCTCAAGGACAGGACCCTGTCGGCCTCGGCCGCAGACGTGGCCCCGCGGGCCAGCTCCGCGGGCTCCCAGCCAAATGTCTTCCCAGACAGGACGAGACGGGGAGAGATGGCCGAGCCGGAAGGCCTGAGATACGGTCACAGCAAGTCCCTTTCAGAGGCCACCATGCTGATACACAGCAGCGACGAGGAGGAGGAGGAGGAGGAGGAGCCGGAGGCGGACAGCAGGGCACAGGCTGTGCTCTCCCCACGGGCACATGAGCCCCGGGGCGGTTACTCCCAGGAGCCGCAGGCGGGCTGCTCCTGCGCCTCGGCCTCTGCAGGCGCGGGCCCTCTGCACATCCACGAGCCCAAGGCCCATGTCACCGAGGCCGAGAGGAGGGGGAGGGAGGGCAGCCCCGTGCACGTGCCGGCGGAGGCCCAGTGGCCCCGGCGGGACGGGCTGCTGACGCCCTCCATGTCCGAGTCTGACCTCACCACGTCGGGGAGGTACCGGGCCAGGAGGGATTCTCTGAAGAAGAGGCCGGTGTCCGACCTCCTCTCCGGCAAGAAGAACATCGTTGAAGGGCTTCCGCCGTTAGGGGTAAGTGTTCCCTGTGCGGGTGAGCCGCCGCCACCCTGCTCAGCACCCGCTACACTCCGGGAGTCACTGCTCTGGCTCAGTACTTTTGATGTTTCCAGCTTTTTTTCTTTTAACATTTTTGATCCCTCTTCTGCCCTTTACTGTGTTTTTGACTTATTTGGAACACATTTGATTATCTATGGAAGTGATAGAGGTTGATGACATTTTAGTGGTTTTTCTAGAGATAGTTAGACAGGTTAAATGTTAATGTTGGGAGCTCTGTGGAATAGAGTAGGAAGAATGAATGAAACGTTTCAGCCATGCAGTGTGAACGGAAAGGGGGCTGAGGTTTCGTGACCTGAGCCCGGATTGCTTTGTCCGCTATCTGTTAGCAGTCCCCGGGCTGGTGCAGCAGCCAGGGCCGTGTTTGTTCCGTTTGCTGGTTTCTCCTGGGATGTCCGAGAGCAGCATCCGCACCGAGGAGTGTTCCTAACGCGTCCGTGTGGATGTAGCTTCGGGTGTCGGCCGTGATCCCTGAGGGCTGAGGCGTGAACCTGGGGTTGGGAAGGTGGCCCTTTGTCAGGAAGGCTCCAGGTCTCTTTGAAAGAAAGATGAACTGAGAACTCAAGGAAGGTCCCTTGTAGAAAACGCAGGGTTACTAGTAAAATAGTCCGGATAATAAATAACCATGCCCTGATTAAGCACGCCTTACCGATTGGAAGGAAAATATAAGAGAGCGTAACATCATCTCTAGCTGCCTTTTCCATAGCCTTTACCGTGTCCAGTCTACAACAGGCCCATTGTTCCTGCGGACGAGGAAGCAGACTCAGATATGAAGTAGCTTTCCAAGGTCGCAGAGCGAGTGAGGGACCAACTGGAGTTTTAAACCCGTGTTTATCTCTGCAACGTGTTCTCTTATCTGCTACACTGTTCTCGGGCGGGTTATACTGTATATAATGTTTTGTTCCGTAATAACCGCTTATCTAAGCCTCGCTGTTCTCGGCCTTTCCACGGAAACCTTTTAACTTTGAGTCCCCACGCTTTGGCCAAGCCTGTGTGGCCTTGGCCTGCCGGGGTGTCCACTCTGAGACGTCTCGCTGCATCGCTCAGGCTTCCGCTCCTCACTGCCTGGGCCTCCACCCCCAGCCGACAGCCATGCACTGACCTGTCCATCCTGTCTCACATTGCTCCCCGTGTCCTGGCAGCTAGGACTCCTCATCTCCGCCAGGCGGCAAACTCAGACATGGGGGCCCATCGCAAGTGTGGTTCCGGCCTTGTATTTCAGATCCTCTGAGATGCTGGAAGCATCTCCATAAATAGGAAAAAAATTCCCCCAGTGTTATTGTTTTTATGAAATAGATAAATATCCATAAATTGAAACTACTTACAATTGTGCTGTTGATTTAACTGTGTTTTCTTTTAATGAATTTGGGGTTTGAATAATTTAAGTTTACTTTTAATTTTGGGGGAGAGCACATTCTTTTTTTTTTTTTAAATTTATTTTATTGATTTTTTTACAGAGAGCAAGGGAGAGGGATAGAGAGTTAGAAACACCGATGAGGGTGAAACATCAATCACCTGCCTCCTGCACACCCCCTATTGGGGATGTGCCCGCAAGCAAGGTACATGCCCTTGACCAGAATCGAACCTGGGACCCTTGAGTCCACAGGCCGACGCTCTGTCCACTGAGCCAAACCGGTCAGGGCAGGAGAGCACATTCTTACTCACCTACCTGTGCCAGTGGTTCTCAACCTTCCTAATGCCACGAACCTTTAATACAGTTCCTCATGTTGTGGTGACCCCCAACCATAAAATTATTTTTGTTGCTACTTCATAACTGTAATTTTGCTACTGTTATGAATCGTAATGTAAATATCTGATATGCAGGATGTATTTTCATTGTTCGCGACCCACAGGTTGAGAACCGCTACAGGCCCCTGCCTCAGGTTGGCTGAAGGTGTGGGCCCATAGTCAGTGGCTCAGGGTGGGGCAGGGGGTCCCTTTCATAGTTATTACTCTCCCCTGAGGACATCAAGACCTACCCATCATTTCCATGTGACCCGAGTCTTTTCCTCAGACGATGCTTGTTCTGAGTGTGGTCCAGTAGTCAGGCCTCTTGTCACTGTGTCTTTTTAGTGGACCTAGCAAGTCCTGCTAAATCTGAGGATTTTGACCAATTTGGTTCCCTGAAAACAGATTTTCTCTCTCATTGACTTTTAAGACCTACAGTATTAATTTAATAAAACTATGTGATTGGCTGTGCTTTTGCTCCCCTTCTTTTCCCATAAGGGATTCTCTTTATTTGAAAAACATGCATGGGAGCCTGGGCCAGGGGACAGGTACAGGACCAGATAGTGGAGAAACTGGTCTGAGTCTAGACCAGGGGTGGGCAAACTTTTTGACTTGAGGGCCACAATGGGTTCTTAAACTGGACCGGAGGGCCGGAACAAAAGCATGGATGGAGTGTTTGTGTGAACTAATATAAATTCAAAGTAAACATCATTACATAAAAGGGTATGGTCTTTTTTTTTTTTTTTTTAGTTTTATTGATTTCAAACGGGCCGGATTCGGCCCATGGGCCGTAGTTTGCCCACGGCTGGTCTAGACCCTGCCTTTTTTTTTTTTTAAAGTATATTTTTATTGATTTCAGAGAGGGAGAGAGAGAGAGAAACATTGATGGGGAGAGAATCATTGATCGGCTGCCTCTTGCACGCCCCACACTGGGGATCTAACCCGCAACCTGGGCATGTGCCCTGACTGGGAATCGAACCGTGACTTCCTGGTTCATAGGTCGGCACTCAACCATAGAGCCACGCCGGCCCTGGGTAGAGCCTGCCTTTTTTTTTTTTTTATTCTCTGCTCAGTGGGCCAGACCCTCATGTACCAGAAGCTCAGCTTCCCTGCCTGTCACACAGAGGCAGTCGTCTCTGCTCTGCCTGCTGTGGCATGAAGTTCTCTGTAAGGATAGGCATGGAATTGCTTCTGAATTCTATATGCAGCATAACTGATATTATTGGAAGGCACTATTTATTGTTCTGACACCAATTACCTTCTCTCTATACAAAGAGGCCGCTGTGTGACCTTGGCCAAGCTTTTTAATCTCGGACTCAGTTTTCTCTTTTGTCAAGGAAGATGAGCCCAGAGAGTTGTTGGGGGGATAAAGTGAGGTCCTGGCACACAGGAAGTGCTCAGATTTAACATTACTGTGATGTGGCACCGTACATTTAGCTTCCCAGCTTCCCAAGAATTGACTAGCTCAGCCCTGTTGCCATTGTATCGTTTAACTCTTACAACCAAGAAACTCGGCTCACAGAGCAATGTGAATTGAGGTTATAGAGGTTTAGGATTAAAAACAGTGACATAAATTGCAGACAAGCAGGATCACTCTAGAACTCTCCACCCATCTCCACCTCAGGGACTTGATCGCTATCTGAAAAGGTGGACTGGTTTGAGTGCTCATGCAGCTGCATGAAGATTTTCTTTTCGTTGCAACCTTAGTATGGTGTGGTGGTTCTCACGTAAGAAATCACGTGCAGGTGTTTAAAGCCACGTGCTTGTACTCTCAGGGCTAAGTAAAAGGGGTATTCGAGGCTGCTTTTGATTATATGCCCCTTTCTTCAAACACTGGCCTTAGAACTGGCCTGACAGCCAATCAGCTTCCTCCAGCTGATCCCAGCCAGGGTATCTTGACCCACCCCATCCTGGCTGGTGAGAACTGACCTTTAAATCTTCAGGACTCTTTGTGATTCAGTTGGCGTTACATTGACAGTTGGAAATAGGCCATGGTGGGAGTATTTGCACCAGGGAAATTGGCAAACTTGACAAATCAGAACTTCCCCCCACCGGAGGGCCAGTTGTTGAACATGAATCAGCCTACCACTGTGTTTTGCACACGTTAGAATCATGAAATTTTCGCCTGTACAGGAACCTTTTAGCCTCCCTCTCTCCCTCTGTTCCAGTCTCCCTCCTCCTCCCTACCTCCCAGGCTGGTAGAGCTGGTTTTATTTATGAGACAGAACTGAGAAAACCATTTTTAAAAAATTGGGGCTACTGTTGTTAGGATAATTGTGACTTCCAAGGAGGTGTAGACTAGCTAAGGAAACTTAGCATTCTTAGGCTTATTTGCCTTAGAGACAATCATTCACTTGAACAATAAGTTTAGGAACACCTGTTCTCAGGAGAGAGCTTCTGTGGATGTACTCTCTCTGTCTCTTTTATAAATATATTTTTATTGATTTTGGAGCGAGGAAGGGAGAGGGAGAGAAACATCAATGAGAAACATCAACATCGATGGGCTACCTCCTGCACAGCCCCCTCCTGGGGATCGAGCTCGAAACCCTGGGCACGTGCCCTGACCGGGAGGTGACCTCTTTGTGTGTGGGTTGATGCTCAACCACTGAGCCACATCAGCAGGATATGATGATGTGTTCTCTTATATCCGATCTTTCTAATATTGTGATGGAGATTTCAGCCCTGTTTGATTTTCCTGGTTTAAAAACAGCGGTTCTGAGAGGTGTGGTGATCCAACTGAGGTCACACAAGTCTGAAACATAACAGACTTGCAGAACAGAACAGCAAGCTACCACAGAAAACATTCCATTTTTCCCAGAATGATTTAAAGAACTAATTTTTAAAAAATCATCAAAGCTAATTGCAATCAGATGATTGTATTTAAAACCCTTTTTATGGACAGCAGCTGAATTTTTGGTGTGCCGAGTTGAAATTGGGGAGTTCTGTGCAGGAATGCTGTCTGCCGGGAGCCTCACCTTTCATTACAACAGAACCCCGAAACCGGCTGCATTTCAAAACCTCCTATCTGGGCGACTTATCAGGGCTTTGGCCTTGAAAGGAATGTCACCCTCCTAATATCTGTTAAACCAGTGTGTGTGCGCGCGTGTGTGAGGGAGCGCAATTTCTCCTGTTTGTTTCCAGTATTCAGTTTCTCTTCCAAGGGGCTGTACTTGTGTATATTTCACATATACGTATAAATATTTTTATAGGGAATGAAAAAGAGCCGAGTAGATGCAAAAAAAATGGGTCCTCTCAAGCTGGCTGCCCTGAATGGACTGTCACTGTCTCGCCTGCCTCTGCCCGACGAGGGGAAGGACGTGTCAGCCAGAGCCACCAATGATGAGAGGGTACGTACAGCGGGCTGGTCCCCTCCCCGGGAGAGCTGGGAAAGTGCTGCACGTCTGCTTCCTGGGATTCCAGTGCATTTTCTAACACATTCAGGGATCGTAAATGAGTGTTAAGGAATTTTGTGATCTGAACCTCAAACTTGGGGCAGATTTATAGCTAATGTCTTAATGGATAAGTTCAGGCTAGAATGTTTTGTGTTTTTTTTTTTCTTCTGAATGTTCTTTACCTCCTTCCAGCCATCTGTGGCAGTCTTGGGTTTTAATGGCTTTAACGTTAGAGAGGAGATCTGCAAATGCCTATGAGAACACACAGGAAAGAGGGCAGATGTTGCTTTTCTTTCACTGAAAATTATCTCCATAGTAAAGGATTACAGAAACTTTCAAAACTTCCTTGGCAACCACGGTAGACATAAAGCACGCTAAGCAAAAATTAATGTGTTTGCCACTGGGTCCTGGAGATGGTTTCCAGCATTTACCTTTTTTTACAGTTTTTTTTATATAATTATATGTTATAAGATTGAAGCATTTGTTCATTGATATTGGGATCAATGATCCTACTCTAGGATTTCTCTAGGATTTACTGATCCCCACGGGGAATTTTCTGTTTTGTAGGGATCACAAAACTGACCATAAATTAGAGAAAATGAATCCAAAAAATTGCTTTAGGCCAGTTTTTCACCTTTAAACGGAACGTTTTTTGTGTTTGTTTTTTTTAAAATATATATTTTTTATTGATTTCAGAGAGGAAGAGAGAGAAACATCAATGATGAGAGAGAATCATCGATCGGCTGCCTCCTGCACACCCCACACTGGGGACTGAGCCCACAACCCAGGCATGTGCTCTTGACTGGAATCAAACCCAGGACCTTTCAGTCCGCAGGCTGATGCTCTATCCACTGAGCCAAACCAGCCAGGGCTAAACGGGACGTTTTTGCCTTTATTTCTCATCAGTAAGATTATTTCATTTGCTGTTGTTATGGCTTGGTAAAAATTTAACTCTGGTTTCAACTAGAATTTTCACTAGTAGGTAATGCTAGACCTGAAGCAGCTGTACCGTCGCTGTATAGCTGTGCCTGTGACTTTACTCCTGTCGTCCCCCCGCATTCCGCTTACAGTGTAAAATTCTGGAACAGCGGTTGGAACAGGGAATGGTGTTCACAGAATATGAAAGAATCCTTAAGAAACGGCTGGTCGATGGGGAGTGCTCAACGGCACGACTCCCGGAAAATGCCGAAAGAAACCGATTCCAGGACGTGCTTCCCTATGACGATGCCAGAGTGGAGTTGGTCCCAACCAAAGAGAACAACACCGGGTACATCAACGCATCCCATATTAAGGTGAGAGGGTGAGAGGGGCGTTCGCAACGGTGAGTGAGACGGGAGGTTCTGAGTTCAAGTACAAGACTTAGAATGACATTCGCGCTTGCATTCTGAAAACACCCTGGTTTTGATCCACTGTGAGGACTGTGTTATGTGGTAAACTGGGAATTCCAGACGCCCAGGCCGGGTAGGAAGTGTTTGTCAACAGAGCCAGAGTCACCTTAGCTCCGACCACGGGCTAAACCCTCTGCCCCCAGCAGTGTCATCAGGACTCAAAGCGCTGACTTGCCCAACTTGAGAACTTTGTCTTCCTAAATCTGAAGACTTCATCAGCTGCTCCTGAGAGAATCTATAAGCGAGACCTGACTTTTCCTCATGACAAACCTACGTATTTTTATGTAACAAAAGTGTCCGTTTTTTTTAGTGTTTTCCCCAAAGCTTTTACCTGCAGTGGTGCCGTCTGCTCTCTTTGCACACTCCCCGCAATCGCTCTTAAACAGTGTTTTTGTTCTTTGAAGAGGTAGCACCGCCTTTTCCCTGGAAAGGGTGAGGCGTCATTTAACTGGGGGAGCACGTTGCACCCATACCAATGGAAACCCATACAAATGGACTGTCTTCTCCGTCACTCGCACCCCGTTCCTGCTGTGAGGGTCAGTCCCCTTTGCGGGAGGGAGAAACTTCCTCCAGTGCGTGATGAGTCGGGGTCTGTGGTCAGGTGCTGTTTCCTTCCTCCCACCTTCTGTTTAGTTTGCAAGTGACCTTTGGGGAGACCAGTTCCACACGTGCAGCTTTCCAGCCACCCGGCGGTCTGCCTGCGAGCGGCACACCCTTGGTTGGGTATCTGGGCACGTGCTTCTTAGTCGGTGGGCACAGTCTGCTTAAAACACGAGCCTTTCTTTGGAATAACTCACCCAGCCTCTCCTGTTTGGGTGGGTAAGAGCGGAATGATGTCGTAGTTCTATAGCGACATTTCAGACTCTCCAGAGGCGACCTGAGGAAGAGGGGGGAAAGGCTGAGCTCAGGATTAGGGGACAGACTCTCCCGTGTGGGACCTCGTGGTACTTATCTGGGTAAAGAAATGCTGGCACCTTCCCCCGAAGTTCCCCATCAGACTCTTCCTGATTAGTTCTTGTTCGCTGTGTAACCGTTGCCCTCCCCCCTCCACCGCCCCCTCCCCCCCCCCCCCCGCCCATAGTGCCTGCCCCTGAGTGGGCGCTCCTCGGTGAGCGGGTGCGGGTTGTGACCAGGGACGGGTGGCCTTAGCGAGAGCGTGGGCGGAATATGCTTGCACAGGGTTTTACGCTGAGTGGCACTGAGAGAAGGTGCGGTGGTCACAGAGAATCAGGACCGCTGAGCTCTAACCCCCGTCTCCTGACTACAAATCCCGACCACAGTGATTATTATTTAGACCTTTCTCCAGGAGGCTGAATCTTAGGTGGCAGCTTAGTGTCACGATGGAGGGTGATTTGGCTCAGAAGGCCAGAGGTGAGACTTCCTGAAGCAGGAAGATTATTTCCCCGGGAAATCGGACATTTAACTTGGGTTTTGGCTTAGTTGCGCTTACTTTTCCCAGTGTGTCTAGTTCTTCACGAGGGGAAATTGTGTGTGAAAGTTGGGGTACTGGGATGTTGATACTGCGTTTACGAGAAGAAGCATAGCAGCAGTGGCAGTAACGACTACTCAGTGAGCACCAGGCATGGCCAGGCACCATGTGTGTGCATGGACTCAGTTTTTTCTTTCTTTTTTTTTATAGTAAAGGTGGAAATTTATTGAAGAACAAGTACAGACTCCCACGTGGGGAGGGGAGAGAGTCCCCTTGACTCAGCTCTGACAACAACCCTATGAGGGCAGGCAATACATATATACATATGCATGTACATATATTTTAATATATTTTTATTGATTTCAGAGAGGAAGGGAGAGGGAGAGAGAGAGATAGAAACATCAGTGATGAAGAGAACCATTGACCGGATGCCTCCTACACGCCCCCTACAAGTATCGAGCCTGCAACCCAGGCATGTGCCCTGACCGGGAATTGAATCGTGACCTCCTGGTTTATAGGTCGATGTTCAACCACTGAGCCACACCAGCTGGGTGGCAGGCAGTATTTTTATTTTAACTTGAGAACTAAGATTCAGAGAGGGTAAGCAAATTGCCCCAGGTCACATCGATATGACGTGAACTCATAGCGAGTAAGATATCAATAGTGGAAATTGTACTAACGGAAAAAGAATAACATGAAAGCCTTTCTCTATTCTGAATAATTTAGTTCACTTGTTAGTATTACCACAAACAAATGTATATACACGCCTGTGTACCTACCTGACATACACATTCATTTTTAACCTTTCCTCATCGCAGGTCTCTGTCAGTGGGATGGAATGGGACTATATCGCCACGCAGGGCCCACTGCAGAACACCTGTCAGGACTTCTGGCAGATGGTGTGGGAGCAGGGAATTGCCATTATAGCGATGGTGACAGCGGAAGAGGTAAGTGCTCATTTCTCTCCATCGGTTTGCTCCGTCTCAGATGAGAAGTTGTCATCAATCCTGTGGGGATCCTGACGCTCAGAGAGAGGGGCAGGTTGGGAGAGCGATTCTGCGTCTCGACGTGCTGTCTGTGTGTGTAAAAGGGCTTGTGTTGCGGGGCCTTGCGCTGTGTTCTGACTGTCGTGCCTGCGTCTGTAACAGGAGGGCGGAAGGGAGAAGAGCTTTAGGTACTGGCCGCGCCTTGGTTCCCGGCACAACACCGTCACCTACGGAAGGTTCAAGATCACCACCCGGTTCCGCACAGACTCGGGCTGCTACGCCACCACCGGCCTGAAGATGAAGCACCTGCTCACGGGGCAGGAGAGGACGGTCTGGCACCTGCAGTACACGGACTGGCCGGAGCACGGCTGCCCCGAGGACCTCAAGGGGTTTCTGTGTAAGTGTCCCCGCTCCCAGCACAGCCCCTGCTGGGGCTCTGACATCAGCTGTGGAGAGGAAGGCTTATGTTCCTGAAATGGTTCCTTTATGTTGTCTCGTATTCACTCTGGGCTTGTTTTAAAATAAAGATTTTAAGTGTTTAGGGGAGGCTTGGCAAAAGTTTTTATTATTTATTTATTTATTTATTTATTACTTTTATTGATTTCAGAGAGGAAGGGAGAGAGATAGGAATATCAATGATGAGAGAGAATCATTGATTGGCTGCCTCCTGCGAGCCCCACACTGGGGATCGAGCCCGCATCCTGGGCATATGCCCTGACTGGGAATCGAACCATGACCTCGACCATTGAGCCATGCCATCGGGCTAAAAGAAGTTTTTGAAGTATAACATGGTAGTGAGTAAAATGCGGTGAACGAGTCTTGGGGAGCTTTTCCTCCCTTTGGTTTCGTAGAGGAGAAAACGGGAGGCCAGGTGGAGTCCAAGACTCACTGAGACCGCACTGTCAGTCAGTGGTTGGGCCGCTAACTGGCGCCCTGTGCTCGCTGTCCGAGTCCTCCCTGTCAGGGGAGATGATCTGCAGACTGTCCATGTGACGTGCCTTAAACCCTGAGAGTGTTTCTATCTCATTGAATCTTACAGCATACCTGGAGGAGATCCAGTCTGTCCGACGCCACACAAACAGCACGAGTGAACCCAAAGGCCCCAACCCCCCGCTGCTGGTCCACTGCAGTGCGGGGGTGGGGAGGACCGGCGTCGTCATCTTGTCCGAGATCATGATCGCCTGCCTGGAGCACAACGAGGTGCTTATTTCCTTTCTTTTTGGTGTGGGGAGAGGTGGGCTGGGCGCAGGTCCGGGAAGAGAGGGACCTCGTTATCTAACAGCTCTTTCTTTTTTTTTAAAATATATTTCTTTATTGATTTAAGGGAGGAAGGGAGGGGGAGGAAGAGATAGAAACATCAATGATGAGAGAGTCATTGATTGGCTGCCTTCTGTACGGCCCCCACTGGGGACCAAGCCTGCAGCCCGGGCATGTGCCCTTGGCCGGAATCGAAACCGGGACCTTTCAGTCCCCAAGCTGATGCTCTATCCACTGCGCCAAACTGGCCAGGGCTAGCAGCTCTTTCTGAACGACGTTCCTTGGTGTGTGTTTTTCCTCGCAAGTAGGAATTTTTTTATTTGTCACAGATAAAAGCCTGAATTTTATTTTTATTGACTTTAAATTTTTTTTTTTAATTTCAGAGAGGAAGGGAGAGGGAGAGAGAGATAGAAACAATGATAAGAGAGCCCTAGCTGGTTTTGCTCAGTGGATAGAGCATCAGTGGCCTGCGGGCTGAAGGGTCCTGGGCTTGATTCTGGTCAAGGGCCCATGCCTGGGTTGCAGGCTTGATCCCCAGTAGGGGGCGTGCAGGAGGCAGCCAATCGATGATTCGCTCTCATCATTGATGTTTCTATCTCTCTCTCCCTTTCCCTTCCTCTCTGAAATCAATGAAAAATATTTTTAAAAAATGATGAGAAAGAATCATCAATCGGCTGCCTCCTGGGAATCGAACTGTGACCTCCTGGTTCATAGGTCGATGCCCAACCACTGAGTCACGCTGGGCTGGGCACAGTGGGATCCTTGGCCTGGGGCTCATAGGCATCAGCTCGTTCTCCTTGAGTGCCTGTCTCAGCCCCCGTCGCTCTCCCAGAGCTGCGACCTTCCCCGCGCAGCTCCATGAGTTCTCCCAGGTCGAGCGTGGGCTTCTTGCATGTTGACTTTTCTAACACAGACATTGGGGAGCAGATTAATAGATTGGCCAGCTTTTCTGTGTCTTTTCCAATGGAATCGGTTTATGGACCACTTCTTTCCTGTCATCTGTCTGCACCTCTCGGGTCATGATTTCCATCATCTTCCGGATTCGGTGGACCTGTTGCTGCTGAGCGTAAGAGGTCATCCGAATCTGCTTGTTGCATTTTTTTAGTAAAACCAACACAGAATGGACGAAGCAAATAACCATCGGTAGCCTTGAAAAAACATGAGCTTCAGTCATGGTCTGCCATTGTGTGACCAGGCAGCACATTCTGTCTCCATGTAAGATCCATGCCATGGAAATTAGACAGGGTTTTCCCTGCACATCCTCAGTAATTAGCTTGGATGTTCTAAATGCAGCTTCATGATTCTGCAGGTCTGCGGGGCTCACTTCAACAACACGACCCTTGAGGCCATCAGATGCGATTTTGGTTCCTTGAGTTCTTATGGCTAGTTTTTACCAATATTTCCTGTATTGAACAAGGCTGGTGCTTTCATATCACACCCATCTTCTGTAGAAAATGGATCAACCACTTTCTCCTTGGTCCCCTTGTTGCTGCCTTTCATAGGGCATTTATAATTTTTTAAAATATATTTTATTGATTTTTTACAGAGAGGAAGGGAGAGGGATAGAGAGCTAGAAACATCGATGAGAGAGAAACATCGATCAGCTGCCTCCTGCACACTCCCCACTGGGGATGTGCCCGCAACCAAGGTACATGCCCTTGACTGGAATTGAACCTGGGACCCTTGAGTCCACAGGCCGACGCTCTATCCACTGAGCCAAACCGGTTAGGGCAGAGCATTTCTTCTTGCCGACCGCCATGTGTGCTTCTTAGAGAGCCGAACGGTCCTTGGGTTCTCTTGTTTATTTGCGTGTTATTTTGGTAGAAGATGCCCAGGTAGAAGAGTTAGGAGGTTGACCATCTCCTAACGAGATTTGCGCTAGGACCCCCACGCTCCCGGCCCCCTTCTCTCTCTGGGGGAGTGCATTCCCCTCACCGCTGCTTCTCTCAATCTAGGTGCTCGACATCCCACGGGTGCTGGACAAGCTGAGGCAGCAGAGAATGATGCTGGTGCAGACCCTGATCCAGTACACGTTCGTGTACAGAGTTCTCATCCAGTTCCTGAAAAGCTCCAGGCTCATATAAGCTCCCACGGCTGCCGAAGGGGACCTGCCCATGTGAAGCGTTTACAGTCAGAACGGGGCCCGCCTGACTCACATTCACCCCTCGACACTCGTCCACGCAGAACGCTCACCGGGAAGTGAGGGCGGTGTGGATGCCGGCACTGCGGGGCCGTGAAGGCTGCGGGGACGTCACCTGGGACGATGCCAGAGACGGAGGACTTGGTGTCCAGGGAGTGGCCCCGCCCGGTCTGTCCGATTTGCAGCACTTGCACACATTTTTGGAGACTGTGTTTTCTAGACAATTCTGTATTTTACTGAAGCTATGCTGGGCAACTCTGGCAATCATTAACAGGCATAGATTTTTATCTTAAACAAGTTTTTGCTAATGGAATTTTATTTCATGACTAAACTATTTGGGGGTTTTCTTGTTGAGACACTGAACTTTTCCGTGGAGATGATCCACAAATATGAGTGGTTCCTTTGTAACTTTGTATTTAAAACCATGTTATTATCTTTTGATATTTTTTAAAAAACCTTGGGTACTTAACAGTTTAGTTACCAAATCCAAACTACAAGAAGGATTTACAAGTGTTATTTTGAAACATGAAGAAAGCATTATTATATTCAGAAACATTTTTTATCCTAAAAATTCATATATTTTTTACCTTCTATATTTTCCAAATCAGAGTTTGACTCATTAAGGTACGGAAACGAATCAGTTAAGGGAAAGCTGTGAAGGAAGGCACATCATTTTAAAATGGAAGAGAACAATCAGATTCACTGTGTTTTTTTTCCTCAGTATTATTCATAAACCTAAATGAGTTTGATTTTATTGGTTGAAAATGAAGTTGGGTTTAAGCACTTTTTCCTGGTTAAAAACAATAAACCTGAGTTAGACTACGTGTGCTGCTTTACAGATGAAATGGTAACACGAGCAGGGGGCGTTGTTCCGAAGGAGTTTTGGAAGAAGTCAGGAGTAAGAGTATGTAGATGCCTGGGACACGAGTACATGTAGTGTCCGTGCAGGATGGCAAATGCAAGATGCCTTTGTTTGTTTTTACAAAAACGCAGTATTATCTATCCTCAGACTGAGGTGCTGGGATGGAGAGGGGGAGCCTGGGAGTGTGGGGCTGACCCTCCAGAGATGGGAATCCCCAGGCAACCCCAGGCCTGTCAGTGTCAGAGATCACTTGGGTTCCCTTGGAGTTCTTCCACCCCAACCTCTATTCTTTTTTAACAAATACAATCAAGTTAATATTATCATGGAAAGGAGCCTTCAAGAAGCTTCCTTTTCTTTTGGTTGAAAGAAGAGTTAGTAATAGTTTTACGTCATCTCCCAAGACCACAGCCCAAACTTGTGGGGCTAGCAGACGTCACTTGGTGTTCAAGAGGTACTTGAGATTTAGCGTCCCTACCCCCTGACTTCACCCCTGAGGTCAATTTTAGCCTCTTAGTTACCCCTCCCCCACCACAGTGGGCAGAACAAGGCTGACTAAGGGGGAGAGTGTCACCTTTGGCCCAGGCGAGGGTGGCCTGGTCACAGTGGGAGTTGAGTAGGTACGTTCAGCCGAGGAGCCATCCCTTTCTTCCTTCTTCTGAGGCTGCTTCTACAAAATACAGTTTCCAAATTGTTCAATCTAGGGCTATTTCCCCAAAATTCAATATCCTAGGGCTGTTTCCAGTCCCTGTGTTAACTCCTAAAAGCAGTTTAACTCACTATTGTGACCACTGAGTGTGTATTATCAGCTGTGGGACAGGTTTCCTTCATACAGCGTGGATCTGCCTAACTCTGAGTTACCCAGAAAGCAACCATGTACGAGGAAAATTCCGAAGACGTTAGTGGAAAGGAATATTGGAAGTGAGCACATTTGTCACGTAGGAACAAAATATTAATTTTAAATCTGACATTGTTTCTGAGAGTCCTGTTTAAAGAGCAGTAGACCTAAGGGTAAATATTCAAAAAGAGCTCTGCAAGAAGAATGGACGAAACCTTTTTTTATGGTGATATTTCCCACCTCCACACCATGTAAAAGACAGGAGTGTTTCTGATTATGTTTTTTCTTCCATGGTAGGTTTTTAAAAAATGCTTTTCTGTCAGGTTGAAATATTTCAAAGTGTCTCACTGATAAGAACATAACGTAAGTCAAAATCTGAAGAGTAATATATGGTATGTTTGTGTTCCTGTTGTCATAATTTGAGTATAAGAAAGTATGAGGGCCGACTTGCAGTTTGAATGTCACGCTTATGATGTTGCATGTTTGACATAGCTTCTCAGACCATGTAACCTTTTGTCCCTTTTGAATTTTTAAATGTTTCATTATAGTTAGTGAATATGAAAGTATTTCTGAATAAAAATAAATCTAAATTATAGACTCCGATACAATGTGATTTTCAAGAGCGAACTCGAAAACATTGAGGTTTCCTAGCTTACCCCGTCTGAACTGAGGGTGTTATTGTCTGCCAAAATTAGGCACTGCTTCAGTATCTTCGTGTCTTTTAGTGCCTTGATATTGTTAATTTCAAATCAAAATTACCAAAATGTACATTTCTACAAAAGTAGGTTACAAATGAGGGCTTCTCCGTGGTCCGTTTTGGCATCTCTGGCATCACTTTTCCTGGTTAGTTAGAATATCACTTGGAATGTTCATTGCAGTCATTATCATTACTTTTTTCTGGAACATCTACTGTGAAGCATTCGGAAAGCCCTAGGATTTAGCCTTTTAAACCTTTTGGCAGGATTAAAACAGAAGCTATACCTGTGCTTCCTTAGAATCTTCCGGAAGAAGCAAGGTCTGGGCAGAAACACGGAGGAGGGTGTCGGGTTGTAGGACAGAGTGACGACGGCATGGCCAAGATTTCATCATTGGGAGAAAAGTCATTTCAAATGGGTTCATGTGTTAATGTTTGTAATTTTAAGAATATTTAAATATATATGTTATATATAAAACTTTACACGTATTAAAATCTAAAGCTGGAGGTCAGCTGCAATGTAAGCGCAGATTTAATGGAGATTTGCATGAACAGATGGAAATAAGACAGCATTTACTGTAAATCATTTTAAAAATCAGACTAGAAGGTGTTTTTCAAAAGGAACTCTGGCTATAAATTTAGGGGATTTGCTTCCATCAAGATTTCATGTGGAACAAGCTAATACGATCTCTTCCCAGTTTAAAGTTTACTTTTAAAAAATCCAAATTGGAGGGGGCTCTTTTTTGAGCTGAGGAGTACATTTCGAAAACAGGAAATGGTACATTAGGAATTTGCCTGGGAAAATAAATGTTTCTCAAAAGAACGCGAGTTTTTCAAATTCCTAGAGATAAGGGTTCTATTTACCCTCGTGTCTACAATTGGAGAAAAAATGAGGAAAGATCAGAAAGTCTGGTTGTTTAAAGTCGGTGTGTGTTTGGGGAGGGTGGATGGAGAGAGAATTTTAGAGAACGTGCGAAGTGGTCCTTGGATTGTTAAGGTGGCGTCATTTTCTGTACATCACTACAGGCAGTTCCCAAATAAAGACTATGCTCTCGAAGTTCAGATGTATGTTGAGTTATTGAGATGTAGTAATATTTCCCCTTATGAACAATACTCGAAGTGAGTGTTAACTCTCTTGGTTTGTCCTCCCCAAGCGAATTTTAACTACAGCGGCTCTGAATGGGAAGCAGTGGTACAGAGTCCCGTGACCACAGTCAGTCCTCCAAGAAAAATATACAGCAGTTTCCCCCTGCTGCTCCCTGGTGGTGAAACAGAAGGGGTTCTCTGTGTCTGCTTGGCAGTGGGACTGAGCCTCAGCAAGCAATCGAAGGCAGATTGATCAGTGACTCATGAGGGACCTAAGATATTCATACGTGAATATCCCATTGTCTGTTCAGAACCTTGAGTGGCACATGAAGGGTAAGGAACAGAATGGGACATATGATGAGGCGAGCAGGGATGCCACCAGGTAACTGGCTGTGAGGTGGGGCAGGGGTGAAGGCGGATGAATTGGCAATACAGACCCTAGCTTTCCTCTTTCCACTCACATATTCTTTGGATTGTCACAAGCATGGAATGGGAAGTGGAGATGGGCCAAGGAGGAAGCTTACGGTACAGCACCCAGCTGAGGAAGCAGCAGTTCCAAGGCAGTATTCCCTTGTAAAGGGCATCTCCAGGTCACGTGTACGTAAATTAGGGTCTGGCTGCACATCTTATTTCCAAAGATGCTTAAGTCACCTCAGTATATTTGAGAAATTAAAATACTTAGTTTTCAAAAACTAGAGTAAATCTAAACTGTCTCCAGTATGTTGATGGGTCAGGAAAGAGTAACCATAGATATATATACTAATTTTAAATTTTATATTATAAATAAGTACAAATGAATGATAAAAAAGGAATAATTGTGTTTGATTGTAGAACAGTATGGCTGACATGTGGTTCCAAGTTTTTGACAATTACTTATTAGTTAGGTAAATTTTCTGACCATTATCCCTTAATTTCTGTTAAAATGACTTTGTGGTGTGCCAGATAAAAGGACCATTTGAAATCTCTAAGACCCATTGGCTCTGAATCTGTGATGTAGTTGTACCCACCCTGGCTATAGCTGTGCATGATCCTAGTGCAATAAATTTGCAATTTTAACTGGACTGGTAGGTAATTTTTAAACTGTGTAAAAAGACCAGAACTTTATTTCAATTGTCACTATTAACATTTTAAGTGTGTATGTGTATTTTAAATTCACACTGTAAAAGCTTGGAGAAAAAAATCTACAGTACTCACCTTTATGAACAGGTCTATACCACCAGAGAAATTCAGAGGGTTGGATTACCTGAGTTAGTCATAACATGAGTCTGTCAGTGTTCAATTTTTTGGGTAGATTGTTGATGAAACTAATACAGAGTTAATGATAACTGGCTTTCCATTTCTATCTGCTCATGTATCAGCTGAGAAAAAGTGAACCAAGTAAGTGGGGAATGTATGCTCAGTCACTCATTTTTCCTAAGAGTGCAAATATTGCAGGTCAAACTGCTGTCAGAAATGCTAAGAAACTGTCCAGACTTTTTATCCTAGAAGTTTATTAGAAATCACTTAAATTATTGGACCATTGAATGAGACAGATTTGGGTGACTTATTTTATAGTAATAATTATTGAAATATAGTAATTTAATCATACAGTTAAGTCTCCTGAAAGAGTCTAATGGTTTTGTAGTTTTACTGGAGTAATACAGGTTCAATAATGGTTCAATCCAACAAATAGCCTGGGAAAAAAAAAGTGAATGTTCTCCAGAGGAGAAAAACTTACTTCCAGACCAGATTTAATAAACGCAAGATGAAAAATAATACAAAACTCTTAAACCCACATGAGTTAAACAAAAAAGGTGAAAGGAAAAAAATATAATTTGTAACAACTTTTAGATTGGTAGACCTCTAATGGGTGTGTTTGCATAGTTTGGTTTTATGGCACAACAGAGAAATTGAAGTAGTTATTGTATAGGGATGTTTCTTAATGTTTTTGAAAAATTTCTGTTAATGTCAGACCCTCTCCATATTAGATTTTTTTAGTTCTATATTGAAAGTAAGCAATGTAATTTCTTATTTTAAAATTGAGCTATTATACAATTATCAGTATACTCAAATTCTAACACACTGAAAATGAGGGGAAAATGTTTGTTAATATATTAAGATTTTAAGAAACTTGGATACACAGTCAAACCTTACTCAAAAGATTGATTGTTATTGGGCCACTGAAATAGATTTTTCCTTTTTACTGTATTCTCAAGTAGTTTTTTGTATCAAAATATAAAATACTTAGGTTTTTATCATGCAAATGTTAAATATTTTCCTATAAAACACCTCAATGTTTCACTGTATTGTGCTTAATAGAGGGAGATATTCTGAATATAATGGATGCTATTTAGTTCAGATGGAGAATTACTCTGTAACCAGGAATTTGTTGTATGTTTCTGAGTTGTTAGTAGCTGAAGCAATCTTACCCCAACCCACCGTAAATTTAGCAAAGCATAATTTAAAAATAAACATTTAGATACTAGCAAGTGAATTTAACTAAAAATTCAAACAGAGGTTAATATGACTTAATAGGCCTAAGAAGTAAACCCAAAATTTGGAGAAAATTTATATGAATACATTTTCTTAGAAAGTCACCCTGTAATTCAAGCAATGCACTGAAAATTTTACCTTTTTGAAATGGTACTATAAATAGTTGTATTATTTTATAGTTCAAAAAGCAATTTTACATGGTGTACTGTTTGGTGATAAATAATGTAAAAATGTATAATCTGAGCTTAATTCTTCTAAACTGTCATTGGTTTGTAAAAGTGTGTACACTTAATGGGCAAATGAATTTAAACAACTGAATATAATATATGAGAAAAACATATAATAGTCTATTTTGCCATAAAATAAATATTGAAGCAAGATATGATTTGTGTGAATATAATAGTGCAATTAAAGCTAATTTGCCTCTTATTTTTTTTTTATTCTAGATCTTATTGCAAAGAGGCATATAATTACTATTTCTCCTTTGGGTTTTTTAAAATAATGTACTAATAATAGATGTTTCTTTAAGTAGTTGCCAATCTGTCATCACACATCTCCACAGAAATCAATCACTTAAGAGTTAGAATACATTTTACCAAAATAGCCAGCTTCCCTAAGGACTTTGTGGAATAATTAATATATTTGAAGAATAAATTATGCATTTCCATGCATCAACTTCCCAACAGGTCGCCAGAGCTCCTCACTACCATCCCTTTGGGGAACTTATTACTATTTGTAAAATCCACTTCCTGTTTTGGTGGGGTTGTTTCTCACCCAGCAACAGCAGCTGAAAACTTGTTAGAAATGCAAATTCTTGAGGCCCATCCCTGATCTGGGAATTCTAAATCAGAAACTATGGGATGGGCCCCGAAATCTACCTGAACAAGTTTTCCAGGTGATTCTGGTACATTAAAGTGTGAGAACCACTCCTTTAGTAATTAATAACAGTAGATGTTCAATGTAGATCTTAACTTGGGATTCATGAACATAGCCAAGCTATAATTTGGGGGCACTAAAGTTTATTGAGGGAATTTTTATTAGGTTAATGATCCTTACAGTTGTGGTAGGCTAGATAAAGGGCCTTCAAAGATGCCCCTGTCCCTGAGGTCGGGAATGTTACCTTCCATGGCAAAAGGGACTTTGCAGGTGTGATTAAGGTTCTTGAGGTGGGGAGATTGTCCTGGATTATCCAGGTGGGCCCACTGTCATCACAAGGATCTCTGTAAGAGGGAGGCAGGGGTACCACAGTGAGATGCGAAGACATGTGATGATGGAAGCAGACAGAGGTGAGAGAGATCTGAAGATGCTCCACAGCTGGCCTTGAAGATGGAGGGAGGGTGGGGGACAGGAGGTAGGGGGGTAAGAGATCAACCAAAGGACTTGTATGCATGCATATAAGCATAACCAATGGACATAAGACACTGGGGGATAGGGGAGGCTAGGGGACTGTCTAGGGCGGGGGGGGGGGGAAACGGACACATATGTAATACCCTTTGTATTACTTTAAGCAATAAAAAAAAAAAGATGGAGGGAGGGGCCACAAGTGAGGGATGCAGGCAGCCCCTAGACAGCGGTTCTCAACCTGTGGGTCGCGACCCCTTTGGCGGTAGAATGACCCTTTCACAGGGGTCGCCTAAGACCATCCTGCATATCAGATATTTACATTACGATTCATAACAGTAGCAACATTACAGTTATAAAGTAGCAACGAAAATAATTTTATGGTTGGGTCACAACATGAGGAACTGTATGTAAAGGGCCAGAAGGTTGAGAACCACTGCAAGCTGGACAGATTCTCTCCTAGAGCCTCCCAGCAGCCCTGGCAACATCTTGATTTTGGGATTTCTGACTTCTAGAATGGTAACAAACTTTTTTTTTCTAAGCAATAAAACAGTATATACTTCCTCTCAGGAAAATCTGCTTTTAAGATGTTGGAAGAAATAGGTGAATATGAAGTGTGAGTCAATGCAGCAGATTGCTTTCCAGGACAATACTAGCACATGAGGTGAAAGGTGGAGAGGTGTTTCTACTTCTAGATGCAAATTATTTCAATTTTAATTTCAAAACACCCTAAGAATTAACTAAATCTTTGTATCACCTAGTCCACACTTAAACCGAGACCCAGGCAACCATACGTGGCAGGTTGTCATCTTGCCCCATAAAAGCTGGATCTTTTTCTGATTGGCTTCCCTGGAAAAAAAAGTGACTTTTAAAAATAAGTCTTCTCAGGAAGATGCTAATTTATATTTTACATCATTTAAAATGTGAGTGAATGAGGGGGTGCTGAAGGACTGGGTGAAAGAGGTGAAGGGACTGAGAAACACAGATTGGTAGCTACAAGATAGTCACGTGGGTGTAAAGGACAGCATAGGGAATATAGTCAATAATATTGTAATAACTATATATGGGGCCAGGTGGGTCCTGGAAATATCAGGGGGAACACTTTGTAAAGTATATGATTGTCTAACCATTATGCTGCACACCTGAAACTAATACACAATACTGAATGCAAACTGTAATTGAAAAATAAAACACCTATTTAAAAAAAGAGAGCAGCAGAGGGGAAATGATATTCTGAGCAGATAGGAAATACAAAGGCATGGAGAGAGGCCCTCTGCATGTTTAGGGAGCAAACAATTAGATTAGACACTCAGGATGCCTGGGAGAGGGTGGCAAGAGGTACGCTGGGAAGGAAAACATGACATAAAAAACCGCAAAGGCCCCGTACTTTATCTTTTTAGCAAGAGGGAACTCTAAAGGGTTTATTTTTAAAGAAGGGTTTGGCATGGTCTGCTTTGTAATAGTAGTAGCAGCCTGTACTTAATTCTCATACAACTGATTTTTAATTGTTGCAGCCCTGTGATGAAGGCTCTGTAAGTACCCCCTTCAACTAATTGGGAAACACAGAGGTTCAATAACCGAGCTTATTAAGGTCACAGCTCATAAGAGTCAATCAAACCCCGGTGAACTGGCTTGCAAGGCTCACTCATCATGCCTCTACAAATCAGAGTTGAGATGGGCTGTGGGTGAAGCAGAGGAAGGGATATGAATTAAGATGCTGCTTGAAGCGCGGCTGGCGTGGCTCAGTGGTTGTGTCGACCTGCGAACCGATTCCCAGTCAGGGCACATGCCCACGTTGCGGGCTGGATCCCCAGTGTCGGGTGTGCAGGAGGCAGCCGATCAATCATTCTCTCACATCCTTGATGTTTCTCTCTCTCTCTCCCTCTCCCCTCTTTTCTGAAATCAATAAAAATATTTTTTTTTTAAAAGATGCTGCTTGAAGAGTCTAAGCCAGTGTTTCTCAGACTTACCATTCACTTTTTACCTTTACACAGCTGTTATATCCAGGAACCACTTTAGGTATTCCAACCAACTCGTCTTTTCTAAACTCAATTTTTTAAAAAGGAAACCTGAGAATAACAACAACAAAAAAATACCCTAACAGCTACAAAAGCCAGGAAGGGTCATGGCCCCACAGACAAAAAGCTGTGCCCAGAGGTAGAGGCCGAAGAAGGTGGACATGTCAAAGCAGGGCGGCAGAGTAGGTCTGGGGCTGGGCCCCAAGGTGGGGAAGCAGGAAGATGGTTTCTGGGAATGTCTTACACAAGATGGCAGCTCCAGCCACGGGAGGAAAATGTGAGCCAGGGCAGTGAGTGGGAGTTAGTTATGTGGCTAATGAGGTGAGGGGTTTGTCAAAGGGTGAGGCTGGGACTGAAGAAAGGAGCCTGTGGGCTGAGAGAAGGATGAAGTCCAAGAAGTGGCTCGAGGGGTGCAGAATGATTGACGGGGAGATGCAGGCTGTGAGTCAAGAATAGGGCTGGGGATATTTTAGGAAGTTTAAGAGGGTTGCAAGATGGGGAGAGGGTTCCATAGAGGGCTAAGGGGAAGAACTCCAGATGTGAGACCTGGGGGGTCGGTGAGGACCGAGGAAGGGCTGTAGCAGGGTGACCTGGGACAGAAGACATGGAGTAGAGGGTTGGGTACACAGCCCATCAGATTGTAGTTTGCACTTTGTCCCTGAGCCTGAATCCTGAGCATCGTGGAGTTGGTCAGCTTCCCCTGAGACGGACCTGTCATCCAGGTATCACCAGAAATCGGCTCTAATATGCCCAGTGGTATGCACCACCTTTTGGGAAATGCTGGTGTGGGCAAAGGGTCATAAAAAGCCTGAGTTAAAGAATGGGATTCTTGGAGGCCATTGCTGTTTCTAGACCATTTGGGTCATTATTCTGTTTCATCTTTTTATCCGCCAGTGCCTAGGCATGAAACTTTGTATAGAACAGGCACTCAGACAGTCAATTACATTATCGTCAGTGGTTGACTGAACTAGAGATGAATCTCCTGAGACACAGTATTAAGGATCCCATTCATGAGCTACAATGATAAGGGGAGGGTGTCTGACAGAATATCTGCCCTCAGAAGAAGGGATAATTTTCCAGGTAGTGACAGACTACTCTAGCTCACTGGCAACTAGAAAGGCCTTGAGGCTTTAGATATAACAGTTAAGTGAGAAAAAAAGAAAAAGAATGAAAGATATTGTAGACCAGGCTTAATGCTTCGGGATCCGTGCCAGATCATAAACCAGTTCCCACTGCCTACAAAACCTCTTATGTCTGGGTAAGTTACGCTCTGAAAAACCACCTTAGAAATGTGGCTGACAGATCCTAACGTGACCCCAATGATTCCTACCTTTGCATCCACATCCTTCTATAGCAGTGGTTCTCAGCCTTGGCTGCACATTAGAATCACCTGGGAATCTTTTTAAAATCCTGATTTCTGGGCTTCATCCTCCAGAAATTGTTTCTTTGTTATGGGGTGGGGCCACAACATTAGTAACAAAGAAACAGAAATTCCGGAGGATGAGGCCCAGAAATCAGGATTTTAAAAAAGATTCCCACGTGATTCTAATGTGCAGCCAAGGTTGAGAACCACTGTTCTATAGTAAAAGTAGGTGGGGCCTGTGGCTGGCTTATGTCAGAGATGCTGGAAAGCCACATTATTGTGGCTGAGTGGCAGGGAACCGTGGGCAGCTTCTGAGAGCTGAGGGCAGCCGATGGCCAACGGCCAGCAAGAAGTCAAAGTTTTTCAGATCTGTTGTTGCAAGTTAAGGAATTAGGCCAACAACCTGAAAAAAGTTTGGAATCAGGTTCTTCCCGGACTCACAGTTGGGGTGCAGCCTTGTGAAACCCAGAGTGGAGGACCCAGCCAAGCTGTGTTTAGACTCTTGATCCACAGAAACTTGGGTAAATAATACATGTGTTTTGTTTTAAGCTGCTAAATTTATGGTAATTTATTATACAGCATAGAAAATACAGAAAATCATATATATATATATATATATATATATGGAAAAAAAGAAAAAAATATTGAATTACTGGCCATTTGGGACATTTATTAATGAAGATCAAACATCCCCAGGGCTGTCCTCAATGCTCAGTGCCATGATTTTCAGCGTTGGCTCCTCCAGGTCCTGATCGCTGCCACCCATGACCTTGCAGAGCTGGACGGACGGGGACAGGGCTGTGCTGGGACGGTACAGCTCACTTGGAGTCTCAGCCTTTTCAGTGTCACTGTCACCTTCAATGATAGTCACAGAGGTCTCTTGGTCTCCTGAGCTGTCAGAAGTATTTGGATTTTTTTCATCCTGACTTGAAGGTCTAAGATTTGTTTCCTCGTTCACCTGTTCAATTATAACCCCTTCTGAATTCTTGAACTTATAGATTGGTAGGTAAAAATCATTTGATGAGACTATCTCATTCTCATCCTTTGGCTCAGACAGCAACATATCCAAAGCTTTTCTGTATTCCTGACGCTCCTGTTGAATTGTGGCCTCTTGTTCATTTTGTGCTGAATTCTCAGCCTTTTCAAAGTCAAGTAAATTCACCAAATCAAAGTCACCTAGCTTCGCTGAGCTTTCCTTGGATATGCACCCTAAATTCACCTTTAGGATATGCAGCAGGTGGCGCATTTTCCCCTAGGATTAAGAAAAAGGCAAGAATAAGGAAATTAATTAAGCTAGTTAAATTGAATTACTTTTGTCTGCAGTGCTGCTAATCTCTGCAGGACCAATACTTCTCTTTCCACCCACCCCAAGTGTATACAAAGTACAAGGGGAAAAAAGCACTTGTTTTTAATGCCTTCTCTGAGGGTATAGAAACACTTTAAATTCTTTCTATAATGCAGTTCTAAGGAAACAAACCTCCTCCAAATGGTGTTTATTTTGCCTTATATGTCGCTCAAACAGTCGTTCTAAAGACCTACAAAAGAGAAATAAGAATGTTAATATCTCAGTCAGGAAATCAACTAACTGGAAAGCAGCAATGCAATTAACTAAACTACTAACGACTGGACACGTTTTTAATGGCTCTTTTTCTTTCCAAAGTTAAAGACCAACCCTTCCCTGTTCCGTCAAGTTCTCCACCATGAAAACTAGTACGGTTCCCTCTATGCACTTAAGTCAAGGTAATGGATGCCAATGTTTCTAAAAGACTGCATGCTACTTACATTTCTGTGAATAAAATATTTTAAATGAGGCCTAAAACTTCTTCCTCTCTCTTTCACCCCCCTCCCCACTAAAAATTGTTTCTCTCTCACACACATACGCAAACACCATAAGTCTCCCTTCTCCTCACATACACACTACCCCCATAAACCAAACTCTAAAGAAAATTCTTTCGTGAGGTATTTTAAAATGCTTTCTACAGTATACTTGAACAAAATTCCACTGATGCTAAATCCTTATAATAACCTAAGAGTTTATCATTCACTAAGCACCACTAAGTGCTAGGAACATATTAATGATACCTCTAATCATGACCAATATTGGGAGAGAAAGGTATTGTAAAAAAATTTAGCCGAAACCGGTTTGGCTCAGTGGATAGAGCGTCGGCCTGCGGACTGAAGGGTCCCAGGTTCGATTCCGGTCAAGGGCGTGTACCTGGGTTGCAGGCACATCCCCAGTGGGAGATGTGCAGGAGGCAGCTGATCGATGTTTCTCTCTCATCGATGTTTCTAACTCTCTATCTCTCTCCCTTCCTCTCTGTAAAAAATCAATAAAATATATTTAAAAAAAAAAATTTAAAGATGAGAAAACTACATCTCTAAGACAATGATTTCCTCTACACCATAGCCATAGCCATTAGAATTTAAACCAGAGTTTATTCCTTCAGCTACACCATACTTGTCTATTACATGGATGTATCAATAGGTTTCTTAAAACACAACTCATTTCCTTGTTACCATTTGTTATTACAATGAAGTTATGAGCCAACTTTATAGTCAGTAGTTATGAAATAATTTAATAATTTTTTAAAAGCCCAAGAAATCCATACTCTACATTTTACAATGGCTATTTAATGTTTTGGAATATTATTTCCTCCTAGGCAATTTTCTATGCATGTGGGGTACATAATGGGGTCTTATGCTACATAACAAAGTTTGTCTCAATGTCCAATGAATTTTACACAACTAACTACTGTTCAAGCTGACTCAGGATCACTCAGTTTCATTCAACATGCAAGAAGTAATCTGTTTGCAAATTTTCCATTTCATTTACAGTATGCAAACCTAGCTTTTATTATTCCTCACTTTATTAGTAGCAGATGTAACCAAAATACTTGCTTTTGATTCTCATCATAATTTCAAGTAGCAAAATTGGATTATGAATCTTTGCTAGTAAGTAGCAAAAATTTTATTTTACTAGTCTATTATAGCCAAGAAACATAATGGTATTTAAATGAATAAAATCTCTATTTTTTTCTATAACTCCCCCAAACTGTGAGTCCACCTAGAGCATGAATTAAACATTCTTTACAATTTGCTATCAGTTATAAGAATATGGTCTCCTAAGAAAGCAATATAATTTTTCATTTCCTCATATGGGAAAATAAGTTAAAAAACTAATACCAAATGAAGAGTATTTAAAGTACTCTTCGCCCTGACTGGTTTGGCTCAGTGGATAGAGCGTCAGCCTGCGGACTGAAGGGTCCCAGGTTCGATTCCAGTCAAGGGCATGTACCTTGGTTGCGGGCACATCCCCAGTAGGAGGTGTGCAGGAGGCAGCTGATTGATGTTTCTCTCTCATCGATGTTTCTAACTCTCTATCCCTCTCCCTTCCTCTCTGTAAAAAATCATTAAAATATATTAAAGTACTCTTCAACCACCATGTATTATTAAAAAAAAATCTAACCTGTTTGAAAATAAACCAAGTTTCAAAATTTCATCTGTTACATCTTCAATGAAACTCAGATACAACAGTTCTTCTTCACTGTGAAGGCAAAGCAATATATAACAAAAATTATTGTGGGTAGGGGAGGCAGGGGAAAGGTCCGGGGTGGGGGTGGGGGGAAGGAGACATATGTAATACTCTTTGTAATACAGTGGGGCCTTGACTTATGAGTTTAATTCATTCATAGACCAAGCTCGTTAAGGAGCTCGTTAACTCAAATTACTCTGTCAACTCAATGCAAAAAATCGGCTGAGAGACAGCTGGTATCTCAAAAAACTTGTTAGTCAGGACACTCGTAAGTCAAGTCCCCACTGTACTTTAAGCAATAAAACAAAATTAAAAAAAATTATTCACTACTCACTCTGAAAACTATAGGAAATACGAATACTTAATTAAAAATCTCTACTACTCATTAGAAATGTACTTCTGGCTCATATTATTAAAGAGAAATATTATAAAACAAACATGTCAACTTTCTGAAATTATGCAAGGATAAATATTGAAGATGAGAAAATATTCCCTAATAGAGTAAAATTTCACAGATGTCTGAGACATACACCCAGCAATAAACAAGCAGGGAGCCCTAGCCAGTTTGGCTCAATGGTTAAGAGTGTTGGCCCCAGGACTGAAGAGTTGTGGGTTCGATTACAGTCAAGGGCAGGTACCTTGGTTGCAGGTCAGGGGCGTGTGGGAGGCAACCAATTGATGTCTCTCTTTCACATCGATGTTTCTCTCTCTCTCTCCCCCTCCCTTTCACTCTCTAAAAAATCAATGGAAAAAAATATCCTCAAGGTGAGGATTAACCAAAACAAAACAACAAAAAAAGAGAGAGTAAGCAGAGATTAAACAGAACAAGACAGAGGCCAACCAAGAGTGAGGGCAACATAAAAAATTACACTTTCAAACTGCTTAACAGTCTAATATTTATCATCAAGTTAAAGAATAAATTAAACTATAAAAATATAGATGTAGGCAAAGGTAGGTTTACAGTTATTTGTTTGGAAAATAATACAATTATTAATAAATAATAATACAAGAATAAACTGTTTTGCATAACTCACAACTTTTGCTGACTCCTATAGATTATTTCCCCCCTAAAAATGCAGCTTAACTAAACAGCATTAATATCTAGAAGTAAAAATAAATGAAAAAACCTAGAAGTATAATATCTGCAAAGAACTGGTGAGGCTGGAAACCTCCGGGAAGGTTGTCCTGAGTTTCTAAAGTCTGAATTTTTCAAAAACTATTATTTTTACTTACAAAAATATACAAGAGTTATGGGTACTAATTATAAAAATATAGGTATTAACTTAGGGACAAATTTCCACTGGAAATAAAAATGAAGTGATAATTATTTCAGAAAATTTTGGTCATTTTCTTAAAGAGATGTGTTAGATGGTTGAGCCCCAAAGCTTTTTGTGAGACAAATTAGTGTTCAATCCTAACTTACTGAATAAGTTTCTATGATTCTTAATTCTTGATTTCCTCTAAGCAAAATGAAAAGATGAGAAAGATCTTACTCAGAGTAGATTTTTCTCCTTGAAGGAGGAGGCTGCACGGAATACTGACATAATGCCCTGAAAAGAGAAAATTAAAATATTTGAACAATGGTTGCTGCCTTGGCTGGGTGGTTCAGTTGTTCTGAGTGTCATCCTGTACACCAAAAGGTTTCGGGTTTGATTCCTGGTCAGGGCACATACCTAGTTTGTGGGTTGGGTCCCCAGTCAGGGCTCATATAGGAGGCAACTAACCAATGTTTTGTTTTGTTTTGTCGTTCTCTCTCTCTAAAAATCAATAAAAACATGTCCTAGGGTGAGGATTAAAAAAACACAGGTGGGCGTATAGTAAGTGTTCAACAATATCATATATTAGTAATAAGAGGTGCATATCCATGATCTAATCCAATCTTCAGAAAAACCCTGTCAGGTATATTGGGTAGGTATTATTTTTCTCACTAGTGAGTTCACCAGGGGGCAGAAAGGCCAAGTAAATAGCAAAGGCAGATTTTTTTTAACCCATTCTTCTAATTACAGGGGGAGACAGTTGGACCGATTTCCCCTGGAAGCTGTTACCTGGCTGGGGAGCACTGCAGAGCGCCATCCTTAACCTCTTCCCATGGTAAGCCCTTCTCTTGGGAAGGTGAAGGGGTTATGTTTTCTTTGGTTCCATAGGTCATACAACTAGGAGCCTGGGGATGCAATGACAAGAATACATCCTTATTTTACTTGAAAAATACAATGTAAAGGCAGAAACAGCAAATTTTAAAAACAGTTGAGGTAAGAGAGTAGAGATATCCAGTAGAAGAGCGACAGATATATTATGACAAAGGATGTTTTAGAACACATTTTCCATCCAATCAGGACATTTTTCTTAAATTTATTTCAAGTAAGATAAAACAGCCCAGCTGATGTGGCTCAGTGGTTGAGCATCAACCTATGAACCAGAACGTGACAGTTTGATTCCTGGTTAGGTAACATGCCTGGTTTGCGGGCTCAATCCCCAGTGGAGGGTGTGCAGGAGGCAGGTGATCAATGATTCTCTCTCATCACTGATGTTTCTATCTCTCTCTCTCCCTCTCCCTTCCTCTCTGAAATCAATAAGAAACAAATACACACACATATATATTTTATATATATATATATATATATATATATATATATATATATATATATGATAAAGTAAGATAAAACAACTTATTTCTTATATTTTAATGAGGGACATTTTAAATGATGTTAAGAAATCACCACAAATAAACATATGGAGAAAATGATGCAAATATGAAGTTTTGGGTAAATTTGAGAAAAAATATCGCACTCAGAAATTCAAACAACCAATGCCAACATATCAAACACACAGAAGCAGTGGTGGCCATGGCTGTATGAACAATAAATAATATTAACAAACTACTGGCAGCTCACTTTTATAGAATCCTTGCTTTGGGCCACGTACTCTGCCAGGCAATTACTTGCATTTTAAAATTTCATCTTTACAATGCAAATTTATGTACAGTACTTTACATATTTGAAAACCACATTTAAGGCATTTTATTTGTCCACCCATCTATCCAGCCAGCCAGTCAACCATCCAGAAGAGATGCTAATGACGCATAATTTCCCAAATTGGCAGGATCCATGTGGCCATTCCCAGAGAGTAAATAGGCAAACCTTCTGAACACTGGCTAGATCATGTGCAAGAAGTGTCATCAAGAGATCACTCTTCATAGTCCAAATAGCTATCCACGGTCTGTTAGGTTAGAGCAGCTGTAATTCCAATGTGAAGCACAGGGGTCTCATTTCTGTTACCTGCTTTATGGTCACTTCTGACTCTGTGAAGTCCTTGGTCTCAACTGTCTCAAAATCAGGCTTAAAGCTGTAATATTTAAAAAATACACTGTTAAGCTTTCAAAATACAAAGACTGTGTGATAACGAGCTTTATCGTCTAGAAAAAATAAACTCAAACATAGGAGATAAAATCCATCTGTTCTTATAAAATGTATTATTTCTGGTTATATAATCAGGAAATAGATGTGGTTTGGATTACCTGTACTTCTTTTCCTTTTTTTGAATAGCAGCTAAATTTCAGTTGGCCAGAGTGGGGCTAGGGAAATGAGAACTTTTATGTTCAAAAGCTGTCATCAATATAATCATACTTTCCTCATTTCTTCCTCACTTGACAAATTCTGTCATATATTTAATTCCTTAATTCTTTGATGAAATGTATGTAGGCACATCTGATATTACTGCACTTCTTGTATTTACCCAGAGGAAAGAATAGTAGTCATAAATTGCTTTTTACTTTCTAAAATAACTAAAACCTAGTACCTGATAAATATTTGTTTATATAACCGAGGATAAATAATCAAATATCAGCTTACACTAAATACTTCACAAGATCTGTTTGTTTCTCCAAGCACTTGGCAAACTTTTACTGAATATTCATTATGTGCCAGGCATTATTGTATATGAAAACATTATTGAGGCAAATTATACTGAACTTCTAGAAATGATCCCAACGGTCTAAATTACACGTGGGGAGTTGTTGCTATACAAGACTGGGGCTGAATATTTGCAGGAAAGGGGTAGTTGTTTCTCCCCCTTCTTTAACCCACTGTTTTGTCATTTTTATCATAAAGCAATAGACATATTTGCACAAATGCTGTTTTTTTCACAAATGCTGTTTGATGACATATTTTAAGAACTCTCTGAAAGTATAATATTTTAAAACACAAAAGTTCTAGTATCATGTCAAAAACAAAAAAAAATTGAAATATGTAACATTCATGTATATAGAGTCTGACAAATGTAACGGCTACTGGTTTTTCAACAATTACTCTGATAGTTCTAAGCGATACATGTAAAAGGAAAAGTCACAGTAATGACATTCCATTCACAGGGCACATAAACTACATGATATAAAAGAAAGAATATTGTTTAGTTTCCACAACATCCTGAAGGATTTACTATTGGCTGTTGACGTGCCATACCTGCTTAATTCAGTCTGGGTTTCAGCTTCTACCCGCTGATCTGTAAAATCCTTTTTTCTTTTGGCAGGTGTATAATACCGATACTGTGACAGGAAAGATTTTGCTTCTGTTTTCAAAGTGCGTGGAGTGAATGGCAAATGCCCATTAGAGAAGAGTTTAGAATGTTTATCCAAAAGGTCCCCACTGGATGTTTTGTTAACGACTAACTGAGACCTGTGGGAATTTGTGCTCCTGGGCCTTCGGCTGTTGGAGGCTGCAGAGTGTGTTTTCCTGGGCCTGGAGGTGGTGCAATCTATGCTGGACAGGAAGGAACCGAAGTTCTTCTCAGTGCCATCCGTGAGGCTGTCACTGGATTTAGGTAGACTGAGGTGCAGTCTCTCTGAAGAAGTCCCTGGTGACCTTGCGAAGGACGCATATTCATTCACTTCTTCAACTAACATGTTGTCTTCATTTCGTGGTTCTTCTGCAGGCTGAGAACATTGGGTTTGGTAGTTATTAATTACACTAGAGGCCAGATGCACAAAATTCATGCAAGGGGCTTGGTCCTTGCAGCCGCAGCAGCTTGCCTCAGCCCTCGCAGCCCCGGCTTCCTCTGGAAGGTCGTTGGGCTGTCTGGTCTAATTAGCATATTACACTTTTATCATTATAGATTTGAAAATTCATAAACATCAAACATGGCTGCCTCAGGGGCTTATAAAATTAACTTTATATGTCCCTAAAGATGTTAGCATTGTATATAAAGTTCTATTCTTTTTTTAATGATCAACATAAAAATATAATTCTACATATAAGTTAATAGCAATCATTTTTCTTTCTGAAGCTAAAAAAATGATTAATAACATATGCCTATATTTTCGATCTTGACTTGTGTACTGAGATCTCGGCTATATCTGTAAGTTTCCAAATCAATTGTGAGCCCCAACCCCTTGTCAACCACAGTTGTTGGCACTCTTCCCTTCCCTCTGGTCACTAAGGCAATCTCCAGTGCCAGCAGTTGCTCTGCAAATTTAAGGCTTTGAAGAAAGAAAAACTTTTCCTCACAATGTATGGTGCCCTGATTTAAGTGACTGATATTTTAAATATCATTAAGAACTACTTATTCCGTCTGGCTGGTGTGGCTCAGTGGTTGAGTGTCGACCTATGAACTAGGAGGTCATGGTTTGATTCCCGGTCAGGGCATATGCCTGGGTTGCAAGCTCGATCCCCTGTGTGGGGCATGCAGAGGCAACTGATCAATTATTCTCTCTCATTATTGATGTTTCTCTCTCTCCTTCTCCCTTCCTCTCTGAAATCAATAAAAATATATTTAAAAAAAGAACTACTTATTCCATAAAAAGTTCACATATTTTCTCAAGTTGTCCTCATGAGTGGGGAAAGCTTTGAAAGGGAGGTATTTTTGACTGCTCCATTTTTTTTTTTTTGGTTTATCCTTGGAAGAACCATTTCTACGGGATATCTATAAAGTTTAAAAACACATAATATTTTACTCTTTTACAGACTAGATGCCGCTAAAGCTTTGTCTATGATTCTAGACTTTATGGATACCTGTGTGTCCTTTACAGAACTCCGAGTTAGGGAGGGGGCTGAGGTGAAAATGGTTAGGATTTAGCCAGTTATGTGTGTCCTATAAGCTCCTGGGGTGAAAAACAAGAGGAGTACGGGAAAAGCCAAGTGCTTCCTTTGTGCAAAGTACTGTTTTTACCAGTGAGTAGAATGAGAGGAATAATAAGAACTTCTATCACTGCTGCTAATAAGTATAGAGTCTTTACTATGTGCAAGGTACTGTTCTAAATGATTTACATGTACAACTCAATCGTCAAAATAACTTCTCAGTTGTGATAGTTATTAGCTCTATTTTATAGGTGAAGAAACTCAGGCACAGGGTCTCATAAATCTGAACTCAGGCTAGGCCTATGTGCTTCACCATTATATCACATTATCTATTATCTATTTTAAAGACTCATTTACCCAGCCAGTGTGGCTCAGTTGGTTGAGTGTTGGCACATGCACCAAGAGGTCTGTGGTTTGATTCCCATTTGGGGCACATGCCTGGGTTGCAGGCTCAGTCCCTAGTAGGGGTGTGCAGGAGGCAGCCAATTGATATTCTGCTCTCATATCGATGTTTCTCTCTCTCAAAATCACTAAAAATATATTTTTAAAAAATACCCATATGAAAGCATAAATGAAGTATTTTATGGAGGCAAATGTATAGAGTTACAGTGGCTAATGAAAAAATGAATAAAAAATATCTTACATTTACAGATTAAATTATATATTTTATTTTCAACAAAATCCATTCTTATCTCAAAATACAATTTAAAAAAATCCTCACTCGAGAATTCTGCCCCCCCCCCCCCCATTGATTTTTAGAGAGAGTAGAAGGGAGGGAGGAGGAGAAAGAGAGAAACATAGATATGGGAGAGAGACACATCAATTGGTTGCCTCCTACACGTGTCCCAAATGGGGCCAGGGATCAAGCCTGCAACCAAGGTACATGCCCTTGACTGTAACTGAACCCATGACCCTTCAGTCTGTGGGCCGATGCCCTAACCACTCAGAAAAACTGGTCAGGGCTCAAAATACACTTAGTAATTTACTAGAGGCCCGGTGCACGAAATTTGTACGCGTGTGTGTGTGTGTGTGGGGGGGGGGGGGGGGTGGGTGAGGGGGGAAGAGGAGCAGGTCCCTCAGCCCTGCCTGTACCCTCTCCAATCTGGGACATCCCTCTCAGAATCCGGGACTGCTGGCTCCTAACCACTAGCCTGCCTGTCTGATCGCCCCTAACCCCTCTGTCTGCCTGCCTGATCGCCCCTAACTGCTTCTGCCTGCCTGCCTGATCGCCCCTAACCCCTCTGCCTGCTGGCCTAATTGCCCCTACCTTGCCCCCCTGCCAGCCTGATCACCCCTACCTTTCTCCCTGCTGGCCTGATCGCCCCTAACTTGCTCCCCTGCTGGCCTGATCGCCCCTAACCATCTCTGCCTTGGCCCCTGGCCTAAGCTGCAGTCTGGCCTCCCTCTGTGGGAGGTGACCTGGTGGATCAGGGAAAGGCGCCCCCATTACCCCGCTGCTGCTGCCACTGCGCAGCCACTGTGGCTTTGTCCAGAAGGTCGTCCGGAAGACATCAGCCCTAATTAGCATATTACCCTTTCATTAATATAGTCAAAATGCTGGGTAATGGAAAAATATTTTAAATTTTTGGTTAAAAAGTCCAATCACTAGAAATGAAAATGCACATGTGCATCAAATATTGATGAACAGATTCCCAGATGGCAAATTTTAGCACAGCGTCTGGCAGAATTATTCTAAAGGAAGCAATTCTATTCCTGGTCCTTCTATCTATGCAACAGGCCTGGGGGCTCTTAAGCATTATAGCTTCCCTGATGACTCCCAAATTTATTTTCAGTCTGAGAGAAATGCTTCTATCAACTCTCTACTGACTATATGAGATGTTCTAAAGGCACCTCAAATGAAGCATGTCCAAACCAGCAAACTCAAACCCTACATTACCCCCTCCTCCAAAGAAAACACTGCACTTTGTCCTGTTATCATCCCTTCACCGTCTTCCCAGCTGCCCACACCAGAAGCCTGAGAACCTCCTTAATTTTGGCCTCTTGCTCTTCACATCTTCAAATCAGGCACTAAATCCTGGGGAATTCTCCTTTCTAAGTATTTCCTAAATATATCCCTTGTGCTCCCTTCTGCTGTCTTAGATCAGGTCTTAATCATTTCTTCCCCAGGTTATTGAACTGTCTCATAACTAGTCTGTCTTTCCCTCCTGCCAGTGTAGTTTTTGTAAAGTATGATGACTAAACATACCAACTAAAAACTGGTCTATGGTTCCCCATACCCATCTAAGAAAAACAACCTGGATTCATTATTGTGGTACAAATGTCCTTAGTCATTCCCATTTACTGATATGTACAATGGAAAGCGCTGGAGTCAGATATGACATGTGACACCTAGTAAGCAGAGCAGTGAAACTGGCTTTTACTAATAGGCAGTAGTTTTTATCACATCAAGGGTGTTGGGGGACAAAACACAAAGCTCAAGGACTGATCTGGATGATCTAGGAGACCATGCTCATGACTCTGGGATCCTCTCGATGGCCACACCTCAACTAGGTGACTTGCAAAGAAATCTGCCCATCTTGAACATTGGTACAGAGTGAAAAGGGAACATTAGCCTTTGAGAATCTGTAATTATATGCTGCCACCATACAAACTTGCAGCCTAAATGTGCATTGCCCAAATGGTCCACAAAAACCCAAGTCGAGACAAATAACTCATTTTTTTTTTCTAATACATAAACTATAGGGGGATCTATATATATATATAAAAGCCTAAGCGACTGCCGGGAGCCGGTCCACCCTTGCTGTTTCAAGGGACCTAGCACATATGGCATACTGTTCTTAATATGTTTGCTCACCTTCTTGGCACTATGTGTTTTAACCAAGGTCTCTGAGAAAGGTTGTTTCCCCAGGTAGGGATTTTCCCCTGAAGTTAGGGAGGGAATAAAACCTCTTAACTAAGTGCCAGGTGGGTAATTAATCACTTTAACTACGAACAATCATGCTTAAACTACATAATCTTTACTCCCTGGAATGGAGATAAGAAACGCCCTAACCTTTGAAATAGAGATTGATAGGATTGGAATCAACTGGTATAAATACAGATGTAAGAAGACAGAACAGAGAGAGACAGAACCTAGGCACAGAACCTAGGCACAGAACCTACACAGAACGTTCTCTAGAGACAGAAGAACTTCGCTGGAGAGAACATGGCAAAAGATCCTGGACAGAAACTGGCCTCAGAACCTAGAGACAGAACCTAGCGAGAGAACATGGCAAAAGATCCTGGACTGAACCTGACTACAGAAATTGGCAAGAGAACCTGACTAGAACCTGGTGACTGAACCTGGCTGGAGAACCTGGACAGAACCTGGCTGGAGAACCTAGCGAGGGAACATGGCTACAGAACCTGGCTGGAGAATCTGGAGAACCTAGCAAGAGAACATGGGCACAGAACCTGGCTGGAGATCCTAAGCAGAACCTCTCTGGAGATCGAGACCAGAACTTGGCTGGAGATCCTGGCTAGGCTGCTGATCAACTGAACGCTGTCTCCGTGTTATTTCTTCTTCGCCGACTCCGTCCACACCTTTGGGGACCCCGGACCTGCTGGGGTTGGACCCCAGCAAGCGACCATCTGACCAGTAGGTAGTATGTGCAATGACCACCAGGGGGCAGACACTCAATGCAGGAGCTGCCAAGCTGCAGTGACTTGGCAGCTGTGGTTCTCAGGTGACACGCCCAGAATCAGAGAGGAGGGAGCCCGATTCCAGGATGTGTCACCCGAGAACTGCCCTCTTGCAATCTGAGACCCCTCAGGGGATGTCGAAGAGCCGGTTTCAGTCCGAACTCCACAGACCAGGCCGAGGGACCCTGCCAGTGCACGAATACATGCACCAGGCCTCTAGTATATCTATCTATCACTATCTCTATCTCCATTTATATACCTATACCTATACCTATACCTATACCTATACCTATACCTATACCTATACCTATACCTATACCTATATATAGATATGAAGTTGTCTATGTCATCTAAATTTTCAAATTTTGGGCACAGACTTATTCATAATATTATCTTACTCTCTTTTGAATATGTGTTATTTCCCCATTTTATTTCTGCCTTCAATCTTAAGTATTTTCATCAGAGACTTGTCAGTTTTATTAATTTTTTTACTTAGTTAATTATTTCTATTGTATTTTAGTAGGACTTTGTTAAAGTCCACCAATAGTTGTGACAGAGACTGTGTGGCCTGAAAAGCCTAAAATATTTACTATTTGGTTCTTTACAGGAAAAGTTTATTTCTGACCAATAGGAAACATGTTACCAAAAAGTCAGGTTGTACCACTGATGAAATAGCTTAGAAATATCTACTTGTAAAAGGTGAAAAAAGATCATCTTACCTTTTGTAGAGTGTTAAGTGATGACTTGGAATTATTTTTAGAACTGGCCTGCACTGTACTTTTAGTTACTTGCAACTCCCTTTCACATTGTGCTATTTCCTTTCTGAGTTTCTCTCGTCGTTGTTGATCTGCATCTGATGGGGAAAACAAATCTTTTGAAATATAGAAAATAGAAAACTTAATTTTTTGGTCTTGGAAGACTAATAAAGCCTATATTTTTTTCCTTGCTAAAATGTTTACACTATGATCTGCAAGGAAAAATCTCTATATTTTTCCATATAAAGAAAAGCTAAGATAGTAAATATTGAATTTAGAGAAACTTTCAATGGATTATTTAAAGAGCACAAACAGCCCTGACTGGTTTGGCTCAGTGGATACAGTGGCAGCCTGCAGACTCAAGGGTCCCAGGTTCGATTCCAGTCAAGGGCATGTACCTGGGTTGTGGGCACATCCCCAGTGGGGGGTGTGCAGGAGGCTGATCGATGTTTCTCTCTCATCGATGTTTCTAACTCTCTGTCCCTCTCTCCTCCTCTCTGTAAAAAATCAATAAAATATATTTAAAATAAAATAAAATAAAGAGCACAAACAACTTGGCTGGCATAGCTCAGTGGTTGAGCATCAACCTATGAACCAGGAAGTCACGGTTTGACTCCTGGTCAGGGCACATGTACAGGTTGTGGGCTCAATACCCAGTAGTGGGTGTGCAGGAGGCAGCCAATCAATGATTCTTTCTCATCATTGATGTTTCTCTCTCTCTCTCTCCCTCTCTCTTCCACCCTGAAATAAATTAAAAAATATAAAAAGAAAAAAAGTTAAAGAGCACAAACAAGCTATAACAAATTGGCTAAACCTAAGGAGTCAAGAAAGCAATTCCTGGCAGATATTCATAGAGATATGAAGGTCAGAAATGCTCGACTGTCTTGTTCGTGACTCTGTAATCATCAACTTCAGAGTCTGAATTAGCCCATTATACTCTCCCCCAAATAAAATATTGTCAATTCCATAAATGCTATGTTAAAACTTTTTTAAGTTTTATATGACTTTAAAATGACATTAAATTTTAAAACATTTTCAATCAGGATATCTAAATTCTATTTTTCTGAAATGCTATTCATTTGAAAAAAACACACAAAAAAAGTGGTTTCACACTTTAGTGTGCCATAAGTCAAGTACTAAGTCGTTACTAAAGACTTGTCATTGTACAGACTGAAAATGGCAAAATAAAAGCTAGTCAGATTTCAGAGTTGAATAGAAATAGAATGACTTATATTTTCATATAACATTAAAAATTTAACATACTTCATAAGAATCTATCTCACCTTAATGAACAAAAAAATTTCAAGTTTTAATTCACCTCATTTTGAATCAGAATTTATAAAAATTTTTACATGCCAAAAAAACAAGTAAGGTAATTTATATGTATATTTAAAGTTTCAATTATAATTAAGAAAAATTAGTAAATGCTAAAGTAAATGTATTTAGCATCTGGACAGGTGGGCCAGATGGTGGGAACATCGTCATTCTGTGCACCAGAAGGTTTTGGGTTTGATTCCCAGTCAGGGTACATGTCCATTTTGCAGGGCTCGGTCCCCAGTGGGGGGGCCTGCAACAGGCAGCAGATCAATGTTTTGCTTTCACATCCATGTTTCTCTCTCCCTTTCTCTCTAAAAAATCAATTTTAAAAATCTTAAAAAACAAACAAAAAACCCCAAGAATTTTCAGAGTTAAAAAAAAAGAGAGCCGAAACCGGTTTGGCTCAGTGGATGGAGCGTCGGCTTGCGGACTGAAAGGTCCCAGGTTCGATTCCGGTCAAGGGCATGTACCTGGGTTGCGGGCATATCCCCAGTGGGAGATGTGCAGGAGGCAGCTGATCGGTGTTTCTCTCTCATCGATGTTTCTAACTATCTCTCTCTCTCTCTCTTCCTCTCTGTAAGAAATCAATAAAATATATATATATATATATATATATATATATATATATATATATATATATATATAAAAAGAGAGATGGGTCAAAATATCTATAAAACCTGCCTTCAAAGTTATACTGACTATAATGAACATCAGTTCTATAACACTAGAAGTAATAATGACTATTAATTATACTTTAGTTTGGTGATTGCAATCTTCACACTTCTAATCACCACAATTTTCTTTATTTACACAGCAACACAGAAAAACTCCTGTCTAAACTGAGGAAAGAAAATGCTGGGGGATAAATAAGCACTAGTTAAGTCTGAATTCTAAAAATAAAAATGAGGAGCAATTTTTAAAATACAATCTCTATAGTGTCAACTCCCGAAGTCTTATCTCCATCCTGAACCCCAGAAGAAGAACAAGTATTGGGAAGGATGTGGAGAAACTGGAACCCTTGCACATTGTTAATGGGAATGTAAAATGATAGCGCTGCTACAGACAACGGTATGGTGGTTTCTCAAAAACTTAAAAAGGGAATTACAATATGACCCAGCAATTCCACTTCTGGGTATATACCCAAAAGAAATGAAAGTAGAGTCCCAAAGAGATATTTGTACATTCACATCCATGAAATATTATTTATAATAGGCAAAAGGTAGAAACAATCCAAGTATCTTGAATGTGTAAAGAAAATATGGTACTATGCATACACTGGACTATTATTCAACCTTAAAAATGAAGGAAATTCTGACATATTAGTTCATCAACATGGATGAACCTTGAGGACATTTTGCTAAGTGATATAAGCCAGTCACAAAAGGAAAAACACTGGATGATTTCACCTACACGAGATACTTAGAGTAGACAAATTCTTAAGACAGAAAACAGAGTGGTGTTGTGGGGAGAGTTATTGATTAATACGTATGGAGCTTCAGTTTTGCAGGGAAAAGGAGTACTGAAAATCGACAGCGGTGATGGCTGTACCGCAATATGACTGTACTTAATGCCACTGAACCACAGACATAAAAATGGTAAAGATAGTAAAATTATGTTATGTGTAGTTTACCACACATTTTTTAAAGGCAACATATCAAAAATTACTTACATTTGATGCAGGCACCTATGCTGAGTGGAACTGAGCAGTCTACCACAGCTGAAAGACGAAAATTAGTTATTTAATAATATTCTTAATATTTATAAATGATAACAAAATATCATTGTGTGGAAATCACAAAAAGTTCCAGAACTTCTAGTTTTTATTTTAACTTTTATGATACTTTTAGAAATGAACAAATATAACATCCTTGGTAAAAAAGTAGACTGGGTGGGATTAACAGCTCACTAGATACTACAAAAGAAAATATGAGTGAACTTAAAAGCATAGCAATGTGTACTATTCAAAACAAAACAAAGCGAAGAAAGGCTGGAAACAAACACACAGACAGCATCACTGACCTAACCCACCTGTAGCATGCTCCTTCTGGTTAACATACTTGTAATTGGAACCCCAAAACAGGCTTGGAAAAAACAAAGAGCAAAACTGCCGGACCCACACTACCTGACTCCAAGACTGACTGTAATGCTATAGTAATGAGGCAGTGTGGTATTGTAATAAAGACACACATATAGAAAAACAGAACTGAAGAGTAAGTCCAGTTCTGTATGCTCAACTCTCAAATAGTGCTAAGGTAATTCAACAGAGAACGAATGATCTCTTCAACAAACAGTCCTAGTTATATTTGGATACTCACAGGTAAAATAATTGACCCTGATAGCATACCTAAAAAAACTAACTCAAAATAGGTCACAAACTTAAATGTAGGAGCTAAAACTTATACTTCTAGAAGAAAACACATAAGAAAATCTTAGTGACTTAAGATTAGGCAAAGATTTCTTAAACAGAATATAAAAAACATAAGCGCCCAGCCAGTGTGGCTCAGTGGTTGAGTGCTGACCCGTACACCAAGAGGTCTCCAGTTTGATTCCCAGCCAGGGCACATGCCCAGGGTTGCAGGCTCGATCCTCAGTCATAGGGATGCAGGAGGCAGCCAATCGATGTTTCTCTCTCTCCCTCTCCTTTCCTCTCTCTGAAAAGCTGATCTTGATTTCACGTCACAAAATATTCTTTAGATTTTCAATCATTTAAAATACAAATGTCATAAGATATGAACTAAAATTTTAAAAATTTAGCCCTTCAAATGAGAAAATAAAATTTAAAAAATACATTAGTGGAAAATTGGTGAAATTCAAATAAGGTCTGTAGTTAATAGTATTATATCACTATTAATTTCCTGGTTTTAATAATTGTAATATGATTACGTAAGATTTTAACATGGGGAAAGCTGAAGAGTTTCTGTGACTGTGCTATTTTTGCAACTTTTCTATATGTCTAAAATTATTTCAAATAAAAATTTTAAAGACAAAATGAAAAGATAAGTTATAGACTAAGATAAAATATTTGCAAAACATGTATCTGATATAGAACCTGTGTTTAAGATATAAAGAACTCTCACAACTTAGTAATACTAAGAAGACAAATAACCTGTTTTTAAAAATGGGCAAAAGATTTGAACAGATATTTCACCAAAGAAGATATACAGATGGAAAATAAGCACAAGAGAAGTTGTTCAACATCAGCAGGCACTGGGAAATACAAACTAAAGCCCTATCAATATCCACTAGAATAGTCAATAAAGGGCCGCCAATTGGAAATGCTGGTGAGGATATGGAAGTGATCGAAATGCAAAATGGTGGAGTCACTCTGGAAAAACAGTTTGGCAATGTCTTATAAAGTTAAAATATATTTACCTTATTACCCCACAGTTCCACTCCTAGTAAATTAATTTATCCAGTGAAATAGAAACATATGTTCAAAGATTACATGTGAATGTTTATAGCCGCTTTATTCCTAATAGCCAAAAGGAGTCAAAATAATCCAAATGTCCACCAACTAGTAAATCAATAAACTGTGGTACATTTCATTATATGGACTACTACCTTAGCAATAAAAATACTGTTACACACAAGAGCATGGATTAGTCTCACAAGTGTTAGCTAAGTGAAAGAAGTCAGACTCATAACAATACATATTGTATGATTCCATTTATATAAAATTCTGGAGAAGACAAAACTATAGTTAGAAAGCAGATGAGTGGTTGCCAGGGATGGCAGGGGGGAGATTGCTTGCAAAAAATTAGGGGGAACTTTTTGGGGTGATGGGATGCTCTACGTCAGGGATCAGCAAACGTTTCCTGTAAAGGGTCAGATAGTAAATGTTCAGGCTTTGTGGGGAGATACGGTCTGTGCCACACTAGTCAATGCTGCCTGTCAGTGAGCGTAAAAGCCACAACAGACAAAACGTGAAAGAATGGATGTGATTTATTTATGGACAATGAGATTTGAATTTCATATAACTTTCATGTTATAAAATGTTACTATTTTTATTTTTTCCAACCATTTAAAAATAAAACTGCCATTCTTAGTTCACAAGCTGCACAAAAAATAGGTGGCAGGAGGATCTGGCCTGTGAGCTGCAGTCAGCCAATATCTGTTTTACAGCATAACTGTGACGGCAGCTATACAAATGCATGTATTATTCCACATATTTAACTGTACACTTAAAATTAGTGTATTTTCTAGATGTACATTATATCTCAATAAGCTGACCAAGAAAGAAAAAGAGATTAGTTAGCATCTTCTTTGTGAAACTTCTTTAGTATATTTGAAAACAAAAAAGTAGGTTACAAACTTTTATTATATTAAAAGCAATTATTTAACCATAAAATAATATTAGGAATAACACAGGTAAAAGGAAATAACATAGGCACTATATAGATTTCAAATTCAGTTAACAAAAATGGACAGTATCTGATATCTCTATACCAAACACAAATTCTGATATATATATATATATATATATATATACACACACACATATATATATATATATGTGTGTGTGTGTGTGTGTATGTGTATGTGTATATATATATGATGTATTCATTTTTGCTATGGATTTACTCTAATGAGAAGTGAAGTCAAGGGTTTAAATCGGGTACAGAAAGTTCACAGTTGCACATTTTTACCTTTGGCTGAAAGGATTTTATTATAGTGCACAGCCATGTGGTTCTTGACCATGTGGAGAGTACTTAGTCTGAGAGAGGAGGAGTCAGTGCAAAAAGCTAAAAATTAAAACATATTTAATTATATATTTAAAGTTAATACAAAATCATCACAAGATAAACAAATTACCAATTATTAAGCTCATTTTTATAAAATACTCTGAAATTCTACCACGAAGATACTGACATAACTTTGTGCTGCTGAATATGTGCCTTCATCTTGTACTGATAACTGATGAGCTATCAAACTTTCTAAGAATAAGTTTTACAAGCCGGAGAGTTATATGAAGAGATTCTAGAATAGAACTAAAAATGTTTAGCCACTTACCTGATTATAAAATAATGAGTAAAATGGAGTATTACTAGGTCATAAAAAAGGATGAAATGTCACCATTTGAGACAACATGGATGGATCTAAAGGTATTATATTAAGTGAAATAAGTAAGCCAGAGAAAGACAAATGCCATATAATTTCACTTACTAGGATATGTGGAATCTAAGAAAAAATAAATGAACAAACAAAACAGAAACAGATTCATAGACACAGAGAACAAACTGAGGACTGCCAGATGGGAAGGAGTGGGTGAAAAAGGTGAAGGGATTAAGAAGTACAAACTGGTAGTCGCAAAAATAGTCACAGGGACAGCCTAGGGAACATAGTCAATAACATCATAATAACCATGTGGTGCCAAGTGTATACTAGAATTTTCAGGGGGCTCACTTCCTAATTATCTAATTGTCTAACCACTATGCTGTACACTTGAAACTAATATAAAATAATATTGAATGTCAACTGTAATTAACAATAAACTTTTTGTACTTGATTACATGGAGCCTGGAAAATCAAGCAAAGCCCAAACTCCAAAACTCTACGCAAGGATTCTATTCTGAGAGGCAAACTTTTAACTTTAACAAGATCTACAAATCAGCTTATGCATTTTTTTGAAGTATTAGAACTAAGACAAGTACATCATATAGAAATTCTGTGATATTAAACTTCTTGACGTCATCTAAACTGTTTAAAAGAAATCTTAAAAATAATTAGCACTTATATACAAATATCAAATGTATATGTAGGCATAACTTTCTTAAACATTAGAAACAACTTTTGAGAAGTAATACATGTATGTGGTTAAAAAAACATAATCAACAGCTAAAACGGTAAGAGATTGAAAAGTAAGTGACTTTCCTGACCCCTGCCTCCCATCCTAGAAGAATACTCCTACATTTTTTATGCATCCTTCCAAGGAAATTCTACACATAATATAAGAACATACGAGCCCTGGCTAGTGTGTCTCAGTTGGTTGAGCGTCAGCCCATGCACTGAGAGGTCACCGGTTTGATTCCTGGTCAGGAAATATGCCTGGGTCGTGAGCTGGATCCCCAGTAGGGGGGTATGCAAGAGGCAGCCGATCAATATTTCTCTATCTCTCTTTCTCTCTCTCTCCCTCTTTCCTTCTCCCTTCCCCTCATTTTAAATTCAATAAAAACATATTTTTAAAAAAGAATATACAATAATGGCAAGTTTGATACTACCACCACTAAAAACACTTATTGAATAGGTACCATGCATGCATTGTTCTTTACATGTAAAAACTCATTTAATTATTATTATCACTATTTAATAGACATGGCAACTGAGGTGCAGGGGTATAAGGTCTTTAAGATCACACAGCTTGATAAAGGATGCAGTTTAGATGTTAACTGAGGCAGCCTCATACTTATAACTAGTATATATAACTGCACATATAGTCCTTAAAAAAACTTAGCAGCGCCAAGACCGGTTTGGCTCAGTGGATAGAGCGTCGGCCTGTGGACTGGGGGGTCCCAGGTTCGATTCCGGTCAAGGGCATGTACCTGGGTTGCGGCACATCCCCAGTGGGAGATGTGCAGGAGGCAGCTGATCGATGTTTCTCTCTCATCGATGTTTCTAGCTCTCTATCTCTCTCCCTTCCTCTCTGTAAAAAATCAATAAAATATATTTAAAAAACAAACAAACAAAAAACAAACAAACAAAAAAAAACTTAGCACCCAGGCTGGTGTGGCTCAACAGCTGAGCACTGACCCATAAACCAAGAGAACACTGGTTCGATTCCCCATCAGGGCACATGCCCAGGTCTCAGGCTTGATCTCCAGTAGGGGGCATGCAGGAGGCAACTGATCAAAGTTCTCTCATTGATGTTTCTCTTTATCCCTCTCCCTTTCTCTCTCTCTAAAAAATCAATTAAAAGAAAAAGTTAGCAAACTATATATTACTAGAGGCCCGGTGCACGAAATTCATGCCCTGGGGGGTGGGGTGGTCCCTCAGCCCGGATTGTGAGAGGGCGCAGGCCAGGCCAAGGGACCCCACCGGTGCACGATCAGGGCCGGAGAGGGATGCGGGAGGTTGGCCAGGTGGAGTGGGACTGCAGGAGGGCTCCAGGGTGTGTCTGGCCAGTCTCCCTCAGTCCCCGATCGGCTGGACCCCAGCAAGCTAACCTACCAGTCAGAGAATCTGCCCCCTGGTGGTCAGTGCATGTCATAGCGAGCAGTTGAGTGGCCTTAGCATGTCATTAGTATATTACGCTTTGATTGGTTGAACCGATGAACAGACGACTGGACACTTAGCATATTAGGCTTTTTTTATGTAGGATTCTTCATCCTGGTCTTCTATGTAAGTATATTTTAAATCTAGTTTTAACTTTTTAGTTAAAAGTTATTTTTCAAAATTTTATTCTGGCCCTAATTATATATATACTTTGTTACAAAGAAATAAGTAACTGAAAACGTGATCTTCCCTTCACATTTGGAGGAATGAGTATCAAAGATTTTTTATGTAAATAAAGAAAAAAAACCTTTGAATTATTTTGCATAATAACCCAGACTTAAAACTTGTAAACTATAATTATTAAAATGTATTTTAAGTTTACATTAAAAATTTAAAGGCTTTAAAATATTGTCCTTTCACAGGACCTAGAAATCCACTTGAATGAAGAAGCCCTTGCTTGCTCCGGATGCCAAGTGCATCTTCTCTGCACAGCTTTTCCTTCTCAGTGCTTGTGTCTATGACAACCTGCAAATCACCTCCTCACCAAGGAAGGCATAACTCAGAGCAGGGGAGTCTGCCAGCCAGGAGCAGAGCTGGGCTGGAGCTGCAGCAGGGAGAAGGGGAAGCCAAGTCCACATCCAGCGCTCAATACTAGTTTGAAATGAGGGACTCCTAAGTTAACCTTAAGAACTCCTAAAATACATAATTAATAATATAAAGTTCAAGTATTAACTAATTTTTTCATCATGTCATAATTTATAAATAAACAGTCGATCTTTACCAAACAACCACTCACCATTTTAAGTACCTCACTTACCGTTACTTTTGGTGCTCAAGTGTCCCTTAAATAGGCATGGTGGAACAGATCTGGGGAGGACAGAGCTTGAGCTGACTTTTAACCAAAAAAAAACATGAATTAGGATAAACAAAACACAACTTTCACAAAGAAAACAATATTGAACATTTAAGAAATAATAAGTGCATTGGTAATGCTAGAGTTGTTTAAAATTGTATTCTACCGTGTTACTAACCAGAAATGATATATCAGACAAAAATTCTGCAGCCATTGATCAAAAGTGTTCTCTTTTAAGAAAATAAGTTATTTTCAAAACAGCTGTATCTTGAGACTTTAGTTTCAATGAGTAAAATGCTAAATATAGGGTGTCCCAAAATTCATGCAAGATTTGCAATTGAATTGGATTGCAAATCTTGCATGAATTTTGGGACACCCTATACATCAATTATTATGTTATTTGATATATACTGATTTCATCCTATACACTACTGACCTACTGGAGTTTTAAATGATTTTGAAATATAATAAAACTATTTTAGTTAATCACAGGCTAGTCTGTCCTACAATTAATTTTAAGGAAATAATCCTCTTACAAAATAATTGAGTAAATTAGAAGTTATATCATATGTTACTATGTGTAAAGTAAATACATATATAAAAGAGAATCAGAACGTAATGTTTAAAAGATGTCTTAAAGTTCATCTAGTCCAACTCACGCTCCTCCTCTTGCTTGGATCCTATCTAGACAGTCTTTATTTGGAAGTCCTCCTTCCAAATTTGTCCTTCCTTGAGCACTCTCCCTTGGCTCTTGGATACCACATAGAGATTTCTTATGCCTTATAGTTACTCTTTTATGATAGTTTAATAATTCTTTTTAATTTTTAGAAATTGATTTTAGAGAGCGTGTAAGGAGAGGGGGAGAGAGAAGCATCCATGTGAGAGAGAAACAGTGACTGGTTGCCTCCCATATGAGCCCCAACCCGGGGATCCAACCCACAAACCCAGGAATTGAACCTGGCAACCCTTCAGCACACCGGACGACGCTCAACCAACTGAGCCACATGGGTTAGGGCTAGTTTAACAATGCCTTAAACTTCCCTTGTTTAAATCGTTTTATGGTACCCATCTTCTGATTGGACCCAGACTGATACAAAGGGGCATGAAAAAGTAGTCTCAAACTAAATCCCAGGAAAAAAAACATCATCCTCTGTAGATTAGGACTAAAATCCTGTCCATGAGATCAAGGGTCTTGCTAGAGTAATGAAATTCATCAGTACGTGCAAGCAGCTCAGTTCTCCACACAATGTGTGGCCACTAGACAGCCAGAAGGAACTCTAGTGAGGAAAGCTGAAGGTGTTTCTTGTGGCAGAATTTCCCAGGAATGCCAGGAGCTTGGGGATCTGATGTCACTGATAAGTGTCTCTATTCGTTCAACAGATTAAAAAATAGTTTTTATTTATCAAGCTGCTTTCAGTGATCTATCCCAATAGGTTGTCTTTTCTTCGCTTCTTCCTAAGTCATTGATAACAGACTGAATGGCAGCTTGTAACCCTCAATCATTTCTCCCCAATCCTCCCTGGAGAAGCTGGAAAGAAGACTTGATAGATGATCTAGTCCATTTTACAAATAACTAAGGCCCAGGGAGTGAAAGTGATTTGCTGAAGATTACCTAGTAAATAGCACTCAAAGATTACAAACAAGATAGACTGTTTTTTTAGGTGGTACTCTTCCTACTACATCAGCATACAGAGAGCTTGCCCTACAAAAGAACATCAAAAAAATGTGATACCAAAAAGAAAACGACAAAAGAAAATGATTTTTTTTACTTCAGGTGGTGTCTTAATATTTTGCACTCTGAAATCACCCAAGGTAATCTTAATGATACCTAAGAAATTTAGGATGTGCAATCTTTTCAAGTAAAATGAAGTATTTTGGCTTTGGCTAAAATTTTTTATGGTTTCTTATCAGTAATAATAATTATGATCTAAGAGAACTCACTACCCCAGATATTTGATGAATATTATATTTGTTTTAAAAATTCAAAATCAATAACAATGTTTGCTATATATATTATATAATATCCTAAAAATGAAGCTAATTAAATTGGAGAAGTTATAAAAATATAAACTTTTTACATTTTGACAGGAACCCAATTTTAAAAATAATTCAATAAATACTGAGAATTTACTAAGTCTATTATATTCTAAATTTTACATATATCCTTTCCCATGCCCCCACCTCTAGTCATGAGGAAAATAAGACATTTTGGGGGGGTGTTAGCAGCCTGACTCTGTATCCCTAGTGCACAGTCCTGTTGGCCTATAGTCTAGTCCAGTGATGGTGAACCTATGACACGGTGTCAGGTGACACGCGAACTCATTTTTTTGGTTGATTTTTTGTTGTTAAATACCATTTAAATATATAAAATAAATATCAAAAATATAAGTTTGTTTTACTATGGTTGCAAATATCAAAAAATTTCTATATGTGACACGGCACCAGAGTTAAGTTAGGGTTTTTCAAAATGCTGACACGTCGAGCTCAAAAGGTTCGCCATCACTGGTCTAGTCACTGCCCCTTCCTTACTTATCTGGTCTTGCAAGACCTGTTTACCTAAATACTCCCATTTACAGAGGCCATAAGCCATGAACAATACACAACCCACGGAGGGCGTTATCAGTGCTGGCGCCAGGCCAGGCCTTTAGGTGTGGTCTCATGGCCCCCATCCCAACACACCGGCTTTTTGCAAAGCCCGAGAAAGGTCCGGAAGTCTGATCTTTATTTGGGACAAAAACCCAAAGGGTATAAAGAAAAAGCTTCCTCCAATTGGCTTACTCAGAATTTGGAGAACTGACCTGAGTCACTGTACTAGTACACGTGAAACATTTGAAAATAAATGTTTTTTTCCCTGTATCTCTGGGTACTCCTGCGTATTTTATGGTCGCCTGGTAAATTCTGTAACACTAGCATGAGCTAGCTGGTAAGTAAAAACAATGGCTCCAGGGTTTCAATTCCCCACCTGGATTCCCAGCCTGCTCTGACACTTACTGTGTCCTTCATGAACTCTTAGTTTATTAGTCTCCAGTGTTCATTCACTGTGAAATGAGGATAATACCTAACAGTATGTGTTTGTGGATCAAATAATGAGATAACTTGGAAATAGGGCTTAATGTTAGAAAATTTCTGAAAACCACAAAAACAGTGTGGCGACGGCAGGGGTGATGGGGGGACGGGGAGCGGTGGAAAAGGGCATAAAGGGGTTAAATGGTGATGGGAAAAATAAAATAAAATTTAAGAAAAATAAAAGAGTGGGGGGAAAAGCATGTTGGTTTGTGATTTCTGGAACTTAGGCTAATGGCTAGTTATCCCCTACATTCAGAACAGCACTTATTTCGAGTAAAGATTATGTAATAACGGCACAATCATATTCAAAGCAAGACATTACATGAACCATCTAGCAGCCTGGTTTAAAGGTACTTTCTTAAAAAGATGGAGGCAAGGTTCTTATTGGGCTTGAAGAAAGAATGCTACTTTGTTAGAGAGAGACAGCGAAGATGCAAATTATTTCGATTGGGCCGACGATTTGTGGAGATTTTCATATAGGGCCCCAGCTGGTCCACGGTGAGGTCCACTGGACCCTGAGCGTGTTCGGTCAAGGACGGATGTGCAGTAATGATGGGTTAGTTCTTTGCCACTAAAACTGTAGCTGGTAATACAGCATCATTTGAAAACTTATTAGAAAAGCAAAATATCAACACCCCCCCCCCCCCCCGACACACACACACAAACGTGCTGAATCATACTCTGCATTTTAACCCGATTCCCAGTGATTTAAAGTTAGAGAATCCGGGGAGCTGGTCGCGAATGGAAGAGTCCGTGTGTACCGAGTGCTCACACTGTGCAGGCGCGTTCCATGTACTCCCTGCATGTGATCCCCAACAACTCTATGACATGCGTGTCCCTCCTGTCTGAGAGACGAGGAAACCGAGGTCACCTCTGTGGAGTGCAGCAGGGGCCCAGGGAGGTCTGATCCCAAAGGACAGGGGCCATCGAGGCACTCAGGGCGGCTAAGGCGGCCCGGGTTCAGGGGAGCGGGCCTCCTGGACCGGGGGCGACAGCTTCTGAGCCGGAAGCGGACCCGTGCACCCCAAGGGCAGGGTCTGCTCCAGGGTCCCGGGCAACACTCAGGGCCACAAGGAAGACAAGCAGGCGACGGACGGAGGGCGCCGGAGGCGCCGCTTCTACTCTAGCGCGGCCCCGACCCGGGCCCCGGGCCCCGGACCCCGGATCCGAGGCCCCCGAGGCCCGGAGCGCGAGACGCGCCCTTTACCTCTGCGGCTGCCATTCATGCTGAGATCCGCCTCGGCCGCGCCGTGGAGACGCGCGGGGTCCCCTTGGGTCCGTCCCCGGCAGAGCCAGCCCCGGCGGCAGAGGACTGTCGCGGAGGAGCCGGCGGAGGGCGGCGGAGGGCGGCGGAGGCGGGAGACTGTCGCCGGGCCGGTTGCTAAGCGCCGGTTCCAGGGCGTCGGGATTGTGACGTCACGGCGCCGGGCGCGCGCTCCCGCAGCCCCACCCCCGGGGGTACCCGGGCGAGGGGAGCAGCCGCGGGGGGTGGAGCGGCCGCGCGCGGGGAAGTGCCCCACGGCCAGCCTGTTGTGGGGACCCTGCCGGGCATCCGTCCAGCGGGTCATCCGCAGGGCGGCCTCCTGGCCCGCGCCGAGCCCCCGGCACCTGGCAGGCCTCGTCCCTGCGGAAGAGCGGGCAGAGGAGGTCGCATCCAGCATCCGCGACCCCGGGGCCCCGGGAAAAGTTAAACGACAATGTTGGTTCAGGTTAGGGTTCCATTTAACCAGTTCCAAGGGACTGCATTTCACAGCAGCCCGTGAGCATGTGGATGAGTGAGAATCCTGGCGATGAAAGACATCTGCATGTTTCCATCGTGATTCGTAACCGCAATAATCCGGCTGCATTTCCTTTCTGCTCGCTGTGCTTCCCCCTCACCTCTCCCCCCTCCCAACGTCGCCCTTTTTATCTCGAGGAGGCTCCAATCTGTTTTCCTTTAGGATAGAAGAGAGTTGCTACATCAACAAGGTGTTGATCTATCCGGGGCTTTTTACAATTTAATTTTGAAGCAGTTGCCCTTGAATCATCCTTGGAAATAAGACCAGGGCAGGGAGCATTCTGTAATGGAGCGAGCGCCACACAACAGGGGCTCTATTGACATTTGGGGCTGGATGCATAATTTTTTGTTGCGGCGGGGGTGGGGAGGGGTGGGGGGTGGGGGAGGGAGGGGGGGGGAGGAGGCTGTCCTGTGCACTGTGGAACGTTCACCAGCATCCCTGGCTTCTCCGGTCGCAACACAACCACTTCACCTCGGTTGTGACGACAATGTCTCCAGCTAGTGCAGGTGCAGAGTGTCCCGTGGGTAGGAGGGGGACAGAGTTTGCACACATACCCACTTCGGTTGAGAACCACTGCTGTGATGGAAAATGTACTGCCTGTGGAGCCAGGTATGTGGAGTTTATGAGTTCTCTGCCACTTGCCAACTACATCTTGACTTAGTTTCTAAACCATTCTGAGCCTCAGGTGCCTCCTTTCTAAAATGTAAAAGATACAACTTGGTAGTTGCAAGGATTAATATATACCTACAGTGCCTAGCAAATAAAGTGAGCTACTCAACCAATAGTGGTTTTCTCTCTTCTAAGACTTCTGTTTCAGTAGAACTGGAGTATCAGGGGATTCAGGCATAAGGGAATGACAAGGGAATAAGCCAGAGAACCTGTTTTAGTGACACCTGAAGTTCTGGCTCTCGAAGACTCTAGGGAAAGCAGAAAAAGGTTCGAAACCAAGGAGTGTGGAAGTGTGTGTGTGTGGCCCAAACAACACGGGTCTAAATGGTACAGGGGCAGAAAAGTATTTCTTAGAGAACAAAAACTCTCACAGCCCTGGCTGGGTAGCTCAGTTAAGAGTGTCATCCTGATACACCAAGGTTTTGGGTTCCATCCTGGTCAGGACACATACAAGAATCAGCCAGTGAGTGCTGGGATAGGGGGAACAACAAATTGATCTTTCTCTCATCAATTAAACAAACTCTTTTGCCTACCTACTCACTAATGCTTGATATCCCTACTTAAGAATATAAAGCCTTGCCTCGCCAGTATGGCTCAGTGTTTGAGCATGGGCCCATGAACCAGGAGGTCAGGGCACATGCCCAGGTTTTAGGCTCAATCCCCAGTAAGGGGAAGGCGGGGTGGGGTGCAGGAGGCAACCAATCAATGATTCTCATCATTGGTGTTTCTCTCTCTCCCTCTCCCTTCCTCTCTCTGAAATCAATTTAAAACAACATATTTAAAAAGAAGATGAAGCCTTTTATTCTACTACTAGCATCCGGAAAGTGCCTTGTGTGTAATAGGCAGTCAGTAAACATTTGCTAAGTTAGAGCTAAAGCTTAAAAGGGCAAACACCCCTGGGAGAGGCAACACAGTGACTTGATTCACACAAAGGTGGTGCCAGTTCCTCTTATGGAAAGTAGATTTTGGGATGAAAAGTAGATTTTTCTTTGAAATAGGAAATGATTGGGAGGGAACAGCAAAATGGGAAAGGGTTCTGAAGACAATATTGCTTGGTATCCGACTTCACCTGAAGTCATCACTTCATTATTTGTATTTTGTTTCAGTGCTTTCAAGAAGTGCACACTGGGATTTTCTCGCTCTCCAGTGTTAGCAGTGAACAGGTTCTAAGTGCAATTTCATTTGTCCTTGGCCTCCACTCTGTGTGTATGAGGAAGACAGAGAACTTCCTTCCGGGTTGCTATTCCCGAGAGGTAATCCACGGGCAGAGGCGTGCAGCGAGATGTGCTTATTGTAGGCAGCTCTCAGGAACACTCTTCCGTTGGGGCAATCGCCACCAGCGCAGTGGTCTTGCAGAGGAAGTGTTCCTGAAGACCTTTTGTTCAATATTTAAATATGAACTTCTCATCATTTAGAAATTATCCCAATGGTATATTTTTGTTACTGATAATCTAGAAATTTGGCTATCTGTATTTTAGAAGGAAAACCTCTTACTCCCCTTATAAATTGGAATGAGTCCTTTTATTATTGGGTTTCTCTTTTTGTCTCAATGACAGGAAGGTCAAAACTAATATTTGTGCTCAGTTGCAATAACTATTCATAGCTGATTTTTCTATTTATCTCTTTAATGCCCTGCATAGGCAAGTGGCTTTATTCTTTTATTTTTATTTTAGTGGCTCAATTGAGCCTATACTTTATAAGCCCTTTGGAAATGGAGATATAAAATAAACTATATATTATACATATCATAATATGTGATATAGTTTATTTTAATGCATATTATTTAAAATATTATAGTATTATATATACATTTAATCTATATTATTATAGATGACCCTTAGTTTCATAACCCAGAGAATTCCTGAAATTTATATTTACTTGGACATGCTTAGCACCATCAATGAAAATTATCCAATAAATGCAGTAAAAACAATGAGAGAGAAAGGCCAAGATAATCTTTTTCCATTCAGTGGGTTATTAGGAGCATACTTTAATCTTTAAAGTCCCCAAAGGACAAAAACAAAGAACATTCAGGAAATATTTTTTAAGGACTACATACTAGGGGGCAGGATAAGAGAAACAAATAGTGTGTGTGCACTTTGTAGTGACAAAACAAAATCCCTCAGGTTTTTGTGACTGCCTGAGGGATGCTTGAGAAGTCAAGCTATTCTTATTCTCCAATCAAAAAGACTATAACTATTGATTCATCTAATCACTAACTGAGGACATGGAACTTTAGAGCTTGGAGGTATCAGTATGCTACGAAGTAATGGATTAATTTGCAGTTTGTCACTAGAGGGGGCTTTAGAAAAGTTTTAAGCTGGATCCCTGTATCCCAGGGAGACTGCCAAGCCAAGGCAATATAAACCTATAAATCTTACTCCAGGGGTGTAAAGAGTGAGAAACACTTTGAAAAGTCACTCCAAGGTAAAGCTTCTCCAATTATAGTTGGTGACATATACATTTTTTTTTTTAGCACAGGAAGAAATTACTGTATTATCTGAAGGCCCTTCATGGATTAAAAAAAAAATCATTGTCAACCTATAAGTTGATTTTTCTTAATTTTGTTGTTAAAGCAGGAGAGAACAGGCATGTCCATAATTCCCTATAAAACAGTATGTCCCTAACGGATAGACAAAAAGTACAGACAGACAAAAGAGAGTGATAATAGGACACACTGACCCCAAATGACCATTTTGAATTCTCTTAAGAAATAGAAGTCTGATATCTGAACACAAATACAATCCATGGAAAACGATCATTCTCGGAACTCTAACACCACACTGCGTTTGCGCTGCACTTTTTTAACATGCTCCATTCCACATTTTAGTTTCATTTTCCCTACAGTTGAAAAGAGCACAAAATTGTGATGCTGTGGGCAGCTTAGCTGGCTTCTTGTTACAAAAGATTCCCTCGTGTTGTGACCCTTTAGTGAAGGCTGCCGGAATCGCAGAGAGCAGGCTGGGTAAGACCTGTCATAGTCCTCCATCACTCCGGTCCCCCCCCCCAGCTGTGTCCTTTCAATCTTTTTGTCCAATTAAGAAAACAAGTCCCTGCGAACAGAATTTAACCATTCAGTGGTTACTAGGTAACCTGTCCCCGTAGCTGAGGAAAGGCATTTTCTTGTTCTTTCACTGCCAATCAGCTGCCACAGAACATCAGGGATGATGCTGAGCCTAAAGGTTTAATAATCTCCAATGAAGGTGTCCATTTACAAGTGGCTTCACCATGAAAAAATACAGCAAGCCCTAACTGGTTTGGTTCAGTGGATAGAGCGTTGGCCTGTGGACTGAAGGGTCCCAGGTTCGATTCCAGTCAAGGGCACATGCCTGGGTTGCGGGCTTGATTCCCAGTGGAGGACGTGCAGGAGGCAGCCGATCAATGATTCTCTCTCATCATTGATGTTTCTATCTCTCTTTCCCTCTCCCTTCTCTCTGAAATCAATATATATTTAAAAAAAATACAGCAAAACTACACACATATAACTAAGCTGTTAGTCTGTTCTGGAAATTTTCTTCTCACTTAAAAAGTAGAGTTTGGGAATTTTAACAATGAATGGATTTCTGGGAAGTTGTAATAAAGCTCTTGTGAGTGCATCCGTGATTCATAAACTGCCACATTCAAATCAATTTAAAAAAAACACACAGCTTTTTGAAGCCACCAATGTAGACCATCCTTTATTGATGCCCTGCCAAGCTTTTCTAAGGGATTCAATTTCTCCTCCAGTCACAATTTATTCTTTGTCCTTTAGGGTGTCTGCCTGCAAACAGGTCAATGAGGCTGAATGACACAAAATGGCTATTTTAACGATCAAAGTGGCCAAATACCACCGACAATATCATTTGGTTTGACCTAATAATATAAAGTGTTTTGGAGAGCACCGTTGGAAACTTAGTTTTAAATTTAGGCTGCATTAGCTATTTCTTTTTCTTCCTTTAAAAAAAACACATTGATTTGAGAGAGGGGGAGGAGGAGAGAGATACAACTGGAGTCCTGAGAAGATAATTAGCCCACACAAGTCAGTTTTTTGACTCTGGTGCAGTGCTCATTCCTCTAAATCAGCAATTAGGTGGCGAGACGACAATCCCAGTGACATGATGTGTGTTTGCTCTTTTATGCATGTGCTACCTGAAATAATGGAACCACAGTTTTCACGTGCACTTGTGAACATATACGGCGGCAGGGGTAAAGGACTGCTCAAGCCCTTTGTCTGCAGAAAACCTGACTCTACCCTGTCCGAGATAAAGGCGAGTATGTGTATTTTAAAGTCCTATGGTTTTTCTAAAAGACCAACACATATTATTCTTCCAAAATGAAATAGAGCCCGGCTGAGCTCAATTTTTCTCCTGCCTGGAAATGGTTACTGTGCCGTATTCCGGGGAGACTGTCATTCCCGTCTAGTTTAGGAACATTTTACACTGGAGAGCTATCCCTTGGGTGGGGCAGCCTCTCTTTTTCAAGGATGAAAAGAACAGCATTCGTAAATTCCTATTAACTAAAAACTGTCATTTTATTTCCCTGCGTATTAACAAGCACATACTACCTGTAAGGCCTGTGACTATTCCGCTCACGTTCCCCCCTCAGGTTCCGCAGGACACCACCACACCTCCTGATTTCCCTGCAAACCCTTCAACGATGCTCTAGGTTTTACCTGCTTAAAACAGAGTCATTGGAAGCCAGACCTCTACAGGGATATTATCAAGCGTCAGGTAACATAGAAGAGTCCATAGTGTTGGTGTCCATTTACTTTGGAATCTTGGCGCTACAGTTTCCTAGCTATGTGACCTTGACCAAGGATCTCATTTCTTCGTCTGTAAAATAGCATATTAGTGTCTACTTCACGTGATTGCTGTGAGAAGGGTAAGAGGTTAAGACAAATAAGTGGCTTACCACAGTGCCCGGCTGCCATCATTGGTATACCCCCAGAAGCAGACCTGGGACAAGGATTCAAATACAAGTAGTTTAGGAAGAGCATTAAGGTATTACCTACCTAGTTGTTGTGAACGATGCATTCCATTCTTAATGCTGCATTAGGGCCAATGAACTAGGTGCAGTTTATTCCACCTCGTATCAAGAGCATAAAAGTCCTTGATGGGAAAGGACTTGAGAGAAGGGTCCGCCAAATCATAGAGTGCTGTGAGGCCAGTATGAGTGTCGATGACGTCTGTGAACATCTCTTCGCAACATTACTATGTTATTATCACTATCGTGGTGATTTGGGTGTGATGATGAGGAGCCCTTTTGGCCAATACTTAGCTGCAGACGGGTATGAACTTTCTAGCATATCGCAGGAACTACACGAGCACCCTTTACACAGGTTAATGCGTGCCATTGGATGCATGGAGGGCTTTGTATGCGTGATCAAGGATTTACCACCCCCAAAGCTGCTAGGAAAACGTGCTGCTTTCTTCATGGCCTATTGAAGTCTTTTCCTCCCCAAATTGGTCACTGGGGAAGGAGCCTGTGCCCCAAAAGTAGAGAAGGCCTTTCAACAGTTGGAAACACAAGGGATTAACATTATATCACACAGCTGGATGTCTCCAATGGTAATGCGAATTGCTTATCGGACACTTGGGCATTGCTTCATTATCCGCTTTAGTCTTGTTTACCATGTACTCCCATCAGAGAGCGGGGACTGATGCGGTAGACACGGTCATGGCTGGTGCTGTCGAGCAATCCCATTTTTCAGGCCTTTAATGGCCAAAAATGTGTTAACATACATCATTACAAAGGAAGGAGGGGCCATCAAGAGACACCCTCCAGCACGGGACAGATGGACAAAGGAGGAAATGACTCCATGTGAATCCTGTGTTCGGAACATCCAAAACCACGGGATTTATGCGCCATTCGCAAGAGTCCTCGGACTCCCCAGAGTGGCTCAAATTGAACATGGACCATTTCCACGTCTACCTGCAATTGCTCGTGGGGTCTCTGCAGTGCACCAAAGCACTCCAGCCGGGGTCAACACTGATACCCGGTATCAGGCACTCAAAGAGGCAGCACACCAGGCGGCGTTAGAATGACAAGGAATCCTCAAAAGACGAGAAATTATTCAGGACAAGGATCTCTCTGCAGAGGAACGTGAGGTAATAATTACTTTTAAGAAGAGGAGCGAGAGGATCAACCAAACTCAGAGACAACGGGAGGCTAACGCACGCTCAGAACTACTCAAGGACATCATGGACAGGGCAGCCAAATTAAGTCCACAAAATCCAACAACAGCAGGAACAAGGAGAGAGGTTACCCCGCCGTGAGAGTCCTCACTCACCCACTCCTCCTGCACAACGCCCTTCTCCTTATCAAGGACCCCCACCAACGGAGGTACCAACATGGAGGCCTCCACCAAGTAGGTCTATTGGTGAGTCTCCTCCTCGCATTCTTCACTCAGCTGCTCTTCCACCGCCATCCCCAAGGGGTCTCGAGCCTGAATCTAAGGAGCCCCAGCTGCCACCTATTGACGTATTTGATTTCCTTGATAGTATGAACACCAGGCTCCTGTAGGATCCGAAGAACCAGGGGAGCTGGACAGCATGCCAGAAGAAAGTAGTGACATCCTCAGCTGGGAACCTCACTCCATTCCCCAAGGTTTTGAAGGCAAGGAGATTCTCGATGAGCCACCAGATGAAGAACCTAACTCCCCAACTTCATAGCCCAGCAGTTTAACTGAGTTGTGCCCTAATAGTACTCTCAGGGACTTTATGAACTACTAGTGGCTCGTTGCACGAAGATTTGCACAATAGGCCTTCCTTCCCCTGGCTGCTGGCACCGGGTTTCCTCCGGCACCCGGGACCCAGGCCTTTGGTCCAGCCGCAGCAGCGAGGCTTGGCTTCTCCACTCCGGCTGCTCCCAGCCCCTCCTTTCCCCCCCTCCCCCTGCCAGCTCCTTGAGTGGAGCCCAGGCCCCCCAGCCCCTCCGTGAGCAGAGCCCAGCCCCTCTGTGAGCAGAGTACAGGGCCAGCGGTAAGCTTGGCTTCCTCTGTGGCCGGGAGCAACCCAAGCCTCCTGCTTGCTCCAGCTCCGTGGCTGCCACCATCTTCAGTCACCTTCAGTCTTCGCTCCACGCCTGTGTATGCAAATTAACCGCTATCTTTGTTGGGTTAATTTGCATAGTCGTTCTGATTGGCTGGTGGGTGTAGCAGAGTGGCAGAGTGTTGGAGTGATGGTTAATTTGCATGTTTCTCTTTTATTAGTGTAGATTAGGACAATATATTTTAGGGACACAAGAGTAGACACACTCCCAATTGCACACTGGCTAAAACTAAACTACCTCATCTCTGTGCCCATTAGAAAACCAGGGTTTGTGGCTGCCTGTCTTTCTGGACTGATGAATGATGTCTCTATTTTCAGGATTCGTCTGATGACTGGACACTGCAGAAATCCTGCAGACTCTGTAAGCCACGGATCTGCCTACCTTTACCAAATTTCTACTCCAGTATTGGGCACTCAAGGATAATCTTCCCAATCATCTCATGCATTTCATTGTACACGATTACATTTTTTCATGATCGGTTCAAGAGAGAGAGAGAGAGAGAGAGAAAGGAGGCATCTAGAAGATGTTATTTGAGTCTCCAAATACAACTCTGGTTGAAGTATTTGAACTGGATCTTCCAGTTATATGAGCCAATAAATAATTTGCTTTTACTTGCAACATAAGTGCCCTGATACATTTGTAGCATGACAGATTTATCTTTTAACACTTCACCTTCCAATATAAATTCCCAGGTAGTTGTAAAAATCTGCTAGTCCGATGTTGGAGGCAGGTAGGTACTGGCAGTATCTTTATATTCCAGAATATCCTTCCTCTCATTTAAAGTTTTGGCATTTCATGTTATTGCTCAGTCACAGCATTAAATAGCTTTGAATTACCCCATGAGAAAATTTTCCGCTTTGCAATTCTTTCAGTCCAAATTACATCAGAAAGTAAGCCTCCAGTTTGATACTGGTTTGGCTTTAGTGCCTCTCCCTTTTGCTAATCTCCATTTCTAACAAATACTGAAGCCCAGGCCATAGTATTTGAGGGCATTATTTTATTTTTTTAATTAAATCTTTATTGTTCAGATTATTACATTTGTTCCTCTATTTTCCCCCCATAACTCCCCTCCTCCCAGTTCCCGCCCCACCCTCCGCCCTCACTCCCCACCCACTGTCCTCATCCATAGGTGCACGATTTTTGTCCAGTCTCTTCCCGCATCTCCCACACCCCTTTCCCCCCCAAGAATAGTCAGTCCATTCCCTTTTTATGTCCCTGATTCTATTATGATCACCAGATTATTTATTCACTTGATTCTTAGATTCACTTATTGATAGATGCATGTTTGTTGTTCATAATTTGTATCTTTACCTTTTTCTTCTTCTTCCTCTTCTTAAAGGATACCTTTCAGCATTTCATATAATACTGGTTTGGTGGTGATGAACTCCTTTAGCTTTTCCTTATCTGTGAAGCTCTTTATCTGACCTTCAGTTCTGAATGATAGCTTTGCTGGATAAAGTAATCTTGGTTGTAGGTTCTTGGTATTCATCACTTTGAATATTTCTTGCCATTCCCTTCTGGCCTGCAAAGTTTCTGTTGAGAAATCAGCTGACAGTCGTATGGGTATTCCCTTGTAGGTAACTGAGTTTCTTTCTCTTGCTGCTTTTAGGATTCTCTCTTTGTCTTTTGCTCTTGGCATTTTAATTATGATGTGTCTTGGTGTGGTCCTCTTTGGATTCCTTTGGTTTGGGGTTCTCTGCGCTTCCTGGACCTGTAAGTCTATTTCTTTCACCAGGTGGGGGAAGTTTTCTGTCATTATTTCTTCAAATAGGTTTTCAATATCTTGCTCTCTCTCATCTTCTGGCACCCCTATAATTCTGATGTTGGTATGCTTGAAGCTGTCCCAAAGGCTCCTTACACTATCTTCGTATTTTTGGATTCTTTTTTCATTTTGCTTTTCCGGTTGGGTGTTTTTTGCTTCTTCGCATTTCAAATCTTTGACTTGATTCTTGCGCTCCTCTGGTCTGCTGTTGGGAGTCTGTATAGTATTCTTTATTTCAGTCAGTGTATGCTTAATTTCTAGTTGGTTCTTTATCACAACATCGAGGGTCTCATTAGATTTCTTGAGGATCTCACGACATTTATCGGCGGCTTCTAGACAGTTCTTGAGAGACCTTAAAAGTGTGGTTCTGAACTCTATATCCTCCATGGACAATTTTGTCCTGTTTCTTTGTCTCCGCATTTTTTATGCTTTCTTGGTGCACCCCCTAGTGGTCTTTGTGCGCAGTCTTGTTGTAGTTAAGCCTTGATTGTTGTCGGCAATAGTGGGGGTGATTTGACCTCCAGGCTAACTGGCTATGAGAGTCCGCTGGGTCTGCAGTGGGAGAGCTTCTGTGCTGGATCTCTAGGGCGGTGCTAATCTAGCATTTTCCTGAGGCTATTCGGCAAATGGCTCTGTGCAGGGCTTGGGCAGGGCGGGTCCCTGGGGATCTACAGGGCCAGCGGAGCAAGCAGTTATGGCTGCTCTCAGTTCTGTCCCTAGGGGTGAGGGCATTATTTTTGTCTTTATTGTGCTTATTTAAGGCAATTACTACCGTTTTTCCCAATTGTAATAGAAAATGCTTAATTTTAAAAGTGACTAAATTAAAAGGAAAATCATAAAATAATAATAGTATGGGTGGTGTAGCAATATGGCAAATGTCATCTAGGTGGCATTGAAAAGACTAAAGTTTGGGAATCCATTTGCTTATGATAATGGTATTCCTGCTTCCATAGGGAAAAAAGAGGGACTAGGTAGACATAGATCCACTCAGGTCTGGCTTATGATAGAATGGAAACATTACAAAATGAAGACTTATTACATTGGATCCTTGGGCTGCATGGTCTTGAACAAGACACCTCTCTGAGCCTCAGTTTCTAACCCATTTTTTTTAAAAGTTAAAATACAATAAATGTTGCTTCCAGTCTTTATTATGTGAAAACTGGGTATTTTTAAAGGTAGCTTTTTCCTAGTGTTCTTACAAAGACCAAGTTTCTAAAAATGTTGGAGACTCATTTTAGGACTCATGGTATCAAGGTGTGTATGCAAGATGACAGATTTAGTGTGAGTTCACTGTATGTTGTTCTTAAAAATTTATTCATGGTCTTAAATCACATTCAGACACCTGGATTGTTGACATTGCCATTTGTAAAAATTGATATTTTGTTCTTAAAAAAAATTACTCCTGGTCTTAAATCACATTCAGACACCTGGATTGTTGACATTACCATTTGTAAAAATTGAGTGTCAGAGTGAGGAAGTCCTTTGTTCTACCTGGTGCCTCCTTGACCAATTGGAGTAAAATGGGTCTTACAGCTGAAACCGGTTTGGCTCAGTGGATAGAGCGTCAGCCTGTGGACTGAAAGGTGCCAGGTCCCAGGCCTGCCTTTCCCGTGGCACTCTTATTGGCTTCAAGTCTTCAGAGTCCAGACAGGTCTCTTTAAAACATGATACTCCAGTCAAAGTTTTCTGTTAATAAAACCACTATTAGGAACCAGTCTTATTGACTCTATGCAAAGAAATGTATTGCCATGATTTATTAAACATTGCCAAATTTCGGAGGAATTATATAAGGAGAAAAATATACTGACCTGCTTTTAGATTTTTTGATTTTCCTTGTCAGTCCTTTTTATGGACTCTTCAGAGTAATATAACTGTCTTCAAATGGCAAGAAGAAATTTACAATGTGTCTATCTATATTCAAATAGATAGTTACAGCTGTCCCTGTAGTAGGGCTCCCCTTACTTGACTTATTTTCTCAGAACGGACTAAGGGAGCTTTATTTATTTACAGGGTCTCACATGTCACAGGACCTCACAGGGTCTGTAATTCCTGTAACAGAGGGCTAGTACTCACCACTTCACTACTTCCCTCTGTTCCAAACAGGCCTTCCCCAGTTTCCTACAGTTGAGGTTTGTGCCACACCTGACACAGGCATGGTCACACAGGCCTACAAGACAGTATACAGGCTGCCAACTGTCTCTCAATAGAGACCAAAACCTGATGGGTATTCTTCTTTGCCCAGTTGGGCACCTGCCCTTTTGACAACTGCATTCAAATCTGTAAGAGAATTAAGGTTAATGTAACATATCAATACAATGAAACATAATATTGGCAACATGGCCACTTCAGGCAGCTAAATTTTCTGCTACCATACATGACACATGGTAGGGCTATACAAACATCTTAGGGAGGTGACTAAAGTCTATTTTTTACCTTCCCACACAAGGCAAAATTGTCCTTGTCTCTCTGGAGCCACGTCCGTGAAGATGTAGGCATCATCCAAGTCTATTATACAGTTTTCTGCAGGCCACTGTCAGGGCCGTGCATTGCGGCCAGTTCTTCTTTCTAGCCACAAACACAGTCTGTCCAGTTTCCTTAAAATGTATTCTGTCACAGGAGAAAGTTGTTTTGCTGTACACAGGCAGCTTAACCCCTATGCAACTGGGCTTGGACCTCTGCCTAGCAAACTGAAGTTTATAAGTTCAATGTGCAGCCTGCGGTCCTCCTAACCCAAGGAGGTCTCGGCCAGTCTTTGAGTCAGACTCCTCCTCTCTTGGAGAATTTCAAAGTCCTGATGGCTCCCGGGTCCAGGGAGAATGCCCTTTTCTTTGCCCTTTTGTTAACCCTGTTCACTAGTTACAGGGCCCAGCTTTCCTTGTCTTCCCACCAGTCCCCTTTGTGGCAGAGCAGCGACCAGGCCTCTCCCAAGGGAGTGAACTGGAAGGGAATATCAGCCCCTCCTCTTCCAGCAGCAACAGGTACTGAACCCTTTCAGTACATTTGAAAACAGGGAGCTTTCGCTAGCTCTATCTGCAGCTTTCATAGATCCCTGGCTTGCTGCTCTATTCCTGGGGCTGCAGGAAGGCTAGTAGCAGCCACTGGCTTCTGTTTTAACTGCTGTAGCCAGCAAGCCAAAGGCCCAAGTCTTGTATTGCTTGTTGTAAAACACTCATTACTCATTGGGCAGCAGTGGGGCAGCTCTAGTGTCAGATAAATTTCTGCTTTCCCCTGCTTTTCTCGCTGCTGCTGCTTCTCTCAGGGCCACTGCAGGCAGCTCGGGCATCCAGTCCCCTTTCTTTGTCCTGGCGCGCGGGGGCTGAGTCTGCCTAGCAAACAGTTCTAAATCACCAGGGCAGCTTCGGACTTCAGCTCCGTTTCTCCTCCGCTTTGCTCCTGGGAGTTTAGTTGTTTTTTAATGTATTAGAATTCTTTATTCTTAGAAACCTTAATCTTTTAATGATTACCAAAAGTGAACAGTCAGCATTTTTAGATTACTATTTATGAACACATTTTAAATGTACTTTTATTTTCAAGAAAATATACCTAGACCTTCTGTGATAAAACTAAGAACAGGTATCAGTCTAATTTAGTATTGGAAGGGTTAAAAAGAATAAACCAGGCAGAGAAAGATTAACTGTGCTCACAGAAAACTTGCGACCTTGAAGTTAGTTGATAAGTCACCTGGTGGTAAGCTACAGACGAGATCCCTACGCCTGCAGAGTGGTCTGCAGCCAGTAAAATGACTGCCGACACCCCCCTCCCCCATCTCTCAGCCCAAGGCCCGTTGCTTTACCTCACAGATTTTTCCTCTTATTCTTAGAGGATCTTAAATCCTCCTCCTTTACTACTCTTGATCTCTCTGACTAATTCCCCTGTCCCCCAGTCCAATTAGTAGTCCTCCCTCTTGGAGGCTGGGGTGCAACCTATGGAGAAAAATGACTCTTAGTCGGCCTAGAAAGATAGTGGATGAGGATAAGGGTGTATAGGGAGATTTCTTGCAGACTGAAAGCCTGGAGGGCCTCCTGAAAGAAAAGATCTTTAATCCAGTTACAGATCCTTCTTTTCTGCATCCAGTCCTTCTTTTCGGTAGCAAATTGGCTAGTCCCACACAAACATGCTTTCAGAATCAGGATGAGGGAGGAAGGGAAAGACCAGCTTATGTCCTCTATGAGGATCCTAATAAATAACTGAAAACGGCAGGTAAAAACACACAACCAGGGTTAACGGAGTCCATAGACAGTTAATAATAACTTCAGCCTTAGATCCTCCTCAGGTGGCTCACGTTGGAATATGATGTCACAGGCAGGGACAGGGACAGTAAATCTCTCTGCCCTGTGGAACTGTAAGCCCTGCCCCTCCTCTTCCACCAAAAGAGATAAGAAAACCATAAATAACAAGTTCTTTTTTCTTTGAAATGTACTACTTTGTTAATTTGTTAAGCAAATAGTTAACTTGAAAAGACTTCTCTCTTGCTTTTTTACAAGCAATCTCAGAGCCAAGCAACCTTGGAACCTAGCCAGCCTTTGTTTTAGCCTTTAAGTCTACCCCAGAACTTCAAAGTTTCAATTTAATACAGCGAATTTACAACTCAGGTAAGAGAAACTGATAGAAATTTTTATTAGCTAAGTGGGCTGATTCCCTTTGTAATAGTGAGCAAAAGACCCTGAGAAAAATAAATCTCACAGCTGCTAGAGACTTTTGCAGACCATCACGGGTCCACCCCAACGTTTAGCCAGATGAATCAACAGAAATGTAGAATAAATCAAAGTACTTTCGCCTCACACAGACCAGTTAATGAGCAGCCAAGACAGACAAACATTCATACTCACACTCTCTCAGTAGACTAGCCCAGACTGGAGCTGAGCAGATAAATGAAATAATGCCCAACTCCCCAGATGGGTGTGGGGGCACTCCTGGCACCCATGTCCCAGAACAGAATTCTCAACTAACGTCTTGGTGAGAACCTACTGGAGGAGTTAAGACTGCATCCAGTCCTTCTTTTTGGTAGCAAATTGGCTAGTCCCACACAAACAAACAGCTGTTCACTCATACTTAAACAATCGAATCCCTTTTTAAAACTTTTCAACATGCAATTGAGAACAGTGGGTTTACTTTGTCCCGACCCCATGATGATCAGTGGCGAGAGACAGACAAGGGAGGGGGTGACCTGTTTTCACAGATCTTCACGCAGATGCCCACCTGGCTGCGTCCCTTGGGAACTTAGACTCGTCTTAGCTAAGGTGCACCCATATAAACCCTGGGCCTGGTCACCTCTACGTGGGGGTGAGTCACTGTTATGCCATATGATAATCTTGGAACCGCAGGTTGGGGCCCACTCAGACTCCGTAACCGAAGTCGTGGAGCCACACAAAGGAGAAGAGAGGGCAGGCCCTCTCCCTCCACAGTCACACGCTTTCACCAGACATTCACTCAGAGTTTAAACAATCTACCCAATTCCTAACTAATTTCTAATTTCTGAGGGAGCTCTATGGCTTCCCGGGAGGTGATCAAGCTCTCCTTCCACTCATTCCGAGTGGGCCAGACTGGTAGGGGATTGGGACCCCCACCTTACCGATTCTGTGGACAGGTCCAGAAGTGTCCGTCCATGCTCTCCAGATGCCGGCCGGGTCCTGGGCTGAGGTCTGGGAGCGCCGGGAGTCCCCCAGTCCAATTCTGCTAAATCAGCAGAGTGGTGCCTCCCGGAGGCCTGTCCAGCTCCCCTGGTCCTCAAACCCAGTCCACACTGGAGGCCAAGAGGCCACTTATAGGTTGGTTTTCCCGGAATCACAGGGAACCAATGATGTTACAGAAAAACTGGAGAAGAACCAAGCAACGGTCTGAGAGTTTCGAGTTATACTTTATTCACTGCGGTGGGCTTAGAGAAAATGAATTCAAATTCTAAGCAAAGCTAAAAGCAGAACTCTCCTTTTTATGAAAGAGCCAGCCCTTTTGTGTGCTTAGTGGTTATCTTGCTGGTGGCCTTGAAAACTATGCAGTTCTATCCAATTAAAAAATGCACCTGGCATGGCATTGGGCATATCTAGTCTCTGGCCTACAAGGTCAGACAGCTAAGTTTATCTTCCTCATTATTCAAGCAAGTAAAGCAAAGTTATTTTTTCAGAATAAGAGGCCATCTAAAGAATAGCAGAGAATTCCAAACAGTAGTTTTACAAAATAGGGGTTAGCCTTCACAGCCCCTTCTGGCAGACAACATCAAAGTCTATGAGAAGTTCTTGTTTTAATCTTTATTGTTGAGAATATTACAGATGTCTCCCCCCTTCTCCCCACATTGCTCCCCTCCACCTGGTTCCTGCCCTGCTCCTGGCCTTCACCACCCTATTGTCTGTGTCCATGGGCAATGCGTATATGCATATAAGTTATTTGGTTAATCTTTTCCCACTCACTCTGCACCCTTCCTTCTGGGATTCATCAGTCTCTTCCAAGTTCCCATGCTTCTGGTTCTAGTTCATTCCTCAGCTTATTTTTTCCCTCTTAGATTTCACATATAAATGAGATCATGTGATATTTGTCTTTCTCTGACTGGCTTATTTCGCTTAGCATAATAATCTCCAGGTCATTCCATGCTGTCTCAAAGGGTAAGAGATCCTTCTTTTTTACAGCTGCATAGTATTCCATGGTGTAAATGTACCACAGCTTTTTTAATCCACTCATCTGCTGATAGGCACTTGGACTGTTACCAGATCTTAGCTATTGTGAATAATGCTGCTATGAACATAGGGGTGCATATATTTTTCCTGGTTGGTGTTTCAGGATTCCTAGGACGTATTCCTAGAAGTGGGATCACTGGGTCAAATGGCAGTTCCATTTTAATTTTTTTTTTAGGAAACTCCATATTGTTTTCTATAGTGGCTGCACAGCAAAAGGATCCAGCATCAAATTGAAAAGGGAACTTACTGTATGGGAGAACATATTTGCCAATGTTACATCTCATAAGGGTTAATTTCCAAAATATATAAAGTACTCATACAACTCAACAGAAGGAAAACAAACAACCCAATAAAAAAAATAGGCAGAGGACCTGACTAGACACTTCTCCAAAGAAGACATGCAAATGGCCAAGAGACATATGAAAAAATGCTCAACACCACAAATCATCAGAGAGATGCAAATTAAAACCATAATGAGGTATTCACCTCACACCTGCCAGAATGGTTACATTCAATAAATCAACAAGAGGATGTGGAAGAAAAGGAACTCTAGTACATTGCTGGTGGGAGAAATTATTTTATTGGATCTTCTTAGTTTAGCTAATGAATGGGAGCAAAAATCACAGCACAACCTCTTCTCCTCTGTTTTTTTCCCCCAGAAGGAGACCCATGGCTACCTTGACTCACACATATTCCCTTCAAAGTAATTCACCCAGTAAATCCCAATCTTCCAATATATAAGGCAAAACTTAGATGATGGGTACAGGTGTTTCAAGGACATATCTGGTTCTTCTTTGGCAAGTTCTGAATGAATGGGGAATTATTTGAGTCCATTCTTTTCAAATGCAAGGCTTTAGCTAAAAGTCCAGTGTAGAGAAAAAAGTATTTTCTCATAGGCCATCACACAGAGGCCACCTCTTTGAGAACGAGGCCTGCCTCTACCAGGATAAACAACTCATGAAAGGAGGTGACTGAGTAAATAAAATCTGCTTCAGTTGTATCTCCCCATCTCTACTGGACTTCCCTTGACTAATGCCAAGGAATCCTTAACACTGACCCTCCCTCTGCTCACAGTCACGTGTCTGGCCCCAGCCTTGTGTGCTTCGGGCCCAGCTTTATGTGCTTTGATCCTTCCACCTGTGAATAGGTTTCCTTCCCCCAAAGAAACACCGGCCAATTTTCAAGAGTGTTTTAGATACTTGGATGAGTCTTCAAGCCTTTACTTCCATAAGGCACTGAAACATCACATACATACATACGAGAAATAGAAAATCCTCAACCAGTAACATATGTTAGCTCATTAGAATGAACTGTTTCTTCTAGCCTCAAAGATCATCCTCAGAAGTAATGAACCTAAGGGAACCATACAGACAAGAAAACCATGGAACTTTATGAATAATATCCACTCTCAGTGACCCTCTTGCAACTGAGAGGAAAGTGTTCATCTTCTCCAGGCTCAGGCTGTGCCTGCCTCACCTGCCCCTTGTGTTGGTATGACATCAAGGAATAAAATCTAGCTTAATATCACTCCCCACAAGAGAAGTAGACAGCTAATATGCTCAAGAAAAAAAGCCACATTCTTCATCTTAAGCCAAATACAGATTGTTTCCAGAAACAATGAAATTGTTATATTAAACTGTCCATGGGTGGCATAGTGAATCTGGTAGGAAAAACAAAGCATTGCACATGCTTGAATTTTCTCACACATCAAAGCTTTTGGCAGTTAGATTGATGGTGCTATACCGTAACCACAGTATAAGGCAACTCTGGCCTTTTCTCAGCGGGGCCCATTCTGAACACTGAGAAAAGTAATGGAGACCACGAGAAGGATGTGGTTGAGTAGGAGGAGGGGGAAGACCTGAGCCTCACTCAGGGCACCCCCCAGGACACTTTCCAGTCTGGGTCAGCTCCCTGCTATTAAGGCAAGAAAAGAGGAAGCTAAATAGCTGTGCTCGCCCACCATCACCCAGCACCCTGTCCATCTCCACACGCCACCCAGCTAGAGATCAAGAGAGCTCAACCATCTGTGGGGGCCCTGACCAAAGTACCCTGGATATTAAAGGCCCATTTGCCACACACGTGCGCCAGGGCAATAACACAGTAGTACTACTATGTTTAAAGGCCCGTTTGCCATATATAGGTGTGGACAGCAGTAATACTATACATACTGCGCAGGCACACCCGCACCGATGTCACTAATTGGCATGAGGCCTCTTTTGCTTGAGTGAGCATATAAGGTGCCACTGACCAGCGGTGGTGGGCTGCTTTGTTTGCAATAAAGCATGAGCCACCCCTCCCCACTGCCACTCGTGTGTTCTTCCAATTCCCAGAGTCCAAAGGGGTCAAGTCCCCTGGCAGAGGGACTTGGACCCGGCACCATCCATATTCCAACCCTGTTCATCCTGCTCACTCCAACACCCTCCCGGCCTCACTGTTCCCATGAGCTTTGGAACCCTAGCCTTGTCTCCCCCTTCCAGCCCACTCTTGTTCCCTGGGTTTCATGTGTCAATATGTTTTCCGACCTTTTAAGAAGGGCGTTTAAAGGCTCAAATTTTGAGAGGATTCTCCCCCGTCCCTGCCCCCAACGTTTGGGTGGTCTGGTCAATTCCTCCCTCACCATCCTATCCTCCTCCCATTGAGTGCTGTCAGAACTGGGACTGTTCCCGTCTGAGGGTGTCAGCGCTCACGGATCCACATCCGTTAAAATGCCATTTTTCCCCCAACTCTTTTCTAAGCTAGGTGCAGCTGATGTTCAAAATATTTAACAACAGGTATATGATACGGGCACCAACCAATCAGAACGGATACCCACAGTAAACAGTCTTCACTGAAAGGCTAGCACACACCCACTGAACATGAGCCCCGAAATAAGAGGCTTTTCTTCCATCATTAGCCTGGTGTTATTCAAAAGCCCCAAGCTGTCTACAGTAAGAGCTCGCTTGACTAAACGCGTCCTTCAAAGAGAGGAAAGCCTTCTCTAGGTGGGAGAGGACAAGTCCTGCTTATATTTTGTTTTTTGGAGGGGTTTTGGGGTGGATGATTATTTTTGACATATAGGTAATATCTTGCCATAAACAAACATCTCCACACCTAGAAATGTCATCAATTGTTTGTTTTCTGAAACAACTTTCCTTCCAAAGGACAAGCCTTTCCATGTTGCCATCACACCATGAACTACTCAGAAGTTCCATGGAGACCCGTTACTCTGAACTGCGGCTTCTCCTGCATTCAGGGATCAGGGAGAGCTACACTGGTCCTCACAGGTTGTCCTCTTACCACCCCACGGGGATTGTGCCAACGGGTTTACTCCTCTCCAAACAAGCTAGACAGATTGGCATCAGAGAAAGAAACCACATCAAAGGTTCCCAAATATAAATTGTATTGTAGCAGGCAAAATAAGAAGTCATATTAAGACACCAGCTATTTCCTGGAAACAAAAGCCCACCCCCAGCGGTGTTCGTGAGGCCAAAGTATCACCAACACCAGCTAGTAATTAATCTCAGGGAAGGCTCTTCTTCAAGTGTGTCTCTATTACAGGTTAAATATACCCTACATATACTTTAAATACGGATGCGATATCTATTCCTCACGCTCCTTAGGGCTGCCAGTGTGAGACCAGGATCAGTTCAGCAGCTCTAGTCATTGGGAAAACGTGCTGTCTTAGCTCATCAGCATCCCACATCCATTGGTCTGGACCTTGCATATTTAAGAAAACAAAAATTTTTCTAAAAAAAATTCATAAATTTCTTGAATTTTTTTTTTTTTTTACTATTGAGTTCTATAGCAAAATATGTTTAAATCAGGGCACTGAGATTTGTTGCAAAACTGCAGTATTACCCTTCCTGTTTTTACCATAATGTTTTACCACTTTTGAAGCTTTGGACTGAAATACATATATATGTATATTTAGTCAAAGTCGTCAAATAACCCAAAAGATCATGAGGTCTGCCAGCGAAGAGAAACTGACCACGAGGACTCCAGGGTGAAATGGCCTTATTGGAGACCGAGGGCCTTTCTTGCTTAAGTTAGCATTTTGTGGGCATCTTTGAGGTAAAATAAGGCCAGTCTGGTTGGATCAGTTAAAGAATGGTCCAAGCCTAACTGGGCAAACCCTGACAAGTCTTCCTTCTGTTCCTACTTTGTTATCAATCTCTACAATAACATTAAGCATTCATTTGTATGTGGCTATTTTCAAACAGCCAAACTCTCAGCCAGAAAAACTCCCAGCCTCACAAAATATTAAATAATCTCCAGGTGTATCCAGACTCCCAGCCCAGCTCTCCATTTCCCCTGCTCAAGCTCGGCCTATCTAAGGCTGGCACCTCACCTAGTGTAGTTCCATATCAAGCCTGACTGAGCAAGTAAATAGCTGAGTGGCTTCAGTTCTCCCCTCTTGTTTCTTCCAACCTCATGGGCCATCTGTTAGGGCTTAGCTGTAGGTGTGCTGCCTGTAGACTGACAGGGGAGTGTGGTGCCCTCCCATGGTGGCTAGGACACCGTCCTGTGACTGCAACCACCCTGGCTGCCATCCCTACCTGTGAGCCCCAGGACTGATCCCTGAGCTCCCACACATACCTCGAGGCAAGTTCACTACCTCTTGTGTATCTGTTCTAGTGACAGGGCAGGCAGAGCTCCTGCACCCTTGTGTACCCAAATCCAGACGATCGTTATGTAACGCAAAATCATAGAACTGGGTTTCTGCTTTGTACCCTGTTTCCAACGTCTGTTCTGATTCCTCAATCTGATTCTCCAGATCAGCTGCTCTGATTTTCTAAGCTCCCAGAAGCCCCAGCCTTAACCAACTACAACCATGTCAGGGCTGTTCAGCCCAGCAGCGAAAGCCCTCTGCTGGAAAGTTGATCTCCACTCCTCCTTCCTCCCAGCACTCCCTTGGGCCAGATCCAGATCTAGAGCAGACACCTCCTCCTTTGGATGCCTTTTCTGACTTTCCTCATCACAGCAAGGTGAGAAGACCTCATCCTTAGGATGCAGAGCCCCCATATAGTTCACATTCTCTTGTAATTCTGCTTCAACTTGACTGCCACTCTAGCAGGCTGTGACCTCCTTGAAGGCTGGGGCAAAGTTTTGACCATTTCTATACAACCTTAGTGCAATACAATGCCTAGCACAGGGGAAGAACAAAATACATGTCAACTGAGAGAATTTTGGATGGATGAATAAGAATTTGAATGAGCTTTCTTTTTTTTTTTTTTTTAATAAATCTTTATTGTTCAGATTATTACAGTTGTTCCCCTTTTTTCCACCCATAGCTCCCCTCCACCCAGTTCCCACCCCTCCCTCTGCCCTTACCCGCCCACTGTCCTCATCCATAGGTGTACACTTTTTGTTACCGGGTCAAAGGTCATACACATGGAAAATGTATCTATTTCCATCCACAACGTGTCCCTGTGTTCAGAAAGGTCTCTCACGACTTGTTCACGCTCTACTCAGAAAGCGTATGGAGACACGTAACGGCTTTTTAAAATAATGTGTCCTCTTATGTTTAAAATGAGGATTTTGTTACCAAAAGTGAGGAGAAAGCAACATTATAGCTGCTCTCGCCCCTCTCGCCCTTCGGGTGATAATTGTGCTTGGGACTGTGCGCTGGTTCGCGGGCTGTTGATGAAGCCATCTGGGCAGCTTGCGTGGTTCCACCGACTTTCCAGGGGCCGTCTCAGCCTCGCAGGGGCCGTCTCAGCCTTGCAGGGGCCGTCTCAGCCTTGCAGGGGCCGTCTAAGCCTCGCTGAGGCCATCTCAACCTCACAGGGACCGTCTCAGCCTCACAGGGACCGTCTCAGCCTCACTGGGGCCGTCTCAGCCTCACAGGGACCGTCTCAGCCTCACTGGGACCGTCTCAGCCTCACAGGGGCTGTCTCAGCCTCACAGGGACCATCTCAGCCTCACTAGGGCCATCTCGGCCTCACAAGGGCCATCTCAGCCTCACAGGGACCGTCTCAGCCTCACAGGGGCCGTTTCAGCCTCACTGGGACCGTCTCAGCCTGAATGAGCTTTCTTAATAATAGCCAACCCACCTGGACTTCTCAGCATTTCCTGAATTTTCAAGACCTAGATCCAGCTTCATGATGAGAACTTCCCAGGAAAGCTGAACAGCTCTGGCTACCTAGCTGAATCTCAACTGTGGGGATCCATTGCCAGTCTTTTAGTGCCTTGGAGTCTACCCCACCCTAGTGGTGGTGTTGGTGGTAGGATGTCTAGCACCATCCCACCCCTCCTGACCACTCACTTCTTTGAGCACGTCTCACAGAAAATCATCGGCTCACACTAACAAATTCTAGCATGTAATACAGAACCCCCTTTTAAGTGATGGCATAAATTGGTACCATTTTTAGAATGGCATTAACACGTGTCTCCTTAAATAATATTCCAATAGCAACTGACTTGTGTTTCAGAAATGACAAAGTCTACAGGCTATGGAAGAGAGGAAGAGCAAGGAGGGGGGCATTTTATAATGCATCCCAATAACAAAGGCCAAAACCCTTTAAAAATTTTTAACTACCAAACACCAACAACTTATAGAGAACATGCATCTAACAATGACTGTAGACAGGTTTTGCAGTATTCTGCATAGGTTGTCTCAGTGCCTCATGAGAGTACACAGGAAAATAATTAGGGGACTTAGTTCAGGAGAGCCCATTCTATTGGGGGGAGATTTGGAGGAGTCTCAGGGCCAGGGTATGAGACTCCACCAGTCTGGACTTTTCAGAACAATCCTGATTTCCAATATTCAGTTCTCAAAAAATATTTCAGCATTTACTCATCCAAACGGCATCTCCTGGATTATCTCTCACACATAAGGGTTCATGTGTCTTTTTTGAAGGTTGGTAAAGAGTGGTACCCATTGGTACATCCCAGATGTCCTCCAACTTGAGCCTTTTATAGCTAGCGCTGCACACTCTGTGCAGAGCCCCTCGCCAAATAAATCAGAAGGGAGCTTCTCAAGCTCAGGGTCTGTAGACAACACACTCTCTCTGGCAGGAGTGGGGCCAATACTAAAGCAAGAAGGCTCTAAAGACCACCCACATCAGCAGAAGGTGGGTAGAGGACATATGGCCTGGGACAAGTCTTATCAGACAGAGTGAGAAACTAGAAGAGACTTTGGGCATTGGAAAACTGCTGCCACTGACAACTCAAGTGGGGCTGCCTCCTGGGGTCCCTGAAAGCCTCTTGGGGGTCACTTGGGAACACATCATTTCAAGTGAAAAGTACTAAACTATCCAATGAGATGTGTCCACAGAGTTTCTAAAGTGGGTCCCCCAGGCACCTAGGAGACTCTATGAGAACCGTGGAGGAGGATGAGACCCTTCTGGCTCTTCCTTTATCGACCACTCATAATCCTTGCTCTTTGGCATTATCTGTGTTAACACAGTCCATCTTTTGTAGTCGTGAAGTTGACACATTTATCCTTCTGGGTCTGAGCGTTGTAACCTTTATTTTCTGAGGTGCCCTTTCAGCTTTGCACTCTCCCCTAATTCACGCTGCTGCCTCGGGGCCAGAAGAGAGGCGTTCACCCTGCTGGTAGGGTTGCACCAGCCACTACCACCTAGAAACCAAACTCTTTAATCCCCATTCACCATATAGCTAGCACATCCTGACCTTAGCATTCAGTAGTTGTCATTGTCCTCCAGCCACAGTATAGTGGAAAGATGGCATGGATTCTTGGGAAAATATAGAATCTTGCTACATGTCCCCCAAATAGCAAACCCAGTCTTCCAATGAATAGGAAACTCACACAGCTCACTGCATCCCTTTGCCCCGACCATCCATTCTGACGTAAGCTCAGTCACATCCCAATGTTCCCATCCTCTCTTTGGTACCTGGCCAGTACCTTCCAGAATTCCTAAACATCTGTGTCAAAATCAGGATCCATGGGTTGGTATCAAGGGGCCCACAAAAACACTGAAATTGTAGCTTTCATCAGCTCTTATAGGAATTCATGACCCAATTGATGTAGGTATATTCCAGTCAAGTAGGAGTCACCCTCTGGCTCTCTCTGAAAATGGAAAAGAACCAATTTCTCTGTGCCCAAACTGGAAAACCACTGGCAGGAGCTTTTGGAGATAACCAAAGCCATAACTCCATAGCCTTTCAGTTCTGTCAACCTCCATTCACAGGCCTGTACCCCATCTCTCCCAGGGTATTGCTGTATCTGACTCGAGTCCTGGATTACTTCCCACACATTTTGGTGATTCAGCTTGGAGTCCCCGAGTTCATCACTGGGAAAGTATCTCTCCCCATGGACACCATGGCCAGCTTTGGCACCTAAGGGCAGTTTCTGGGTGTCCCCCATTCCCAACTCCAGCACACCTTTCCACTGGGAACCCAGAAACCACCTTTTGAGATGCGTCAGTAAAAGGGCACCCAAAGATTGGGGAGGGGCTGTCCAACTTGTCCTTGAACATTTAAATGCAACTATGAATTTCTCTGCAGAGTGTGTGTATAAGACCATTGCAAGCAAGAGCACCACGAGTGGTTGACCTGTTATAGAAAAACTGGAGAAGAACCAAGCAATGTTCTGAGAGTTTGGAGTTATATTTTATTTATTGTGGTGGGCTTAGAGAAAATGAATTTAAATTCTAAGCAAAGCTACAAGTAGAATTTTTTTTTTTTTTATGAAAGAGTCAGTCCTTTGTGCGCCTAGTGGTTATCTTGTTGGTGGCCTTGAAAATTATACAGTTCTATCCAATTAAAAAATGTATTTGGCATGGCATTGGGGGTATTTAGTCTTTGGCTGACAAGGTCAGACAGCTAAGTTTATCTCCCTTATTGTTTAAGCAGGCTAAAGCGGGCTAGAAAGCAAAGTTGTTTTTTCAGAATAAGAGGCCGTCTAAAGAATAGCAGAGAATTCCAAACAGTAGTTTTACAGAATAGGGGTTTGCTTTCACATTCCCCACTTTATCCCACAAGCTTTTTATCCTTGTGATATAATAATTATGGGATGTTATGGTGAATAGGGGTGTGGATTGATTTTTTATTGTTTTTTGTTGAAAAAGGACAACGTCCAAGGGGTTAACATCCCATTTTTTTCTCTTGGAGAGGTTTGTAGGGAGTTTTTCTGGCTTGTAGGACCATTTGAAGTTTAAAGGCATTTAGACAAGATGAGATAAAGTGAATTAACAGATTTAGAAGACATGGTCCTAGGGTTATGGCTATGAGCAGTATTAACAGTGGTTCTGTCAATGGAAGGAGTCATTTTCAGATAATTTTTTTTTTTTGTAGCCTAGGTCTTAGATAACTTTTGTTTTATTTTTGAAGTTTGATTAGTTGTTTTTTTTAACTGTTAGCAAGGTCCTTGAATAGGCTTTGATAGTAGGAGAGGGTGAGGTTAAGTGTTCGGTAGAGATAGTGAGGACTTAGGAAACTTTCAAGAGGCAGAGTGTAAACCTGAGAGTGGTCGAGCTTAAGAAAGTTTAGTAACAGCAAAAGAGCTACTTTGCTAAGCAAATAGTTAATTTGAAAAGACTTTTTTCTTGCTTTTCTTATAAGCAATTTCAGAACCAAGTAATCTTGGAACCTAGCTAGCCTTTGTTTTAGCTTTTAAATTTACCTTAGAACTTTAAAAATTTTAATTTAATATAGCGAATTTATAACCCAGGTAAGAGAAACTGATAGATAGAAATTTTTATTAGCTAAGTGGGCTGATTTCCTCTGTAATAGTGAGCAAAAGACTCTGAGAAAAATAAATCTTGCAGCTGCTAGAGACTTTTGCAGACCATCACGGGTCCAGCCCAAATGCTTAGCCAGACAAATTAACAGAAATGTAGAATAAATTAAAGTAGCTTTCGCTTCAAATAGACCAGTTAATGAGCAGCCAAGACAGAAAAACATCCATACTTATATTTTCTTAGTAGACTAGTCCAGACTGGAGCTGAGCAGATAAATGAAATAATGCCCAACTCCCCAGATGGGCGTGGGGGCACTCATGGCACCCATTTCACAGAACATAATTCTTAACTGTCACTGTGAGAACCTACTGGAGGAGTTAAGACTGTGTCCAGTCCTTCTTCTTGGTAGCAAATTGGCTAGTCCCACATAAACAAATAGCTGTTCATACTTCCTTAATTGAGAGCTTGTTTGGAGGTTCTAGCAGGGGAGCGCAGCTACTCCTATACCCTTGACCGAAGACCGGTCCTCTCCTCGGGGGGAAGGTCGTCCTCTTCGACCGAGCGCGCAGCTTCGGGAGGGATGCACATGGATTGGTGAGGGAGGAGGGGGACACCGCCTAGCCAGCCAGATCAGCCGAATCAACCCTGGTGATCAATGGGGTGACAGATGTCGCAGCCAGATCGCCCTCACATCCAATACTTCCTTAATTGAATTTCTTTTTAAAAATTTTCAACATGCAATTGAGAACAGTGGGTTTACTTTGTCCTGCGCCCATAATGATCGCTGGCGAGAGACAGACAAGCGAGGGGATAACCTGTTTTCACAGATCCTCACGCAGATGCCCACCTGGCTGCATCCCTTGGGAGCTTAGATTCATCTTAGCTAAGGTGCACCCGTATAAACCCTGGGCTTGGTCACCTCCACGTGGGGGTGAGTCACTGTTATGCCATATGACAAATCTCGGAACCGCAGGTGGGGGCCCACTCGGACTCCGTAACCGAAGTCGTGGAGCCACACGAAGAAGAGAGGGCAGGCCCTCTCCCTCCACACTCACACACTTTCACCAGACATTCACTCAGAGTTTAAACAATCTACCCAATTCCTAACTAATTTCTAATTTCTGAGGGAGCTCTATGGCTTCCCGGGAGGTGATCAAGCTCTCCTTCCACTCATTCCGAGTGGGCCAGACTGGTAGGGGATTGGGACCCCCACCTTACCGATTCTGTGGACAGGTCCCGAAGTGTCCGTCCATGCTCTCCAGATGCCGGCCGGGTCCTGGGCTGAGGTCTGGGAGCGCCGGGAGTCCCCCAGTCCAATTCTGCTAAATCAGCAGAGCGTTGCCTCCCGGAGGCCTGTCCGGCTCCCCTGGTCCTCAAACCCAGTCCACACTGGAGGCCAAGAGGCCACTTATAGGTTGGTTTTCCCGGAATCACAGGGAACCAATGATGTTACAGAAAAACTGGAGAAGAACCAAGCAACTGTCTGAGAGTTTGGAGTTATACTTTATTCACTGCGGTGGGCTTAGAGAAAATGAATTCAAATTCTAAGCAAAGCTACAAGCAGAACTCTCCTTTTTATGAAAGAGCCAGCCCTTTTGTGCACTTAGTGGTTATCTTGCTGGTGGCCTTGAAAACTACACAGTTCTACCCAATTAAAAAATGCACCTGGCATGGCATTGGGCGTATCTAGTCGCTGGCCTACAAGGTCAGACAGCTAAGTTTATCGTCCTCATTATTTAAGCAGGCAAAAGCGGGCTAGAAAGCAAAGTTATTTTTTCAGAATAAGAGGCCATCTAAAGAATAGCAGAGAATTCCAAACAGTAGTTTTACAGAATAGGGGTTTGCCTTCACACACCCAGATCCACTCTTCTCCTTGTCCTGCCAATATCTGGCTCTGCATTTCCCTCCCTTCCTTTGGCTCTTGATTTCAGCAGGGGCCCAGATGAACCACCTTCTCTGGCTCAATGAATTATTCAGCTCTTGCTTTGCATGGGACTTGACCCGGTTCTGGCCCTTGTAAAGAATACTCTAACACTTTGGCCATAGAGAGCTTCCTCTGCACGGTCCAGCTGGACTCCCTCACCTCCCACCTCCCACCTCCCACCTCCTCAGATCTGCCTAGTGCCAGAAGAGTTATCATATAAGTTTTCCAGATGCTTGGACTATTCTGGGGGAAAGAAGAGCATTTCAAATCATTGCTCCAGGTTGTAAACTCACCCACATTTTGCTATTTAAAATTTCAGAAGGCAAAGAAACTGGATATTGTATTGAAGCATTATTTTCTTTCCTTTTCCCTGATGGGAAGTGGAGTCCTGGCCCTCATGGGGCACATGTTTGGACGCTTCCTGGCTATCTTGAATGAAGCAACAGCCAGGGACGGTCTTCCTCTTCCCTGCAGGCTGGACTTCATTCTGACAGTTACTTCTTTCCCACGTGACCTTGGTGGCTCAGGGTGGCCGGCAGGGCACTTGCTGTGAGTCAATTTCTGGCCCTGTCTCTCCCCCCAGTGCCCCTGATGCCCACTTCCTTCCATAGAGCAAATGGTATGCTGTCCCTGGTCCCAATCTGTACATCCCTTCAGGCCCCTTACAGCCTAAGTCTTTTCTTTCTTGGGAGCCATCCAAGACCAGGTCCCCCGAAATGTGAGTTCCCCTATTAATAATTAATTAAACAGGAAAAGGACCCACCCATGGAGTGATGAAGTTGGGCCCCCATTACCCTGTTTCCCCAGGGAGGCAGATAGCTGAAGGGGAGGGCACTCCATTCAGAGATCTGCCTTTCAGCACCCCAACTCAGTCGCCCATCTTCTGGAGTGCCCCCTGTCACCCGCCTTCCCCTCCCCTCTTTCTAGCAGCTCCTTTGGCTCAACTCTTCCTTTCCTTCCCTTCTCCTCCTCTTCAGCCAAATCCAAAAGTAGATCCAGAAAGTTCTGGATCGTGGGCAGGAAAATGGGGTGATGCTGAGTAAAGGAAAGGAGAATGTAAGAGATTACACATTCTCTTTATTCTGCTGCTGGAAACAGCAGGGATCTGGGGTTTTATTCTGTCCTTGCCTTTAGGCCATGGATTGCTCCCCTTCCACTCGCCAGGCGAGTTCTGTGCACTCTGCTTTGTCGTTTTGTGAGGGAAGCACCACACGAGAGAGAAATGAAGGTCTAGAGTCACAGGATGTGAGGTTGCCGTCTGGCCATGCAAATCTGAGTCCCTGGACTGTGCACAAGGACCACCACCACCACGGCATCACCACCCGCCCCTCCCCGGACCGCCCACAACCCCGGCGGGCTCCCAAGATGTTGGGACATGAATCCTAAAAAATGCATCTGATTCCAAATGTATACAAACTGAACTGATGCAGCCCTTTCCAAAGATCTGGCCTGGGCCTCAGCGCTTCAACATTGGATGCGGGGGATGGGGGACGGGATAAAACTTGGCACCCAAAAGCCAAGAGACCCCTCAAAGACAGAGCCCTTCATCAGCCAGACGCCATTCGAAATCTGAGCAGCCCTCTGCCCGGCTCTGCCCCTGGCTGATTTCTTTACTCTTCGTAAATCTAAGTGGCTGCGTTTGTTTCTGCAAAACTCAGCAGACAATTGCCAAACGCATCCTGAATAAGGACACTGTGGGGTAGTCTGGGCAGGGCGGCTGCAAAGGGGGTTATTTAACAGAACTGGGACTTGCAAAGGACGCCGGGAAAGAATAAAGAAGCAGTATGCCAACATCCTTAAAACAGTCTGATTGGTGAGCAGCCCGCAGCTCAATCCATCTACTTGTTTCTCAGGAAAGGGAATATGTATAGCGTTCAAGGACCTGATATGGAAAACAAATGGCCTATGTGATATTTGCTACAAAGACAGAGGGAGGGGGAGCCCCCACTTAGCTCTGGATTTGATGTTTAGCCATTCGTTCTGCAGATGGAATGGAGTCGACAACAACTCCGTCCTCCCTCAGAGGCTCTGTTCATGAACTCTGTGGCGTAGAAGGACAACTGTGGCCGCTTCTTGACTTTGACCCTCCCTGGGCAGCCATCGTCATTTTCCATGGGCCGTCATCCTTTCTGAGAACTGGACAACTTGCTAAACTTCACCATGGCAGGCATCATTCTGTGTGGGTGGCAAACTGAGCCACCATTTACCCTGGGGGGTGGGGAGAGGGAAAAAGGACCTGTCTTTGAGTGGTAAGCTATGAACCAGTCGGGAAAGCAAGGCTACTCGAGAGGCAGGCTGTCTGCAGACGCAGAGGCCGAAGAGGCAGCAAAGCAAAGCTAAGTCAAAACCCCGAGACGGCCCTTCCTTCTCTCCTCTCCTCACTTAAGTGTTATTGGCACCGAGGTCCTGCCCAGAGAGAGCACACACTCTATGTGAGAAGACATTTCAGCCCCTAACAACAGGGTGTGGGCGTGACCCCCAGAGGCGAAGGAGGCAGCATTTGAGTTAGTCAACTGGCAGCCCGAACAATGGAAAAAGAGTCATAACTCTAAAGGGAAGGCTGCTCTATTTGAAAGTCCATTGTTTTTCTCTCTATTTGTCAAGGACTCACCCAAGGTCATGTTGAACTAAAGTCTTAAATCATCAATCCATGCAATTTCCCAAGTTACACACCCACCACCAAGCCACTGGCCTCTCCCAGGGCAAAGGCAGTAAATCCAGGAGCCAACCCGACAGGAGGCATTCCCGGGCTCCTCTGGGATTGGCAGGGCTGGGAGCCGGGTGCACAGCCCCCCAGCCCCCATGTACTTTTCACTCTCTCGTGCCCACTGTCAACACTGGAAGAAGAAAAACACTCCTATTTAAAACTATAAGGGACTGCAGTTGGCTTTTGCCTTCTGGGGACACGGTGTGATCCGTCTGTCTCCATGGTTTTCCTGCTGAGGTACCCGTTTGAGGAGGCCCTTGAGAGGCAAGTTGTGAGGACCACTGAGCTAGCTGTACTCTTTGGCTTAATCTGCATCCAGGTTAATTGTTTTACTTAAGAAAGTAACCAGAATTTTGGTGCTGTCTGTAGATGCCACCAGTGAGGGGGGAGTGCTCTTGGAAGAAATGGGGAGGTAGTGAAGTTAGGTGCAATGCGGGGGGGGAGGGGAGGGGTGCCTGGTGAGAGATGTGGCCAGAGAAGAAACCCCAAGAGCCTGGGAGGGCCAGTGGTTTTTGTTTTCTAGTCTGTGTGGTGCCAAAATCTCTTCTACTAACACCAAACCTTCAGATCCACAAAAAGTAGCTAGGTTTCATTCTGAAGTAACAAGGGGGTGGGGGTGGGGGGAAGGGAATTCGGTAGGATCTGCAATACGGAGAAAGGGAAGAACTAGAGAAATTCAAGGCTCACAGAAAATCCCCGGATATATTTGAGGACGCTAGAGCTCTTGGAGTTCTGGAGTGGGGACTCCAGCTGGTGATCTGGTTACAAAACAAGAAGAGCCCCCCAGACCTGGAAAGACAGCAAGACAACAGGGCTTTAGTTACAACCGAAGGGAAGATGACTTAGTTAACCTTCTCCCAGTTCATTTCATCTCACACCTGAGCTCCTTCTTAGTAATCTTCCTGTCACCTCGTGTGCATCCACAGAGCCAGCTCTCCTCCAGCTCAGCCCGAGGCCTGCCCTGTGTACTCCCTTATTCTCACACCGAGTCACTAGCAATCGTCTCGGTACCTTTTTTTTTTTGATTCAGACATTCTCATTCTCATCTCTTTCGCCCCCCCCCCCCCCCCCAAGATCCTGCGTGCGACTCTGAGGTTTGCGGGGCGAGAATGCCTTCTCTTTCCCTTTGTTCTCTTATACCACGTTCAGTGGCCAATCAGAACCAGAGCAGGAACCGTCCTGTGCCCTCTGCACAGCTTTCCTGCCATTTGATTAGGAAGCTGTTCATTGACATGAACGTTACATCTTCCCCCCAACTGAGTCAGTGGTGAAAACATGGGAGGAAAGATCCTTCTGTGATAAAATGTCTAATGCCAACCTCCTTTCAGAGTGAGTAGGGGGACGTTGCCGAGACCTTCACACAGCTTAGTCATTCTACAGCTCTGTCCCCTAACTGTTGGGCAATCAGGAGGCCGCCTCATGACCGCGCAGACCGGCCGCGGCTAAAAGTCACCAATTCAAGGCAGCCTTCACAGGAAACACATACTGCTCCCAGTTCTGACGTCTGGGTATAGTTATTTTTTAAACCGTGAACTCATTCAGAATAAGTTCCCTAAGGCTGCCGCTTCTAAATATTCTGTTCCATCTAAGCAGGAGAGACCCCACAGGGTTCAGGGCAGAAAGTACCTGAAGGGGAAGTATCAGGAAAAACTGAAAGGCCCATATTGTTCTCCATGAAACCCGGTTCCCCCGACCCCATAACTTGGCATGCCATCTTTGCTTTCCTAGTCAGAACACCGAAGCAGCACACGAGGGTTCAAAGTAAACACGCTTTCTGGTGTCAGGTCCATCTGGACTGCTTCATTTACTAGCCTTGTTTACTCGGGCAAGTTCCTCTCTTTCCTCCAAGCATCAGTTTCTGCATCTGTAAAATGGGAATAATTGTTCTACCTGGAAGAGTTCTTATAAGAATTGACTTACATAATGTATGTCAAGGACCGAAAGGAGTGACAAGCAAAGAGTGGACCCTTAGAGAGGGCGACTGCCTTACCCTCCCCTCCACCTCCGCCCCTTCCTTCCTTTCAGCCAACCACACTGCTTCCCTTTACCCTCTGACATGAAAATTGTTTCCTAGTGTCGGGGAGAGCGTGGTTGCGAACCAGCTTGGACCTTTTTGCTCCATCTCCAAAATGTCACATTCAACTCCATCCTTGGACACCAATGTATGGCGATGACTTTAGGCCACCAAATGCCTGACAATCAATAAGCGAGCTTATCTTCCAGCAAGTGGAAGGCGTGTCAGCCCTTCATTAGCACTACTTGCTGTAGCCCTTGAATTTTCATTGAGCTCCAGTGTCATCCGGGCTCCCTGGCTTCATACCGCCATGACGTTTTGTCTGTCTCGGCAGAGCTGGATACTGTTACCTCCTCCAGGAAGGAGAGTTAAGTCAACCAAAACAGCAAACCCTTATATCATTGGACAGTAGGCCGCTGGTGTAAAATGTTAGACCCTTGTGAAGCCCTAGGAAATAGAAGAGGTCATGACATTTGGGAGGGTGCAATTATCAAAGAACCAACCCATCAGATCATCATCAGAAGACTGGACTGGGTTTTTGTTAGGCAAACCTTTCACAGGTTAGCACCAACTCAGCTGAACGCAGATGCTCTGTACCAAAAACCCATGCATGAGCCAATTCAACACACACATTTATTGAACACCTGCTCTTCCTTGGGCCCAGAGGATATAAAAATGAATCCAACAAGCCTCCCTCACCCCCTGCCCTCATGAAGTCCCTAGGCTCTAAGGGGAAACAAACACGTAAGCAGATAATGTGAATAAAAAATGGGAGTGAGGAAGGGCCTCCCAGAAGAAGAAACGTCTGCATTCGCCCATAAAAGGAGAAAAGGAGTTTTCTAGGGACAGAAAGTTGGGCAGGTCATTTTAGGCGAAAGGAGCAAACGTACAAAAGCCCGAGGGGGTTTGGGGGTACAGCAGTACACATTTGCAAGGCATGAGAACTTCCTTTTCCAGAGCTGAAAACCTGGCAGGCACAGGGGAGCCTGGGAAACCAGGAGGGTCAAGGCCCCAAGGCAGGCCCACACCGGTGCCCAGGAGCAATGCCTGAATTCTGTAGGAGATGGGGGAACAACCACAGAGGAAAAGAGGCCGTTAGAGCTGCCTCTTGCCTCTTCAGCAGTAGTGTGAAGAGCGAGCTAAGAGCGGGGACCGCTTTGCTAGCTATGAGGTTTGGGGTTTAGAAAAAAAGGATCTTGAGAACAATGCCCAGAGCTGTCCTTCTCTGTAATGCGCTCCTATGATCTTCAGAAGGTAAAGAGGCTGCGTGGGGGTGCTGGTGGTGGTGGCGGTGGCGGGAGGGGGCGGGGGCGCATGTCTATTTTGCTGGACACGTTGCCAGAGGAGGTGGGATGGTGGGTATGTGATGTGGCCTCAAGCTAAAGCCTTGACTGGGCACGACTCCAAATAACTTGGTTAAACTAACATCTGAAAAGTTCAGATGATGCCCATATGGTCAAGGTCAGCATGTTATCCGTCTGCTTAGAGTTCAGTCCAATGTGAGTCCAAAGAAATCCACTGAGACAGCTCTTGGCTCCCTATGTCCACAGGAAGGCAGTGGGGAGAGATGCCTGGCCTCGCCTCCCAGGTGTGCCTACTAAAGTCACCTGGAGAATGGACCAGAGAAATAGGGAGCTCTCTGTTTCCAGAGATTGCTATCCAACAGCATCTGTGTGAGGGAAAAGTACAGCCAGAGTGTGACTTCAAATTCACAGAGTTATTTCTTACTGGGAAGTCCTATCTGCTAAGAAATGGGGTGTCGGGGGAAGCTGGAAAGACAGAGGAATCGAAGTGCTCTGCCTCCAGGGGAGGCCACCGGGAGAGGCCTGGACAGAGGAGGTAGGGAGCATCTTACCTGCAGATGCCAGTTTCTTTGCATCCCACTGATTTTACTTAAAAGTGGAATATTGATGCCGACCAAAAACATGCTTGTCAATACTTAGAAGACAGAAAAATATTTCCCTTTCCCTAAACCCAATGGGCCTCCGGGTTTCTTGTCTGGGCCTCTCAATTCCCTTTGTCTTCCACTATCTATAGAGAATTTTCTGGACTCTCCACATTAATCCCCCCCCCCCCCCCCCACTCTTTTTCAGAGTAAGGAGGCCCTGTCAAATCCACCTATGTCTGACAAGCCAGCCATCTTGTCAAGGGCCGGTCCCCCACTCTACCCACAGCAAGCACTACCCCAAGACTCAACTCAAGAGGGCTTGGCTCTACGTTCCTGGTTCCTGTAATGGAGCCTCTGCCAGCAAGGGTCTCCCAGTGAGTTGCCTCCATGCCCACCTTCCCTAAAGGCGGCAGAAACTCCTTATGTGTGGTCTCATGTAGGTTTGTGTCTGGCAGGACATAGAGATATATACACTATACCTATACCGGCAGCTTCCTGGAAAGAGACCCCCATCTCCTCCTGTTATCCCAGATGCTTCGATCCATGGCATGGGGCAGCTATTATGCATAAGGACTTAGGAGCAGCTGCTACTGGGGACACCAGGGAATAAGAGCATGGCCCTCTCTATTAGGGCTTTAGAAGTTAGCATTGGCAGACGTTCCCTGGGTCATGAAGTACCCAGGGGAAAACTGACGCTTCCACAAATTGTTGCCAAAGGCCCTGACTACAGTTCAAGAGATGTGAAGAGTATGCATTGCTCACATAGACACAAAGCAGTCTTCCGCATAGATGGACACCAAGGGGAGAGAGAGGAGGAGGGAGCGATTTTTGCTTCCAGCCCCATGTTTCTGAATCATCTGGATGCTTCCTTCATCAGCTCACGCTGTTTCTACGTTTTGTGTGTTATTTCCTCTCCATCTCCTCCCATGCATCCCATTTTCACATGTTTGTTGTGATTGGAGACTGCAGTTCAAGCCAAGGTTGCAAGTCTTTTTGGAGGACACCAGAGAGGCTCCTCCTTCCTTTTGTGGTCCGCCATGACTGACCCAAAAGGCTTAAAATCCATCCCCACCTTTATGATGCCAAAGTCATTTGTGAGGGTTTCAGGCAGCTTCTATGGAGCGAGAGCAAAGGAAATACACCCTCAAGTTCTTTTGTCAACTTCTGAGAAATCTGACTTGTCCACGGAAAAGGGTTATTGCTTTAAGTGGGCACATGTCCGTCCACACAGGCGTATAACCAAGTATGCAAACACACTCAGTCAAGTGACTCTGTGAGGAGTAATACCAACGGGAAGACGCCCGTTTGTGCCGGGAAACTTCCTGTGCTGGGAGCTCTGGCAGGCTGCCTGGCTGCATGGAGGGACGAGTCTGGAGTGAGGATGGGTGGGGTTTACCAGGGGCTCCTGTTGGAGGAGGAAGGCTGCCAAGGATTTCTGCAGAGCCAGAGGAGACGTCTCCCAGATGTGAACGGACCCACTCGGATGCGAGCTTACTGTAGGCAGGCATGATGAAATTAGAGTCGACAGGTAGGTTGGAGCCGCAACGTGCAGGGCCAAGTGCTTCGAAGTGTCTCCAATGGGAAGCTAGCAGCCACGCCCATGTGTCCAGCAGGGGAGAGTCACGGTATCAGCCGTGCTCCCGGAAGGCTGTCTGGAGTATCTTAACAGCCAAATGGTCCCAATCTGCCTAAATCACCTACAGATTTTGGTCCAAAGTAATGAAGACAAGAGAGGACAATGCATCCCCCCCCCCCCAAACTGAGATAATTCTTTTTCCTCTGGCTAGTGTCTCTCCCTGATGCTCCCTATGAACTTATCTAAGGCTTTGCATCTGAGTCTACTTGGTGCTTCCAGAGGCGGAAGTCTGAGAATCTCGGGAACCAGGAAAGGTCTGGAGCCCCAAATCATTTTCCAAAAGGACCGAGAGAGTCCAGGGTGTGCAGCTGTACATGTGCCGTCACGAGATACAGAAACAAGAAACCAACTTGCCGTTTAGTCACATGATCTCCCAATGGAAGTGAAATTTACTTTGTGAGCTTTCATGCTCCTTGAATGGGGCTTTTTTTTTTTGTTTTTGCTCCCTATTTTAGTTAGACTATAGTTATCCTCGTTTCTTAGAGGGATTAAGCTCCATAGGGTGCAGCCAATAAAAATTGTGTAAAAAAGGTTATTTCTTACTACGAGGTAATGTAATGCATTGTGAAATGCAAGAGCAAGTACAAGGTCAACATGGGAACATTTTTGTATGTGTTTATATATATTTATAGGTAGATTTGAGAGGGGGAGAAGCTAAATATAAATCAAAACACCAAGTTACGTTTGCACAGAAGTCACTGCAGGTGATTTTATTTGTTGTTGCTTTTTTTCCTCTGAGTATTACTTAAGTCTGCTGTTGAGCATGCATTTTTAAACTGTGAACGAACTTATTTTTTAAACTGCATAGGAATTTGGGATTATCATTTTTATTAGAAGAGATCCCTGAGTCCTTTGCCCTTTTCTTTCTAAGCAATTTGGCCATATAAATGGTAAAAAAACAACAACAAAAGAACATTCAAAATTCCCTATTGGACTTAAATATGCTATGCCTTCCACTACTATCAATGAGGGCATTTTTAAAAGTGTGTCAGAGATTTCTGTAAGTGATTAAACTCGAGCTAGAGCGAGAGGGAAGGAAGACCCCATGAAATGAACATGGATACTTTAAAAATGAAGAAAAATGGTAATTCAAAATATCTAAGCTAAGGTTTTTGTATACTCTCATGTGCTCCCCCCCCAAAACTTAGTTCCCTACAAGGACCTTCTAAGTTTGTGGCTGCCAAAGTGATGTGGGTTTCATCTACACGACGCATCACCTGCTTCCTCAGTTTCCAGGACAAAAGCAGTTACACTGAATGCGTGTCATCACACTGCTATGCTAGCCTAGGAGAGAAGGGCTTCGTGGTGACAGGTCCTCACTCACCCAGGCCTCAGTCGGGCGCCACAGGCAATGTCCTGCCTGCAGCCAGCACGCCACACACACGCTAATAGCATTTCTCCTCGTGGCTTTCATACACTGCTTTCCAAAATGGATCTGCTAATCTGAAATAGTGTGACCAGGGAAATTAGGGGGTCCAATTTCCCCGACATCAGTGGGAGTGGGGTGGTTCTTGCTTTATCTTCAGGAAAAGAATTTTCTAAGACTTGCCAGGGAGAATGAGATGGGGCAAAAGTCTCCTTTATGTGTGTGGAGCTACATTCCTCTGGTTCCAAAGTCCCATGCCCCTTGGCCCAGTTATGAAAAAAAGTGTAACTGGGGTCCCAGGAAAGCCGAAAGGAGGGCCAGGGCCCACAGGGTTCCCTGTTGCAGCCGGGTCCGGCAGAGCATCAGGTTAATTAAAGTCCATTAGTCCATTGTGTGGGTCCCAGATGGCTGTGAGCCACGGAGGCGCTGGGGAGCACACCCCCCGCAGCAGGAGAGCGAAGAGCCTGGCACATAAGACAGCCATGGGAGCTAAGAGGGCAAAAACCAAGAGCCAAGAGAGCAAACTTCCTTTGTTCAGAAGTTTAAGCATTCAGGTTTCCTGCCCTTGCAGTGACCACCCCTCTTCTGGCCAATGACCTGTTCCCAGGTGTGACTGACAGACAAGCAGCCTCCCACGTCACTCAGACCTTACTGGGCATGCCTCCAAACTGCCTTTGCCCAGTCCCTTCCCCCAGTGATCAGCAGGGAGCAGACTTGGGGAGTGTTAACCTGTAGCTTTCAGGCAAAGCTTTATAAATGGCGTGCCTATGTGACCTAGTCTTCCCTGTACCCATTTCCTGTGAAATCATCCCGCGGTCAGAAACTGGTTATTATTAGGGGTTATCAAAACAGGTTTCTGTTTCTCCCTCATTACTAATCCTGGAAACCCATTGCTAATGAGCATTACTGGGCTGCATGTTGCATCTGTAAGCCATAGGATGCAAGTTAGAGCTATCATACACGTCTTCTATCTACATGTTGCTCTTTCCTTGGCAAGGAGTACTGGCTAAGTTCCCAAAACATTGCCACAGGAAGGCAGACGGCCACCAGGCCCACAGGGCGAATTCCCACGATGCCAGTCCCTCCCACAGGGTTTCCCTTTGTTCCTCTTCACCAGGATCTCAAGGGCCTCAATCCCTCCGGTCTGGATTTAAACGCAGAACAGCTTCTGGGGTTGCCCACCCCTGGCAGTCAGACATCAGACAGGGCAAAGGATAAAGACGGTAACTGAACCAGTGGGCTTCTCTTAGCATGCCAACTTGACCGGTGCTTTTCAAACTTTAATGTGTGCACGAATCACCTGGGAATCTTGGTAAAACGCAGATCCTTAGGTCTGGGCTGGGACCTGGGATTCTGTGTTTCTAACAAGCTCCCACCTGATGCTCAGGCCACGGCTGGTCCCCAGTCTCCCCTTTGGGGCTCCAGGACCTCGACCTTCCCAGCCAGGGCATCTTCTGGATCCCACTGGCTGAGATGATTCATTATTACCAGCTTTGCCTGGGGGCGATCCAAGGCAAGCAAAATGTAATCAGGTGGTAAAGCCATGACCTTAGTGCCCAAACACTTGACAGAATGCGGGAGGAACAGTGACAAGGAAAGCACGAGAGAGACCGCAATTGACACCGAGGAGGAGGACTTAGCCAAGGTGGCTCCAGAAGCTAAAGAGGCTTAAAAAAGGACAGAGCAGCAGAGGATATTCTTTACTGAAGGCTTCCTCTCCACCGCTCCCCACCCCACAGAAAAAGAAAACCCCAAGAACTACGCACAAAAACAATTTCAGAAACAGAACAAAACTGAAATAGGGCTTTTCATTTCCTTTACTACCTTTCATTTTCATTATTCCATTCTCTTCACTGCCTTTCTTTACTGTCTTTCGGATTCTCTTGGAATCCAAAATGTTGGGGGGAAAGTACAGTTGGGAAGCGAGAATGAGCTCACACTGCCCGTGCCTCTGGGTGTGATTTATGCCTGCGGGGGGCCTTGGGGAACCTGCAGCTAACCGACCCCAGAAAGGCCATTGTGCCTCCAAACAAATGAGCGCGCTACGGGGGCAGATTAATGTAACAGGCGACGGCAATGAGACGCCCTCATTCCTAACGTCCAATGTTTTATAATCACAGGGCCTACATGAACGGAGTCATCCTGGGGAGGATGCATTAACTTCTGAGTGAAGCACTTGCCCCTAGCTCTTCTGGAGTCTTTCAAAGGTTCCCGTCCACCTACGGTTGCCGTTTGCACAAAAGGGATAAGTGGGCACAGGTGACCTCAGGTCTCCCCACACCACAGCGCATCAAGCTTAGGAGGGATCCTACCCCCAGGTTCCCAGGTCCACAGAGGACTCTGAGGTGCACAGTGACTTGTCCAAGTTCGACTCCCAGTTGCGGGAATGCTCTACCGGGCCGGGAACGGGGTGTCGTCTGTGCAAGAATCACAGCAGCTCCATACCGTTTGGATGGATGGCTTCCGCTTGGCCCCAAGCCAGCACTAATTTACAATTTGTGTTCTTCTTCAGAGAAAAAGGAAAAAAAAGCTACAGGGGGAACTTTTAGCCAAACGTATACCGCCTCCGCTGCTTATAGAAAACCACAGCTCCCTAAGAGGGGTGCAGAACCTGAGAATCCAGCTACGAATCCCAGTCCTGGGGACCAGGGTGTTGGGGGGGTTGGGGGGGGGAAAGCCAGGGACCAAACAGCAGGTCTCTGTGGCTGGCGAGGGGCTGACCTCTGGCACCTATGTGAAAGAGTGAGCCATCCCTGGAAGGACATTCTTTTAATCGTACCCGGTTATCAGAGGTAGAAGCAAACACTTGGGCTTGCCCAGCTGGGCAAGAATCTAAGAATTAAGGGAGAGGAATGGATTATCATATATGCAAGGTCTGTACCTTCCCATAATTGTCAGGGTGACCTTTTTTAAAAAAATTTTTTTTAAAAAGTTCCTCAATGTCATAAAAGGAAGAGAATGAAAGGAAGGCGAAGGGACTTGGGTCCTAAACGCCAGGGAAGTCATAGAGTTTGGATGCCTTAACCTCCACCAACAGAGATTTCTTGGGGGAGCAATTCTCCATCACAATGCAGAGAAATGTGGTTAGAAATGTCAGACCAGCTTGAGCAAAAACCAAGATCAGTAAGATCTGTGGGGAAAGTCGGAACACTATCCAACAGCTGGACCCTCTGTGTGGACTTGGCCAACCCCTGAAGCAGCACCATCTTCTTTTGTGTGTGCTAGTCCTCACCCGAGGATATTGTCTTCATTGCTTTTTCAGAGAGAGTGGAAGGGAGGGCGGGGGGGGGGGAGAGAGAAACATCAATGTGTGAGAGAGACACATCGACTGGTTGCCTCCTGCTTGTGCCCCAAAAGGGTGTGAGGAGCGAGCGAACCTGCAGAACCCACAACCCAGGTAACATGCCCTTGATCCGGGAATCAAATCCACGATCCTTCGGTGCGAGGGCTGAAACCCCAACTGTTGGGCCACACTGGCCAGGGTGGTGCCATCTTTGAAATGTTAATTCCAAGTCCTGGTCACCATTGTCCATTATCCTTCCAATGCATCCCCGGCATTATACCAGCTCTGAGGGCTCACTGATTCTGTACTCATCCCCAGCCAATCCCCTTTTCATGACTTGCCTTCCTGTTCTGGAAGGACTCCCAGTGAGACTCACAGGGAATCCCTTTGTGACCCCCCGTGACATTGTGGATGTCCTAGCTCCTTCTCCTTCAGCCCCACCAACACCCATTGCCTGCCATGGATGGGTCCAAACACGCTCTCCCAACTGTGTCCTATCCCTGTGCCCAGGCATACTGCTTGAGAAGGACACTGCACAAGGTCTTCAGACTCTCCTGGAATCTCAGTGCCCTATAATATAACTACCCTCTCCCTTCCATATCCTCCCCACAGCTCTTCTGAGCCTTCACCACTCTTACCAAACCCCATCCCATTCCCAACTTCCTGCCCTTTGAAGACATTCTTGCCTCCTCCTTCAACAAGGAAGAAAAAGCCCTCAAAAGGGTCAGGCACAGGTCCCCTCTGCCAATCAATGTATCCAAATCTGCATCCACCTTCACTCCAGCTCCTTCAGAGAACAGGATCTATTCTCAAGTTCAAGGCAATATCATCACCAGTGCGCTACATGTATCCTGTCTCCTTTCTTCCTGGCCCAGGACCCCTGTCCCTCTTAGATGCTTTCTCTCTCCCCTGAATTCTCAGCCTTGCTCATCAAGTTCTCCTTGCACAGCTGTAAAGTGTACCCCAGTGTGTGCCACACTTTCGGAGAAAGTAAGGTCTCCACTGCTCCTCCTTCCACCTTCTCATGCACCTGCCCCGTCTTCTCCGCCACGCTGGCCTAGGAAACTGACCATGCTTGCTTCCTTCGCTGCTTCCTTTAGCTCCCTGCACCAAACATCTCCCCCACTGCTAAAAAACAAACAAACAAACAAAAATGCCCTGGAAGAGGTTATAGGTCACCTAAGTAACAAACCCAGGCTCAATAGACACCTCTCAGACTTTGCATCCCTGCTCTCCCACTCTTTTCTCGAAAATGCCCTTCTTGCAGCCCTGGCCCTGGCTTCTGTGGTCCCGTTATAGGAGAAAACCATGCCCAATGTTTCCCTGTTGCTAGTGGGAGTGGAGTTTTTGGGGTACCGCTGGAATAAGCATTTCCGGAGGCCCCCCCTGGAGAGTGAGAAAGCTTTATTTCTGTGGAATTACACCCCTGGGTTTCCAAAGTCCCATTTCCCTCAGTCCAGTCATAGAAGAAGTGTAGCTGGGGTTTCAGGAGAGCTAGAAGCAAAGCCAGTGTCCAGTGTTTCCTTTCCATGTCAGGGACAGGCCCAGTACAGCATCCAGCTAGCTGCAGACCATTAGGTCATTGTCTGCGGGGGTCTGCATGGCTGTGGACCACGCCAGAGAATGCCAGGAAGCCAAGCATGAGCCATGAGCCAAGTGTGCCAAGAAGCACCAAGAGCACAAGAGAGAGAACTCCTTCAGTAACGGAGTAAAGTCTCCCACCTCTTTGCCTGCTTGCAGTGGCCACACCCATTCTGGCCAATGACCTCTGTTCCCAGGTGTGACAGACAGAACCGTTCCTGTCACCCCAACTTTACTGGGCATGCGTCCATCTTCCCTTTGTCCAGTCCCCTTCCCCCAGTGTTTGGCAGGGAACATGCCTATAGTGTCTGGCCTTCCCTTTGTCCTTTCCTATTATTAAAAATTAGCTAATTACAATGGTATCACCCCCCCCCCCCGTTTGTTTCTCTCCCCTACCCCTGATCCACTAACTTCTGTTGGTTTTGGTTTTTCCTTTCACATGCCCCAAAGTTCTATTCTTTTCACTCCACATGCTCAGGTAAGAGGGCTCTCACCCAGGCTCACGGTCTCATCTCATAGATGGAAGATCCATTGTACCCAAGTCCTTTTCTAACCACCTTCTGGTCCAAGTTTTATAAAGAACCCACACACTCCTTCTTTCCCACAACTTCCAAGTCGCAAAGAGGGAAAGGGACCCACTAGGTCTGGGTGGCTTCATATAAGAAAGAATCTCAGTAAGTTAGAAAAGTTGAAGACTCAGAAGAGAGGAGGAAGGTCGCCACAAAATCAGGAAAGAATGGGATTATTGAGGGCAAAGTCGAGGGCTTAGCTTTGGAAATAACAAAGCTAAGTTGTCTGAGAAAGACAACTTGGTATTTATTGAGTGTCTACCGGTTCCAACCAGTACTAAGCACTTGGCATATAATAGCTCACTTTATACTCACAATAATCTTATATGGGTTATATCATTCTTGTTTGACAGAAGAGGAAATACATGCCAGACAAGGTTAATTAATTTGCCCAAGGTCACAAAGCTGGTAAGTATCAAAGTTAAGACTCAAACCCAAACCAACACTCTCCAAAGTCATTGTCCCTAAGGCATGAGAGAAATAAAACAAGGATCCTGCAGAGAAATGACCATGTGCAGAGAAGGGAAATTGAGGAGTCTGACGAGCTTCTGAAAATGAATATGAAGAGAAACAAAAAGGAATATCACAAAATCTAATAAACTCAAAAGCTTAGTAGAATATTTCCCTATGTTTTCCCATCATCGAATTTCTTTCTCCATAAAATCCAATAATCATCGGGCTCAATATTGTTTCCCTTCCAACTGACATTCTAGAAAAATGTTAAATCTCTTTTGTGGTCTTTATTTTATTGAATTTTGAGTGTAAAATTAAGGGAATGGAGATTCATTGTGCCTCCACCTGATTTTTGACTCTCTTTCCTCTTCCACCCTCACCCTCTGCTTCCCCATCACCTGTGGTGATGAAGGAATTTTGTACACCCATATTGCTTTAGGTCTTGGCAGCCTGGGCACTCAGCGCTCACAATAGATACTCTCTGGGGAGCTTGGATCTATTTTCCTGAAGCTTAATCTTGTTCACTGCCTTTCACCCTCATTGCTGACATTTTAAACGAAAAATGTTTACCATACCTGTAATTTGATTGGCCTCTTAGGGACGGGTGGTCGGGGAGGATGGAGTAAGAAATCCATATATTTATTTTCTTGGCTTTTTATCTAAACTGACTTTGATTTTCTATCAGTCAAGAGAGTGATCCCTCCCTCTTCTTCTTAGCTTTGGAAATAGATTGTGAGGACCAGCAAGAACTGCATTGGATGGCTCGGGGCTGGTAGGTGTGTGTTATGTGATTAGCCATCGTGTATATGGCACTGTCTCTGAGGGAATGACCATTGGAAACCACTTCTCCTGCAAGGTTCCTTTCCCCCAGGGAATTAAAATCCAAGAAACCAGATACTCTTTTTAAATATTATGGTGAGAAAGGGAAAATGATTCTGACTGATAAAAAAATCATAGTGCCAGTCCAAAGACTTCAAATTGACTTCTAAATTTGGCTTCTGTCAGCTGTTCAAACAACACCTCTGCAGTGCAAGAGTAGTTCAAAACACGTTCATTTAAAGGACACTATGTTGATAGTCTGTTTTTCTCTTGGTCTAATAGATGCCTCCAATTAGACCTCAAGATTTTGGTGACATGCAGGGCAAGCACAGTGGTCCTTGTCTCACTCCAGGCCCTGTTCAGCCACAAGTTGCCTTAAAAAAACCCCCACAAAAAAACCACCTTTGTGCCAACTCCTCAAAATAGCTTTCCCTTCAAGCTTGCATTAGAGAACAGGCCACTTATTCCCCTGGAAAACCTTTAACCCCAAGTTATAAGGAAATTCATACTGAAGAATGGAGCAAACCCCATTAAAACAAGATGAGAGGGGGAAAACTGATTAAAGTTAGAGATAGTAGATCTTATCCTTGAGAGTCAAGGGGTCATGAGGCACACAGAGAAGCTGCTGTGCGTCTGATGGGGATGCAGGGGCGGAGAGGAACAGCCCAAAGGACAGTTTAACTGAATGGAACCTTGGTGAAGGCAAAGTGCCGCTGCAACCCCCGAACCTGGGGGGAGGGGCTTCGGAGGGGCTGCAGGCTTGGATTGCTCTCACATTCCTAGTGAACACCTCGCTCTTGTCCCATAGTCACCAGTCATTTTTTTTGGTTCATCTCCCACTTGAGAATAAGCCACTTCATGGATCTCAGTGCTCCAGCTGAACCTGGCAAAGAGTAGGAAGCCAATGAACATGGAAGGAAGGAAGGCAGGAAAGAAGGAAGGGAGGGAGGGAGGGAGGAAGGAAGGGAGAATATGACACTGGAAAACCTACATACAGACACAGATGAAACAAAAACTTAAAAGGAGCAGCAGGACTTGCCTCAAGCAGGCAGTTAAAGACCCAGAGACTTTGGTGGAATTTCTGAAAAGTTCAGTTGGCTCAGCTCAGTGAAGAAGAGATCCAAAATGCCCCAGCGACCAAGACAGAAAGGGAAAGGCTGAGGAAGGGAATAGAGAACAGTGTCCCCTAGTCTTTGTTCCCCCGAGAGCCAGGGCCAGAAGCTAATGTAGAGCCTGGCAACAGGTGTTCCCTAAAAGCACATGGGATGAATGTGAAGTTCATCTCCAAGGCCCTTTCCGGCTCTGACATTATGGGAATCTGCCTTTTAGGGTTTCCTGTGACAGGCAAATCCCTCTCTGACCCTATGCTTGGGTCTGGCAACAGAGATAGGACTGAGTTAGAGGACAGAGTCAGAAGCAAGAGCTTGGCCTTGAGAAGCAGCCTCACTGGTCTAGCACAGGAGGCTCCCTGTACTGCTAACCAGTGTTTTCTCCAAGAGGTCATGCTGCTGATGGATGACAGCAGACACTGTCCTGGGAGAAGAGCAAAGATTCAGAATCTGTGCCCTGATTTCCCACCCAGTGGGTGGTCTACACCGCAGAACCTGGTTCCACATTTCCCCCCACACGGGAGCCCTCCATAACCTGACTGTATAAAGAGGAGGGCTAGCCCCCCACTGAAGGCATATTTCCACGCTTCTTTCATTGTCTTCTTTTCTTACTAACGAAGGAGCTCAGCCTGGCTGACCTCACCTAATAATTTAGGGACTGTCCTGTACCTTTAGTAGAAGGTGCGAAGGCCATGGTGGGAGGAATTACTGATGAGTTTTTGTCTGCATTTATGAAAGGGCAGTCAAAGTGGAAGGGAAAGATGGGTGGGGGTAGAGGAGGGGGAGGGAAGGAAAGTAAGGAAGATTGGAGGGAGGTGGGGAGAGGAAGAAAAAGGGGAATGGGGGTGGGAAGCAGGTTGGTCATACATACAGACACAGATGAGGATTGACTAGGCTCAGCTGCCTCTTTCTCAAGTCCATAGCTTGAATTCATTCCTGAGAATGAAGACTCGCCAAGCTCTAAATACCTAGGCTCAGATCTCAGGGCTGCTGTTTTGTAGCTGTGTGAAGAAGCACCTTTCTTGGGCTGGTCAGATGGTCTATTGCTTCAGTTGGTTCTGGCTTCCCAGACAAAGTTTTAATTGGACCTCTAAGGCCTGGCCCTTGCCCACTAACCTACAGGGCACTCCCCTCCCCCCAGCCTGGAGGATAAAGTCCAAATTCCTCAACATGGTATTTGAGGCTACCAGTGGTGGGCCTGGCTCCCCCATGCCCCCATCTGGGTCTTTCCATTCTAACAGCGCCCCCACCCTCCCCCTGTGGCTCATAGCTCCTTGCACCCACCCCGCCCTGAGCCTCTGTGCCTTTGCTTGTTTCTTCTCTGCCAGGAAACCTTACCAAACCCCCCACGCCCTGGTCAACTGCTACTCAGGCCTCTTCCTAAAGCCTGCCATGCATGACCTCTGCCCACTCACCCCTCGCTGCTAGGTGGCAGAGGTGACCCCTACCCTGGGCATGCCTCTTTCATGGCACTGGCCACATTCTAAGACATGGATTGTTTTTGTGGGTTTCACAGCCCTCCTCCCCCCTCCCCACCCGTGCCACCGCACTGGAGAATAAGATCCTTTGGGCAGAAACTGACCTCCACCTTTGAGCACCATGCCCAGCACACAGTAGGCATTCAATAAATATTTGTTGGGTGAAGGGGGTACATGCATGAACAACCACCTTCTCCCTGCACTTGAAACCCAGATGCCCTTTAGAAGACTGAAAACTAAGTTTGAAGCCACTCTATTTGTTGCTCCCTCCCTGCAGCCTCTGGGTGGATCCTGGATCTGTCTTATTCCCCTTTGTCACTTTAATGGCATTCCAGCTCAGGTGCAGCCCCTCACCCAGCCCAGCAGCTGAAGAGGAGCATGATGAGTACTGGCGAGAGCGTCACTCGCAGGGGACTCTCCGGCTGATCTGAAAGAAACTTGAGGGGCAGGATCTCCGCGGGGCAGCTATGGGCAGGGCCGGGCCAGAGGAATATGGCTTTGTGGTTGTTGCTACAATTCTAAACCCCATGGGAATGGGCCATTTCCCCACATATGACAAATAAATGACTCCCAATGGAATGTTTGGGAGCAAACCATTCTGGACTCATGAAAGTACCCAGAATAGTGGTTATGGAAGCAGAAGCTGAGCCCACGGTGATGGGGGCGATGGGGGCGATGCAGGCGATTTGGGGCTCAGGCTACCAGGGAGAATCCAGGGGAACTTGCAGCTTGACAGCCGTGAAGGGAGAGATGACAATTATGGGGACCAGAGAAGGAAAAACACTTTTCATTGAAATTGTCCAGTCGTGAGTGGCAGGGAGGGTTTCCCTGTCCCACATGGACCCAGGAAATGGGGCCTCTTGGTACTTTGCCCAGCCCAGGGGGACGGTGGCAAGGGGGGGTATGTGTGTGTGTGTGGGGGGGGGGACAGGGGGCAGGGCCTATGCCTGGTAGTGCATGGGAAGCAATGTTGCTGTGTGCCACAGCCCTGTCTACAGAAGGGCGCGGGCCCTGTCTGAGTCTAAAGTCGGGCTGTTTCTGTACTGGGCCACTCACCTCCCCAGCGCCCTTTTCCCTGTATCTCAGCTAAGGCACCCACCAGTGCCGCTGCGAATGACCTTTTTAAGATGCAAATGGCACAGAATCCAAATGGCAGCGGAGACAGAGATGTTGGTTAACGTACCCACTCTTGGAACCCGTCGACTCCCCCAGTGACCATTTCCTTCTACCAGCAAATCTACGATAGGCGGCTGATGCCCTGAGAGAGGGGGAGCAGGAAGTGTCCCCCTAGATAGGAAACTCTCAGCACCTGTGGGGAAGTCCCTGCCACGGGGTCAGCCTGCTGTCAGCAACGGAGATTCCCGCCCAGTCTTTGCTTTCTCCCGGGGAATGTGAGATGGAGAAGGGCTGGGCCTCCTGGCTGGCTTGACAAGTCCGCTCCCCAGCCCAGGTTCAGCGGCCTGCTGCTCAAAAGCCAATCATCGAGAGACACAGGGGCTGGTGGCGGGAAAAAGCGGTTTATTCAAGAGCCGGCAGCTTGAGAGGACAGCAGACTCTCGTCATAAAGACCATCTTAACACCTGGACATGGGCAGGGGTTTTTCTTTGTAGGTAAAGGAAGAAACGGAAACAGAAGAGCAGGTTGAAGGGAGCCGGCTCCCTGCAAGGCGCCCGCACAGGCTGCTCAGATAACTGGCTGAAGGTCAGCAAACATCCCGGAGCCAGAATGTCTGAAGGTTGGCGTCTGCTTCTTTTGAAGCGAGTTCCTAGAATTCTTAACCTAACGGGCTGCTTATCTGCAGTCACGTGTCAGCTTGACTGGCCACCATTCACAGAGACAATGTTAAAAGCGCGGTAGTTGGTTACCGGTGCAGCCGCTGCAAAGAAGCTGCTGCTCTGTGTGCTGCTGCCTCCCTGCGAGCTCTCCGGGGAGGCCCACGTCGTGCCTTTTTCTCCTTGAACGCTCTCATTTCTGTCTCTGTGTGTGACGGACCACATGGTGCGTATAAGCCATGGCTGAGCCTCTGGGGAGACAGAGCTTTGGATAGGAATCCCCTGCCTCCCCCTGCCGCCTCTCGCTGGCTGCTAGTAAACAAACCCACCTTTTGCTGGCCACGTCTTGCTCTTAAACACACTATCCCCAGCGGGGAACCCCTTGGGGCCGGTGCCAATCTCGGGCCAGAAAGCAGAGACAGCGCGCAGGTTCGGGCCTGTCGGTAATATCACCGAAGGAGGTCAGACACTTCTCTACTTATCCAGACCTGTGTTAGGCCACCCAGGAGAGGTACACGTGCATCAAGGGAAAGACAAGGCGGGGTCTCCACCTCCCTCTTTACTCCTCTCTTTAGTAACCCCTCCCCCGCCCCACCATATCTCTGTCTGTGTGTCTTCCTGTTCCATAACCACAAACAACATTGTCCACCTCTCCCTCAACAGACGGGAGCACAACTTGACACGTTGCGGGGGCGAGGCACGTAATTTAGTGCTGGCGGACCCCTTCTGCCCTCACACTGCTTTGTGATGTATCACGTTGAAGCCAAGTAATTTCCAGTGTCTGGCCTCGAAGTCCCCCCCCCCCACCCCAAGACCCCCAGGTCAGAGTCGAGTGCCATTCGCACCCAATATCAGACACTGACGGATGACTCGTTTGGTCTTGAGCGTTTGGTCAGGCCCTTGAAGGAGCCAGTCCCATGAACCCTCCTCCCCCTCCTCCTCCTCCTCCTCCTCCTCCTCGGCCCCAGCCACATCTTCACCCCCTGGTGGGAGCCGTTGCTGAAATGGGGGGGGGGCGGTGCGAGGGGAGGGGAGAGCCGCCCAGAGGCAGCCCATGATTCCCCACACACTCAGCTCCTCAGCCCTTCAGCTCAGTTCCCTTCGGGTCCTTTTCATGGTCTCAGGCCACTTTCTCTTGACTGTTTCAGAGATCATTCCTTGGACACTTCTCACCTGTGGGGAGTGGGTGTGGGTATGGGGATGTGTGTGTGTGTGGCGGGTGCGGGGGGGGGGGGCATTGGGGGGTCGAGGCTGGCCGACCTTCCTCAAGTCCCTGGCTGCCTTTAGCTTCCTGAAACGCCTCTGTGCCTGGGACAGGGTGTGGTCATGTAAGACCCCTTCTCCTTCTCCTTCTCCTTCTCACTGCCCAGCACATTTGCTACACACACACACACACACACACACACACACACACACACACACACCCTCAGCCCCACACCGTCATACACAGCGTCGCCGGCCTTGTGCACAATTCAAGCTGCCTGGGAAGCAGAGCCGCCCAGATGCACTTTGCAGGCACAGCTCCCGGTCTGGCCCAGCTTTCTCGCTTCTTTTTCCCTTTTCCAGGAAGCATAGCTTCTTATGTCGCTTGGTTTCTGGATGACATTTCTGCCTGTCTCCTGTGTCTTTTCTCTTTACTGGTTTTCATTATTCTGTGGGCGTCACCTAAGGATTCAGACTTTGAAGAAAAGAGAAAGTTGAGCTATTTCTGCTTTCCACACGGTCCCATCCTTCTCTTGCCTGAGTTGGGGAGGGGACTGCTTGCACAGGGGACGGACTAGGGGAAAGGAAAAAGGGAGAGAAATGAAGGAAAGAAGAAGAAACATTTTTTACGGCACAGGAATCATGCAGACTCTTTCATCACATGCAGTCAACTTTTTGTTGACTGTTCTGTCTTCTAGAAGGTGCCCCGAGGCCTGGGGAGGAGAAGGAGAGAAGAGAGGAGGCGGCGGTGGGAGGCTTCCCCATTCCTCTCCTTGATGCACAAGGGCCTATGCTCTGAGATAAGTCCTTCCTCATGTTGGCCAGAAACCGGTCTTGGATCCCAGATCCCACAGTGCGGAGCCAGTGACAGGGGACAGCAAAGGGTGTGTGTGTGTGTGTGTGTACGCACGCACAGAATAGGAGGGTAGGCAGGCCATGGTGGCCATGGAGTCTGGTTCTGTGACCTGGTTTGCCACGGGGCTGGCTGGACCCCTCTAGCCCTACAGGGAACCCCTGGTTCTTCCCTCATCTCCCCTCCTCTTGTCCTGAGGGAAGAGGCTTAGCCCTACCTTCCCACCTGTCAGCCTAGGGCGTTCCTTGCCTCTAGTGACAGGAACCCGCCTTCCCCACGCCTCCTCAGAAAGAGATTATCCAATTCAAGGCAATGCATGGATACAAAGTGTTTCTAGATCACGAATCTTCCAGAAATCAGGGAGCATACTCATCTCCCATTCCTGCCTAAGACATGAGACAATATAGGTTCGAGCCAAGAAGCATTTAGAATGGTGGGGGGGGGGGGGGGGGGGGAGGAGGGGAGTTCAGGGGTGCAAGAAATGGTGCAACTCTTTAGTTTCTGTAAATCAACATAACTGTCGTTTCAAGCCCCCTTCTACAAGGAATGTGGGAAATTGGGCTTCAGTTGATGGTTTGGTCTGGGGTCCTGGGGCCCCGTTCCAGCCCGCAGTGCCCCTCTGGCAGGGCTGACCCACCTTGCAATCTCTTCACTCCAGGAGCTATACACAGCTCCCCTCACCCGCCACCCGCACCCCCAGCTCTGTGTGTGGGGCTTCAGACTTCTCTGTGCTCTGCCCTCAACCCAAGGAAATCTCCTTTGACCCGGGGAAGCCTCCTTCCAGTCCATGCGCTCCTGTGGGCCTGGCTTTGGGGAAACAAAGGCCGGGTTACAATTTCTGTTGTAATTGGTGACTGTTAGGGTTTCTCTTTTAAGCTTGGCTTAGAATTGCAGCTTATTGTAGTCATTTTAAAGCATTCCTCCCTTATCAGAAAGTATCTTAAAACAGAGTCATCCCAGGCGAGGATTTGTTTGTGGTATCCTCAGAACAGTCCTAGACAGTGTTGTGCTGAATTATGCTTTGGAGCCATTCACGTTCTTCTGCTCCCCGTATTCTTTTAAGATGTCGCCTCTTACAGGAAGTCTGCTTTGACTGCCAAGGTGCACTCCAATCCTCATGCTTTCTGAATGCATAGGATTCATGTGATAATTCCTTGTGCTTTTGTACCGAATCCCATAAAGTCCTGTTATTGTTCTTCCTCCAACCGGAATGCAGGATTTTACCTGAGATTCTTGAGGGCAGGGACCATGGCTCTGTCATCCCAGTGCCGCCTCTCAGGGCCTCACACAGAGCAGAGCTCCACACGTGTTTGTAACACGGATGGATGTATGGATTAAATGATCTTAACCGCTTACCATCACCATTAGCCACTTCTGCCACATGCCCCTCTCCCCGCTCTCAGTGAGGGGGCCTTTCTTTTTTTTTTTGGTTAAATTTTCTTATTAGTCCTCTGCTTGTTGTTCCTGAAACGAGGAGAAGTTTGGTGCTGATTTCTGTTAGATGCTCCTTAGAACTTCTGTTTTAATCTTGTCGTCTCACTTTCCATTTCTTTTATACTTGGTTTTAAAATTCTGGGGCAACTGAGCGCTTCATTGAAATTCCGTTTTGGCATATTTAAGGGTTCCTGAAGTCTGGTTATCTCTTTTTCTAAATAAACTCTTTCTAAATCAACTGTTTCAGATGATTCATATTCACTTATGGATATAATGGAATGGTCCATTATACACTCCCCCTCCCCGCGCCCTCCTCACCCCCCATGGAATCAGACAACAAGAGAACAGAATGTTCTTTAACATATAGGTGAATGCCCTATGTAAAATATTGAAATGCACAGCCACAGATTATGCTAGCATTATGTGTGTTTCTATTTCTTACATTTGCAACTCATGTTGTTGATTCCAGAATGTTCTCAAAGGTTCCTTTTTCAAAGCACATTTTTATCTCACTGAACCCTTGCACTTACTCTTTGTCTCGGGTGTTTGCAAATAATTCAAAAGAGCCATTGATGTAGGCAGTTTGTAGTGAACAACACGGATGACTATATTGGAAAATACTTTAATGGTATCATATTCCAAGTGTGCAAAACCCTTATTTATCCCGCATGATTTCAAGTAATGAATGACGACCTTTAAATCTCTTTCAAATAGTGAGATTTTTGCTACTTTTTGCATTTCAAACTGCGGGACATTTTAAGTACTCTTCTTTTAGTCTTAGATCCTTACAGTGTATTTTTAAGTTTATTTCTAAGGACAAGTCATGCAAATTTGAAATATTTCCCACAAAGGCAATGGAAGGTTGTGGACTTATTTGCCATGTCCTACAGCCGTGTACACACGGGCATTTTGAAACCAGGAGAGCTCTGTTGTAAGGGTGTGTCCACCACTTGGTTTCTGCGGTTGATGTCAGGTCACAGAAGGGGCCAGGTTCCCGTTGCACTGGGGTCAGTATTGTGTCTCTGGAAACCTTCCAAGATGCTTTCTATTTGCCTGGGCCATGAACTACCCTTTGCGCTGGGATCCCCTCACACAGGGCCACCTTTTACCCTCCCCTCCAGCTCACCCAGATTTGGCCTCTCTTCCGCTGCTCCTACTCTCTCCCAAGGCCCTCTACTCAACACATGGTCTCAGATTTGCTATTTATCCAACACATATCTTTTTTTTAAAATTTAATTTTTTTAAAATTAAGTCTTTATTGTTCAGATTATTACAGATGTTCCTCTTTTTTGCCCCCATAGCTCCCCTCCACCCCGCTTCCACCCCACCCTCTGCCCTTATCCCCCCGCCCCCCCACCCCAATGTCCTCATCCATAGGTGTACGATTTTTGTCCAGTCTCTTCCCGCACCCCCCATACCCCTTTCCCCAGAGAATTATCAGTCCACTTCCTTTCTATGCCCCTGATTCTATTATATTCACCAGTTTATTCTGTTCATCAGATTTTTTATTTACTTGATTTTTAGATTCACTTGTTTATAGATATGTACTTGTTGTTTGTAATTTTTATCTTTACCTTTTTTCTTCTTCTTCCTCTTCTTAAAGAATACATTTCAGCATTTCATATAATACTGGTTTGGTGGTGATGAACTCCTTTAGCTTTTTCTTATCTGTGAAGCTCTTTATCTGACCTTCGATTCTGAATGATAGCTTTGCTGGGTAAAGTAATCTTGGTTGTAGGTTCTTGCTATTCATCACTTTGAATATTTCTTGTCACTCCCTTCTGGCCTGCATAGTTTCTGTTGAAAAATCAGCTGACAATTGTATGGGTACTCCCTTGTAGGTAACTGACTGTTTTTCTCTTGCTGCTCTTAAGATTCTCTGTTATTTTAATTATGATGTGTCTTGGTGTGGTTGGATTCCTTTTGTTTGGGGTTCTCTGCGCTTCCTGGACTTTTAAGTCTATTTCTTTCACCAGGTGGGGGAAGATTTCTGTCATTATTTCTTCAAATAGGTTTTCAATATCTTGTTCTCTCTCTTCTTCTGGCATCCCTATAATTTGGATGTTGGTATGCTTGAAGTTGTCCCAGGGGCTCCTTACACTATCTTCATATTTTTGGATTCTTTTCTCTTTTCCAGTTGGGTGTTTTTTGCTTTTTCGTATTTCAAATCTTTGACTTGATTCTTGCTATCCTTTAGTCTGCTGTTGGATCTCTGTATAATATTCTTTATTTCAGTCAGTGTATGCTTAATTTCTATTTGGTCCTTTTTCATATCCTTGAGGGTCTCACTACATTTATTTAGGGTCTCACTAGCTTTATTGAGGGTCTTATTAAATTTATCAGTGGTTTCTAGAAAATTCTTGAAAAACCTTTTAAGTGTGGTTTTGAACTCTATATCCAGTAGTTTGCTTTCCTCCATTTCTGTCATATGTGACTTGTTTCTTTGTCTCTGCATTTTGGCTGCTTCCCTGTGTTGATAGGGTGGCTTTCTGTGCTAGGTGTCCCATAGGGCCCAGTGGCTCAGCCTCCCCAATTACCTGAGGTGGACACTCTTGGTGCACCCCTTTGAGGGCTGTGTGCACAGTCTTGTTGTAGTTAAGCCTTGACTGTAGTTGGTATCACTGGGCCGAATTGACCTCCAGGCCAATTGGCTATGAGGATCAGCTGTGTCTGCACTGGGAGAACTTCTGTGCTGGAGACACCCTTCTGGGGCAAGACTTGCTTCAGTGGGGCTTTGGTGCTCACTGAGTCTGCCCCCTGAGTGTGTCCCTTATGGATCTGAGGAGTTGTAATCTGGATGGTCCAACTCTGACCACTTGGTACACTGGCACTTGGATCTCTAAGGAGGTGCTAATTTAGCCTCTGCCTGAGGCTATCCAGCAGGAACTATGGAGAGATCTGTAGATTCCACTTCTTTGTTTTGGATTTAGAGGTGCCCAGATGAGGCCCAGCTGTGAAGCAATGCAAGCGGTTGTGGGGCCTTGGGCCTTCTTTTGGATGTTCTAGTTCTCTCTGACCCAGCTGCAGTTTGTTAGGTAATTGCAGATTGCAAAGGGCCAGGTCATTCATATGCAAAAGCCTCTGCTAGCAACTTGGGTGGGGTGGGGTCTCAGGGAATCAACAGGGTAGAGCAAACAGCTATGGCTGATCCTCAGCCCTGCACTAAGAGGCCCCGGGTCTCAGTGTCCCGTGGTAATTGCTGCAAGCACCTCTGAGATAAAGCCACCCTTGAGTTCCACCTGCTGCCAGACAGTCCAGTTTCTCTCCATATGAGTCTGGGTCCCCAGAGACTCGCCCAGAACTGGAGTTCAGAGCAGTCAGGAGCTTGTGTCTCCCTCCTGATTGAAAAAGACAACCGTGTCCTCAGTTGCCAGCCCGTTCCGCGCACGCCTCCATACCTCTGCACTTTACTTCCGCACCTCCTCTGAGTCTCAGTGTGTTTTTCTCTTTCCTTCTAGTTGTAGAATTTCCACTCAGCCAGCCTTCCTCTGGTTCTGGATGATGTCCATTTTGTCTTTTAGTTGTATTTTTGAAGTGGTTGTGTGAGGCAGCAATTTCAGCTGTTTACCTATGCCGCCATCTTGGTTTCTCTCAACACATATCTTTTGAGCTCCTATCATGTTCCATGCACTGCGTCAGGTCCATGAGAACAAGGAGGGAAAGAGAGCTCCTTCAAAGAGTTCTGATTATGGACAAGATGAACAGTTACCAAAATGGAGTGACTGTTGTTACCAAAAAATCATTGGGAGGCCACCTAATCCACTCCTGGATGGGCAGGCAGGTTCCTGGAAAGCTGATCCCCATGGTGTGGTGGCCAGGAACCAGATCCCCCGTGAGACCTCTCAGGGCTACCTGAAGAGCAATCTGAGGAGCTGGATCACCCCAGAGCAGCTGGGCAGGGCCAGAGAAATACTGTTTTATGGCTGTAGTTAGCTCCATTCCTACAAGGCCAATCAGGAAGCTCCTCCCAGGAAAAAGATCTAGGTATTTTGGGGTTCTCTAAGAAACGCAGGTTCACATACTATCATCTTGGAAAATCCTTTCCAGGAAAAGGTGTCATATGATCTTGCCTCTGTTCTCTGAGCGACTAAAGCTACTCAATTCTAAATGCTGTACACACGAATGAGAGTGAAAATGGCAAGTAATGTCTTAATGTTATTCTCAAAACAGTTCTGACCTCATGGATCCCATGAAAGAATCTCTGGGACTCACCGGGTCACTGGGCCATATGTGGAGAACTACTCACCTCAAGTATAGTCTTAAAATGCATTCTGAGCATGCACCTGGGTTAATGGGGAAGAAATTCTGTGACTGATAAAGATATCTGCCTTGGGCCTGGGAGTAAGGAGTGGTGACACGTTTGCCATACATTTGACATCCCCTTGAAGCACAATCTCATATTTCATTAAGCTCATGGACGTTCAACCTATCTATGATAATAATAATGGTTTAAAAATAAATCTTCCGCCGAAACTGGTTTGGCTCAGTGGATAGAGCGTCGGCCTGCAGACTGAAAGGTCCCAGGTTCGATTCCGGTCAAGGGCATGTACCTGGGTTGCGGGCACATCCCCAGTGGGGAGTGTGCAGGAGGCAGCTGGTCGATGTTTCTCTCTCATCGATGTTTCTAACTCTCTACCTCTCTCCTTTCCTCTCTGTAAAAACTGAATAAAATATATTTAAAAAAAAAAATCTTCCATTATCTATACCTCAAAATGAGTGTTACTCTGCAGAGCTGTCATCTTTAGGGGCCAGCTATTTCAACAACAATCACTGGGATTAAACTGATGCAGTTATTTGTATACCCAAAATGCAAATCACACTGATCACTTTGTAGACAAACTTGGTTTTGACCAAGATGACACTTCGGAGCTGGATAAATTACTTACTCCACCAGTCGTGGCTCCAAATGACTTCCAATTCATGAACAAATGAAATTGGCCTTGAAGGATGCACACATGCTATCAATAAGGGCACTAAAATTATTTCACCACTTACTAGAGTGTCTGGATTGTGTCAGTTGCTGTGTTCAGAGCAGGAATGGAAAGAAAAGGCATAATTCTTGCCCCGAGGAGCTTATAATCTGCACCCGACAGACAAGGACATCAACAGTTAAAATTCCGCATAGCACGTGTGATAGCTGAGGGGAGGCAGTTAACTCTCTCTGAGGGGATGGAGAGGAGTGAGTTCAACCGAAAGATTTGGATGAGTCAGGTGGTGGTGGAACAGGGGAAGGTGGCACCTCAGTGAGGGGGCCTTTCTTTCCTTTTTTTTTTTTTTTTAAATTTTCTTATTAGTCCTCTGCTTCTTGTTCCTGAAACGAGGAGAAGTTTGGTGCTGATTTCTGTTAGATGCTCCTTAGAACTTCTGTTTTAATCTTGTCGTCTCACTTTCCATTTCTTTTATACTTGGTTTTAAAATTCTGGGGCAACTGAGCTCTTCTTTGAAATTCCGTTTTGGCATATTTAAGGGTTCCTGAAGTCTGGTTATCTCTTTTTCTAAATAACGCTTTTGCTTCATTACTTCATGCAAGTTCTGTTGCAGAGATATGAATAAATCCATGTGTTTTTTTGATGCTTCCTTTTCATGCTGAGATTGACTTCTGCTTTCATCTAATTCCTTCTGCAACTCTTGTGTTTTATATTGTGAACACATATGATGATGTGATTCAGCCTTCAGTAAAGCCTCTGTCGTAGATAGTTTTCTTTGGATATCAGCCAGTTCTCCTTGAAGTTGTCTCACAACTGCCTCAGATTTCACTTTCTTAATGAGCTCTTTCTATCCCCTTTGGTTTGCAAAGGTGTTTGGTCAGAATTCCATCTTGTAATATACTGGCATTCTGTTCTTGAGAAAGTCGCCTCTGAGTGTAATTTTTGTTCTTCAACAACATCATTCCTTCTTACAGTCTTCAATGCCATCACTTGTGTTCTAGTGGTGTTTTCAACTTTGGGGTTCATTTCAGCTGCTTTAATAGACTGCCTTTCTTTTTGTCCTAACTGCACCGTATTCTTTTTATATAACAGATCAGCTTTTTGTCTCTTCTCTTTTTCTTCTTTGAAGTTAAATCTATCAGAATCTTCATTCACCGCAATAGGAAGCTGCTGCTTATCACTTTGTTCACTGTTGCTTTTCTGTCTCACTCCAACACTGTCACTGTCATCATCAGCCCCATCATACATGTTTCTTGACACTCCCCTCTTACTATTTGTCTGCTCTTTTCTTTCTTCAACAACCATGGGTTCAACTGGCTGGGGAGACTGGGGGGACTATTCATCTTCTCCCAGTATTCTTTTCCACAAGGATCTTGCTCTTACATGCCAACTCATATTTCACACAGTTCAGTCTCAATGAGAGAAAGGATGTGATGCAGGAAGACGGCCGCCTCTCCTTCCTTCTCCTCCCAGGATGCTGGCAGCGAGGCCGAGGGGGCCTTTCAAAAGGGAAGTCCTGGAGGTGGAAGACCTGGAGGTGGAAGACGAAAGCATGGGCCATCTGCACACCTTGCTGGTAATTCAGCAACGATGGCGGCAGAGCTGGCGTGCAGCGAGGCAGAAACTCACACAGGCCTGATAGACCAGCGCTGCTGGGTTTTATCTCGAAGGCTAAGGAAATTCATGACCAGCTTGCATTTTAGAAAGATCACGCTGAGCTCCTGCCATGTGCCATGTACTGTGCCAGGTCCATACAAACAAACAAACAAACAAACAAAACGAGCCAGATCTGTCCCTGTCCAGCCCCTGACCCAGTGGCCATGCTGGGTCAGCCCGGGTGAGGCTCTTGGCTTTGACCCATGTCAGGCCACTTGACCTGGCTCAGTCCCACAGCCGGGCATTCACTCTGACCTTAGGGCTCGCCTCTCTGACAGACAGGAAGGGAGAGACAGGGAGGACAAGTCGGAAAGCACCGCACCTGTCACCTTGACTGGCAGAGTGGGCACAGCACACGCCCCACACAGCTGCACACCGGGTGACAGGGACTCAGCTTTGGAGCTGATTCGCTGGGGTTGGACGCTTCTGATTCCCTCTAAGCCTCAGAGTCTTCATCCACAAAGTGAAGAAGCGCAACTTGCCTCAGTTGGGAGACTTAACTTCACAGACTAGTCTGTAAACTGCGTAGCACAGACCCTCGTACGTAGCAGGCGCTCAAAAATGGTGGGCATTTTCTCTGTATGACGCGTCACTCCAAGCCCAGGGCCGGTGGACGCACGGCAGAGGGCAAAACCAAATACAGCTTGGAAATGTGGGCACCCGGGGGCGGGGGGGTGGGGTGGGGGGGAGAGGGCGGCTTGCCACAACGTCCAAAATTAGCGTTTCGCCTAGTGTGACACTGTGCTGTCCAACCTCCAGAGACATCCAATCAGGATCAAATAAAACTGCGGAGGAGGTGCAAGTAACTACAATACGGGGTTGTGTCAAGGTGCTCTTACTGGGTTGTGGCGGGCTCCTGTGCCTGCAAGACTGTGAATTTCCGTCGGCTCTGCCCGATGAACACGAGTGCGTGCCCGGCCAGGCCAGAAGCCTGTCCCCAGGACGGGGAGGGGCGTGCCCCCGAGTGCAGATTCGAACCCATCCGCTATCACCCGCACTGGGCCCCCACAAAAGAAAGGAAAACAGGAGAGACATTGGATTGGATCTTCCAGAAGGTCTTTGTTGCAATTTTCTCCATCATTGAAAAAAAAAAAATTACATCATCAAATAAAGACAGTAGCAGCACGGCGTATTGAAATGTCACAAGCAAATGTGCTTTTGTACTTTTCCTAAGAACATTACGAAATTCCCTCCTCACCCCCACCCCACCTTATTTTCTGTAAAATGCCTTTTTTTTTTTTTTTTTTTTTAAAGCACCATGAAATCCTAGAGAGAAAGATAGGTGAGACACCTCCACTCATGGGTTTATCCTCGTCGCCTTCGTCATCACCGGGCCCCCTGCCTGTGACTCTGGACGGGAAAGAGGCCTGAGGCGGGCTTGTGGGTTGGTTTGCGTATCTCTTCTCCCTTCAAGCTTGGGTGCCCTGACCCCAAAGGAGAGGTTTGTCAATTACCGGCCACAGCACAGGTCTGCGATGGAGCGGGAGTCCTTGCAAGGATTTTTTTTTTTTTTTTTTTTTAAAGCACAGGGAACTACTTGAGATTTTTCTCAAGAACCGAGAACAGAAAGCAGATTCCAAATCTCTTAGGCACCTCTCATTTCTCCTCCATGCCGCTGTGTTGATGTCAGGTGACTTGGGGCCCGCCCTGGGGGGAGGGAACTGAGGTTCACCTGGAGGGGGGACCTGTGGGTGAGGTCCGGGGCAGCTGGTTTATGGTGCCGGGACAGAGGGCAGGGCTTTCTGGACGGCCACGCCATGGGCCCACTGCTGCCAAGTTTCCTTGTGCAGAATTAAGCGAACCTACAATGCCCAAGTCAAGTCCCCTTTGCTTCTGTTCGTGTTTTTTTAAGGCCGTGACTAACTCGCTCTTATACCCCCAGAAAGTCCCTCTACTCACGCAGTGGCTGCTTTGCACACAGTTGCACCCTCACTGTGAGAAGGTGTGACCCCCCTGGAAATGTGAGCGGGATGCGGAATGCAGGGGCGTGAAATGCAGGACTGGCTTTTTCTTCTCTCTTTCTTCAAAGTCTCTGCAGACTTGTTTGCTTTCCTAGGCCTTCCCTATGGTTCGGACACCGGGGCGCCCACTGGGTGGTCTACATTCTTACCCCGTCCGTCCAGTGAGTAAAAACCCGCCCTGCCCACATGCTGGCCACACTCTCACTTCTCCCCAAAGCCAAGCCCACAGGTAGATGAATGGCATGGACTCAGCCAGGCAATGATATCATCTCAGAGAGAGGCAAGGGGGCGGTTTGCTAATGTCTAGCACAATGGGGGCGTTCAGTGTGAAATGGTCGCCATTTCCTGTGCGTGTGTGTGCACATGTGTGTGTACGTGTGTGTGTGTGTGTGTGAGCAAGAGATGTCTATAGTAACTGAATTCCTGAAGTAACCACGAGGAACCTTGACTACCATTGACTGCAAATAGCAACAGCTTAAACTTCTTCAAGTAGTCTTAACACCATGCAAAAAATGCCCGCATAGCATGAGCCCTCCAGGTGACAGTGTGCTGTAGACTGGGCCTACAACAGGGCACACTCCTAATTTGGACAGCAGGCTCTCAGATGCATCTGGTCTCCATCAATTATCCAGAACACAAATCCCAAAGAGCAGGAGATTAAGCTCTCATGTTAGCCATTAGTCAGTGTTCACAAATCCAGCTAATACGCATGCTTAAGACATGTAGGTTGTAGACCAGGGACTGTTGGTCAGAGAACTGCAGAACTAAAAGGGACCTTGACAGTGATCTTTGTTTAACTCCCCAGATGTGCTGATGAGGTAACAGAGATGTCGGCAAGGGGACAGGGGTCCCCACAATCCCAGGCTGGGATCGGTAGAGCACAACCAGATAGTCCCACTCACCTTAACTGTAGGCCAGGGACACCCCTGCCTACACACACATTGAGGCCTGACCCCCAAAGTGATAAATTTCTGGAGCCCCAATTGGGTTAGGACTGTGTATTGAGCTTCAGTCTCTTCAAATTAACCCTTGGTTCTCACCAGTAAACCTCCAGATGTGTTTTGGAAGAAAAAGTCGGGACCTAATTACCAGGTGAAGCAAAAGACACTGCCGGCTAAAGACCCCGAACAGGTGCCCTTTCTGTGTGTAGAGTCAACAAGTCTATTCCAGGTTTACAATGGGGTGAGGGGTGGCGGTTGGAAGGGCAGGGCTGTGCTCATGGGCATTACGACTTTGTAGCAGCTTTGCCATATCCACATGTTTTCTACGTGCTATTTGACCCCACCTTTGAAAAGTAACATTCAAGCAACTTCAAAATAACTGGCCACCCCCCACGAAGACAAGTCCAACCTCTTATTCCTTCTCAGCGTCTCCTTTGGAGACCACATTATAGTTTGTCAAACACTTTGCCCACATCTCCCTAGAGGAGGGCTCGTCTTTGATTTTGTTCATCAGGGTTTTGGCCTCATTTGTCCTCAGGGAGAGGGTTACATACATGGGGGATGTTCCCCCTCTCAGTCAAGGGCCATTGCAATCCCTTTATACTACTGTGATTTAACGCAACTTGGGAAGCGTCCATCCATGCACACACCATCACCTCTTCCATTTGGTCAAGTGTGCACTTTGCTGTGACTTGTTGATTCCTGCTGTCTGCAGAGTTTCTGCCAAGTAAGTGAGTAAAGTGCAAAAGAGTGCTTTCAAAGGGCATTTTTAACCATACAGAAAGGGTGCCACACACAGGACTCCCACAATCAAAGCCCAAAGAACGTACAGTCACTCTGCAAGGCAAACACTTGTGGCCATTTTAACACAAAGACCATGTATGCTCTTGGTAGTAGAGCTCCCCCCACCTCTGTGTGCTGTGTCCACGAAACTGGAAAGACATACACGCACAGAACGCATACACGTGCACACACACATGCCCACACACGCACACACACACTCAAGGGTGCATTGTAGCAAAGTCGAAAGCAGACTTTGGTCAGACAGGCTTTGAATAGCAGCTCTACCACTTTCTTGCTGTGTGCCATTGGGTAAGTTACTTAGCTTCTCTGAGCCTCCATGTCCTCATCTCTACAAGGGGTTTGCAAACACTTCCCACAGTGTGTGGCTATGATATTGGGATGGTTCAATGTCTTTAAAGTGCCTAATCTAATGCCCGGCCCATGGCAGCCACTGGATCAGTGGTTCTCAACCTTCCGGCCCTTTAAATACAGTTCCTTATGTTGTGACCCAACCATAAAATTATTTTTGTTGCTACTTCATAACTGTAATGTTGCTACTGTTATGAATCGTAATGTAAACATCTGATATGCAGGATGGTCTTAGGCGACCTCCGTGAAAGGGTTGTTCGACTGCCAAAGGGGTCGCGACCCACAGGTTGAGAACCACTGCACTGGATAAATGACCGGGAAGTCTCTTTGCCAGATTTGGCTGTCGGGTCTAGAGTTTCATCACACCACTCTAAAGAAAGTACCAAGTCATAGAGGGTGGATGGATACCCAAATGAATGACATCCATGAACAGTTGGATCAGGAAGCTTTTTAACTTGACAGAATGAGAAAGTCCCAGTTATCTACCAATTTCTTAAAACACATCTCTTCAGGCTGCCACAATCCCGTGGTAAGAAACCATTGCCCGCACCTGGACAAGCATCGCTTCCCAAGCGCCTGTTTATTGCTGCGGGGACACAGGATGTCACCAGCGAGCTGCTGCTCCAGCCCCACGGAGGCACTAACTCACGCCTGCCTCAGGCAGGAAGGGCCTCATCATGGTTGATCTTACCTGGCTGCTTCCCCAGAGCAATGCCCAACTTTAGAGCCTCCACGTTTGGGCAGGGGTGGGGGTGCTGCCTGTGCTCCAGGCAAGGGAGAGCTGTCTCCCACGGTACCAGGGGTCAAGGATGGGGTGGGTATCATTTTCCCTGGAAGTCTCCGCTAGTCCTGGGATCTTTTGATAAATCCACCTGTGTGATAGTCACGTGAATCCTCGCCCCTGCCCCCCCCTGCCCCCCCCCCCCCCCAAAGGCGGCACTGAGCAGCAGAGGCCCATGGCCATCCAGGTCCCAATGCTTGTGTGTGGCCCAAGCAGCTAAGTCTGAACCAGTCTAAGGACCAGCCAATTAGGGAAAAGGCTGAGGCTCACACGGGATGGTTGGCCTAGTACATATTTTTCCCTTTCAGGGAAAAATCCATTTAAAGTCTTCCTCTCAAAACATATGACTAGCTATTCCCCCACTTTCCTTCACTGAGGTTCTCGCCTCACCGAGCAACTCTGTATCGTGTGTTGGTTACTGGCGTTGCAAGAGCAGGTACTGGATAAAGAAACGAGCAAGGAAAAGGAATGCTTTCAAACTAAAGGAATGCCCAAACGTAAAGGCAAAATATTTGAAATACTTCTTTTAAGTATTATTTTTTAAAATGGCATTAATGGCACTTCAACTGCAAACAAAAACGACTCAGTTTTCTTGTACAAGGGTTGGTTGAGGGGTTAGTTTCCCTCCAGCCTGGAGATAGCAAGATTGGCTCTTGTAACTATGTCTACCCTAAGACACCCCAAGGGACAAAAAGCCCTGAGATGGAATGATGCCATGGTCCCCCTTGGTGTGTCTCAGACATGCAGGATGCCCATTTTTATAAAATTTTAGGATCAGCTAGACAGAACAGCAAGCCGCTGGCATCATGCAAGGCAATTGTTTTGGTACTTTCTCCCCCCCTCTTATCAAAGCAGGTTACAACCGAAGTTCCACCAGAAAAGTGAACGTGGACATTTCAAAACCAGTTTATTTCACCATTGCACCCACTGAGGAAAAGGCATGATTCTTTGCCCGTTAACCACGCAGCGGTTGAGGTTGAAGTTTCACCAAGGCCTGCCGGTCCGTTTGGACTACCTACCCCCGTGAGAAAGACCAAGTTCAGTAGGCTTCTGGCCTTGGTTGAGGTGATATCCACAGTGCGATGTTTGTGATTATTTTTCTTCTTTTGTGATGAGGAAAGCAACTGCACCTTTGAATACGTGTGCTCTGATCCGCTTCCAACAAATCCCGGGACCTCTCAGGCCCCGCACAGCACTCATTGGAGCTGAGAAGGGCTAGGGATGCGCTGCGTGGCTTGGATCCGAATTCAAGCTCAGAGCAACACGCCCAAATGTCAACACAAACCCTCCTTACCGGTCCCAGGTCGCCCCCAATCCGGTCCCCTTCTGGGTGTGCATACATCACGGGCGGTAGGCTCAGGAAGTGAGACTCCGTGTAAAAGACAAACCTGCTTCTCTCAGAAGGCTGGTCTAGGGAATAGCTGCCCTTGTCTATGTGCCCTCCAGGGCGGCGCTGCCCAGGGGTACAGCACCACCGGCCACTCGGCCTTGACACTTGGTGGCCGTGACCTCCGACGCGTGCACACGCTCCCCGGGTGTCCCGCGGTGGCTCATCCGAAGCGGAGTCCTTGTTCTTTGATCCCTTTTGGCAGAGCAAACTTTCTCAGTCCTTTATGGCACAGTGAAATCTATCTTCCAATGCTATGTAATTTTGGACTAAGGAGAAGTCTGTTTAAGGCACGTGTCTCGGGGTGAATATAAAAACACACACAACGCTTCCTCGAGCCCGGGTGTCCGGAACCTTTAGCTCCTGCCTTCCAGCAACGCGTTGTTCTCGTGTTCCCTGTCTTTGGTGTCCGCGGGGACCATGCCGTTCTCCAAGCCGGCGGGCGGCTGCGCGCAGTGGGTCAGCATGGCCGTGCTGGAGTGGTCGGAGTTGCACATCTTCTCCGTCTCCTCCTCTCTCTTCTCCTCGTCCAGGGAGTAGTTGCGGAAGGTCTTGTAGATCTTCTGCACGTCCTCGGGCAAGGCCTTCTTGGCGTCCTTGTTTTTCCTCTTGGTGAGCTTGGCGCTGGACCCGAACTTGTTGATGATGTTGTCCTCGGAGGCCCCCTGCGCGTGCTTGTGCAGCGGCTCGGGCCCGCGGAGGCGCAGGTTGTTGGGCCGGTTGTTGATGCTCTCCTGGGAGGAGGCCTTGCCGCGGCCCGCGTCCAGCGCCGCGAACACGGAGCGCTTCTCGGGGGAGAGCATGTCGAGCGAGTGCGCGCGCTGGTCCAGGCCCAGGCGCCGGCGCTCCATGCTGCGCAGCGTGGCCGCGCGCTGCAGCTTGTCGTGGATCTCCACGCTCAGCCGCCGCCGCGTCTCCCGGAACTCGGCCGTCACGTTGGCCTTCCACTCGGCCGCGTGGGCCTTGATCTCCCCCACCTGGCGGGACACAGAAAGGGCAACAGCCCGCTGAGAGATCGCGCTCTGCCGGGCGCCCCCCAGCGCCCACCGCCCACCGCCCTGGGGTGTCCCCCACGGGAAGGCCCAGAGGGGGCGCTGCAAACGCCCAGGGCCGGGGGTGGAGGCTGCCTCTGCCCTGATCTCTCCCCCCTAAGTACCCGTCGCTGGTGGGCTCCTGGCTGATGTGGCTCAGGAAGGGGCTTGTGCTGGGGAGCAAGGGAGGCTTGGGATTTGGAGATGGGCCTGGGAGAGAGGCGGGCGGCACTTGCGGGGAGAGGGCAGCGGGCTGAGTTGGACAGGCCTGCAGGGTTCCCGTGATGTGCCCACCGCCTTTTCACGGGATGGTCTCATTCCTGGGACATTCCTGGGGCAGTCACCTCTAGCTGATGGTTTTCAGTGTTATGTCAGAGAAAGACGTGCACTAGCTCAGTCCTGGCCACCAGCAGATTTTCAGAAAGTCCTTTGCCCTTCCCCGTCCCTCCGACGCCTCTCTGGGGAGGGTGACCAGTCAGCCTGGAGCTGTCCTGATTTTAAAAGGGGGAGTCCTGTATCCTAGGTCCGCCCTCAGCCCTGGGCAAGCTGGGACTGTGGTCGCCCTGCATGTGGGCCATGCTGTGGCCATGTGCTGTCAGGCTCATCCTGGTTTAAGAAGAACCCCCCCCCCCCCCCCCCACCCAGGGCACCGGATAACCAAATTTCCTCGGTGGGGGAGCTGGAAGGGGGCAGGCTCAGAGTCCAGTTCTGCATGAAGCTCATTATCAGATCTCTGGGCTCTTACTCAGCATGGCACATAGCACAAGCACCATGTTTTCCCAGACGGACGGACGAGGAACTCAGATTTCGGCACTGAGGAAAGTCAGTGTGTATGTGGCACGTTCTCTTTCCTTATAGCTGATTGTTAGCAGGCCAGTTAGATACCTGGGGGCTCAGACTGGGCGGAGACGGCATTGCTAGGGTTCTGGAGGCCAGGAGAACGACATTGTGCCCAGGAGTGAGAGGGCCAGTTTCTCCACTCAGCAACCTTCTCCTGGACCCTTGCATGCAGAATGGCTGTACCCGGGAAGTACACAGCTTTCTTCAAGAGGCTGCCCCTCTTTTTGTTTGTTTCTTTGTTTATTTTAATCTCCCTTCCTTTCTTTACTTCTTCCCTTCTCCTTCCCTTGCCTCCTCCGTTCTCATTTCTTTCCCCCTCTTCCTAGAAGAACTACATGGACTTTTGTTTTTTAAACTCACAAAGGATCTGCCTTTCCTTCCCAGACTTTCCTTTTCTCGCCTTTGTGTAGGCTTGCACGCACGTTTAGCTGCGGGAGTCAAGGCTGCGTGCTCTGGGGTATACTTCTTTCCACAGATGGGACCGCCAGGAGGGGGTACAGGTGAAAGGGGCCCCTTGGGTTCGCTTCCCCGGGGCTGGCCGCTGCTCAGTGATTTCAGCCTCACTCAGAATCAGGGAAGATTCATGATGTTCAAGTGCACTTCCATTCAGGCCCTGTGACCTGAGGGACAGGCAGGCTTTCTGAAGCTTTTTATGATTTTTCGACGCCTCCCCATACATTTTCTGACAGGGGGCAATTGCACACCTCCCTCGACCACAGTCTCCCTCTGCTGACGAGTTCTATATTTTCCTTTTCATTCCATTTTTTTTTAAAACGAAGTTGCTGTTTACTGTTCTTTGCAGGATCTGTGGGCTGGTGACTGAGTCACCAGATTTCCTCACCTGCCAAAAAAGGATCCGCAAGTAATTGCTATTCAATTTCACTTGGCTTTTAGGTAATGATCCCAAACAAGGAAGCCTTGTGAGCCCTCCATTGAGTAAGAAACACTCCAGCCCACAGAATAGAGAGAGGAGATTCTTGACACGAGCTCATCTAACCTCAGGAACATTCGTAGAATCTGGAAGGGGTCCTACCTCTTCTTTTGTCTTTTTGGACAGAACCCGTAGCCAATCTCCGATCATACTGAGGACGGCTGCAAAGTAGGCAAGGCCAACAAGGATCCAAAACCACACGAGGGGCTTATACCACTCCCGGTAATTGATGCCAGCATTTCCCCCTGAAAACAACGAAACGTTACTGGAAGCAGGGTCTAGCACGGGGTCTTTGCGGAGCAAACATATTCTGGTCCATGTAGCGGAGATGCCAGCCCATCACCATCTAACACCAAGACGCTAGGCCTGCTGTACAGGAGATGTGGTGGGGGTTGGAAGACAAGGAAAAGATGTTCCTGTTCTTAAAGGAGCCTGACTTGTGGCTGAACTCCCTGTGATTCTTGACCACTAACCATAGTACCCACAGCAGAATATGCCCGTGGCCAGCTTGATCCGCCTGTTCTCTCCCTGAGCTTGACAGTGAATGACTAGAGCTAGAGGACAACAGATCAGGCCCAGTTGTCAATTGCTTTTTTCTTAAACCTCTTTAAATGTAATACAAATAAAAAAAACACACCATTTAATCATCCCTCATGGTTTGGAAGTCATGAAACCGTTTCCTTCTTCAGCGCACACGCATTTACCAAGAGCTAAGTGCAAATTTAGACTTTATGGCATTCCTGACACTTTGATGCAAGCCATAGTGATTTAATGCTGAGGCTGGTGTTTACATGATGCTAATCCAAAGGGTCAATTAAACTGAGTAATTAGAACCACCACAGCCATGCTAGAACTAAATGGGACCTTTAAGGCCAGCTAGTCAATCCCTTTGTTATAAATAGAGATTACAGGAAAAATCCATCAACTCAAATGGGCCAGTTGCCTGATTGCATTGAATGGTTGTTACGTTGACCCTACCAGTCATTTGTTCCAAATAATAAGCCTATTTATTCTAGCCTTCCTTCAGGCACTGCCAAAGGCAACCAAGCAAAATAGGTTCCAAGCCCAGCCCCCCCACTGAAAGAAATGGGGACCTTCCATGAAATAATTGATGTCAGCCTCGTTCTCACTCCGTGAGATGTGTTACCCAATGAACCAGGCAGGCGGTGATTCCTAAAACAGTTGACATTAGCTATGTACCGGTAGTTATGCTATTACATGATGAGTGATAACTAGTCTTTCTCACTGGGTCATGGTTGTAACCTCATCTAGATCGCTGAGTCTATATTGAACTCTTTACGGTATCATAGCAGCAGCGGGCCAGGTGCTATGGCCTGTGGTTCTTCTCAATGCAACCAAACCCACTTAACAAATGTTTTTCACCCCACCAGTGTGGCTCAGTGGTTTGGTGTCAATGCACAACCCAGGAGATCATGGTTCGATTCCCGGTCAGGGCACATACTCAGGTTGCAGGCTTGATCTCCAGTAGGGGGTGTGCAGGAGGCAGTTGAATGATGATTCTTATCATTGATGTTTCTATCTCCCTCTCCCTCTCCCTCTCCCTCTCCTTCTCCCTCTCCCTTCCTCTCTCTGAAATCAATAAAAATATATTCAAATATTTTTTTCCCAATCATGGCTTCTTTTCAATATTATTTTGCATTGGTTTCAGGTGTATAGCTTAATGGTCACACAATCATGTACTTTACTGTGTTCCCTTCAATATTTCTAATACCCAACTGATGCCCATACATAGTTATTGCAATATTATTGACTGTATTCCCTATGCTGTACTTTACATCTCGGTGACTCTTTTGTAACTACCAATTTGTTCTTCTTAACACCTTCACCTCTTTCTCCCAGTCCCCTAACCCTCCTCTCCTTTGGCAACCCACTTTTCAATGCAGCCATGAGATCTCAACAGCTACTGCCATTTATTAAAATTAGAATTCCAAACATTGCTAAAGGGCTCCAGACCCCCTCTGTTTAGTGGTTTGGTTAAGCTGGCTTTATTTTTCCTCTTTATGTACACACACACACACACACACACACACACCCTGCGCAGCTTTCTCTAGGATGCTACTGGAGTTCATGCAACATTAAGTGGTTTTTGAGCTTTTTCCTTGGGGCTATTATCTGAGAGCAAATATTTACCTTAGCCAGTCCAGTCACCATCATCCAACAGGATTGTCACTAGGGTGCGCTATCGAGCAGCACATTAATCACCTTTCTCCCTCTTTATCAGCGGCTTGTCCAGAGTTTGGGGCTTTCCCTGTGCTCCCAGTCAGAGCTGTGAAATGCTATAATGTTCTCTGTCCTAAAGTGAGTCAGCTACCCAGTAAACCAGCACTGAAACCTGTGTGGTGATCGGTGCTCCAGTTATATTTTTAATAGAGTTGATACCTTGTTCAATCACAGCAACTATCAACTCTTGTTAGTACACCTTTTTAAACAACCGGGCATCTTTCCCTGTCACCCTGAGAGCATTGCCAAAAAGGTTGTGAAAAGCTTCCGGCCTTTTAAGGCATGCATTCTTCGGACCTGGGACCTGGAGAAGGGCCTGGCCTAATTGCAGCTGGCTCTGTGATAAGAGATCCCTATCTGTGAGGACCTCAGGACAGAGGAAATAGGACTCTGTACTCAGTGGTAAGTAAGGGAATTGAAACAGGACCAGTCGTTTGACTAAGGAGGCCACGCCCTTCCCAGGTAAGTAAAGGTAAGGTCAAGTGCTGGTCTGTGCTAAGTGCTCACAGTCCATGGTGTCTAACACAGATAAATACAAGCCATGAAGTTTTAAAATCTCATGTTCCCAGGGCTCTGCTATCTGCGCCCCAGATGAGCAGATGGACAGATTGAACTGAACAATATTAGAGCAGGGCCCTCTAGCAGGCAGCCCGGGGTTAGCACAGTGCTCTGAGGCAAACTACGCTTGGGGGGAACGTAAAGATGTTTGTGAAATGGTTCCAAACGCCAGCTGCCACGACAGCCTTAATTGGGACCTCAGGTGGGTTTCCCCACGGACGAGCTCCGGAGGATGCTAAGGAATTAACTGGACAATCGTTCCTCTTCCTTTTCTCTGCTTCTCTGTGTCAGGCCCTAGTCAGGTGGCACCAGGGGACTGTCCCCCGAGGCGAGGAATTGCACAAGGGGTTGAGTGCTGTGCATAAGGAAAGACTGATGGGCTCCCAGGCTTTTATACACAATGCTCAATCACTTCAACTTTGCAATTCTTAGCCCTTAGTCAATAGAAAGGAAGACAGATTGAAACTGCTATTTCTACAGTGGGGACATCAATCTTAGCCTGGCCGGTTGCAGTAGCTACAAGGTCACTGTGCTGGTTATCTGTATCACAGAACTGACCTATTGAGGAGCCTCCACATCCCCCTCCCCAGACTCTCCTGTTTCCCAGATTCCCAAGGACCAGGTCCCTGTCATCGTGGGCACCATATGCCATGGAGATCCCAAGGCACAGCCAAGATCAAATGCCAGATGAAGGACAGTCGGCCTGGGAGTGCACCCCTGAGCTGTCCAGGCTGCTGCTGACCTGGGGACTGGTCAAGGCCACATAGACCACCCACCATTTTGAACTTACGATGGAGGTGTTCACGCAAAGCACTCACTTCTTGGAGTAAAGAAGGATCGGTCAGTGGGCTGGCTCCCTGGAACTACCCCATTAGGAGTGGATAGGGTGGCCTCCTCCTCCTGTTCCTGCCTTCCTACCACACTCTGGGAAGGTGGTAGGCACTTGTAAGAGGCTGGATCCCACCTCATTTTCAGCTCTCTCTGTCCCTAGAGGAAAGTGATGGTGGTTTTCTTTGGCTTCCATAAACCCAGCCCATGGGCATTTATGTTCACACTGAAGGCTATTGCTTCTGTCCACATTCATGCAGAATCTGTTAACACTCTGTTCCCTGAGCGGGCAGCTCTGATCTCAGTTGTCAACTGAGTCCTAAGCCTTGTGGGCACGCCCTGGACAGCTTTTGCAGGGACAACGGCCCTCACCTCAGGTGTGGCAGGAAGCTTAAGCTGCAGATCCTTGCAGGCTCAGCTCTGTGCTAATCTCTTCAGGGTTTCACATTTGCTGCTTGCTAATATAGCCTTTATCGATGGATCCAAGGAGCCTTAATACAATTCAGAAGCCCCAACTTCAATGAGAAATTCATTTCACTCATGCATAATTCATATGACGATAAGGGCGCTATGCATCCTGGGAGGAAGAGGCTGCCTTCCCTCTCACAGCAGGAGCCTGATGCTGCTTAGATCACAGAGAACCACGGCCTTGAAATGAGCCCGTGCACAGCAGCGGGGATACTGGGCCTTTGCCGTTCGCTTCTCTCACAACTCCTTTGCTCATGGTGTTGAAAAGCACCGCCAACCACCTCTCCACCACCCACGGGGGCCCTGGTGACTGGGAGGCCCGGGGTGCTCACCTGCCACATAGTCGCCAAAGCCCACCGTGGTGAGAGTGACCACCACAAAGTAAATGGACTCCAGGGCCGTCCACCCCTCGATGTATTTGAAAATGACGGCAGGGATCGTCACAAACACAATGCAGCCGGCCAGGATGAACAGGATGGTGGAGATGACCCGGATCTTGGTCTGACTCACTTGCTTTTTCTGGGAACAGCAAAGGAGAAAGACAAGTCAGTTTCATCGCCCTGGAGCCAGAGATACAGAAGAAAATGTCTTCTGTCAGAGGCTTTTTAAAAATGGAATTTATTGGGGTGACCTTGGTTAATAAAATCAGAGAGGTTTCAGGTGTTCAATTCTAAAATATATCATCTGTATATTGTGTGTTCACCATCCCGAGTCTCCTTCCATCACCCTTTACTTCCCCCCCACCCTTTACCCTCTTCTTCTACCTCCCCCTCCCTCCACCCTTTTCCAGTAATAATCACCGTACTGTTGTCTGTATGAGTTTTTGCTTAATCCTTTCCCCTTTTTCACCCTGCCCCGCACCCCCTCCCCTCTGACAGCTGTCAGTCTGTTCTCTATGAGTCTGTTTCTGTTTTGTTTGTTCGTCAGTCTTACCCTTTGCGACAGCATGGATGGACCCGGAGCATTATGTTAAGTGAAATAAGCCAGTCAGAGAAGGACAAGTTCATTCATGTGTGGTTTCTAATGAGCAAAATTGTCGGTGCCTTTTAACCCCCCTTCGTCCAGGGGCAGCTGTGAGAGAATCTGATGAAAGCCGTGGACCTTCCCCTACAAGAATGCACACGCAGGTGTTTTCAGGTGTTCTGGGTGCTTCCCAGGCGCCAGGAGGCCGGTTCATGGACTCGACCAAGGAAGCCCGCTGGGCTCAGACCTCAGCTGCCCTCTGCGTGGCTCATGAGTGCAGCCAGACATTGTCTCCCCTCCTCACCGGTGGAAAACGTAACGAACTCCCAAGAGGGGCTTGCTGCCAGTTTTCATGGCGGCCGGGTTTGGGGCTCTGCACAGTGCTGGTGAGGGTCTCTCCCTGGTTTCCCTTGCGTCAAAGGGATACTGCTGCCCTAACCGGTTTGGCTCAGTGGATAGAGTGTTGGCCTGTGGACTGAAGGGTCCCAGGTTCGATTCCGGTCAAGGGCATGTACCTTGGCTGTAGGCACATCCCCAGTAGAAGGTGTGCAGGAGGCAGCTGATCGATGTTTCTCTCTCATCGATGTTTCTGGCTCTCTATCCATCTCCCTTCCTCTCTGTAAAAAATCAGTAAAATATATTTTAAAAAAAGGGATGATGCTGCTAACCTCCCACCCCCTCTAAAAACAAAACAAAACAAAACACAACACAACACCATAAAAACTGACCTGAAACAGGCCAGAATGTTTGGCTGAAGAGAAAATACACAGCCATCCCCACTCACATTTGTGACAGACCCTAGGCAAGTCCCTGTGTGTGTCCTCACCCTCCTTTCCCGGCTGAGGTCGGACAGTTATACTTTTCCTTTAAATACACGTGTCTAAGCTGTGCTGTGTCATCGTGTTTGCTGCTGTATCACACACAAGGGTCGGGGCAGGAGTTGAAGTCAGGATGGCAGGGTCACTGTCTAAACTGGGTAGTAGGCACGTCAGCTCACATCAGCTTCTGAAGGAGTCAATAGTGAAGAGGTCGAAGTGCATTTGGAAGGGGAGGGACGCTGATGGAGGCCAGAGGTGGGTTAGAGGCACCAGTGGTGTTCCCCTTGAATACACACCGAAAACCTTGGCATTGCCTCCAAGCTGAATGATCCTGAAGGTCTCAAAGCTGCCAGAATTGGCACCAGAGACTGTCTTTGGGAGACCCTAGTATTATAACCTCATCAAAACAATATGCCGTCATAAATCTATAGTGAACACCAGAGTGCCCAGGCCTTGCCACACTGCCTGGATTGATTTTCTGTGAAAGTCCACCACGTGGAGGGCAGTCAGTGCAGGAAATCCTTACCAGGTGATCTTTTTTTCCAGCCATTGCCTCCTGGTGAATTAGGAGGCAGACAGCTCAGAGTGCAGGGACCCGTGCACTCACAAACCTCACTTACAGATGCAAAAACAGAAGCTAAAGGGGTGAAGGGGCTTGCATAGATGCTGCTGCTAATTAAGCAGAGCTGAAAATAGGATTCTGAGGTGATTAACTCAGTCCAGAGAGTAATGAAGAATCCAGAAACAGCTTTTCAAGTCATTCAACAACTCACCAGCTCAAAGTTGCCAGAGCCATCCCCTAACAACAGAAACCAGACTAGCCTCCATGAGGAAGAGGCCACTGGTTCCCTTCTGGGAAGGAAGATGGAGAATACAAAGTTGTGGCTGGACCACCTGTTCAGGAATTCTGAAGCTTCCGTCCCGGCAGTGACACCTGGGCCAGGTTTCCCAGGACAGACATGGTTAAGAGAGATTCTCCAACCATCGGCCGCGTGGCTCCATCACAAAATGACAGCCAAGGAAATGACTAGGTCTCAGAGCCGGGAAGGCTGATTACAGTTCTGTGTCCCTTCCTCCCACCCTTCTCTTCCCCGCTGATATTTGGGGATAAACATGGGTGCTCCCTGTTCACTGGAAAGCTCCAATGAACAAGAGCTGAAGAGGGGGAAGCTGCGCTTGCCTGTAATCAAACCCCCCGAAAAGCAGCCCCACTTGATTGGGGTCCCGAAGTCCCAGGTATAGTCAACATAGCAGAATGGAGAGGGCAATGAAATGAGTAAGAACAGTGATAGTGGAGAATATTATCTGCACCAGTCTAAGTCAGCACTATTTACGCTCCAGTTCCTGGATCAATATATATTCCCCAAACATGCATAAGAAAAGCTACAAAACTACAATCTTTTTTTTATTAAAAAAAAAAAAAAAAAAAAAGCCATGTGCTCTAACTCCCCAGGGGACAGTCAGTATGTAGAACAGGGAACAATAATTGGGTTCGTGCCCATCCCTCAGAAAAGCCATCTGGGAAAAAAAAGATATTTTATTGACATTTTCGAAACTGTACATGAAATACCATTTTCCCCCACAAATAAAAGTATCATGTCAGGATAAATGACCTGAGAACCCCAGGGAATGTTTCACCCATTGTATGAATTTCCATATTGGCTATTATAGGAGGACCCTGTGGGGGCAGCTGAGCCCCTCTGAGAATCCAGGAAGGTAGTTATGATTAGCCTAGTTTTGTTTGCAGACATGAGCAAAAATCCAGAGCCCCAAAAGAGATCTTACCAGAGGTTAATTAATTGCTGGCAATGGGAACACCATTCCCCGCCCCACTTATAAGTCGTCCTCCTCAAACGCATAATGAAATGAAAGCGAATTAAATGTTTGTGAGACACCTGTTAAGTCATAAATTAGGATGTGAATGCAACTGCAGATGAAACGAGGCGGAGGTCGGGGAAGGAGGGCGGCAAGTCTGGAGGCAGCTGGAGACACTCTTAGGCCCCAGGGTGTGGGCAGAGGTATGGGGTTGGTCTGGTGGCAGACAGGGAGGTGTGTAACAAAGCCTACTGTCTGCTGGAGAGTTTCTGAGCCAGGTACACGTGTCAGCACTGCTCACTGCCCAAGCCAACAAGTCCGTCTGTCCCTGGACTGCTTCCTCCAGACACGGTGGAGTGATGCTCAGGGGCTTGGAGAATTTAATCAATGGGGTATTTTAGGGACTTAAGAAATCAAGTGTCTGGCGTGTGTGTGTGTGTGTGTGTAAATGTGAATACCCATACTTCAGTATAAAAGGAAGAGGTGTGGTGTAGGGTTTTTAGCAATATATGTTATTCTAGATACTTGTGTTCTTTCTGCCCTCTAGATATTTTTTTAAAAAGTTGCTTTATTTGAACATTTGAAACGGTGGCTTTCAGGATAGAATCATAGACTATCTTATATTTCATTCAGAGATCTTGGGCTTCTTAGTCTGGTTGGCCCTGCAACTGTTAGATATACTGTAAAGTGGTGTTTGAGGACCTGGAGTTTGGGGCAGACTGGCTGCCTAGACACATCCCGTCCCCACTACTAAACAGCTGAGCGATCTCCGACAAGTGTCTCAACTCCTCTGTGCATCTTATCTCTGTGGAGAAAGAGAATCCACCTCATAGGACGGTTTGGAAGATTACATAAGTGTGTTAGCCCTTAGCACAGTGCTCGCTAAGTGCTCAATGATCGCTAATGACTGTTTTTATTTTTTGTTAAACCTCACCTGAGGTTATTTTTCCCATTGATTTTTAGGGAGAGAGAGAGAGAGAGAGAGAGAGAGAGAGAGAGAGAGAGAGAGAGAGAGAGAGAGGGAGAGAGAGAGAGAGAATCGACATGTGAGAGACATATCGATTGGTTGCCTCCAGCACTCTCCCCAACTGGGTCTGGGGATCAAATCTATAACCTAGCTATGTGCCCTTGACTGGGGGTCAAAACTATCACCCTTTAGTGTGTGGGTTGGCACTCTAACCACTGAGCACACCAGCCAGGGCAACTGTTTTTAATGTCAAAGTTCAAATATTTCCTTCGATGTGGACAGTCCCAGACTGGATGCTGCCCGTTGCTATTAAGGCATGTTCCCTCAGGGCTGGCTTAAGATCATCTTTGTTTAGCTTAGGAGGTCACTGTTGGTCGTCCCTTCCTGGATACACTTTCTCATTGTAATTACTTCATTTTCAATAAGAGAAAAGTCTTCATTGGTTCTTCTATGCTGACTCCAGAATGAGCTGCCAGATGGTTTTAGCTCACAATCTTGAAAGCAGTTTTTATTTGCCTTTCAATTAATTTCCCCCTAGATCTTGATCATCCTTCTGAAACTGCCAGGAATTGCAGATAATGTTGGTGACATCAGGAACCCGCTGCAGAGGGACCTGAGAGGCGGGCGTGGCTTTCCTCGCCCCGCCCCCACCGCTCCCACCACTTAGGGAATCCAGCTGCGTTTCCAAGGTGGGGTTGCTAGGCAAAATCTCATTGCTTATTTACCAGTAAGCAGAGCCGCTGGCAAAAACCTTGGGGGAGAGTCCAGATCTGACTGAGCTAATGTGTTCTTGGACTGACAAAATTGTTATCCCAGAAAAGATGGTTTGATAAAATATTTGGGCAGAAGTGATAGGATTGTTGTGCGTATTTGTCCAAATCTTGTTTTCCCACTTTGTTGATTAGATAATGTTTTCTTTCCATCTCCTTGTGCAAACAGTAGTATGCAAAACTATTTCCTGTGTCCCATTGATGTTAACAGTAGGAATTTTTGAAGAACTCGAAACCTACCTTCTGTGGGGTTCATTTAATTCTCAAAATTACACATGCAATTATGTCAGAGAGAAATAAGCATCATTAATCAGGAGGCAGGGGAGCCAGCTCTAAGAGGCCCCTTCGAGGAAGGGATGTATGCGCGGACCATTCTGGAAGTGTTGGCGAGTTTCAGACCTCAGAGGGCTGAGCCTCATGTCCAGTTCTCAGGAAGCATACGCCCTGCCTGTGTTTGTTTACTTCCACAAGTTATGTTAGAGGGGAAGTATATTTCCATTCACCTGTGGGCTATTTCTTTACTTGATTTTTATCCCCTCTCCAATGACCATGCGTTTTTTCTTCACTTTTAAGTGGTTTCTTAGAATTCTGAGAATAGCTATCCAAGTTGTGTCTAGGTGAGAAATTGTGCACTTGCTGTGATGGTTAGCCAGACATTGGAGATTTTTTACAAAAATAAAAATACCAGGATAAAGATCCTAGGACAGGAGGTAGACATGACCAGCTGTCACTTACGGTTCAGTTTTGTTTTGTTGAAATGCAGACATATTGCCAGGGTAATACAATTGAACTGAGAGTAATTTTTCCAAATGGAAAGATAGTAGGAACTGCCTCACACAAGAATTGATTTTATTTTCCAAAATTGTGATGTTTTCCACAAATATTTCTTTTTAATAGGCCACTTCTAATACTACTTTCAACATCACAACAAATATCCATGTAGCACCACATAGATCAGTGGTTCTAAGCCTTCCTAATGCCGTGACCCTTTAATACAGTTCTTCATGTTGTGGTGACCCCCAAGTTCATTGCTACAAATTGAACATAATTAAAGCATAGTGATTAATCCCCAAAACAATATGTAATTATATATGTGTTTTCCGATGGTCTTAGGTGACCCCTGTGAAAGGGTCGTTCGACCCCCAAAGGGATCGTGACCCACAGATTGGGAACCGTTGACATAGATTATGAGGAGACTTTGTATTTATTTTTTTACATTTTAAATTTCCTCTTTTATTTTATTTATTTATTTTGAAATTTAAATTCTTTATTGTTTAATATATTACATCAGTCTCTTTTTTCCCCCATTGACCTCTCCCCAGCAGCCTCCAACCCCCAGCACATGGCCCCCCTCACATCTGTGTCCATTGGTTATGCTCATATGCATGCATATAAGTCTTTTAGTTGATCTCTTATCCCCTCACTCCCAACTTCCTCATAGGTTGGACAGTCTGTTCAATGCTTCCATGACTCTGGCTCTATTTTTGTTCATTAGTTTATATTGTTCATTATATTCTACCAATGAGTGAGATCATGTGATATTTATCTTTTTCTGACTGGCTTATCTTGCTTAGCATAATGCTCTCCAGGTCCATCCATGCTGTTGCAAATGGTAAGAATTCCTTCATTTTTACAGCAGCATAGTATTCCATTGTGTAGATGTACCACAGTTTTTTAATCCACTCATCTGCTGATGGGCACATAGGCTCTTTCCAAATCTTAGCTATGGTGAATTGTGCTGCTATGAACATAGGGGTGCATATATCCTTCCTGATTGGTGTTTCTGTTTTCTTGGGATATATTCCTAAGAAGTGGGATTACTGGGTCAAAGGGGAGTTCCATTTTTAATTTTTTGAGGAAACGCCATACTCTTTTCCACACTGGTCACAACAGTCCACATTCCCACCAACAGTACAAGAGGGTTCCTTTTTCTCTGCATCCTCTCCAGCACTTGTTGTTTGTTGATTTGTTGGTGAAAGGCATTCTGATAGGTGCGAGATGATACTGCATTGTTGTTTTGATTTGTATCTCTTGGATGATTAGTGACTTTGAGAATGTTTTCATTTGTCTCTTGGCCTTCTGTGTTGAGGAGACTTTTAAAATAATCCTTACCTGAGGATATGTTTCCATTGATTTTTAGAGAGAGAGAGAGAGGAAGGCAGAGGAGAGGAGAGAGAAACATCAATGGGTTGTCTCCTACATGTGCCCCAACTGGGGACTGAACCTGCAACCCTCTTGGTGAATGGGATGATGCTCCAACCCACTGAGCCACCTGGGCAGGGCAAGGAGACTTTTAAAATGCCATTTGCATATAATCCCCATGGTAGAGATACTGTAACCACACATTAGTGAGAATCATGCAGCAAAATCTCCATGGAGACTATGGGAAATGTCCTACTCAAAAGCTGAATACGCCAGGACCGGTTTGGCTCAGTGGATGGAGCGTCGCCCTGCGGACTGAGGAGTCCCGGGTTCGGTTCCGGTCAAGGGCATGTACCTGGGTTGCGGGCGCGTCTCCAGTGGGGGATGTGCGGGAGGCAGCTGATTGATGTTTCTCTCTCATCGATGTTTCTGACTGTCTGTCTCTCTCCCTTCCTCTCTGTAAAAAGTCAATGGAATGTATTTAGGAAAAAAAAAAAAAAAGGGAAAAAAGAAAAAAGAAAAAAAAAAAAAGAAAAGCTGAATACACAAATAAATAGTAGCTATACAAAAAAATAAAGTTATAGCTAGCATCTGACTCTCTAACATTGGCCAACTCAGTATTTTGCTGGTATCATCATGCAGTTTTTGAAAAACACTTTTCATATTACTATTAAATTGCTTTTATCACTGAAATGCCAATATAGGTGTATCTGGGATGGATAAAACCTTAAATCCACAAACAATAAAAATTCTCAGCTGTTCCACTCCAGGAACACCTCAATTAAAATCTTGGAAAGTTTTCTGTTCTCAAAGTCAGTGGCTTTTAACATCTATATATATAAAAGGCTAAGTGACTGACCATACTTCCGTCTAACCGACCGACCGACCAGCCGGTACATATGGCATGCACTGGCAATTTAAAAATAAATCTTGACTTGCGCATGCACGATACATGTAAAGCTCTTGCTGGCACCAATCACACGCGTGTGTTGCTTTCTCTCAAGTTCAAAGAGCATGTGATGTTAAAGTTGTAAATACTTCACAAGGGAAATCATTCAAGCACTCTGAAAGTGTTTTTACTCTTAATGTGTTATACAGGGAGATATTAGAATAAGTTTAATCAATTTATCAGTCATTGTTTTTATCAATGTTCTTTTTATATCATGTTTTTGTGTTTTATATAATTTCTTTGTTCTTATATCATGTTATTGTTTATTTATTAATCAATTTATATATTATTTTCATATATGTTTTACTAATTTTCTTTCATCTATGATACTTCTATTATAGAGAAAGGGTGAATAGCGATATTAAAATATTTCTTTTAATTAATTTCCTTTCAATGTGCACAAACCCGTGCACTGGGCCACTAGTTTGAAAATAATACTCTATCAACGCACAAGATTTTGCATTCAAAATTCAACCAATTAAGTCAGCACATAGTTGCAAAGAACACACCAGTTTTTTAAAAAAGAAAAAGATCCTTCATCCTGCACACAAAGTCTGTACACAAAGTGGGTGGGTGGGTGGGGGAGGAGATGGCTGAGTCTAGGGCTGAAAACATGTTTTGTGTCGCTGTCCTAGGTGCCCAGCACTGGTCCGGCTATTGATGACAAAGGTTAGTGCTGAATGACATACCACTGATTAAAAACATCACCTGAGAGAGAAGAAAGGAATATTCTTGTAGCTCCGGCATGTGGAACACACAAATATGCCAAGTGCAATGGATGGTCATTGGATCTTTGTTAGCTAAGCAATCAGAAACTACGTCACATAAGTAATCGCACTGATGTAGGAACCATCTAGAGGTCACCTTGGCTGAAGAATGATCTTTCTCTCTCGATGAGGTGAGAAAGGCAGACCCATGGAAAGGAGCGGAGTGGGGGAAGAGGGCACCGCGTGATGAGCCAGATCAACAGCATAACTCCTGGCAACTCGATAAATGCCCTGCCCAGCTGCTCACGCACCCAAACCCCAAATTTATTTTACCCAGATGTCAGCAGCACTTGAACAATGGCTTTACCCTAAAATGCTCCCCTCATCACACAGGCAAAATATTACTACAGTCACAGTGCTACAGACAGCTGAAAGGTGCTCACTCTTCTCCCTCTGCTGGCTAATAAAGGTTCAAAGTCAAAGTTTGTTGTCCAAGCAGTCCACAATAGTCAAGGCACAATATTCCACCAAACAGGATAAACGTTCCCTCCCACCCTGATGCTTCTTTCCTAGAACCTTACCCACTATACACACGGACTCAGCCTCTTATTCTGGCCAAGGAGCCAAGGACGGGGTCTTTCTCCCCCGCCCTCCTTTTGGGAACAACTCGCCCTCAAGAAGTGAGTGCTTCTAGTAATCGCCTGTCTAATTCTGGGCTGTATTAGGAACCCCATTTGTCCAGAGATAGAAGCCATATTCTCTAGTGTCAGAGGACTAGAGTAATATTAGACTTCAACCACTGAGCCACACCGGCTGGGCCAGAGTGGCTATCTTGACATCCTGATAGACTTGTCCTCTTTGCACCTCACTCAAGTTTCATACAAATGTCCAAGGAAATTTCAGTTTCTAAGTGTGCATGAACCAGAGACAAATAAATGAATACGTAACCCATCTGTGTTTATTCATCTATCATTCACCTGCCATTATTAAGGGCAGCCTTGTTCTTTAATTTGATTAGAATGAATTTGATTAGAATGTGGGTTTGATTAGAATAATCGAACAGAAGCTTATTTAGATTACTGAACACACATGATGAATATCCTTGTGGTTAGTTAATTGGTACATTTTTTTCCTTTTAAAAGAATTAACTTATATACAAACCTTTTAACGGAGTTTAATGTAATGACTAAAGAGTACGTTCATCTTTCATGAAATGACTGGGCTGTTTAGCTATGCAAATGAGAGCAGCTGTGGGCAGAGTGGTCTACCCTTAGGTAGGGTTGCATCTCTGCAGATAATATTTTCTTAGAAAAGTATTCTTTTTAGAATATAGTTTTAGTTGAATTCATCCCTGCAAAGTATTTAGCAGGGATGTTCATGGGCTCATTGGAAAAGTTCTCCACAGAGGACCAGAAACAAGGAGAGCAGAAAAGGACATTGAGGCCTCCCGATGCTCCCCGCAGGCTGGAAGAAAGATTAGCAAGTGGGATTGGACCAATGCTGGTGACACTCAGCCTGGAGTGTTCTGTTCATGACCATCAAGGATGCTGTTTAAGGAATGACACCACCCCATTGCCATGTTGTGAGGGAATTACGAATGAGATGACTGGGCACTGTCGCTTTAGAGGACACTGGTCATTCCTTTTGTCTGCCCATCATCTTAATCCCCTTCTTTGCTTTGGTGACAGACAGAGAACTTTTCCCAATGCAGAAGCTGAAGGATGCCCGCTAGCCACTTTCTCAGCCTCCCCACTGCAAGGACACAAGCATGCCACCAGGTTCCCCCAGCCGTGGAGACCTAAGTCAGGCTTTAAACCCGACACTAGTGTCCTGGCCAGTGTGGCTCAGTGGGTTGGAGCATCGTCCCATGCACTGAAAGGTGGAGGGTTCCATTCCTGGTCAGGGCACATGCCCAGGTTGTGGGTTTGATCCCCAGTCAGGGTGTGTGTGTGTGTGTGGGGGGGGGGGCAATTGATCTCTCTCTCTCTCTCTCTCTCTCTCTCTCTCTCTCTCTCTCCTTCCTCTCTCTAAAAAATATAGATAAACCAGAGACCAGGGAGGCAGATGTGACAGACTTGGTCCTGAAGTATTCACCCGATGATTTTCTGTGTGTTTTCCTCGCCCTCTTTTCTCTCTCCTGTATCCCAAGGGCTTTTTCTAACTGAAGGATGGAGATCCTCAGAGGCATGCCTTCAGGACCACGTTTTCCTTGCCCCGAGGGCTAGGGTTGGAGACAGACTAGCCACTCCTCCTGGGGAGGAAGGAACTGCATCTCCGTAGGGTCTTCCAAGTGGGCCCTGCTGACTGTGCAGGCAGACACTGCAGTGGCTTCTTCCAGGGCCAACCAGCCTGTGGCATGATTTGGGTCATTGTTCTCAGCTGGCTGCCTTCCAAGTGTGGGTCTCCAACCGTCCCAAGGATTTGGTAACGATCCAATATCCTTCTTAAAAGCTTTCTTTTCTGTGTAAATCACAATAGTTGGTTTCTCACAATTCAGCCAAGCTGCCTGCCCACAAGTGCGTCTTCTGGAGGTAGGGTAAGCTGACTTGGCTACTTGGAGGCAGGTCAGGGTCACAGCCGCCGCCCGCCCGCCGCCCCACCCCAATGGCCCGTTTGAAATTCTGCTTCAAGATCAGCCAGAACTGTAACCGGATCTGATTTAACCACTTGAATGTCTCTGACATTCCTAATCTTCAGAAGAGTCTTATCAAAAATTTTAGCTCATTTTGGCCGTGGTGCGGAAGGAGCTGTGTCCATTCCTGGGATGGGCAGTACAGGAGGAGCAGTGCCAGCCTCCTCCCAGTAGCAACCCCCGACTGAGGCAGAGGGCTCTGCCCCTGCAGGAGGGACCGGCAGCATTACCAAGAGAAGTCGGTGGTTATAGCAGTGATTGGCAATCCAGAGGAGTTAATGGGGAACACAGGCTGTGGCCAGGACAGCCATGGGTGACATCCCCTACACGTCTAGCGGGCAGGGGACCTTGGACAGGAGAGCTGGGGAGGGGCCTGCTGCAGGACCAGTGGAGCAGCCGGGATTTGGGCTAAATATAGATGAAAGAGAAAAAATTCACAACTATAATCAGTGGCACGTTAGTGGTGGAATTCTTGGGATGATGGATTTTCAGGGGATTGTATTTGCTTCGTTGTGCTCGTCTGTGTTTCCCAAGGTCTCCACAATGACCATGTGTTCTCTTTGTAATGTTTGCAATGGAAGACAGGAGAAGGAGGCGGGGTGGGAGAGGAGGAGAGGAAGTGGAATCATGAGGAGAAAAGGGAAAGAGAAAACAACGAACATGCTCACAGACACCATGTGGTTCCCTCCAGAAATAGCACAGTGCCCTTGAAAATCATATAATTTGTCTTCCTTTCTTGGGGAAAGGGGTGACGGCCATGCCCTTGAGGGAAAACCAGAAGAATGAGTGTAGATATTCCCCACAGTAAAGTAAGAGAGATGGGCCTTGTCTGAGCCTTTGTAATCCCAGGGACGTTTGCCAAAGGTGGCGGTGGGAGCTGGGAGGGAGCCTCGTTCCAATTCAGTCATGGCAGCCCGCTTGCTGCCAGGGCCGCCTCCTCTTCCTACAGAAACCTGCACCTCCCTCCTGAGCAAAGTGCTGGGAGCCTGCTGTTGGCAAGCACTTGCCTTCCCTCTCTGGCTTGTGTATAATGCTGGTTATTTTTGCATCTTGCCCAAAGGGACTGGATCATTTATTGGTGCTCAGATATAGCACCAGCCCATGCTTCTGTGCCTTTTTTTGTTAATTCTCACCTGAGGATATTTTTTTCATTGATTTTTAGAGAAAGTGGAAGGGAGGGACGGAGTGAAGGGGGGCGGGGGGAGAGAGAGAGAGAGAGAGAGAGAGAGAGAGAGAGAGAGAGAGAGAGAGAGAAACATCAATATGAGAGAGACACATCAATTGGTGGCTTCCCACATACACCCCCATTGGGGCTGGGGATCGAACCTGCAACCCAGTAAGGCGCCCTTGACCAGAAATTGAACCCACAACCTTTGGTGCATGGGCTGATGCTCTAACCACTGGGAAACACCAGCCAGAGGCTTCTGGGCCTGTAAAAAAGGTTGTTCTATCTGCTTGGATGTCCTTCCCCTTGTCATGCTTCCCAAACTCTTGTTTACTCCTCAAAACAAAATTCCAGTGTTGCCTCTGCAGGAAGCCCTCCACCCTCTGGTGAAGCAACAGGGTCCTCCTCCCGGCTGTCTTGGTTCCTGGCATGTTCCCCTGTCGATCAACCAGCTCCTCCTGGTTTGCTGTTTACCTGCTTGTGTGTCGCACTATCTTTGCATCCTGGGTGCCCTCCATGGCGCGTTTTTTCTACACCTGCTCCCTCTGTTTTAGCACCCAGAGAAAATACGAGAGTAACTGTTTAAGGTAAACTATTTTATGAAGGATATATAAGACAAAACTCTTCATCCCACAAGAGATAAACTGCCAGGATTTTGTAACGTGGAATGCTAGGAAGAGCACATGTGATGGAGAGGCGCAGGGATGCACATCCCACACACGCACAAGATCTGAACTTCTTGGACTGAATATTAATACCACAGGCACTGAGTCAAGGGGAGAGTCTTGACTATTTGAACATGGCCACTGACACGAGAATAAAAATCATGTACGTGCACTCTGGAAAGTTACACTGGAGCTCCTGAAAGTTATTTTTTATAACCCTGTTTAGATCCTAACACCCTGGGAAGAGACGGGTCAATCTGTGAGGATGTTTGTGGTTGTCACACAATTGGAGGGACACTCCAGGCATGTAGTGGGTAGAGGCACTTCCTGTAATACAAGACTTAGTGTCACAAATCAGAGAATCATCCCAACGTTAGCATGAGTTATCAATGTCCCATGGACAAAATTTATGTTTATAATACCTAAGCTGAGAACTCCCTTTTATACATAAACACACACACACACACACACACACACACACACACACACACACACCTGTTTGGTACTGCTTCAATATAGGCTGAATTTTACAAGAATATGATTCCTACGTAAATTGAGAAAAGCCTGAATATTGATTAGTTGGAGCCTTGCCAAGGATTGTTCTCCATTTTCCGTATCACTGACGGGGAAGTCCCTGGTGGCATCTTAGTCATGGATCTGATGCACCTGACCAGCCTAGGTTGGGAGCTATGGCATTCTACATATAGATGCAAGGGTCCCTCTGCTTCAGAAGGTCCTCTGGGGTTTCATGACCGAGCACCTATTACTGAAACATGTATTATTTATTGTGACTTTCCTTTTTTTTCTCTCCTTCATATTGTAGCTAGAAAATAGTGTTGAATTTTTCAAAATTAGCTGTGTAGGCAAGTTGCACCATCCTATATAATAAAGAGCTAATATGCTAATTAGACCAGATGGTGGAATGACCTTCTGGAACGAACTTCTGGAACAACCTTCTGGAATGACCAATGGGTGTGGCCATGAGGCAGCTGGGGCTGTGAGGGCCAAGCCCCTTGCATGAATTTCATGTATTGGGCCTCTAGTCTAATATAAAATTCATTTCAATGTGGTAAAAGGTCATGAATAAGGATTGGTACAAAAAGTGGTGTTGGACACAATACAATATAAGCATGATGTATTTTAGAATTGCACACCTGAAACCTATATACTTTGTTAACCAATGTCACCCTAGTACAATCAATAAAAATGTATTCACCAATTTTGAAAAAAGAGTGGGTTTTGGTATTACAGGGTTGAGCACCACTGGATACAATTAAACTGTGTATTGTGCTTAAGGAGCTTCTGGAAGTTTTTTATAACCTGTTGAGAAATCTATAGAATTACACTTACAGGCATCGCCTAATGAGTTGAAGGTTCCTGAGCAGAGAAAGGCCACATGCAATAATCATTATCAGTGGACAGCTCCCCTACTAAAAAGCCCTTTCATCAAAATAATGACATTTCAAAGGTTAAGACTGTTTTTTGTTCCACTGACATTTATTTGCACACGGTACTCCTTTTGGTTTCAAGGTCATTTTCTATATCAAAATGTACAAGGTCATAGCTAGTGATGCTCATCCATTCACCAGGTCTGGGTGCCACGCCCTGAGCTAGGCACTGCTGACCGGTCAGGCTGGACCCCTTCCCACAGAGCTCTCGGGCTGATGGGCACAGCGGGCATCGAACGCATACCTCTTATCAGAGAGATGAATGCTATTCTGAGGGTGTGCACGGTGTGATGGAAGGGGAAACAGGTGCTGGCCACACTGAGAAGTGAATAAAACCTCCCTGAAGAACTGACACCTACCCTGAGAGCAGGAAGAGGATGCGGACGGTTGGAAGCACCGTCAACATCACATGGGAAAGTCTGGAAGTGACAGGCTGTGACGTGTTCAGTGCACACGCCCAGGCCTTTCAATTTCCCCTGTGGAAACAGATTTCTCCCCAAATACTATCCTCAAGGACCTTACTTCGGGAAAGAGTGCTAACTGTGACAAACTTTTAAATGTTTGGTCAATATGAGCTTTCCACAAAATCTGATCAATGGGCTTGTTTTCTGTTGTTTCCCTAATCATAAGAGAGAATTTGAATTTAAGACACTTTAAAGG